>NC_080600.1:31499136-32111814 GCF_027887145.1 Ammospiza caudacuta
TTTAGATGTGTCTCTGGAAGTTATAATGCGTTTGGGGCACCAGAGTCTGTCCCACCATTATAAATACTGGCTAGGCAGACTAATAATTGCAGAGTGTAGTAGAAAAGGTTAGTCATAAATATGGAGGATGTTAGTGCAGGTAACATAAAAGGAATTTAGAAATCTGCTTCAGTAAATTGCTGCGTGCTATTTTGCATGTTTCTTTTTCTCTCTTGTTATGAGCAGTATTAAAACAGCCCCTAAATGCCACAGTAAAGACTCAGACTGTGTTGTGCTAGATTTCCAGCAAGTGCAAAAGGTATCATTGCCCTAGGTTTGCTGCCCTACTGCACCCCAAAAGGTCTGGAGCACAGAAATTATTCAAGTAGAAAAGGCTCTTCTTTTGTAAACTACTCCTTTGAGTAGATTGAATTACACCCAAGCACCAGACACTCTTATTTTTTCACTAATATAACTGTGTGCTCCCCCGGCAGGGCTTTTCCCAATGCAGGTGTGTTAACAAGAGCTGAAGCTGAAAGGTCAGATATCCACGTGGCAGAGAAGTGCCCAAATTTCACTGTAAACACATTGGGCAGGCAGAGCAGGCGGGACAGAGAGAAGCAGAGGAGATCAGATCTGCTACGGACCACAGAGCAGAGGCTTCCCAGCCCTGAGACCAACAGAAACGCCAGGACTCACTGAAATCCTTCAGAGGGATTCTTTCTCAAATGAAGAATCCAATATATTTTCTTAAGGATGGAGAGAAAAGCAGAAAGAGATATTTCAGCCTGCTCTTCCCTTTGGAGATGAGAGCAGCTGAATGGAAAGGATTATGTGACTACAAAACCTGCAGCCAAAGAAACATCAGCTGGGGGCTGTGAATCAGTCCAAGTTGCTCAGTAAGAAGTGGAGTTGACAGCTCAGTTTAAATGGCTGAGTAAGCTCTGGAACTGCTTGATTGAGTGCAGTCAGTGTTTTCAAATCACAAAAGTTTTTTATCTTTTTTATCTTTGCATCTTTATCTGATAAAAGATATCAATGTAATTTTGTTCTGAAATTTGCCTACAAATTAATAAAAAGTTAAATGTCAAAATCCAACATATTTATATTATCAAACAATTTCCAATATTTTGAGTTTGGTCCTTTGACTCAACTGTTTATTGATATTTTTAATATTCTGATGTTTTAGTCACTTTTGCAGAGAAATTTTTTGTACTCTGCAAGTTCTCTCAGGAAAGAAAATCATTGCTGCCTTGCTCTACTCAAAGCTTTTCTTTGCTTAAAGACAATATATTTCAAACAAAATTAAAACACCATTGTACCATATCCTATCTGGAAAATTTACTCACACTGAATATTGTTTAATTCCTACAAAAATCTGGGATTGACATGAAATAAAGAGGCAATATTTGGAGATGAGAGATAAAATTAAGTGTTTGGTACACTAGATTGTTCTGTCCTACAAATTTTACTACTTAATATTCTTAATATTGCGTACTGATATTGTCAGCCATATATCCAGTCTTCCAGGTGGGAGCAGAGAGATGTGTGCCATGTGTGCCTACCTGTCATATGCGCTGTACCTTATTTATATTAAATCCATCCATCATAATCTTCACTTCCACTTCTCTTTTTATCTCATTCATTTTCCTCCATCGTACTATAACCTCCAACCGACTTTTCCTTCATAAGTTTCATGGCACTCAGGCATTTTGGTCTGCTTCCTTGACCTTTCATAATAACTTCTATCATACCAGTTTCCTTCATAACATTTTCTCTGCCACTGACAGTCTCTCTTGGGCTTTGTTAATTTTCTTAGCCTTAAAAATGGTCTCAGAAGCCTCTGTGGGGGTGGCAATGAATAGGAAAAAAAAAAATGAAAAATGGAATGGCAGTAAAAGGAAAATGCATTGAAAAAATAAAAAGGAAGAGGGAAAAGAAATAAACAGAAATACCAATTGAAAAAACTCTCTTTACATATATTCTCTGCTTTCTTTCTGAGTTCCAATTCCTCAGTTATGTAATTTAATTTCCAGGTGAATTTCTCATTGATTACCCCCTCCCTTGAATATTTACTTTTCTCCTTTTATTTGAAATAAATACACTTTTCAGAAATGTCTTTCAAGCATAGAAATTGCTTCCACAACTTTGTTTTTGCAACATTTTTGACCCAGGCTGAAGGACCCTCCTGCACAAGGCAGTGTAGGGTGGTTTTGTGGCCCATTTGGTCTGTTTGGGTGTAGAGTTGTTTGTGTAGAGGCAGGGCTGCCTTGGGCCTTTTTCTAAAACCCACATCTTTCAATAAGGAAGGGTTTTATGGCTCTGTGAGCTCTGTGCTAGCACTATAAGCAGTGGTATAACTACTGGTGGTACACTGCAATGTGTACATACAGGCAGTATGTGTATTGACTAACTGTGCTGCCCCATAGCACCTCACATTCTGCTGAAATTGTGAAAAATTAGAGAAAAATTTAATTACAAAGGAAGTAAAATGTAAACAATAGCTAAAGATTGTTTCTCCCAAGAGGTTTTTCAGGTGTACAGAAAATGTTTGTGAACTCTCCTGTACAATAAGGGGAAAGTCTACAGGTTTTCCCATGGTTTGGGTGGTTCCCATAACCTCCATACTTGTGAGCAGAGCATGGGGGACTGGGGACGTGGAGAGAGCAGTGAATTGTCCTGACACCACTCACAGTCAGAATATGGATCAGAAAAGACCCTTCTAAATCCATCCAGAGGGTCTCAGGATTTCCTGAGTAAGTCTCAAAGCCAATAAATCTATTAAAGCTTGGGTGAATTAACATTTTATTCTCCTTCCTCATTACAAGAATATATGTGTTATTATCCATACTGTTTAAAGAGCTTTTTATCACTCTTTGACTTCTCTTCCCATAGGTAATGCTTTGGGCTTGATCCAGATGCCTTTGCAGCTTGGCCTTTTTTCATGTAGAGAGAGATTTACTTTCCCAAACCCGGGTAATAAATCCTTAAATTATGATTTAAGTGGAAATTTACTATCATGCTAAATCACTATTAGAAACATCGCTCTCATTGAAAGTATCCAGGAAAGTACAACTTTAGAAATGAGCCATGCCATTGACTAGAATTATGGATCAGTTTTGTGCTGCTATTTATAGCTGTGCAGGCTCCTGAAATCAGGCAGTTCCTTTTCATTTAATGGCCCTTTCTAGGAATTCCAGAAGTACTCGTGCCTCTGGGCAAACAGCACAAAGCACCAGATGTGGGTGCAGGGGAAAAGGGGCTTCCCTGGGCTCTTTGATTATGGGATATCTTCGTGTTCATCACTTACAGGACATCAGCATCAGCACTAAGGCTATGAAAACCAGAGCTTATAAAAGTATGGATCATTAGGGCTGTTCTGCTGAACCTTTATGAAGATGCTCTGGGGATACACTGAGCCCATTATTTATCTTCTGATGTCTTAAAAGGTCGATTGGTGGCTGATTAGCAAGTGTAAATTACGTTGCAGAAGAAACAGTGAATTCATTCTACAGTGAGACCCAGAGCAACATAGAGCATCAGGGTCCCAAGGCACAGTGGTGACTCTGGCCTGGGTCTGAAAATCAAAATGCACTAATCCACACATTTCATTTTCCCATATGACAAAGAGTTTTAACAGAGATATTTGCAGTGTGGGCACACACAGCCATTACAGAAAATATTAAGCAGATTTTGAGCCAAGATTCCCACATACGCCCCCCAAATCATTAGCATTTCATTTACAATTCATAGGCTGGTTTCTTCAAACCTTCAGACTAGAACCAAACTACTCTTCAAAAGCAAGAAAAATGTTAGTTAGACATTAGGACCCAAAATATTTATATTCATCTGTTTTCTAAGTTTTAGCTATTTTTTCCAGTGTACACAGCCATTTGCTCAGTGATTTATTCCTCCCTTTTTTTCCTAAATTAATTCTTTCATATCCCATAAATTATCTGTTCAAAAACAGAAAAAAAGATCCATCTGACTGTATTCCTGTCATTATGTGAAAATGGTGCCACACCAGCAAAAACATCTATAGTACCCCCTAGGAAAGCAACATAAATTTTATGTTTACCTCTCATACAAGCTTTTTAGCTGCTGAACAGGAGCTGGTAAGAAAAGAGCAATCATTTTTTCCTCACACACATAGGAAAGGCCACCTTTTCTGCTCATAATTTAATAAGCAAGAGTGATATTCTTACAAAGAAAAAAAGTAGTTTAGAGCAGAAAATATACTGTAATTTAATAATCAGCATATATTGTAGAGATCAGAATATTATAAACCTCTTTTGATTACAGGAAAAATCACTTCTAACAATACCAATTTGCCTGGTGCCGCAGATTCATGCTGGTTTGACAGTGAAACCAGTTGGGTCTTAGCAGCTTTCACTCAAGAAAGTACTTTAACTCAAATACCCTCCCTCAAAGGCAGCAGAAATCAGATCACAAAATCCAAGAGACTGCAAGCAACAGGAGTAAACCAAGCTGAGAGCCAGGCTGTGCAAGAGCCGCTCATGGGATGGAGGCACGTGGTGAAGTCTCCCATCCTTTGCTCTGGGGGACTGCCCTGGCTCCATCTGGTTTCTGGGGCTGCTCACCTGTGAGGAGGATCAGCCTGAGGTTCACCTGTCAGGCTGGCCAATACCAGAGCCCCAGGCTCTTTTCTCTTCTTACCATGTGAGATCTGCTTCTGTACTTGTGAGTTATTTGCAGCAGAAATATGATGATGCAAATTGTCTTCTGTTTTAAAAGCTTCCCTTTCCCTTTCTTTTATTTGTGTTACAGCTCCTCTGCTTCTCCAGTGTCCAGTAGAACTTGTTTGGGGTGAGATGTCTCTGCAATTAAAAGGGCTGGTTGAGTCAGAGATTCAGTCCTGCAGTAAGGACAGACTCTACAGCTCCTTATCCAAACAAAGTGTGTCTGCTATGATCTAGACACATCGTCATGGCCCAGATCTGTATGTAGCTGTGATTTGGAGGTACATTTTTGGTGAAGTTTCTCCTGAGTACTGAAGGAGATGTATTCTTTTCTACTTTCTCCTTTGTACCTCCTTCTATCAAAGTATTTCAAATTAATTCCCAAAAGTTTCCCATCAGGGTTTCAGAAATTGTATATTTTCCATCTCAGTCTCCAGCCAATTTTTATTCTCTCTCTGATAATGAACAGAGGTTATGACCAATATTTTTCAATATCCAGGTATGTCCCTTCAGTTTTAAACATTGCAATTTACAATTGGGGTCAGTGACATTGGCAATTATAAATTCATAGTAAAAGAGTGTCTATTTAGCTATGAACTCTTTCAAATCTGAATCGGGGAAGCACTTGCAGAAAGTCAACTACAAAGGCAAGGTCACAGTCAAAAAACAAAACAAAAAAAAGGGAATAGAAAACTCACCTCTGGGATCCCAAGATAAACTCATGATCAATTTTCAGTAATTTAGTGCTTTGTAAAATCACTCTGAGGTGATTTTAGCAATCTGTTCTCATTGGTGGTCTCCAGAAGCCTGGGTCTATTAAATCTCACAATTTCATTGCAAGTTATAAGTTTTTTATATGTTGTCTTAGAAGCCCTCATCTTCTGAGAACAGTGATAATCTTTGATAATTTCAGCAGACATTTACAAAATAATAGTTTCTTGCTTCTGATGGAAATGAAATGTTCAAAAATCTGAACTTTAAGGAATCCACTGCTGATATAGAAACAATCATATATTTATTCCAAAAGTTTCCATGCTCCAACACAGAACTAGACAGAGCAGAATTCCTCTCTGAGAATTACTGGGACAAGAGTACCTCTGTGGAAGATTTAAGCAGCATCCTTCATTCTGCACACTCCATAACTCTGTTACAGGCGTTTTTTTCTGTTATCTTTCTTTTCTTTCTCTCATATCTCCTTCTTTCAAGCCCATCTCTCTGTTCATTATTCACTATTCCTTTTGATGTGCTTTGAAACCCTGAATTTCCCAAACAAGACGCTGCTCCTTTTCCTGGTGTCTTGATCAGAAGGTCAAAGTAAAAGACAAACCATGTTTTCAGACACGACCTGCTCTCCTTGACTTCAATAGGAGTTGTACATGCATTTGAAATGAAGCTGTCTTGTTTAAATAGCAAAAGCGTGCACAGCTGTTTGTTTGCTAAGCAAAGAACCTGGAAGTGAGGAGCTGTCTGGCTGCATGTCCTCTGCAGCTTTATTTTAAGAGCAGATGTTAAAACTTAGCACCAGGACCTGTCAGGTACCAGGTATTTCACCCCCTGAAGGAAAGTTATCTCCCTCACACAAAAATGTTGTGCAGTGAAGAGAGTTTCAAAAAACCCATGTACCTTTAGCTGCAATTTTGAGCATTCCTCCTTCCTAAGATGAAATAGCCTGTGCTTTATAGGAAGAAATAAATTATAGCCTCTCCCACTGCTTGTTATAATGAAAACCGACAAGTTTTTCAGAGTCCTTTCATCATCTGCATAGACATGTTACGTCACAGCACTTTCTGTGGAACATATCACAATTTAATGTCTTCAGAAGGAAGAAACAGGTATACAGGCACATTTCAAATAGAATTTGAATTTGGATACATGTGTGTATTCAGAGCAACTCAACCAACCTTCTTTAATTCATCCATGCAAATCTGATCTATGTTAGCCTACAAAATTCTGCTCTGCCCACTTTACACAAGAGGAGTGCAACATGAAAATAACTGGACTGTAATTGTTGACACTATGCCAGTGAGGACAGTGCTGCTTTTTAGGGCTGCTTTCAGTGCCTTCTAAATAATTCAATTCATCAAATGTAAATCTTACAGTAAGTAAATCTGCATTACAAAGGCACCATTAACCACTCCTTACGAATGAAAGATTGAAGCTTTTACAAAGGCTCTAACTGCAATTTCACAATGTTAATCCTAATTATAATTTTTCTCTTCATTTAACACAAATAAGTGGCACAATTGATTTTGCCATTATACTATTTGAGAAAAATATATACAGACTTTCCCAAAAAAATATTTTTAATTATCTCCTTTTGAAAATTCTTCTAAATAATGAAATTATTTTTTTATTTCCTCCAAGTATCCAGCCTGCCAACAAATAAACACTTTATAGCTGCTCAAGGCCACCTCTCAGCTTCTAGAATTAATAATTTTAAAAATCCATTATGTCTCTAACCAAACTCCTTTTTTGCAATAACATTGCTCAGATTCTGAAAACAGTGGAAGGCAATATATTGCATTTTTTTTCCCCCCACGTTGAACCCCACAGCTCCCTCAATTGGTTCTCATAAGACTTGTGCTCCAAACCCTTCACCAGCTTCATTGTTCTTCTCTGATTTGGAATGATCAGCAAACTGAAAGGCACACCAGGGCTTGTCCCACCACCAGACTAGATAGGGTTGTTTTGTCTTTTTAAAGATACTAATCTTTGGACTAGATAGCTCCTCAGATGCGATCAACTCAGGAAGTAAATATATATATTTATATATATATTTATATATATATTTATTTTCAAATTTATATTTATATTTGTATCTGTATTTATATTTATATTTATATTTATATTTATATTTATATTTATATTTATATTTATATTTATATTTATATTTATATTTATATTTATATTTATATTTATTTATCTATTTATTTTAGAGTAGTGAATCCAGATATTTCCAGTATTACTTGACAGCTCATTGGAATGTGTCTTAGATTCCTATTTTTGGTTTAGTCAACTCATCTACACCAGTACTACAATAGTT
Organism: Ammospiza caudacuta; assembly: GCF_027887145.1. Lineage (NCBI taxonomy): Eukaryota > Metazoa > Chordata > Aves > Passeriformes > Passerellidae > Ammospiza > Ammospiza caudacuta. Next base: position 31,506,859 of record NC_080600.1, read on the forward strand.
ACTTAAGTGTTGTCCCTGTATCTAGTCTGTTATATTTGGGTGAATATACTTCTGATGAGGAAGTGAGTCGATGATGCCATTTTCACAGAAAATGCCCTACAACGCTGGCACCTTGATAGTCACCGATGAATAAAAGTCATCACCTGTAAGCCACTCTGAATGCCAGTTGAACAGAATGAGAAGCATTTGTCACAGGAAAGATTTCTCAGTGTAAGTTTCAGTGATCAGTGTGGCATTTCCACTTATTCTGCCAGTGTACTAAGAAAAAAGAGAAAAAAAATTACATTGTCAGATCCACTTTGACATCAAAATTAGAACTTCTTTTGTTGAGATTCTGGAAATGCTTGAAGGCTAAAGTAAATGTGCCCATAAAGATTTAATAAATATTTCTATTAAATATATATTCATTCTCCTAGGAAAATTTTAAATGACAACAGAAATAGTTAATTAAAGGCATAAATATAAAAATGCCATAGTTTCAAACAAAAAGTTTGGAAAGAGCATTGTTTCTTTCTCATTATGGTATTCTACATTTATAAAATAACAGTAAAATGCAAGTCTCTTAATGTAAGATTTCAAAAGTTAAATGTCATTAATTTAAATTACTCTTCTGACTTTCCTTGTCTATCTCATCCTCTCCTAGATGGCATAATGAGGGACAGCCAAATCATGGACAAGAGCATGCACTATAAATCCTCTGTATTAGCTAGCTATGTGTCAGATACATGTAAGTAGATATCCCAATTAGACCATAAAAAAGTACAGAGCATACAAGCAAATTCAGCCATAATAGTTACAAGTAAATCCAGCAGTGAGGGTTAACTTCTGCACTTTTCCTGTCCCTTAAGACAGTTGGGACTGAGCTCAGGAAACTGAACCAGAGTCAGTCTGTACCTACTTTCAATGAAAGTCCCTCTGGACATTGATGCAGTGTGAACTGAGGTTAAAATCAAGCACAGGTAGCACTGCTGCATACATACAGGTGGCAAACTCCTTTTGACCTTTTTGAACATTGAAGCATCAGTGTAGAAAAGGTGGCAAACCTTTTCTGCTCCCAAAGGATGCTGCTCTATTGTGTACTCTGTTCTGGTTTGAATACCAACAGATGTCCTCTTTTCCTCATTGCTTCTAAATGCCATGAGAGTTTATTGAATATTCTATTAACTAGTACCTCTCTGCTTTCTAATCTTTCTCCAAGGATAGACAGGCATGTACTGAAATGTTATCTGCTGGTTATTTGGGTTTAGACAATCGTGTTACAATAAGGTACTCTGTATTTTAGACATAGAGTGGAATATCAAGGACTGGTACCTGGTAGGATACGAAAGATTTGTTCCTTATTCCCATTCTTGATCAGCAAGCCCAAAAATGCATTCTCAAGATGAGTGAAGATTTCTTTTGTTAGTAGAAAAGGGTGGGGTTTAGACTAAAATGAGTTTCTGTTCTCCTCTTCTACCAGCACAATGTAGAACTGGTTTCTAAAAATGCACAACCACATGTCCTTAAATCCCATCCATGGTAAGCTGCTGGGAGCATGAGCCCATTCTGCCCACAATTCCAGCTGACCAAAAACCTCAGGACCATCTCAGTGCTAGAGGACAAGATATCTTATGCAAAGAAGTGCAGCCTATCAGCTCAGATTCAGAATGATGACGGCACAGCCTCACACTTTTTGTCTGCCTGAGGTCTGGTCGTGTCTGGTCTCTGGGCTGCAGCACACTCTGTGTGGCTCCACAGTGAGCAGCCTTAGGAGGAGAGTTGCATTTGGATAATAATTCTTGAGTTTATGAGCTTTTGATCACCTTCACTACTCAAATTATTTTTCTGTTCCTTTATGGGTCTCCTGATCTTGTGCAGCAAAAGCTTGAAATTGTCAACCTGTTCAAAATAATAGAATCTTTATCGGCCCATTATTTCCAACGTCTGACTGATAATGCAGAGCAATAACTATTAGGGAAAAGCATCAGTTTCTGATTAGAAAAGCTAATATTGTACTAGCAATAAACTTTGCTCACACTGCAGAAAAGATACATCTGTCAAGAGTTTTGGAAAGGACTCTGCAGTACCCAAAATAAACAAGCCAAAGAAAACATTAGTATTAACACAAGCAGCATAAAAATAAAATGCAAACAAAACAGAAACCTAACAGAAAATATCATGTGTCCAAATTCTTCATAGGACAAAATCAGCTTCTACCACATTATCCCGTGCATTGACCACCTTAGTGGGAATTAATGTGACTGTTTTGGGGGAAAGAGGATTTTAATCTGGAACAGGCATTCAAATTCAGTCCATCTTAGACCTTCAGCAGTTCACTGTTCCTTAATCTTGCTCTCCACTTCTGACTTCCCATGTTGAAAATATTTTCAGGTGACAGGTGTCTGCAGAAGGAGTTTCAAGCCTGAAAGGTTTTCAAGATCCCTGAAATATCAAAGTGTTGCCCCTGTCAAATGGGCTCCTGAGGAGTGAAGGCTTTTCATTTTTCATCCTAGATCTAGTAGGAATTATTCAATTTTATAACCAGATTTCCTCTGGTTGCTACTGATGCTAGAAATAAAAGCAATTCAAAATTCATGAGGGGCATCTGACTATTTTCCATTTCTAGCTGAGGACTGCATTTTGCTCTCCTCAGTCACGCTCACAACTCCATTGTGCAAAGAAACGCTGCTGAAATGAATCATTTACTCCAACTGTGGTCACAAATGAAAGTTAACAACAGAAATTCATTGCATTGGCCCCCATCCTGGTGCCTCTTCAGGATCAGAGGAGATGAGAAACACCAGGGAGCTGTAACAGAGGCAGGAGAATGTTTGGTTTTGGGAAGTTAAGGGTAACAACACAAACCCAGAGGCAAGATCCTTCTGCAAAGGAGTTGGTGTCCTTGGACAGCCCCCCTTGAGCTCAGCACCTGGAGCTGAGGACATGAGGGTCCCCAGGACTGCCAAGGCTGCCACAGCTCTATTGTGAAAGGGCTGCAGCTATTGCTCAGCTCCAACGGAAGTTTTCTTCACTAAAAGGTCTTCTGGGTGGATTTATCAACCTGGCAGTGGTTTCTTCAGAAGAAATGACTGCAGTTAAGTACCTAATAAAAGGATTCTCAGAATGTAGTCAGGCATAACTCCAATCCTAATAAATCAGGTTATTAAACCAAAGATTTGTTCTGTGCAGTGGACCTGAGTTTAACAACAGTTTTCTACAGTATAGTTGAGCTACTTAGGTGTCCTATAGCATCCTCACATCTTTCCAGTATGTATTTGAAAGCTCCCTCCACCTTTTCTGCCTCTGCTTTAAATTTTGAAGTGCTATTTTTCCATTACACATCTCCCATTTTTGTTGAGCACTTCCAAGGACCTTGCCCTGATTCCTGTGAGTGTCTACTGTTGGTGAGGCTGACTTGAGATCACTGGTTTCCAGCTTCTTTTAGAATTACTAGCAGCTAAAAAGCACAGGAAGCTTTTGAAATCCCGTTTGGGAAAAAAAACATGGGTGAAGGGGGACTTTGGCCACCTCAGGCTGCAGCTTTGAAAATACTGATAGTACTCAAGAAAACACATGAAAGGCACTCCAAAAAGTCAGACACTCAGATATTGCCTTGTACAATTTCTCAAACTTTACAAGATATTTCACCTAAAAGAAACTTCTTGCAAGAAAAAGGCTGAGGGAACAGCAGGAAACCCAAAAAAAAAAAAAGAACCCATCAGGAAACTCAATCAATTAAAGCATATTCAGAAAAAAATTACTCTATTGAATGCCTTTTTCCTGGAAAAAAATGACAAAAATGCTCAAGCTCAAATATAGAATCTCTTGAAAATGTTCAGATAAGTGATTGATTTATAATATATTTTTAATGTGGAAAAGAGTTATAAAAAGAAATAACATATTTAAGGCCTGATCCCAACACCTGCACCTTTCTACAGAGTGAATGAGTCAGAGTAACTGTTTCAAATTCAAATGTTCGTTGAAAAGGTTTTGAAAGAGGTGGTAAAATAAATAGTAACAAATGTGTGGGACCAGATGCTACTCATGCAACAGCTCTAAGAGAAATAAAATGTAAAATATGTAGTATGTTGCCAATGTTTAAATCAGTCATACTACCAAAGGAGTAAAAGACAGAAAATGGGACCTCAGTTTTAGAAAAAGGCTATGGGGATGCAAAGAGCTACATGTCAGTAAACTAGTCTGGGATACAGAGCAAATTCCTTGACATTACACAAAGAACAGAGTTTATAGACATGTGAATAAATGTGATAAAATGAGAATGAATCCAAATGACAGATGGATGTATTTCTTCAATAGCACTGACTGGTATAATGGCATGGATCACTGGGGTCCAGAAGGTCACAATGGGATATGTGAATTTCCCAAAAATTTTAATATAGACAGCAAAAGCTCTCGAGGAGGAGAAGCTGCCATGGAGTACAAGAACAGGTCGCACTGTGAATTGGTAATTGTGCAAGAGGTTAGAAGCAAAGGGTGGGGATAAGCAGACAGACCTCAGTAAGATGCCAAGGGGTTTGGGCTGTTCAAAATACACCTGGATAATCTGGAAAGGAAGTAAATAGCAAGGAGGTGAAGTTTTCCAATGCAAAATTATTTCTTTATGAGATGCTGCAGAAGGATCTCACAAGATTGTGTGACTGGCTACTAAAATAGGAGAAGAAATGTAAATATTAATACATGCAAATAAGTGCAGTCAAAAAAATAAACCTAAGAATACATAAAAATGGATAAGTGATAAATTAGCTCCAAAATGGACCTTGAATTCACAGGGGACAGTGCCATGAAAGTATCTTATCATTTCTTAGGCCTTTGCATCAAATCAGACAAGTATTAGTAATCATGAGGAAATTAATAGAGAACTTAATAGACACATCATCATGATTATATCTCTGTTAAAGCTATAGGGTACCCTAAATTGTAGGAACATTAAGAGGAATTCTGTTCATCCCATCTCAATAAGGATATAACAGAATAAAACGCAATTCAGAACAGAAAGGTGGTGATTAGGGACATAGAGCAGTATCCATACGGAAGTTGCAAGACAAAATTAGGATCCACTGTCCTAGCTAAAAGTGATTGTGAGAGAAATGCAATAAAGAGCTATAAAAGCATTAATGGAATAGAGTCTTGAGCAGGGAAATAGTTATTCCTTATTTCTCATGAACAGGAGTAAGAAATATCTAGTGAAAAAATCACACAGAATTAAAACAAATAAGTATACCACAGATGAAATTTGGACATGGATTCAAAGAGCAAGTGCAATACAAAAGTTAAAGGACATCTATTAAATACAATATACAGATTAAAGATTTTGGTCAGATTGTCCCTAAATGTGCAAAATATTCAGAGATTAAGTCAAACAAGTGGAAGGATCTGTGTATGTACCTCCCGTATCTTTATAGTATTTTCTTACTCATCTGTCACTGAATACAAAAGAAAAAATGGAACTTCAGCTTGGTACAGACATTATGTTCTTACTGTGTCCCTCTTCAGGTGCTTTCATCTTCTTTCATCCATACACACATTATAGCCAAATCAATGCACATCTGGGGACTCTGGAGTGGGTAACAAGGTAACCTTTTCAAAGAACACACTGTCCTTAAACTATTTAACTCTGCTGGGAAGTGAATTCCTCTGTAAACAACAATATTGGATTTACAGGATATGGTGTTCACTCACTTGTAAGTAGGTTACACTCACATATTCACCATGTCCCTTACACACTGCTCCTGCCTGCATTTAACCTCACATGTGCCCATTCCCTCATGCATTATTCTACAAGGATTTCTATGGCAACCTTTACTGGAACTCATCCACCTCAAAAAAAAACCAAAAAAAAAAAAAAAAAAAAAAAAACACTGCACCTGTTACAGAAAAGAGTTTTTTTTCTCCTGGTCATATAATTTATTTGCCCCACAATGGCACAGTGGGCATTTACAGAGACAGCAACAAGCAGCAGGGATTAAAGGATGATGATTTATGTAATCCCTGCTGCCAAATGGGTGTCAATGCACAATCCCTGGTACATGTCATGTAATTAAGGAGAGAGAATCTAGCCCAGAGCTACTCATTCTCATTCCATTGTGCATTCACAGTCTTTGAAAATGGACAAAACCTGTGCTTCTCTTTAGTGCTGTCCAAATCGCACAAGTGCAGTGGTTTCTTATAACACATCACCAGCTCCCATCAGACTGAGCTGACAAAGTTCATGTGTTTTGCATCATCATCAGTTCCTTTAATAAGGACTCTGGTCTCCCTGAGCTTAGCTCACTAGCTTGGCATTACACATCATTTCCTTAGTCAGAGAACAAAAAAGTAGGTTAAGAGAATGCTAAGGCAAATTCACAACCACAGGAAGATTCACAGGCTACAACCTTTGCTAACAAATCAGAGCAGGTCACACCAGACATCTGAGGTCTTCCTGAAACAGACATGCCCTTCTGAGGCAACAGCAAGAGTGCTCAGGTCCTCACATCTGCTCAGCACCTCCAAGGGTTGGAATATGGCTGTGAATTGTATTGCTTTCATTACCCAGGATCACTGACCTAACATGGTTTTAATTAATTTTATATGTGGTTTGTACTACCTTGTTTTTATATTATTTAGGCACTTTTCTGTAACAGCTAGATAAATCATTGGACACATAATATTAATACAGAAAATTGTACAAACCATGATAACTATCCCTAATAAACCCAGCTGGCACAGAAATAGTCATATAGCCTTAATCTCCTGCAAATGCCTAAAGTACCACACATGGCAGTGACAGGAAGGAAAGTCTTCAGGAGTGTCATTGGTTATTGATGTGGCAGACTGTGTTTTGCAGGACCCCTGAAGCAGAGCATTATAAATTCAAAGGGAGTTTTTGTGGTTAGTACTGAAATTTGGAACGAAATATTAGCACAAGTCTATCTCTTTAATTGAAACAAAAGAGTAAATTCCATGGGTAAGACATGTTTATTTCTGTGAACACAAATTTTTAATAGAAAGTAAAAAATTAAACATAACACTTCTCCCTAATGGAAGATACAGTTTACTGCTTCACTCCTCATGCCCATGTTCTCCTTCACAGACTCTAAACTTCTACTGAACTATTGTCCTCTCTACCTCAGCAGAGTTTCACAAAACTCACAGGTTTTGTGAAAAATCTTCTCTAAGACCCAATTTTGTTTCCATCATGTTTAGGCACGAGGGATGCATTTGCAAGGAAACCCAAGAAAATGAAGTTTACTCATTTCTGACCACTCCTGATGGACACAACTGGAAAGTTCACCTTCCATGATGACTCTACCACTTCTGAGATTGTATAGATATCACTTACTGACATGATGATAATAATTTACACATCTAAATGCACATTCTGGTTTTCCATTCTTTATGATGACCAAATCCTGCAATCCTCTTGCTTTGTTATGATGTTTGTGGTCTAGGTGTTCTCACAATGTGAGTCATAAGGGCTATGAGTTTCCTCATCTCAGCAACATGTTTTAACAGTGACCTGAGAGCTGTTCATGTCAAAAAAGGGCAGTGGGAAACAAGAACTCAAACCAGCACACAGATGACACACTCCTCTTTATAATCCCAAAATCATGGTTTTTTCCAAACACCCTCAGTAGGCTAAGTCATCTACACTCTCATGAAATGTGAGAATGCCTTATTTATTTTATGTAGACGTGATCATCTTCATGATTACCCTTTACAAACTTCAAATGGTTGGTTGATGTTGACTTATCCTGAGTCTTTTCATAAGCTTTTTTCTTCGCATTTGTTTGAATCAAGTTGAGATTTCTGAAGGATTCCTAACATTACATATGATGGTCTTACAGAGATTCTGTTGCTGATCTGTAGAAATAATATAGGACTGCTGGCCAAAATTCAGAGGAGAAGATTAACTAAATAAGCAAAGTTGCTGCAAGTTCCAAACAGACTATTTTAAAGCATCAGGTTATGAGGAAGCATTAAACGGCAGAATCAACTTTAACAACTGAGAATCATTTTTATGACAGCCATAGCTTTCTATGGAACGTGTTCTACACACTCACTTAAATCATGATGGTTTTTGTGGTAATTCTCGGGCTAAGAATATCTTTACCATGAAAAGATAAGAAAAGGAAGTGATAAATAGACAGACAGTAGACCTGCTTTAGACATTTTCTCTGAAAAAGATGTGAATAATTTGCAATTTATATTCAAATTAAGATATGTAGAGGAAATTTCTATGATCAAGGTCAGTGAAAGGCAAATGGCTTAGATATCTTCAGACAGTGTTTCAGAAGAGCATGACACTTTACTGCAAGGTTTGTGCAGCAAGCACAGCATCCCTTTGGCCATTTTCCCTCTCAGATCTGAAGAAGGAACTGGTCCATGAAGGGGCTGCACAGGAAACCAAGAAATCTGGTTTCTCTTTCTAGGATGAACTAGAGAGTGGGGATCGGCATTTTAGGTGTGTATAGTTTTAAGTCTCAGACTCAGATGTTCAATATGTCTGCCTGTCTGCCACGCAACCTCAGCAGCAGCCAAAGGCTGTAAATGCCTTTATGTGTGACACCACAGCTCCCCAGCAGCCAGGGCTGCACTGATGGCATGGTCAGGAACATATATACTGCAAATACATAGTACAACCCATGGATCTCTTATGCATTTGGGGCTCAACTTCTCTCTCTCTTGTCTCTCCAAACAGTTTTTGCAGATGAGCAGTTCCATTGAATTCAGAAATTATTCATCTGCTCATTCTTTCACCCGGACCCAGGCTTTTAGGTAGCTCTAATTTTATGAGGCTGTATTTATTTGATTTGATTTCATTCTCAGAGAAATAATATTTGGTTGAGGGAGTGAAATGTCTGCTATTTTCTTTGCTGGAATGATGGCAGTGAAAACAAACAAAATTAAACAAAAAATGGGGAGAAATAATTTAGTTTTTAAAACCATTTTTAATAGAATGTTCAGTACAATGAAAATATTTTTAATTTATGATTTAGACTGGAAGAAAAATAAAGATTAAAATTATCTTTTTATTTTTCAATTAAAAAGCAGCTGACCTGACCAGCAAAATTCAAACTGGAAGCCTACTTATGATGAGTCTTATGATAGCAACCTTAACATGGCAAAAATCCTTCCTGTAAAATATTCAGTAATGACTGATTAGGATTTTTCTGCTGACTAATATATAGGAACCTAGGAATCTGTGCAAGATTTGATAGCATTTTACTTTTGTGAAAGAAAAATGTCCCTGATCATGTGCTTTATTGTTCATCATTTTATCTCAAGGGCCAAAGCCAATTTAATGGTTTATAATTTTTTTCCCACAATACCACCTGCACAAACTTGTTGGTCAGATTGTTTCCATTTCTTTCACCTCCTCAGAGGCTTGTATTTCTCCATACTGGTGGTATAAGAACCTCCTGTTTTCCCCCTCCTGCAGCCCTGGTGCTCGGGATAGTTTATCCTGTTTACGATTGATTTCGCAGAGATAAATCCCACACGGCCCCAGGAGCTGCCAGGCTCTGCACGCCCAGTGAACCTCAGCAAGGCTGCAGACCAGACAAGTCTTTCCCCAGAAGAGTAAAAAAAAGAACAAAAAAGAACAACAAAACCCAAAGTTTCCCATTTCTCTTTTCTGAACTTGGTTAGATTCTTGCAGCTCTTTTTTTTTCTTTATTTTGCCCCTCATATTCAAAAAAATGACTCAAGAAAACCTTTGCTAGCACAATTAATCCAGCTCACTTGGATTCAGAAGCTGATAAAGAAACATGGATTCAAATAGGACAGAGAAATTGAAGGTTATCTTTGGAGAGATTAACAAGTCCACTGGTAGAAAAAGAGGCTCAAAAATTAACTCAGTTCTTGCTCTTCTTCCTGTCTTTTCTAGACAACCTGACCAGCTTATTTAATAATTCTCTCCCTCCATTTTCCCTTGTATTGGAGGGACAGCTGTAGCCTCTTTTGTCCACTGCCTGTCTCCTAGAGAAAATATATTATAGGAATTACAAGGATTGCAGCGTTGTAAAACAGGAATTTATCACTAGCCTTAACCAGGTTATAAGAAAATATCAATCCTTTTTTACAAGTAAATTTTCTTATAACATTATAGAAGCAAGGAATTTTCCAAAAATATCTCAATTTCACACACAAAAAAATAAACTTTCAAAATTAAAATTTAATATACTAGAATATTTTATGCAGTTTTGGGGTTTTTTAATTAAATAGAGGTAAAAACCCTCTTTATCTTAAAAAATACTTTAGTTCAAAAATTTTTTTCCAGAATGACAGGACTACAGAGAAGGGAAAAGCTCAGTCATCCCTATAGAAATTGTTAATACTGTTAGTGGGTGCGCTAATTAGTAAGTTACAGGAGGACTGAGAAGGGTGTTGTTCAGATTACTTAAATCTGAAAAATTATTAGCAGAATAAACTCAGCCAATATTCAGTTGTTAATATGGAATGAAATTATGAAGACATAGAAAGTTAAGTACAAGCTTAACTGCTTTGCTAAACACTGATTTGATTCCAAGATCAAATGACAGCAAATATTTTTCTTCCTACTTCGTGCATAGGATGAGAGAAACCTGCAGCTATCTGGGATGTAGATTAGTATTTGAAATAACAGTCTATTAAAATGGAAATTAAATAAATGTCACTGCCTGGAAAATAAATGAGTTTTTAGTGACTGTCATCAGACCTGGATTCCACCTTCAGCCTCTCTGAGCCCTTGTCAGCTGGATTCCAGCCCAGATGAAGTGGGCAGGAGAGCACAAGAACCTAATGAGAATAATTGGGAATTAGTTTAGCACACTCACACGGCTGAATTATCCAAAGAGCAGTCACTTGTTTGGAGCAGAAAACCCAGGGATTTATTCAGCAGAGGAGTGTGTAGGCAGAATCCCAGCATTTTAACCAAACAGGTATTTGCCATGGACTTAATGGAAAATAATTTGAATTGCATTATGATTCCCCTCAGAAAAACCTCAAAGTCCAGCTTCTTCCTTGGAAATCTCTCAGATCCTAACCTTTGTGAGAAAACAAGGGACCAGTCTTAGTGTGTGAATCACAGCCTCTCTGTCCCTTTCATCTTTGTATTTGAATACCCCTGCTCTTGCTCAGCAAAGCTTTGAGTGCAGCTCTGCAGAGCCTGACAAATGGCAATTTCTCAGCCCTGAAAGTTCAAAGTAAAGCTGGAGATGTGTCCTGGGCACCAGGCTCGGGGCAGGTTTGGGAGGGGGACCCTCCTGCAGCTGGGTGTGGGAAAGGAAGATGCAGACAGCCTCAGAGGGCTGTCAGGGAGTAGCACATTGGTCACACTGGCACTTGGAGGGTCAGACCCCACCATGCCAGCAGCACCAAGGAATGCCAGGAAGAATTGGCTCTCTGCCCTCTGCAGGACAGGCAAAGTGACATCTTGCCAACTACTGCAAGATGAGATTATGAGAAAGCACTTGATATCCTCAGTTGCCATCAGCCCGACCCATTAAAACATCACTCCAAACAGAGTTGTGTATGTGTGTTGTATAATTCTTTAATCCCAGTCAGAAACTAAGTACCACACAGCTGCTCACTGCCCCCAGTCAGTGGATGGGGAAGAAAATTGGGAAAAAAAGTTAAAACTCATGGTTTGAGATAAGAACAGTTCAATAACTGAAATAAAATATAACAATAATAATAGTAGTAGTAGTAGTAGTGAAAAGCAGAGAGAAAGGGATAGGAATAAAACCTGATAAAGATGAGTGAAGCTCAGAGCAATCTCTCGCCAGCTGCTGACTGATACCCAGTGTCGCAGACATTTCTCCACAGAAATCCTTTCTTTCATATTTCTGTGTCTTCGGGAGGCCAGAGGCCTCCGAAGAGAAGGTAAACAATTATTATCAGCTGCTGAGGAATGCAACAGGGACACCTTGATTGGCTCATTTCCTATGTTTATAATTAAGGACCAATCACCAGTGCAAGCTAGGGACTGAGTCCTTAGCCACAACTTTGTTATAGATTCTTTCGATCTATTCTTAGCTAGCCTAGCTGCTCTACAAACCTCTCTCTATATTCTATTAGTATAGTAGTAATGTATTATATATAATATCTTAATAAATAAACCTTCTGATTCAAGAAACAAGATTCACCATCTCTCTCTCACCAGCTGCGACCCACTCAGGCGCAGCAATAACCCAGCTCAACTCTGAGCACCAAGTGACGCCTCCCAGCCATTCCTCGCTGCTTTTCCACACAGCATGACATCCTAAGGCATGGAATATTCTTTCTGCCAGTTCAGGTCAGATGTCCTGGCAACGCTTCCCCCCAGCTTCCTGTGCACCTGCTTGCTGGCAGAGCAGGGGAAACTAAAAGCCATTGACTTGGTGTAAACACTGCTGAGCAGCAGCCTCAGTGAGTGCTGTTATTCTCATGAGAAATCCAACACACAGCACTGTACCAGCTACTAAGATGAAAATTAATTCTACCCCAGGCAAAGGCAGGACAATGTGGCAGAAGAAAGCAAGTTGAAAACAAAGGTCACAGTCTGGAAAACAGAGTACAGTGCGTGTACCTGCTACTTCTTTATACAGGTATTTTTGATTTGGTGATTCATATGTGCCCAAGATCTCATTCAATAAGCTTCTGAGTTTGATGTAAGAATGGTTGATTTAGCCCTTGGCTCAGGTGCAACCCTCAATTTAGGTGCAGTCCTTTGTTTCAGATCAATCCTACACTGCCAAACAGGAGTGCACATGAAGGGAACCATAGACTTCCAAAAGCCTTCAAGGTTATATGTTTCCCTTAGACAAACAATCTCTAATAACTGTAACCATTTTTGATAACAAACATAAACTGATTGTCTCTAGATAGTGTATCTTCCAGCATGATTAATATGTCTAAGTAGGAATACAAAGGCTCTTCTAAGTTACTGAAATACAGCATAAGCACAGGACAAACCTCTTTGTACTACAAAACTTGGTGCTTGGTGTTTATTAGGGAAAATAATTTCCTGTTTGCTTTGAGCTAACCTAATGCAGTGGGAAAGTGGATCAGAAAGCAGGCCTCTGCCTGTGTAAACTGCTGAGCTTTACCCTTAACAGCATGGAAATGCCAGAAAGCTGAATAGTGATGAATTTTTTAAGAGAAAAAGAAAAAGCACTGAGTGCAAAACACTATTATTATTACTCCTCCCGAAAACTATCAGAGAAGATGAATTGTCCAGATGGTAAAGTGCAATCATGGGACTTGGGAGACAGACATTTCTTTTTGCAAAATACCACAGGCTTCTTGCATGACCTTAGGAAAACCTTTCTATGAATAATGCTTTACAAATTATTTAAAATCTTGATAATATCAACATTGTGCACTTCAGACAGCTAATTTCAGTGTTCCAAAATTTCACTGTCAGCACCAAAGGTGCCTGCCTCTCTCCACTGATTTATAACAAAATTCTGGCTTTCATCTTTTGAGTGGCATCTGAGGTGGATTGCTATGGTAACTGAAGATGCTGTAAAGATTCCCCTTGGGGGTAAAAATCCATAAGAGAACTTGGGATGCTAGGTCATCTGTTTCTAAAACTAAACAATCATAATATACAGCCTACACAAAGGGGTGAAGATTTAGTAATGTAAGAAAATTACTTTGAATATTTAATTTTACAGAAACCTAGGTAGGAGACATTACTTTTGCAACTGATGCACAGTTTCACAGGCAGACAGTCCTGCACCCAAATTCTGACTAGGTGATGCCAGCATGTTCTTTTGAAATCCTCCTCTGAAACTGAAATATCAAAATAATTAAAAAGTACTACCAAGGATCAAGATACGATTAATACAATTAAAATCAGACTGGCTTTTAGTAAACTTCATCCAAAGCAGATCTAATCTTTAAAAGAAAATAAGACTTTGGGTACCATCTAATAGAAATGCATCCCTGGTTGAGAAGAAGAATGAGGGTGGAGTTGAAGGAAAAGAATAAACTGTTCTTTCACCCTTGTGTGCACAGGTGGGATTAACTTCTTGATCTTTTTCAAAGTCATCATGTTGCTTATCATATAAATTGATCATACAGCATCATAGGGTCTCCCCTAAAAGGTCCTTCCTGAAATTTATCCTACAGTTGGGATGAAGGAAATCTTGAGCTAATACTGATGGTTCTCTTGTCTTTGTCTCATATCTTCCATGGCAAAAAACAAAAAGAGAAAAATCTTTGATTCCAATATCTAATTATCTAATCACTGATTTTCACTACCTTGAACAGATATATTACTGTAATCATAGCCAGAAAACCAATGTTACTCATGAGGAGAGTCGTGGAAAGTTGAAGAAAGCTTTGCTATTTTGTAACTTCTGCCAATAATAATCTAGTGAAAGTAGTGGGTTTAAATTGTCAGCTGTATTTTCTGTCACCTTGAATCCAATAAAAAGTTAAACCACTCTCTATGGCACAGACTTCTCTTTGTTCTTTGCCTTTGGACACATTCACGCAACAGAGCTATGAACCATGACTCAGATTTCTAAGCACTATACATACACAAAGAGCTGTTATCTGATTAGAAAGTAAAGACTAAGCTCATGTCCTTAACACGAATCTGATTTTGTTCAGTTTTCTCAATACCTCCACAATCTGGAGGAAAGAGAAAAGCATACCTGGCAGAAAAGAGGTTATGACTCTTTTACCTTGAAAATATAATTTGAATTCTAAGAGCACAAAGGAAGAGAAATTAGGCCTGGTTTTTATCTTTACCTGAGCTTGATTAGGTCATAGAAAGTTCAGGTAATACTTATGCCTCACAGCTACAATCACCACAGCAGTAGAGAAGCTGACAGAACAGAAAGAAATGAATAGAAATTAAAACTTTTTAACCAATATTCCAGCTGCCTGATTGCAGAGAAAAGGTTCAAAATAAGATCTCTGTAGAAATAAATTGACACATTCTGCTGTTATTAGCATCCAAATTAGTAAATCAGCAGCACAGACAGTGAAAACTTTACCTGAGATCACTCCCCTGACTGAAATGTTTTGATATGAAAGCTTTAATTTAAAAATAGTGATGACCATGCATTTAAATATTTTATTATTATAATGCATGAAACGTCATAAACAGGTCCAAAAACTAAGCAGCACAAAAACTTTAGTCCATTTTTGGTATTTTCCTTATATCTTCAAGTCTTAACTCAGGTTTTTCAGATTTCCCAGTAGCCTGTTGAGCTGAAGGGCATATCATTAGAGCATCTCATGCCCTGTGCAGAACCTGTTAATCTACACAAGCCACTAAGACTATTACATTTTTGCAGAGGCCACAGCTGCCCATTGCTTATCTTAGATCTACCAGTTGAAAATTCAGCATAAACAAAGCACAAAGAGAAAAAGACTGACAGCTCTAGTAAGCTGTCAGCTTCAGGAAAGAGGCAATGTACTCTTGGCTTAGAAAATCACAGAAAGAGGGACATCACTGGCTTAGATAGCAAGACAAGTTTTCCCAATAGCCCTCTAAAAAAGCTTTACATTTACATCTGGTTTTGATGTCTCAGAATCTGATGTCTTTCCTGACTATAAATACACTTGCACTATAAATACACTTATCGTCTCTTATAAAATGTTTTGAAATCTTCTGATGAAAAGCACTAAATATGCAGCCTTCTATTTATGGAGAAGCTTAAAGTGAGATAATGTTCTGTGCACTGAGATTTCACGGTTGTGCAGAGAGGGTTGGTCTCCCATCAAAGAGCTATTTACACATTAGAAAAGCTCTGTCAATCCCACCAGTGCTGATCAAGGAAAACTAGTAAATGAGCTAGTAGCAATCACAGTTGGGGAAAGAAAATACAGCAACAAAACTGCAACAAAGGGGTGACATTGATACCAAGCTGGAGCATGAGTCCTTGCCTCCTGAGAAATTCAACATGCCAAATTGTCTTCTCACTATTCTTGATTTAGCTAACCCAAATGTAGACAGAAGTGACACCAGATGAGTCAGGCACACCGTCTGGACTCAAACTCTG
Source organism: Ammospiza caudacuta (assembly GCF_027887145.1). Taxonomy (NCBI): domain Eukaryota; kingdom Metazoa; phylum Chordata; class Aves; order Passeriformes; family Passerellidae; genus Ammospiza; species Ammospiza caudacuta. The sequence continues at coordinate 31,522,821 of NC_080600.1, forward strand.
AATTTGGAAGTGACAAACTCACAAAAGTTTGCTTGGCTGTTTCATTTCAACAGTTAAAGCAAAAGCCAAAATTCCTTTTTAGCTTTCAGACAGCTTGCAGTTGAGCATATCCAGAGGTTAAAAGGTTTTCTGAAGAGGTGTGCTGCTGAGATTAAGTAAAAATTATCTAAGAACTCAAATTTTAACCCACATTTAGGCAGGGAAAAGGGTTGGCAGACACATGAGGGAAGGTCTGTTGTGGAAATTGTGTGCAGTGGTTGCTTGCTTCCATCCACTGAAATACATATGCTTAGGTTTGGCAACTAGCAATGCAATAATTGCTAGCCACTGAAACCTTGGAGAGCTGTTACTCACAAATTATGATTGCTCAGAAGGTGTCCACAAACTGAATAAGACAGGCCTCATTTGTTGCAATTCTTTTACCCCATAAATGCCTCTCTCTACATTTAGGAAAGGAAAGAATATCAACACAAATGTAAACCACAAATCCTCAGTTCCATTAAGCATTGCACTCATCTTTGCATGCTAATTTATTAATAAATGGGTGCAGAAGAGATGGATCTAATTGGAATGTACCATTTTCAAAGGAGGTTACCCAATCTCCACACTCAATTTAATTTATTATTCGAATAAAGTAATTGTTAGTGTCAAATCAGAAAATCCCTAGCCAAAGAGTGGGTGGGAGAATAATAAATATGATCATGGTCAAGGTAAAATGAAGTAATTAATGATCTGAAACTTAAACAATGAAGTTGTAGCCAAAATTAATATGCTGCACTATCCAATAAGCTAAATACTGAAGTTTAAGTATCTGAATAATTACTGTATTTGGAAGGATGCACAATGTTTGATAATCCTTCCTGAATACTTTCAGGGCTTCTTCCAGAATTTGTGCCTGGGAATTGACTAGTCTGAAGGTTGCTATGGAAAACACTCAGCTTACACTCAGCACGTGGAGTAGTGGGCAGATACAAACTAAAGTGGAGACTGGTGTCTGTAGAACTCCTTTTTTTTTTCTTTCATATATATTAGTTGTTGAAGCTATTAAAGCAAGAAGAGAAAAAGAGAGCACATAACTAAGCCACATCTGCCTACTGATTTCAGAAGAATTGCAAAATCAGAATTTGATTTGAGAACATTTACATGAAGCTTTAATAATCATTAAGATAATAAATATGATCTTCTCCCACCTTGATTTGCCTGTCCTCTCCTTGGGAAACTGATATTCTGTCAAGATTTTCTTTTTTACTGACAGAGAAGCAATCAGAGAGATGCTAAAACAGTCCTGCTCTCATTTTTATTATTGTTTATTAAGGATGACAGGTGGATCCTTAGACACAAGCTTTTTGATGCTAGACATTATAGACAAATGCAATAAAAATCTGCAAGTTAGCGGAGAAATGGAGATAAAGTTCAAGGAAATGGCAGGATACTCTTAGGAAATTGTGGGATACTCAGCTCAGTTGGGCACAATGATGCGGGTGACACAGTCCTGTCTGTCACATGGGCTGCCTGTGAGAGCTTCAGGTATCACAAGATAACATTTACAGAGGATTTCAAAGAAGGTAACAATATTCTGACTGAGGGGCTCGAGGGAGACCATCACCTGGAGACAGCTGTCCCTGACTGACACCACAGTGAGTAACAGGCAAGCCTGCCACCACTCCCATTGACAAAGTCTCTTCACGTGACCTGGCTTGGGTTTATGAATAAAGTTTTTCCAGAAAAGATTTGTACATTTTCTGGACAAGCTATTCTCTGGGTTTTTTTAAGCTGCCATCATTGACTTTAATGATCTCTACTGTGTGTTTACTTCCCACTGCTGAATCTTATGAGAATATGACAGTTTCTCTGACACTGTGGACAGAACAGATCCACAAGAATACCTCTACACTAATTCTAATTGTCTAATCCACCTGATTTAATATATTTTAAAAATTGCTTTTGTAAGCCTCCTGATGGAATGAACTATAGCTAAGAAAAGTGACTAAAAATTATTCAAGATTCTTGCAATTGCAATAGTTATTTCCAGTGCCTTCTTGCTCAGACAAATAGATATAGCATCACATAGCATAGGAGGACAAAAATAAGTAAAAGGTATTAGAGATACCTCCAAAAAAGGGCAGCAGAAGGTGCTCTGTAACACAACACAACTTTTAATGAGATACTAGAAATGCAAGATACAATACTTTTTTAATGACATGCAAGTGGTCAAAGCAAGTCATAAAGACAAAAAACTGCAAAAGGATAGGATGGCTCTGTCATCAGTGGAACTACTGGAGGGAGATTTCCCCTGTACTGATGTCCTGAGTCCCTGTCTACTGAAATCACACAGGCAAGCTCCATCATACCTATGGTGACTTGGGAAGTCAGATGGCATCATTCCCAATGTCCCACCCTTCCTTCTTCTTCCCCCAGCTGAGCACCATGCCATATGGGATGGGATATCCCTGTGGTCAGCTGGGATCAGCTGTCCCAGCTGTGTCTCCACCCAACCTGTGCACCTCCAGCCTCCTCACTGGTGGGGTGAGGAGCACAGAAGGCCTTAACTCTGTGCAAGTGCTGCTCAGCAATAATGGAAACATCCCTAAATTATCAACACTGTTTCCAAAATACTATTCCGTAGTAACTACTATGAAGAAAATTAACTCTGGCCAAGCCAAAAGCAGCACAGCATGCCAGACAATTCTGTTATAGTCTATTGCTAATTTACAGAGAACACAGACTTTTTCGATGCTTAACTGTGTTATTTTATCCTGCCTGCAAAGAGCAGTAAGTAGACTCCTCTTTTTTCTTTTTCAGGAAAGTACAATTTTTTAATTCACTTTATAAACAAAATCCTTAATGAATATAAATATTTCACCTTTCTCTCTCCCCTTTACTCCCTTGTCCCTAAGAAACTCATATTGCTTATTTTTCATTAAAGGCTTGTCAAGATGAGAAGTCATCATAGAAACATTTCTGACAATTGGTTTATTCATAATCTCATTGTGCTGGCAGGCAAGAAACTCCAAGTCACTCAATGCGCCATGACAGTCTTACATGGATCTTGAAAATACTTGCCAAGCAACTTTCACAGCCTTGAAGTTTCTGTCAAGAGAATAGAAAGAGGAATGAGAAAAATGAGGACTTCAACCACATGAAATACAACCCAACAGTTTTTCTTCCTCTGTGCTGAAATGCTGACAGGAAATTGTTGTGTGAAAAGCACACAGGGAGAGACATTTGCTCTTCTAAGAATTTTGTCTTTTAAGGGCTTAACTAAGGTCATTCTGCATTAAAGGTGTACAGAGAAGTGAAGCTTTTTTAAATTATAATTCCCATCACAGGGGCAAAAAAGGAGATTTATCCTGCATTAGAGGAAAGGTCCAACAGTGTTGTTTTCCCAATAGCACCTACTAATGGATGCATAAAGAGGAGGAGGAGGATACATACAGAGCAAGAGGTCTTATTTCTCCAGATACAGGTTTCTCTTCCAACAGTCCTGAAGAGGATGGGCAGCAGCACAACTATTGGTCTTGGTAAGAAAGTCAAGTAAACTGGTCTCCTTGCTCCATAAAATATTTACAAATGGGGAGGGGGGAGATCTTGGACTTTATCCTAAACAATGATACATGAGGAATCTTATTTTTCTCAGACCCATTGTTCCTACCTCTTTGTAAGTCAAATAAATATCTGTCATCTACAGACATGTTACATTTCAGTTTCCCTTCTAAGTGTTTTTCTTCTTTACTTCAATGGAACATCAATGTCCACTAAAAAAAAAAAAAAAAAAAAGAGCTAAAAGTTACATATAAAATGACTTTATGATCTGGAGGCTATGTATGGTTTATGCCTTACATATCTGACCTGAAATTTTCTCCTCATTGTTTAATATTTTAGGTCTTAATAGAGAACCAAAGAGATACTACTAAAAAAGAGTATGGGGATGAATGAATTCACTATACTTTTGCTCATCTCCCTTAAATTTATTTCCGTATTTTAATATATTATGCAAGCTAATATAGATTTTCAAAACCACAAGGAAAGGAAGTGCAAATAGGAATACTTACTTACTGCGTTCATGATAGAAGTCCTCCAAAGAGCTTTTGAAAGCTCTTTATGGGTTTGGGACCCTTAAGATAAAGGAACAACATCTGGAGTAGACAACAAAACAGGCATCAAGTGTACCACTTTATGAGACTGAATACTAGAATCAGTAGATTCTCAGCTATGTCACATTAACAACAGAGGAGGCAGATTTATATGACCCCTTGATTGCTATTTTAGACTTCATCATGTTCAAGATAAATAAGCTTAAGGCTGCCTGCTCCAAGACAGAAGAATGCACTCTCTCCCAATGGTTCTAATATCTTACAATGGATTTTGTAGGAAAATGACAAAAATCCAATGGTTTAACATTTTCATCAGGAAACATGTCTAAATACATTTCAGTCTCCACCACCAATATGTGTTTGAACAAGCAGAATTAACTTTTCTCTGGAAGGGAAGGGTTATGTCTCCACTCTCAGCTACACAGGGAGTGAACAGAAAGCCTAGGCCAAATGTTGGAATTAGGGGAAATGACTCCATCGAGATGCCTTTTTCGACGCAAACCTTCTTCCTGCTACTGCAAATGGAAACTTCCCACAGCCTTGCTAACAGATGCCCATGCCTTCCTTCCAGGAACACTTCCTTTGCTGGTATTTATGCTGGATAGAAAAGCAGTGCAGTGGCTCCAGAGAAGGCTTTGGAAGTGAAGAGGAGCAGCAGGATGTTATCGAATATGCCTCACAAATTACTTGTGGTTTAAATGATTTAAGGATAGAGGGATGTTATTTCATTGGATGGACAGATTTGGTCAAATGCCTTAAGAGCACTCGCGAACATTAATATCAATTCCAAGTGGCTATTCAATTCCACGCTCATAGTCCTTGCTATTCAAGTTGCTGTGTGACTGTCAGAAGAAAACAGATTGCTGTTCATTTTAATCAGTCAGATCACAGTTTTATTGAACATGCCTGTTTGATGTGATTGCATCTTGCGCAACTGAGTGAAATGAGACAAAAAGAGCAATTTTATACCACGTAGATAATAACAGATGCACCCCTCAGAATTCATTATAGAAATCTGTTTTGCAACCGTATGTTCCACTTCATCTGAAATCCTTTTGTTCTCATCAGCCTTTTCCTGTGTGAAACAACCACTCTGCATTTTGCAAGCATCCACTAATGGAATCTGATATTACCTTGTCCATATCCTTGAATCTCATGCTAAATATTGAAAACTAAGTAGTCTAGTTTTCCATAAACTACTAAAATAGCCTCCATACAGTCACCTGACTGTAAGCACCAGGCATATTTACCCTCTTTATTACTATTTACCCTTTAAATATCGCTCTCCAATAACTGAAAATAGAGAGCTTCAGCAGTAAGCAGTTTTAAAATATCTTGTTCCCTTGGTTTTTCCTTCTGTCTCAGTCTAAGCCTTCAGGGTGAGCACAGCTCTGTGAAATTGCAGCACAGGCTTGGTGTCATTTTAGTTTAAATTGTGTTCAAATCTGTAGCCATCCAAATTCCTTTATGACTTATATGCATGTGTTTGAATCAAAATTACAGGTATCATATGCTGCTTCTTTTCTTCATAACCTTTCTTAAACATCTACATGACTATGCTGAGTAATATTTATCTTATTAGCTTGATTCTTAGCTGATGTACATTCAAGTAACTCCACAGATTTTAGTGGACTTATGCCAAATTACATTACTGAAATGGTTTGGTTGAAATCCTATCACCTTTGACATCACTGGCAAAATTCCCACTGTGTTCAGCAAAGAAATTACTTCAATGTATATGCTGGGCATATAGAGACCCTCCTCAGTGCAAAGTCATGTAGTAAGGCACAATGATGTCTCAAGTAGAGGCATCACATTCATCCTGTGAAGTCTGGTAGAGGTCAACACTAAAACATTATTTTTAAGGATAAAGGAGGAAGGAATAAAAGAAAGTTTGGAGAAACACAAATTAACTTCTGTGAAAATAATACAAAGATATTTCAATGTAAATATAACAGTGACTTAGAGCATCTCCTTACTTTTCTTTGTCTTTCTTATAAAGTCACTGGCATCCTTAAATACCTCTCTTTGTCTAATTACAAATTATCATTTTCTCTGAGTCAAGCCTGCAGATATATACATATCATAAATTTAGTGGATCAAGCACTAGGACCCAGATATGTCTGTGCACCCACTCCTCACAGCCCACACATGTGGTACCCTCTCATGTTTGAGGGCACTTGGTAAGTCACCCATCCTTCCTCCATGTACTCTGAGGCAGTCCACCTGTTCTTCCAGGCCCTGTATGGTTCCCCACACCCATATGCCTGCAGCACCCACAGTATCAGAACCCCACTATGTCATCTTTTTCACCTCTCTGTCTCCCTCTATGACTCCCGAATGAGGTTTCCATACCCATAAGTCTAGATCTCAACATAGTGACTAATCATCATCACCTATTTGTGTTTCCATGTGAATTCTTGCTAATGTCCTCTCTGTACAGTTCCTTTCTGTGTCCCTAAATCCTTTCTCTTTTTCTACTTCACTCTAAGACTTCAAGTCCACATCCAGCTCATAGAGTTGGAGACTTGATTCTTCAGCCTGCATTTCTATAGGACAATTTATAATCTTGAAGTGTAGACTGGTGGTGAAGGCAAGTAGATAATTAAATCCTCTTCTGTTCTTTATTCAGCCCTACTAAATATCTTCTGTGTAACCTTGGAACTTCAAAATCTGCCCCATCTGTTTACATCTATTTGGACTAAATTTATTAAGGTGATGTTGTAGCATAGGTTTAAATAGCATCTTGTGCAATCAGGTCCTAATCTGCAAATAATTTTGAAATCAGAGAAGCATTTTCATTTAATTAAAAAAAAAAAAAAACCACTGGGGTTCTTTTTATTTGTTTAGTTTAACTTGGCATTTTATTGTTGTTTGGGGTTTTTTTACTGTTTCATAGAAACACTCAAATCATCCTTTTTCCTTTGTTTGAAATTTCCCTTCTTCAGTCTGAACAGCAAATCAAACAGTCAGTCATTCAGACAAGACTAGCTACCTCTTTTAAACTCAGTTGAAATACCAACAATAATAATAATTGATTTCCAGTCCTATTTCAGAAGAGGACAGCACATACCCAAGCTATTGCCTTGTTGGACTAGAGGTATGCTAAATGATAAAGGGACTGTCTCTCTCATGTCTGTTTGAAGAGAGCAAGGGGATTTTTATTTCTTGTCAACCTGGAGGAGCCTGATAACAAGATGTTTTTTTAATCTGAAGGCTAGGCTTTCATCAAGTGCAACTTTTGTGTCTTCAGAGACAGATGTTGTGGTTCTGAAGCATCAAAAATCCTTCCAGTGAAAAACAGATGTAAATTATACTCATGTTAACAGTAAAGGGACAGATACAAAATCCATATCAAAATATTATGAATGATATTGCACACCTAAGGTTGCTTTGTGCGTGACATTAATGCCATTGAAAACTCATTGACATAAAAGCCTAATATAAACATTACCAGCTAAGCCTGAAATAAAGGCAGGAAGGTTATCATTGACAGTATGGATATAAACATATCAGTCTTATAATAGTATTATAAATAAAAAGGTTGTTAATTTAACAATGGCCATATATATATATTTAAGTAATGTCAGTGCTCACACATTGCCAGCCGTTGTTTCAGCATTTATGTGGGACCTCATAAAGCAGCCAAACACTTTCTGTTAACTTTTAGGAAATGATAGCACAAACATGACCATAAACACGATTCTGCTGCATAAATCAGGTCTGTACATGTATAAATTGCATTGGTAATTTATGAATGTAAATGCAAACAGAAATAGCCAGGCCATACATCAAAAGCACCAACACAATGAAAAGCAGGCTCGGGAAATCACACCCAGGTTCTGCAGGTATGCAGTGTTAGAGCACAGAAGGACAAAGAAATGTTTTGTAAATTATGCTTGTCATGCTCAGATCCCAAAGTTCTCAGGGAGAGTTATATTAAGAGCAGAAATTTATACACCGTGACCCTTCCAGGTGTCCCCTCACCCTTTTACTTCCTTACAAAGTCCTGGTACTACCACAGCAAATTGAAATTGGAAATTCAGAGAAGGGATTTATTATTTCTATGGTGCTCAGCAACCCTTCTACCACACATTTCTGTGAGTTCTTGTTTTTAAGCAAGGCTGCTTACCAGGGACCTTAGGACTGTGGAAGCATCTAAAGAGAGTGACAGTCCAAAGAGACTCAGACACATAATCTGCATGGCATCATCTCCCTGATGTGCAAGAAAGTTCACAATTGCTTTCAAAACTATACCAAAAGCTGACAACTTCCTTCAGCTGTCCTTTCATGCTGGATCACATAACAACCTTTAAATGGGATGGGGGAACTTCATATGGAGAAAAGAATTTTAGTTCTTTTATTTGTACTTGAAAATAATTGTGCAGGGCATCAGAGCTCCTTACCACAAACAATCCCACTGGCAGACAATTTGACTCCCAGGCATTTTTCTGGAACCAAGAGACAGATTTCTCTCCATTAGAGCTACCAATCTGATTTTTCATACCAATTGCACAGGAGTCAAAAATGCTTGTAGGTCTGCCTGAATAGTATAGCTGACTCCTGTTTTGGAAAAAAGCTTCCTTTTCCCAAAGCATAATAGCATTTTATGGCTCTGTACAGACAATTAAATAATTGAACAATTATGCCACTCCCATAAGTGCTGTATTAATGTTGCTTTAAGGAATGTAATGTTTCCTGCCAAGAAACCATCTGTTGAATGAGATATGTGAGACTAAAATGAGGCTAAAAGGAAGACTGTAGATATGATAGCTCCAGATTGGAAGCTTCTTGGTACCATGGGAATGCTAATCAGTGTTGATCCTGACAGCTGTAGGTGTTCAGCCCTCAACAGCAAGTAACACACTTTCATACCTTTTTTTTATTCTATCCTTTCACTTTGTTCAAGGGTGAAGAGCAATCTAGAGATACTTGCTCAGCATATTTAAAGAGTAAATTAAAGACATATAACATTATCTCAGAGTATTTTAAATAAGACAATGATGCATACTGGGAGATCACTCATGAGAACAAGTTTTGAGATTCAAAAAATATTACAGATTTTTATGCTGATTTGGTCTTTTAGTTCTACTTTTATACTTTCGGCTTTTGTCAAGTAAGTAAGGAAGAGACGTCCAAATGAACATCCGAAGAAGCTCTTAAATCTCATTTCCACTTCAATTTCCCACATACCTTTCTTTGAAAAAGGATCTCTGGGTCTGTTAAAACATATTTGCAAAAGCACATGAGGACAATGAAGATCCACATCTTTAGGCACCAAAGTATCTCACAAGAGTATGATGAGCACAACTGACTACTGATTGATCCTACAGGAAAAGCATTCCCAGAAAGCTCAAAGGGATGCAGAAGAATTGTAGTCATTTTCTTTTCCCCTTATTTTACCTTGGATTAATGGCATTGCAGCAAGAAAACAAAATCTAGAATCAAAGCTGGTCAATTTTTTGAGCATCCCACCATAATTAAATCAAGATTATTTATCTGGGGTCATAAGATGACTTCTGGCACTACTTTTTATGATCTTTCTGAGCCTTTCTTTTAATATTAGTAAAATACAGGTACTGATATTGAACTTCTGAGTTTTAAAATTCTTGGATGAAACGTGTTACAAAAATATGTTTTATTGCTGTTGAAACTCCGAGAAGATATTCAGCAATTTATGCTAGTCTCACATATGACTTGTCCATTTACTTGAGTCACCTAGTAGTGATTACAAATTTAAAACAGAAGTCCCTTTCAGATTCCTCTTCTAAAGCAATTTTTGTTCTTTTAACAGAACTTAGTCATCCAGTAGCTAACAAAAACATAAGAAAGTAAAATCTTGTGCTAAACATCCTTGACTTGTTGTTTCCCGTTAGCATGAATATGATGTATAAAGAATAAGTTATTAAAATATCCTATTTTGTATGGGAATTTTAAACAGTGATTTTTCACCTCCAGTGACAAGCAGCAACCTTCTTCTTTTGTATCAGCTCATCCCAGTACCAGAACAATCAGATGGTGTTACTGAGATATGTTTTCACAATTGTTTTGACTGACTGACTGTACGTATTGGAGCTTTTTAATGCCAACATAGTTCTTTCCACCAGGTTCAGTACAGCTACCATCATAATACCAGCAATCCTGAGTGCTCATGATCATGTAATTAATAGTTTTATATCGGGCCACCAATTCCATGACTTGGACCAAAGCTTGAGCCTCTGGATACACTACATATAAACTGTAAGTTCTGGCAATGTATTTGAGATGAAGAGACTGCATAAAGATGCAGTGCCAACACATCCCTGTAAAGGATTGCTCTTGTTTTCACCAGACATGAGCTCTGTTTCCGCAGGGAAATTCTCCTAGGTGAAGAGAAAAGATCACTGCTTATGGTTATGTCCCTCTTCCAGAATAAATTCAAAGCTGTTACATTTCAGATTTGGTCAGATGAGATCTGATCAGCCAAACCATAAAGGTGCAGAAATTTACTCAGCTTGGTTGTATTTGTGTTGAGAGATTATGGAGAAAATTTCATGGATCTTTGGTTTCTAACAGTCCTGTAAGTCTTCTGGTCAAATGGCTGGATATCTTCAGGGAAACTGTTGGAAGCCACCCAAAAAACTGTAAAAAGACTGATGCTTTAGGCTTTTTCTATTAGTGTAGGTTATCAGCCAAATTGAAATCAGCATTTAAGCATCAGCCTATAGACTCTTAAATAGAGCAGGTGAATTCAAACAAGGGATCCGTGCAGCGTGAAAGTTTAGTAAGGATCAATTCTAGAGTCAGGACTAAACCTTCATTAAACTCATCTAATGAGTTCTCTCCTCCAGGCCTAAATTAATCCCATGAGAAATGCACATGTATAATAGTCTCTGATGATCTCTGAGGCAGCTCCGGTCTATCACAGGGTGGAAGCTCAATAAATACAGGTGTTTTCTGCATGAATTTCTTTCCTTCCCCTATCCTTGTCACTGGAGAACCATGTAAAGAAAAGGGAGAAAGATACCCACACTGTTAAGATACTGTGAAAAAAAACAGGAAAAAAGCCAACATAAGTTGTTTTGTCATGGAAGCAAAGATATTAAGGAGGGCAGGGAGCAGCTCCTGATAGTAAATAAATTACTAAGAGAATAATGCACACCACGGGTTTATATTTATAATCTGATATTTTTTTCATCTAAAACAGTGAAAATCATCTAAAATAATCCAGAATGCACAATATGTTTATTGAGGGCAGGAGGTATTAAATACCTTAATATAACTGCACTATTAAACCACTGATAACCAAGAATTGTATCCTTATAATTTTTTCCCTTTTGCTCAGATAGAAACCAAGTTATCAGTGAATGGCACCTATAAGTGTCTCAAGGATATAGGGTAGTATATGAAATTCATTGCAGGATGAAGGTAGGAGAGCAGAAATGGAAGACTACAGCTAAATTGCAGGACCTTGCAGCATTTCTCTGTTCCCAAATCAGTGTGGGAAATCAAGCATGACCACACTTCTAGTCCTGTGTGAAGACATAGGCACATGCAAAGACTTCACTTTCCCAATCCAGCATGCAACACTATTTCAGAGAACAGAAACAGAAGAAATCTGCTTGATAGAGCAACCAAGTCATCTATGCACAATGAACAGAGTAGCTGGTTCTTAAACCATGACAGCACAACCAACCTGATAGTGAGACACCCTTAAGATGAGAATGGAAGGAATTCCCAATTTACACTTGTGAGACGGGGAGTTTTTGAAATCTTACCCTGTTCCTCCCTGGCTAAGCACAGTAGTTGCAAAACAAGGTTAAGGTCAGTGCCCATCTCAGCAGTTTACCTCATCCAGGTCTCCAGCCAGCAAGTTTAAAGGAGTATAAACCAGCCTTGTTACATCCCTGTTATCAAATTTCTATATCACATACACCCATTCTCCTTAAATTAACAGAAAGTCCACAACTTGCATTACTTCTACTCATATGCAATTCAGTAGGAGCAGGGGTGGTTGGGTTGTGTTTTTTCTTTTAACTGAGAAATTACAGTGGTAGGAAGTATTTGGAAATTTATTTACTGTAAACATACTTGAGGGATCTCCTTGGCTTATAAGATACAAAATGACTCGCACTCATTTGGGGTCATGAGGACAACTTATTTCATGTTAGGAGGCTCTCTGTAGCTCTTCAACTGCACACTTTTAGCCAGCCCTTCAATTCTCTTGGCCTCCTTTCTCTTAAAAAATATTGTATATTTGAATATTTGATCTGAATATTTACTGATTTTCTGAAAGTCAGAGTTTGGAGGGAAGTGAAAACTACAGGCACATTGGCTCACCATAAGACTGTTTTGAATAATCACAAATCCAGCACGTTTTTTGGTATGGGACTATTTACCTGTGTTTTGAGACTTTGTTAACTGAATACTACAAAGTGCTTAGCAATCCCTGGATGGAAGGTAGTTTATATCACACTAAGCTAAAACATAAATAAGAATAAAGGACAGATATATACCATATCTGGAGAATGGTCTTCAAAGCAGGGAAATCAGGGGACTGAGTTTTATGTTTATAAAATCCAGTGGGGAGTTCTGCTCTAAAATCAGTGTCATGTGCAATGAGCTCATGTGGATGGATGGGGAAGTTAGTGTGCAGATAGATGTGGATTTACAGCCCTCAAGGTATTCTGCAATAACCTGCCATGAGGGTTTTCTTAGCTGCACTGAGTATGCCTTTGTGTGCAATAGTCTAACAAACTATTTTGCACTTGTTCCCTATTAGATAGGTTTTTTACACCAGCTGACACACCAATTTCTACACATTACCTTTTCTGGAATGATAAATCCTTAACAATGTCTTAATAAGCTACACTTAAGACTCTTTACACTCACCAAATATGTTATCAGGCTGGCAGTGCAAGCCCATGAAACCAATATTCCCCTCTGTAGGCAGAATGCTTCCCTACAAGCCAAGGCAGGTCCAGAGAATCAGATCTGCAGCAAATTTGACCTGGTTTCCATGCCATGGTCACCACAGCACTGCAGAGTCTCTCAGCATCCTGCAGTTTTCTAGGCAAAATATCTACATACTGTGCAAATTTAGGAACTCACAGCAGCAGCTTTTTTACACACTGAGTGTAGGCACAACTGCAGCCAGCGGGAAAGGCAAAGCAGCCACAAGACATAATGCTTTGCCCTAAGGTAAATTTGCCCCAGGAAATTTCACACAGGTTGTCTTCCAGGAGGAACTTTCCTGAGGGTAAAGGAGTTTGTGCAAAGTTATGCTAAGTCAGCTGCTGCCAGACATCTGCCTAGAGGGGTCTGCAGGGCAACCCCCATCATGTAAGTTTAATAAGCCCAAGTTCTTCAATGGCAGGTGCAGTGCTCCAACATATTGTGCCATCCTCTGGCAGGTCTGTGTATAAAATATCACTCTGTGCAGTTCAAGTCCAAGAGAAAAAGAGACCCCTCCAGTGCTCATTCTTGAAAATAATATTTTATTAAGGAAAAAAAAATACACTAGAAAGAAAAGAAAATTTGGCAGCCAAAAGTGCCAGGCTAGTGGAGACACACTGTCTGCACAGCAGCTTCTCCTGGTAACAGATCTTAAAAGCTTCAACAGTGATCTGTTATTCTTACAAGACACAACAAAACTCCCAACAGGCAGAGAACAGCAGAATTAATGGATTGGAAAGTGAGAGTCTAATGTATGAGCTTTCAAAAGTCTCTCAAGACCAGCAGCCTCATTGTGCATATCCCGTAAGTTCCTGCTATTGGGTTTGGGTGTATGTGATACTGTCAGTGGAAAAAAGGCATAAAGGTCAATATGGCTGCAAAATATCTCAAAGCATCTTGGTAATATTTCTATGGAAAGCCTCTAACTCCAACAGAAACAAATATTATTTACACATCAAAGGGCTTTAAAAAAATATCCTTGCAAGCAAAAGTCGGCTCAGTTCAACTACTTTACAGTTAAATCATTTCTTATTGAATTCAACTTTCATGGATCATTAGAGAGCCAGAGGCAAAATTCCAAGACCTGCTTTGACCTAATGAGTCTTCAGCAAATTGTTTCCTTAAGTATCCCATGCTTTCTTTATGGATTCTGAAAAGAAATGCATTTTCTCTTTCTTTAGTGTTTTAAAAAAACAACATAAGCTTTTTAATTGAATGTAATTTATACCCAGTACAATAAGCTGCTGATAGGGTGCATTTCCTTTACCTTTCTTTTGCATGAATACAAATGTCCCAATAACATAGAAAAGGTACTAACACCTGTACTTACTTTCCTATGATGAAATTATGCACTTTTATTTTTGTATAGTGAAAACCTACTGAAGCCAATAGCTTTAAACTCCCTGAATCCACAGGCCTGTGCAGTTCTGCATTATCAAAAACTTACAGTTATAAATCAGTGCAACCATTACTCCTAATGTCTTAATTGATTTTGGAAAACAGGAGAGGGAGTCTATCAAGAAGAACCTTATAGCTGATACAAATGCTCCTTCAGAAGAAAATATTTATTAAAAAAATTCCATCACTATAGAAGGCAGTAAAAGAGAAGAAAGTTAATACTTTCCATACCAGAGAGGAAACATTTGATCAAGTTCATCAAAATATTTTCTATCATCACAGCCAGGGCAAGCCAGTAACAGAAGGGACTGATAGGACTGGCAGCATGCCCAGCCACCCATGAGTGCCCAGCTCAGATGCCTGGACATTCCTTTACAGCTGGGTGCACTGAGGGTAATGTGTGGTGCATATCCAGGGTCTGGGGGTTTGGGGTTTGCTTTGGGTTTTCAGTGAGATAGCTTAATTGTAACTCCAAAAAAGCCTGACCCCGCATCAGGCAATCACCCTGAGAACAAAATAAAAAAGACGCCAGTCTAGACAGAGAGCTGTTTCGTCAAATGAAAACTGCCTCAAGAGGAAGTGACCATAAGCAGTTGTCTCAGACTTATAATTGAAGGTCTTGCTTTTTGCCCTACACACACAAAATTTTTTTTAAGTTGTCTTCTGTTTGAGTGCAGCAAAATTTTTAGGACTGGCTTGGAAGAGTTGAGAGAGTGACAGCTAAAGTTCTCATAAACTAACCCAACACTGAAGCCTTGAGAGAGGCAGAAATCATTTGTCTGCACAGTCATATTTGGTGGTCACTTCCAGTCACGGAAAGAGGAGAGAGCCATTTGTGAATAAGCCTCAATTTTCTGGGCTCTGAAGGGCCAGTGGCATGTCTGGATGAGGTAGTCTGGCACTTGATGTAGTCTACATCATGGAGACTCCTGTGAGCTGTCTCTCATGATCCTTTGGTGCCTCCTGCTTCCATGGAAAGTGAGGGAGGTTTGCCCCACCAGTCAGCTGTGCTTCGTGGGCTCTATCAGCACTCTGCCTGTTGAACTCCTGTCCGTGGCTCTGGGAGTGGCTCTGGCCATGTGGCCAACGCCAGCTTGTTCTTGCAGTCCTTCCTTCTCCCAGCATTTCACAACTCTTTGGGTTCCTTTTTCTCCTCTCCTCCCTCATACCCCTCGGACTAGGGTCTCAAACTGGGGGCAAATTTGCCAAAGATGGTAAAGATGAACAGAGAGAGTAAGCAAGCACTCACTAGTGTTTCTGGAGGAGTGGAAATGGAAAAGCACCATAAAGACTCCCCCCACCTGTGAGGAATAGGAAAGAAACTGGGTGACATTGTAGGACTTTGGGGCCTGGTGACATAAGGTGAGATTTGGGAGCAGCTTGCAGGCTGCGCCCATGTGAGAGCAGTGAGGAGGGTGTGTGGCAAGCAAGGGGCACACAAAGTCCCCCAAATGGTAAATTATTGTCTAGGGCTTTCCCTTGGCTGGAATTTCACCTGAGGGCCAGAAGGCTGGGCCTCTCAAAGAGCCCTCACAAACCTCTCCAGTGCTGGCAGCCACAGGGCCGCGGGAGATGTGCAGAGGTGAGGAGCAGTAGTTTGGGACACCCATCCCTGGTGTCAGTCCAGACAAGCAGTTTGACAGAAAAGCATGGCTGTGCAGGATTCCAGGATTCCTGAGGCTCTGAGGGAGGCCTGGGCGCGGCAGGGCGCTGGGGCCTCACACAAGCACAGCTCCGACATTCCTCACTCCACCACAGCCTCCCACCGAGGAGTGGGGAACAGCTTGTCTGAGCCACAACTAAGCTAAGGACATTAAGATTTATCATGTTAAATTCCAGCCCTTTGAAGTAGCTCAGCGCTGACAGTGTCAATTGTGTTATTTTGAATTTTAACCTCCTGAGGAATCGGACAAAACCCCTAAGAACTCTTTGTGAAAATGTTCAGCCCAAGGAGTTGTAATTCCTTTGCATTTTGCTCTATGGAAATCTTGCTGGAATTGCTTAACTACAGAAAGCTGATTGCTGCATGTCTTGAATTTCAGACAAATCATGAGATGTTAAAATTGGGACTCAGTGTGATAATGATGACTCTGCCCACTTGGTTCACTATAGGCTTCAAGTACTGTAGTTATTCACTCAGCATTAAAAGAAAAGAAGCTTTCTCCCCCGCTACTTTCCAGAAAGCAGGGGAATGGAACCTAACCAGCTTGAAACCATTCAGACTAAAATTAAAAATGATGATTTTTGGCAGCAAGTGGGCATGTACAGTGGATAAAGTGCAGGAAATTAAGAGCCAAGTGCAGAAATATACATTAACTGAAAGCCATGGTAAAAAAGCTTGCTATGTAGAAAGTTTAGAAAAATGAAAAGCTGTTTAAAATGAAAGAAAAAATTCTTTTTTTATTGTTATTACATACATATATGTGTGTGTGTGTGTGTGTGAAATGCCAGCGGTAATGAAAGGGGTAGATAAGTTACTTTTGTCAGAAGAATAAGGGAAAAAGAAAAAAAGCATTTAAAATACAGTCAGAGTATATAATTAATCAGAACTATTCTGATTAATAATTATTGTTATTGTAGTTATTATTGATAAATGTTAGCAGTAGACTTCAATGGCTGAGCTCCTAAGAATTCAGATTAACTGAAATGCATCTAATTTGCCTGCATGTAGCTATAGCCACTTTTATTAACCAATATTTCTTCTCTAATACTGCTGGTTAGCATTGCTCTCTTGCTCCACGTAATATGAATAGTTTCTGTTCTACTTAAAAATACTGAAGAACCATGAATCTATTCTTACCTCTGTCCTGGGATTTCTGTTTTCTTCAGCTAAGTTAATTTTCTCTCCATCCCTACCTTTGAGACACAGGGTAACCAGGCCTCCTGAGTTCATAGGGAACAATCCTCATTGCTGGCTCTGGTGGAAGAAATGGGAATATATTTCCAGGAAACCCCTCAGAAAGCACCTCTTATGAATTGCATTAAAGGAACAGACAACACAATGAGATTGAAGTAGGGCAATGAGCTCAAGCATAGGAAGATGGATAGTATGTAGGTATTTTTGTGGGATATTTCAGTCTTGCAGAAGGATGTTCAGTGAATAGGTAAATAGCTTTCCAAAAGGAGGGAAGATAACCTTTGAGCAGAAGGTGGGAGATGTGACCATTTCTGCCTGTTTACCAGATAGCACTACAACAGAAAATCTGCCCTGGATAGAGGAATTTCATCTTTCTGAAGGAACTCCTCACCCTGTTTTGAGAATGAAGCACAAACACGTCCTTCAGAAGTGATCCTCTTTAATTTGCAGTATACCTCTACCATGGGACAAAGGGCAGAGTTAAGGGGAGGGTTCCATATTTTTATGGCCTTTGCCCATTTCCTTTCTGTATTTACTCCTGGCCCAGCTGTAGATTAGCCTCACAGCAAGTGCACAGCGGTGCCAGGATCATCATCCCTGTGGCTGGGTAACCCAACAAGCACAGTTCATGCAGCCAGCATGGTCACACCAAGGGTGAACATGAGCAATCTTGCTGGAATGCACTCTGAGGCTGGGTCCAGTTTGGGTGTGGCCTTCATGAAGAAAATAGATGAGCCTGAGGCCCATGTACAGGCTGAGAACTGGGCTGTCTCAAGGCTCCTCCCAAGTTTTGCCTGTACTGTCATATGCCACTGACACAAACATAAAGCTTTACACAAGTATGGGCTCTGGAGTAGTCTGCAACATTGAACACATGAGTTATTCCCACTGCCAGCACTTTATTCAAGGAAAGGCTTCAGTCTGTCAGAGGTTTAATTCAAGAGTGAATGTTTTTGTAAGTAAATAACAAATGGAATCTACCTCCCCTGCTAACTGAGTAATCAATATGTAAGATAAGTTGAAAAGGTATTTTCAGATGGCCAGTTATTCTCAGTACTGTGGTTCTGCATGGATTGTATATTATCTCGGCCAGAGACAACATTTTCCTTTATGCTATAGTTAAATCAACTCTGAGGTGTGAAATGAAACAAGACAAAATCTATCACATTTCTCTCAAACTTTAACAAATCTGTTTTCATTCTCAGAGAGGAAAACAATCTTTTTTTCTAAAAGGAAACTATTCTAGGTCAGAACCACCACTGTTTCTAATTACTTGTTTTGCCATGTTCCTAATCTGCAGATGAGGAAGTGAAGTGGTGCCTAGTAACTTACATTCCTTCATTATCCACATGCAAAATTGTATATTATTTCATAGCTATCTCTGTATATTTTTATGCATTTTGTTTATACTTTCAGATAAGTGCAAATGAGAAAAGTCAAAACGAAGACATTTTCATTTTACCTTTGTGCCAACATCCATCTGCAAGATGTAAAAGAATCCTGCATTTTGTCCACAGTGGTTTATTTTAAGAATTTATTTCCTCTTGCTTTGACTATAGAGAAGATAAAATTTCCATTAAAGTGAAAATCAGTTAGCTTTGAACTATTTGTGTTTAAAGTTCTTTTTACGTTGCTGTCCTAAGGAGTCTTCCTCCTACTTGAGTCAAACATAAGTTTACTCCCAGTGTAGTTATTTCAAATTGCCTGTTGCTAAAATTTGTTATACCAAAAAGACAACAAATCCCTTGTCAGTCTCTACTTGACAACAAAACAGATTTTTGTCTGCAATCAGTGAAGTCAAACAAGAAAAACACTTGCTTCCTGCAGACAGAGCCTACAGCTATTACAGACAATTCAATTTAGAATCTCCATTAATGTCTTATCTAACTAATTCTTTAATGTGTGTAGCAATGGTGTCTTGACCACATCCCTTGAAAGTGACTCCAGCTACCCAATTCTTTCTTCTAAGGACATTATTCTCCTCCTCTGTTGCAAGTTCTGATCTAATTTCCTCCATTTGATCTAATTTTCTTCTGCCTGTAGAATTATCATTTACAGAAAATACATATTTTCAGATCCAAAGATGAGATGAAATATTATAACAATTGATCTTAATGTATGCAATTCTCTATAACATATATTATTACTTATTTTGGTTTCCACTCCTTTACTAAAACAGATCATTGGATGATGAAGTGTGAGTTCAGGAACTAATGATTTATTTTGAACTGTATTCTTCTGGATGAAGAATTTTTACAATTTGAAAAACAAGAAAAAAACTGGAAATTATGCTGCAGCTGTGAGATCCCATAATGACTTTAAAGTGCCTTTTAAAATGTATTGAAATCATGAATTTTTCTTAAAGCATGTCAGATTGTGGTTGCTCCATTCCTAAATTTCATAACCCTTTCTTTGGTTTCTACCATTAAGTGCTGTATGGCAGGAAGATAAATAGTTGCAAGAAAGAGCAAATCTCAAACACCACCCATTCTTCACATGAACCCAAAGCATTCTTTTTCTTCAACAGTGGAAAGCTAACAGCCTATTTATCTTTGAAGACAATCCTATTATTTATACAGTGTTTATCAAGTCCTCACTGTATTTTGAAATACAGGAATGTTTAACTCTTCACATTGCTTGAAGTACACAAGGGAAAGTATTTGCAAAGGCAACTTTAGTGCATAACAACTAATTCTTCCTAGAATAAAAAAAAATCAATAAGCATCCATTATATAATACTGTCTAATTTTGGTTTGGTTTGATTGATTTAGGTAACAAGAGGAGGAGCAACTTGATAACTTTTCAGATTCTTCCTTCAAAAGAGAAAGCAATTGGATATGGAACTTTTGCTCAAAGATTTGTGTCTATCAATCATCTGTTCCTATTTCTCACTGCCTAACTATACAACTTCCCATTTAGTGGAAGCTTAACAACTTCTGAAAAAAGAGGAAAACATGACTAGTGCATAACAATGGTTTTACCTTTACTCTCCTCAGAACTCTACTCTAATAATCAACGCATAGATAGTGAATCAATCATAACAGGTGATGAATGAGTCAAGTCTTCAGCTGTGGTGGCAGAAAAACCACAAGTGATACACTGGTAGAAGAGAGTAACAAAAGAGAGAAAGAAATTCCATTACAGTGCATAAAAGCAAACTGGCAGCAGGTGGACTGGTTTAGTCAGTTTATGTCAGATGATGCTCTGCTTGAACAGAGACAAGATCTGCATCAAAGATTGCAATTACAAAGCTAAACATGTTGCTTCTTCTTATAAACTTGTAGTAATATCAGCTGACTTGGAGCTGTAAAGGCACATCGTTGTTCCTCTTATTTTTTGGAAACAAGATCAAAAAAGGGGGGGAAAACATAAGAGTGATAATGATATTCAGTCTAGATTTTTGCAGGCAAGCCTCTCATCCCACAGGAGAAGAATTTAGGAAAGTGTAAGACAGAAATAAGGGCGCAAATCACCTTAGCTATAATAACCTGTATATGTTAATCAGAAGAATAAAACAAGGGCAACCACAGCTGCTACAGCTGCCATCTAAACCTCATTACTGTGCTATAATATCACCTGGAGCAACATGTTTATTTCAGCTCTACAGCCAGGGCTAACACTGGGGAACTAATCAAGGACTTCTAAACCTAACTGCCTATCTCTGTTGCTACAGTAATGTCTATAAATATGATAGTACTCAACCAGTACCTCTGTGAATTGCAGGATATCATCTATTATACCCTGACCAATAATAGTTCACACAGGATTATGGGGAGTTATTGCCAGTGCATTGCTCTCTGGTCTAGTTTACCCAGAATTACTATAACAAAGTAAGCAGAATTTAGGAGATCTGGATTCTCACTGTTTTGCATTCTTACTGCATTTTTTATTCAAGGAATTCAAAGTGTACACTGCTTAACTAATTCAACCTTATAATGCCCCTGAGGTGCAGGCAAACAAGTTTAGGTAAATTTTACAGGTGTAGAAACAAAATCTAATATTTTTACCAAAGAAGTTAGTTACAGTCTTTTGCAAGTAAAATCTGGCTTGGGGGGGATAGAGATGGAACCTACAAATACATTTCAGCATTCATTGACTTTGGGAAAGTCTGGACAATTTACACCAGCTGTGTATATAACTTTCCAAATCCCTGGCACTTATTGTCAAAAACCCTGCAACAACCTCTTCATAACAAACAAAAAAGTGGAAAGTCTAGCAAGCTATTTTCTGTGCCTGTGTTAGAGGCAAGCGTTGGCAGAATCAGCTTGTTCCTGTAGATTCACTCTTTGGAGCAAAATGGTCAGAGAAGTAGTTAAGTTCTCACTTTTTTCCCTTGCCAAAAGCAAATCCATCATAGCACACCTGAGTTTCCAGAGAATGACTAAATTTGTCTTTTTTATTGTGCAGCTGAGATATGGTGTGACGTATTTTACTGCAGAAGCTAGAGAGGTACCAGCAATTTTTTCCTTTATTCTCCTCCAAATAGCTGATCTATGGTACAAACTTCCATGTCACAGGAGTGAAAGGAACATGTGCTATTGCTTTACCCTTTGAATGTATTGTGCCTGCACAGGTTAAAGGATCCAAATGAAAAAGACAAACAAGGAGCTGTTTTATGTAAAGAAAGATCCCAATAAATATGTTAGGCCAAAATATATTTTGAATGGATCCCATCTGGTTCTCTAGGAGAATATTCTAACCTAAAGGGCAGGGGGGCTCTGTCAGTTGGAAAGGCGGTATGAAATAGAGCACAAGAGTGAGGCCTTTTTCTTCAGTAATAAAAACAAAAAACAAGTTTCAACCTTTTCTGAGCACTTTGTGTGCATCAGCATGTGTTCTTTTGGGGGATTCTTTGCAACATGTCATTGTATAGAAGAGAAAATTATGGGGCTGTCATTTTCATCACAAACACGTCATTTTATTGGGGGAAAATAGATAACTTGAATGTAGCACTGTGAAGAAGCTTTCTTGTGTATTAGTGCCTAACCTCACAAACCCTTAGTGGCT
Organism: Ammospiza caudacuta; assembly: GCF_027887145.1. Lineage (NCBI taxonomy): Eukaryota > Metazoa > Chordata > Aves > Passeriformes > Passerellidae > Ammospiza > Ammospiza caudacuta. The sequence goes on from NC_080600.1 coordinate 31,545,111, forward strand.
CACAAAACTTTAAAGATGACAGTTCAGGAAAATGATTCCTGCCTGGTGCAGTATACTGAGAGAAAATCTGTAAGGACATTTGGGTTTACAAGCCAGGGATATCTACTAAGGCTGTCTTTGAAAGTGAGCAGGTATCTTGATATTTTTTAATTTTATTATCCTCTTTTTGGTAATCTGTCCTATTTCAACCTGAGCACATAGACCAGGAGAGGTGATAGGAAGCTGAGGGAGCGGAAAAGCAGTATATTACTGCCAATCTGTCATCAGATGACCTTCAATGTATGCTCCTGTTTACAGAGTGCTATACAGGGGAAAAAAAAAAAAATCCCCACAAAATACCCCAAAACAAAACAAAATAAAGCTGTGAAAAAAGGAAAAAAAAAAAAAAAAAAACACAGAAAAAACCACAACCAGCCTACTTTTGCCTTCTCTTTCTCCAGTGGGTTACATTCTCTCTTTTAAGTGAGGAGCCTGGATAGATTGATTAATCCATCTCCCCACTCCATTCCATTTTTCCCACACCTGGACACAATTTGTACTTTGACACAGCTTAAGCAGCTACTGGATTGTGGAGGGTTAAATCCTCCCCAAACCCATAGGTAATCTGTGACTAGACAAATACCTCATGTTTGTTGAAGTGAAACATTATTCTGCAGCTTCTCAAAGTCGTGGGTGATTTTCTACCCTGTCAATCTAAGCTGGGCTTTAATATGATAAAGAGCTCTGAAACTGCACTCCTATCACAGGTTGAACACACTATCAAAATCATTTTGATCCACTTCTCCTATCTCATAAACAGCTGGCATTTGGCATGGCTGAGTGGATGGAGACATTTCTGAAGTGACTTTAATGACCTGGTAGTACATCTGCAATAGATGAAACTTCGCAGTTAATCATGATTGAAGCTGGCACCTGAAACAAAATTCTCATCTCAGTTTTGTGTTATGGATGCAGCAATATCTTCTACAGATACCATTTGGAAGCATTTCTGTTCTAATCTCAAAGGAGTACTAGCACTATAAAATAATTGCTTTGGAATAAATGGATTTACAAATAGTCTGTGCTGTATTTGGGTAGTTCAGGTTCACTGTTCCTATTAGTTTTCCTGAGAAGCTCAACTTCAAACACTACAGGTGGCCTTTCTCCTGGTATTTTTCTTGGATTTTAATTGTATCAGAGAGATCAAATTACACTAATTGAAGGTAACTCTCAGCAGCTGAGCCATTTCATTAGGCTGGCATCACTACAAAGGGCCAGGGACACAGAGGGCTGGTGATGCCTTGTGCTACTTATTTTGTCTTTTGACCTGAAAGACAGCAATTTTTTCTGGGTAATTATTGTTTTCTAAGTGCATTTATTCTTGTAAACAGATTTTAGAATATTCTTTCAAATTACACTATTTTAACAATATCTATGCCAAATTAAAAGCAGAGTTGTGACTATGTATTCACGTATTTTCAGAAGTTAGATCTCATTAGTTGCTTTACTTGATATTAAGCTTCTCTATCAGTAAGTCTTTCATAACATTTTCTGTGTGCAGTTGTCCATCTTCAACTTAGGAAGCAATAGTCTATCCTTATTGCTATGATAACCTCTACATTGCCCAAACTGATGAGCACTTCATAAATGTTCATAGCACATTCTGAATATTACAGACATAAAATCACTTCATCTTTGTTGGAGAAGTCTCTATCAGTTTCCATAATCATTTACCACTTTCCAAAAATTTGTTCAGAAATATCCTTTGCAATTTTAAGACTTGTGATTACCATTATCTCAACTTGTGAATCTGTTTTGGCTCCTTTACAGACATTTTGAAATATCAGGCTCATACTCTGCCAGTAAAGAAAATTTCTCACATAAACATATTTTCAACTTATTCACTATACTGGACTCATGTTACATGTTTTGGGGACAAGAAAGTACTTTGTTTTCACTGTGATTTTAACCTCTTTTCCTTCTTTTTTTTTTTTTTTTTTTTTTTTTTTTGTGAAAATGTGATATACCCTCAAAGTAGTTTGTGACATTTTGAAAAATACCAACTATGTCATGATGGCATTAGAAAACATTCCTTTAAACAGGGCAAAAAAAAAGAACCACATGAAGCTGAGGGATGGGAAAACAGTAAAAAATTAGTGTAAAACTTTAGTCTAGTTATTTGAGAAAAGGAAAAACACTAACCTTACAAATTATGCTTTCACTGTAAGAAAATACTGGATACCTAAAAGGCTTTTTTTAATGGAGGAAAACATAAGACTGACTCATAGCTGGAAGCAGAAATGAGAGAAATTCGCTTGGGAGAGAGGTGCATTTTTTAAGACCAAATAACTTCTGTAAGAACCAAGGCATTCACCTCCCAGTATCTCCACATAAGACCTGTGTGCTTTGCTGGTTTGTTTGATTGTTTGTTTGTTTGTTTTACCTTTGGTAATTTCTAATTATGCTTCAATCCCACACTATTGAGCTCAGTACTGATGTCCTCAAATCAAATCTAACAGCCTATGAAAGATCCACCCAAATGACCACGTTTTCCTCTCTTTTATTTACATTCTGTGAACAGATGACAATTTGACTAGAATGTTTTCCTTTTAGGGAATTTAGAGTACATGAAAGCATCATAAATACAGTCAAGTGTCTAAACCTGGCAGGAGCTGCAGCAACAAAGTCTGGCAGTAGTAGAGACAGACCAGTGGAGAGAGCTGAGCAGGAAGGATGGCTTTGCCATCCAGAACTACAGTCTGGGAAAGCTTTAACTGGCATTGCTGAGATCAAAGAATTAGAAAGTGTCTGGCAGCCTTAGATTCTCATGGCAGGACCTGATGGATGCTTTCCCCAAGAGCATTCGGTCTTAGAGCTGTACTTTCTTCCTTCGTAATTAGACGCCATTTCTGTGGGGTTTTTTCTTTCTCTCATACAAACAGATTCATTTATGAAAAGGAGGTAAAGCAACAACAATAAAAGAGCTTTCATGCCCTGTTCTGGGCATTCTGAAACAGAGCCCTGGGCACTCTGAATCTTTGCAGAATCGTCAGTAATGTGGCAGAAGGACAAAGAGGAACTACCAGTATCTGAACTTGCAATTACACTAGCGGCAATTGCTTTTATATTTTGTTGATATAATGGTTTGCATTTGCCTCTCAATCAGACACCCACAAAAACAATTATAATTAAGCTTAAAAGACAGATTTTTTTCACCATTAGATGGGAATGGGTCTGGAGTCAGATATTGCTCAAGTCATGTTTTCTGGGAAGTCTTGCTTTCTCCATTCCTCTTGTGGATAACACGTAAGTATTTTGCATTCAGGTGCAGGGAGAGGCAGAAAGGAAGTAAAATTCTGGCTATCAGGCTCAGAAAAGCAGCAGACATTGGGGCAAAAGCTTGCTCTTCCTACAAAGGACCAAACACTTGCAAGCAAAAGTAGAGAGGAAAATTACCTTGTGAAAGAGGAAAACAGACTTTCTGGCTGCAGAAATAGTGAAAATATGGGCAACAGCCTGCACAAGTTTCCTCTGAGAAAGCCACTTCCTTGTCAAAGCAGAAAAAAATCATAAAGTATGTTTCAAAGGAGACCAACATCATCTCAGCTGCCAAAATCTTTCAATAGTTCATCTGCAAGGAAACAAAACAAAGGGACATTTCCCTCTCTAATGCTGGCTGATGGGAGAAGTTACCAACCTGTTTTTATCAGTCACTCAATTTGTGTAAATGACAGCAGAGATCTGTGTGGTGGAAGGAAAGTTTCTTGATTGATAGCAGCTTGCTATCCTTATTCAGCTTGCTTTAAAAATACATGTGCATATATATACATATGCTTACATGAGTGTGTGTGTGTGTGTGTGTGTGTGTGTGTGTGTGTGTATGTGTGATAAGTAACAAGATCCAGTTAAAGAACATTACCAGCTGAGAAATCAGGCACTCATAAATAGCCTGCTTCAGTACAAAGTTTGCTTATTCAGAAATATTCACATAGATTTGAAAGATGTGATTTTGAGTGTCTGTCAGAGTTTTGCTGTGAGAGTTTGGGTAAAATGCCAAGAGAGGAATTCAGGTGCTTAACCAGGCCTCTAGTGCAATTTCGAATGCAGGTAAGAATAGCTCTGGGTGCCTAAAATGAAGTAAGGCACCTGTTTCTGTATCCCTCCTCATTTAACTCTGTGCTTCAGCAGCACATTGCTCTGACCTCTACCAGCAGTTTTCTCACCAGCAATTCCCAACAATCACCAGAGTATGTGACACCATTCAGCCTTGATAGTGCTGCAGGCCCCTTTAGACACTTTAACCTCTTTATGCATATTAATTCCTTTCTTTTAAATCCTTTATTCTTTTCTTTAATTTTTTTTTCTACAAGATGACTTGTCTGTCAAATAAATTGCTGAAATATATACAGGAAAAGCAGATTTTGATCTGCTGAATGTGAATTGGTCACGAGAAAATGACATAGTAGAGATCAGAGGTTTGCTCTGAGTTTCCTGTTGCCAAATCACATGGAGTCAGATTTGTTTAAAAGAAAGAAAAAGGTGGGGAAGCCAAGTGGGAAAAATTTCTTAATTTCAAAGAGAAAACTGGTCCCTATAGCCAGATTTTTTTTTTCATATTCACATTATTAGGGTACCAACAAAAGTATGGTGGGATGGACTTATACATTTAAATTCCTTTTAAAGCAGGAGTCAGTTTCAAGTTTTTATCATGCCATAGATAAAGTGTTACTCTTTTTCCAGTGCTGTGTCTACATAAAGTGTTACTCTTTTTCCAGTGCTGTGTCTACAATGTCCCCACCTAATGGTAGCAGCCCCAGCAGCTCTTCCTCATGAATCACCTTGGAAGAAGATAACATAATATCTGCTCTTTGCCTCCTGAAAGACAGCTGCAGCCTTCCAGAGAAACCAACAGCCTAAGAACAGTGAGTTCTAAAAAATAATAAATGAATAGGGCCTGATCAGTTATTTTTCTTATTGTAACAGCTTGGTAGGAGCATCCAGGAAAAATAATAAAGCAAGCAAAGAGTGCTAAGTGGATCATTAAAGTTCATGCTGAAAGAAAGGTAACAAGTTGCAAATGGTAAATTAGAGAAATCTTGTGGAAGACGTGTTGAAAGCTTCACTGAGGGCAGCAAAGTCGCCAGGGGAGCAGGAGCACTTAGCCTCCACTGAATGTCCAGGCACTTCTCAAACCCAGACAGTTCATCCTGGCTGTAGATGTGATTCCCTCTACCTCTGCTACACCTAAAGCCAGCTGGAGGTCACTCCAATTACTCCTGTACATTGTGAGGTTTTGGTGAAACCAATGAATTTACCAGTTATGGAAGCCATAATGTGAGGAGGAAGGTTCACTAACAAGGAGCTTTGGAAGTAAAATGGTCAGAAATTAATAAATCAGGAAGAAGCCCAGTCAAACCCTTGTACTCTGTCCAGACCTAAATTGCAAAATGCCTGCTGGCACTGGAATGCAGTGTTCTAGAAAATACAGCTTTGGTGATTGTACAGTGGCACATGTCAGCTATTTCAGAGGGACTGTATGTGAGCAGGGGTGACCCTAGGAGCAGTTTGTCCTTTCTAATCTGTCAAAAACAGCTCCCTGGTCAAGAAAAATCTCTAATGAAGAGAAAGGGATGGAACTGTGACAGGTGGCAACCAATTGCACAGACAATGTGTTTGATTTATGCCAATTTAAAAGAGCAGTGTTTGGACTCCAAGTTAAAATTATGTACCATTATGACAAATATTTTTATTGCAAAACAGTACTTTCTTCACCATTTTCATACCAGTTATTCAGATTGTGTCTCCCTCTCTTTTCCCCAGAAGGCTATAATTTGCTACTGCTTTCATCCTGCTGAAATTCAGTCCTACTGTATTCAGCATGTGTTTTCCTGCCTCTTTTAACACTGGCTTTAGCACAGATGTTTGCTGGAACTATTGGCTTGGATCTAGTTTTGTTTACTTATTGTGATTACACTGGCAATTCTCACTGGTTGTAAGATATTTTCTTCAAGTATGATGATGAGACTTTTCTCCCAGGAGGAGACTCCTGGGAGGACATTTCCATAGTCTGGAAAGAGGTCATCTGTTTTTTTTTAAAAAGGAAATTATCATTTCTCTCTCCTTACAAGGAAGAAGATGTTGGGTTTATGGCTAAAAATGCCCTGGAACTCAAAGCAAGCAGTCTCTGCCAGTATATCCCTAGTCAAGATGTATTAATACCTTTGGCCCTGGTTCAGCAAGGCCAAACTTGCTGAAGTAAGTTATACATGCAGAGAAAGTCAATGTCTTCTCCAAGCTGGTGTTGAGTATATCCCAATGTTTGCTTTTCACACAGCTGAATAGGAGCAGACTCTCTCCAAAAATATAACTTCACTTATGGTGCTGCACATTTCTCAAAAGCCTGAGCATTGTGTAAAGGCTGCAAGGGAAGGAGCTTATGGGTGCCATACATTTGATTCATGGATGAAATAACAGAGGGATAATTTGCAGTGGGGATTGAATGGTGGTTTTTTTTGCCAACTTCGTAGGATAACTCTCAGGTCATCTCTGAAGTTTCTGGATTCCATTAAAACTCTCTTCATCAAAATATATTTGTTATTCTCAGGCCTAGCCTAATGAATTATCCAAATCTTTCTGAATATGTTTGCTCTGCTCCTTATTATTCATACTTTTTTCCCATTTATTATCCTCTGCACTGAAAATCTAACTTTCAAATCCCTCCTCCAAATCACTGATCCAAGCCCATCATCTTTGTAGCAAATTAAGCATATATCAGAATTAATGGTCAAAATCATTTGCTGTATGCTGTACTTTATTTTTCTGTTTGTTAACTTTTGAATTTACACATATAGCAGTGGTTTGATTTTCCAGCCTGAAGAACTGCAGATGTTCAGCAGACCTGAAGCTGACAGACAGTGAGATGTTGTCATACCTTCTCAGGAAGGGCCTGAGACCAAAACCTGACTCTGGAGGTGAAAATCTGGATCAGATTTTGGTAGCAAGGGTGTATTTTCATGCAAGTCAGAGTTTAGAGATAAGTAACCTGTTCTGAAATATGCCTGTCAATTTGAATTATCTTCCACAGTTATTTTCTCAGTCTTGGATACGTGAACGATTGATAATAAGAAAATATTTGAAAACCCTCAGCCTTCTCTTCCAACTTGAAAGTGAATTTAAATTGTGATCTGATTGTAAAGCACTGAAAATTCAGTATCTTGCTCAGTTACACTTTTGCTGTGTGACTTTGAATAAGTCACTTAACCTATGTTTTGCCTCATTTCTCAGCATGGATAATAAACCTGGTCTATCTGTAAAACAGGCAAAAAGCTAAAAAGTTAAAATGAACAACAGAGATAGGTAGACACTCTGCATCTGCTTGATGTCTAAGCCACTTCACGGTGGTAAAATCATCAGCTGGCCAGACAGGTTTGCAGGAACACTCTCAGAGGGAGACTTAAGGCCAGCCAGGTAACACAACTAAGGAAGGGAATGGGAGAACCTCAGGCATTTCTTCCCATGGACATACTTGCAGCAGATATTTGCTAACTCAGCCATCTGCCAGCATCTGCTTTGCAACACTTAGACAAGGCTGGAAGCGAGGAGATCCAGAAATTTTCCCTGAAAAGATCCTGGTATTCAACAAAGACACCGAAGAACAACCTGAACTCACTGCTCCTACCAAGGGACATTAAACATGCCAAGCTGGTTTGTGTGAGTACCCTAAACTTAAAGCATCTCCAAGGACCAGGTTTTCCATATCTGTTGACAGTAATCAAGGAATTTGGAGAGTTGTGATATAAACATTGCCACCAAATGGCCTCTAGCTTCCTGTCTATCAAAGCCACAATCAGATCAGACATACAAAATATTTTCTGTGGCAATAAAAAACCTCTGCTCCTCATGAAATGCTACTCTCATGCCATGTCAAATTGCTTCTTGCCTCAAGGACTGTCCTTCTATTGTAGAGAAATTACACAAAAAACATGCAGCCTGAATTGCCAATTAAGATTAAGAGAAGGATAAAACAGTCCTTGGTGTCATTTCACAACCTTCATTCTGGTAAAATGCAGATGTCACTTTTAGTCACTGGCTTTCCCCTTAAGTCTGTTAAGTCTGTGTTAAATATTAATGCTCAGGTACAGTCTACCTGATTCTTTTCTGAAATACAAGGGCTTGCAGCAAGGAGACCCCAGAAAATGGTAGTAAATGAGCTATAAATAGAGGTCATAGAAAAACTCACAAGTAAAACATGTCAGGCATTCTCTAGCATAAAACAGAATGTACTCTTTTTTTCATCCTTTCATTTGAAGTTAGTTCTGCTTTGTACTGGGGAAGTGTGGGATGGAACTAGCTGACCTACAAAAGTCCTTCCAAACAAGTTGTTCTACAATTCCATGATTTGTAACTTTACTATTAATTTTTCAAATTAAAACAGCCTGTGTGAGTGAACACAGCCACCAAGTTATTTCACTAACTCATGCTGTAGCTGCCTAATACTATACTTTGTCAAACGTAAGAATATACAAGTATAGTTCATGAAAGTTATTCCATGTTCCTGCTTGCACTGTGTGATATAGAGGATAACATCACAGGAAATCTGTAATGAGATTTGTCTCCATTATTCTCCAGGGTAGTTGCCAGGTTTTTTGAGCTATTTCTCTCCCAGTATATCTTTATGTTCCTGCAATTTATTTCAATCTTATATCATTATTTTGTTTTGTGAATGTCTCATCAAAGAACCTCTCTGTGTGTTCTCTTTTTGTCCATATAAAGTGCCTGAATGATAGTTATCTATTTGTGCTCATTTTGCTCTTTACTCCTGCTCTAAATCTTCTCTACTATGTTTACTGTATCCCACTTGTTTGCAAGAAGTTAATAACTTATATTAAACATTGAGGATTCTCCCTCTAGCAAAATTAAGTCACTTGATATGACATTTTCCAAAACAGAAAGAATGGCTAAGTGAAAAAATATCACCGAAAAAGAAGCAAGGGGTCAATATCTGCCTCTTACTTTTGTTTCTAAAAATCTGCCCTCAGAGATTTGAGAGCGTTGCAAGGTCAGGTCTGATTGAATGTGCTGACTGTGCTGAGCATAAGGTTTCATAATTTTACATTTCAAGTACTAAGCATACAAGTCCTCAACTAAAATTGGCAAGCTTTCTGTCTCCAACATGCAAAGGAGATATATTTATTTCTTTACAAGTGTTGGCACTGTCAGTTACTAATGTAAGACTGTGTGTGACACTTTGTCAGTCATCATCTTTTACTTGAGGTGCTGGGAGAAAAACAGCTTGGTGATGAAAAAGTGGTGCCTAAACTCTCTGTGACCTGCAGGTTCATTATATTGGTATTAAAAAGTCTTTAAAGTGAATGTAGAATCATTAGCTCCTCTTGAGAAACATGGCCTTTGCACATTTTAGTAAACCTAACAAAACACTAAAGCTGGAGCCTCAAAGGACTACTGCAATCCTGCTGTCTAATAACAGTATTGCTGCTGAACACCACTGCAGTCAGTGGGTAGACAAGAGAAGGCAAAATATGCTCCTGGAGACAGCATGAAAGAGAAGAGCAGGATAGATTTGGAAAAAAACAACAACAACAACAACAACAAAAAAAAAAAAAAAAAAAAAAAAAAAAAAAAAGTCAAAACAAGGAAGGTGCAGAACCAGCTTCCTAGATGAGGAAGCTGTGGCTTCACAAGGGTGATACATGCTCAGGCCACAGCTATTGAGGCTGGCGTTCAGTGTAAGAGGAAGTTGGAAAGCAAATGCCACAGAGACCATGTTCGCAGCCTTTCAGCTGCACCTGTGCTTTGATTTCCCTACCAGTGTCACCTTTGCAGGATATTTTGGTCCTGTAAATACAGCTGGCCAAAGAACAATTAACTTGGCTTCACTCTAACTGAAATCCAAGGGCTGAGAGGTTAAAGGGAGCCTGGTAACCAAGATGCCACCACCATACAGTCTGATTCAAACCCCTATGCTCATTAACCTCCTCTCTGTCCCCCAAATCATCACAGGCAGCACTCCAGGCTTCCAGGTTCCCCAGAAGCACAATTACCACCGTAAACATCAGTACACGGAGCCATCAGGCTGGCAGCACGTTCCCAGCAGGAAAGGAAACCTAATGTATGTTGACATGTGACGGGCACAGGAGCGGTGGCGCGGCCCTTCGAGGATTGCACATGCCATTGTCTCCCTTTCAGAACTGTTGAAACCATGGACTGCCCCTACCCAAAATGGACAAGACTAAGCCAAAGGCTGTCAGTTCCTCTTATTGATAATGCTTGAGAGGGCAGAGCTTTGTTTGATCTTTTTTTTAGTCTTCTAGCACAAATAGAAATGTCACTTTTTTCCCAGTTGTTTTTCTCCACTCCACTCTGCACAGAGATGGTCTGAATGTGAAAGAGATACCAGTCCCTGCATTAAGTGCCCAGGACATAGACATGTAGGTAAGACTTTGTGGAATTTCTGGGTGTTTTATTTCTCTCCACTTAAGACAACCAGCAAGTCCCACAGAAAAATAAAACTCTGTGTGGGCATACTCAGATCAGACATGAAATATTCATGCTAAGGTAGCAACCTGCTTCTGGGTTTTGGAGTGTTAGCTTATTAATATATTTTTTTATTTATTTACTTATTGGTTCAGCTTTTTAAAAATAGATTTAATTAGGTCTACCAAAGACAAAAGTTAGCTTGTTTACCTGTAAAAGGCTTATCAATTCTACAAGCATTTTCATCGTGTTCCTATTACCCTTTGTTAGAATTCAAACTGTTCTCCTGAGATGGTTGAAGTAAGTCAGTCTGGTAGGCAGTAAAATGTTTGCAGATACCATAGCAGTCATGTCCTACAGTAGTTGTCACCAAATGCAATTTGAGGCAAGTGGATGCCTAAAAATAAACTTTTTTAATATATGTATTTTTTAGAGGAGTTGAAATTATCACAGTTGGAAACTATAGTATGCCTGAGCTACAGATCAAGTCTAAAGTTGAGCGAAAGTGAAAGCCTCAGTGCCAAACTGGTATTAAATACTAAAATGACATGGGAAAAACTTTCTGAAAATTTTCACAGCAAATACTGTATTTCCCAAGATATCAAATTACTACTTTCTTTTTTCTTTGCTGAAAACACCAAGATGAAAACTATCAGAGAAGAAGAACCAAAAATCACTTCTCTCTATTGATCAAATTTGCTGTTGCTGTTACTTACCAGCAAAACAAAGAAAGCACCAGGTGAAGATTTGGGAAGCAGGATTAATTTCTGTTGGTAGTTCTGTCTAGTCCTTAGGCAACTTTTGTTTAGCTTTTAAGACAGTCGATTGTGATTTCACAGGTTCCACATAATGCACATGCATACCCATCCATCCATCCATCTATCCATCCATCCATCCATCCATCCATCCATCCATCCATCCATCCATCCATCCATCCATCATCAGAGAAGCCTTTGAGGAATTAACTGCTTAGTTTTTCTTAAAACCTAAACTGTTTGGATGATTTGGTAAAGCACTGAACATCTTCAAATGGTGATTTTGCCATATGGTTCGTCTGTTAAATTAGAGTTGATTTCACCCCTGGTATGTCTCATCAATGTGGACCACAAGTCCTTCAGTGTGTGCTCAGAGTCTCAGGCAGCAGGTCCATGTGTGAGTGGTAGGACAAAATGAAAGTTCCAATAGTAGCAGAGCCATGATAACAGCTGCAGCTTCTGGCAGCTACAGGAGAGAGCCAGGACAGATGAGGATGAAGGGCAGTCTTCTATGACTTACTCCTACAGGATCAGAAAACTCCTTAGTAGGGCAACTCTTTGGGTAACCTTGTTTGGGTAGCTTTCCTAATAGAGGAAATTAAGAAGGAGAGATAAATGTGGAGTTGGCAGCTGAGGTTATAAAAACCCAATAAAAATTAGAATTGTGCTTGCTGGTATTATCCTGTGGAACTTGACAACCAGGTATCTCAGGTGTGGTCATGCTTCTCTTACATCACCTTACACAAGCATTGACATTTCTGTCTGTCTCAGCTGTTTGGACACACAACAGGAATCTTCAGGGCTGAGGGATTGGATCTGCCCTTTCCAGATCCCTCCTGGCAAAGAGCACAAAAAAATACATGATGGACCTTTTTGCTCTTCCACCTAGAGTGAGAGCCAGTCCTGAGTGAGGCAGTGATTGTTACTACCAGTAATAACTATAACATATTGCTTGGTTTGTAGTTGTTTGTTTTTTTTTAATAGACTAGAATCTGGGGAAAACTGACTTTGGACTGAAGACATTGTGTGTGGCAGCCTGTCCATAAGGCAGATCTCCAAGATGGGCAGAAGTATCATCTGTGGAGGAGGTAACAATGGAAGCACCCTGGATGTGTCTTCAATATGAACTTCTACAAAAAAATCAGGTCTGTCCAGAAACAAAGTGTTGGCTCAGCAAAGTCCTTCACATTTTTAGCTCCCTTGTGAAGAAATAACAGGAAGGAAGCAACAAGTTGCAGGTACAGAAAACCTGCCTGGAGTTGGCAAAAGGACTTTATAGGACTGGAGCCAAAATCTTTGGATATTAATACCCTGCTGATTTAATGTTCAGTCAATTGCTCTAATAAGCAGTGACCTTCAAAAAGTTGCTTCATTTCTCTCCATGGACAAAGTGTGTGGTTCCCTGCCTCCCTTGCCTCTCTGTAACGTGTTGCAACACCTTAGTCTGGAAAAAAAATGTTTTGGGATTTTCTCTCAGAATTATTTTGACCTTGCATAAGCCTGGTTCCTTCAGAAGTAGTCGAGTTCCTAAAAGTCCTCATAATTGTAAGGCCACCCTTATATGAAACCCATCTGACCTCATTTATGCTATTGCAAATTCAATGACTATGTCCACTTTTTCTGTGTTACTCAACCTTACAGTCAGCCTAAGAACACAAGCCTGGAAGGACTCAAATGATTTTTTAAAATCTCCTCAGTGAGGAGAGCAGACACAGATTCTCTTTTGTCACATAACAGCTTACAATTTTTCACAAATGACTACGCTCAAGCCCTTAAAAGTGCAAAGTGCCTTGCTGTGCTGTATACAAAATGCCTACATACTTTGGGGCAGCTGAGTTTCAGTCCCTCAAGCTGTTCCTCACCTATAATATGAGTTAATAACATCTTCCCACTTCAGCAGAGTGTGCCAGAAGCAGTTCATTACTGCCCTCAGGTGTGAAACCAGCTGCAGGCACAAAGCCACTGCCACAAAAGAGCGCAGCTGGAGCAACAGCATAGTGTTAGAGAATGACAGCCTGTGGGGGCTGTTGGGTGGGCTGGAAGATTGGCAGTGTGGGAGGGCAGGAGCAGTTGAGAAAACTTGTGAGGTTTCCTTTATTTTCTATGAATACCAGTTTTCTAGGTCAGGATTCAGAGCAGGGTCTATAAAAAGAGAAAAGGAACAAGGAATATTAGGGATTGGAGTGGAGGGAGTGCTCATGCTAAGAATGCAGTTCTGGGGTTTAATTTAAAAGGTAGATGGTTCTGCTGCCTCTCTACTCTTTTGTTTGATTTTTTTCTGGCCACAGAATGCAAGGTTGCATTATGCCTTAGACACAAACAAGTGTCCTACATACAGGTGAAGATCTCTGATACATGGTTTGAGTTGCAAAACTATTTTCCTCTTAGTTTATGCAGGAAAACTTTTTTCCCTGGTCCTTCACAGAAATAACTCTGCCTTGATTTTTCCTATAGTCATCTCAGAAGGGTTCGTTTTCTCTTTTTTTTTTTATAAAAATTTTGAGAAATAGTTAAGAGTCTTTTAAAGAGCCTCGATGGGAATTTGAAACACTTGCAGACAGAATGGAACATCTCTCAGCTTTCGAGCTGCTACAAGTAACTTTATGTTCCTCCTGTACATACATTATGTTCCTGGACTGAACCAGTGGTCACTGCAATGTGGAGTTTAAAAAAAAAGTGAAAGGAATATCATTAAGTTAGTGGACATAAAACTGCCCAGCAACAAAAGGAATTCTTCCTGTCTCCGAAGAATAAGACACTTGGATATCCTGGCTACCAGCAATCCTTGAAGAAAGTGACAGCCATCCTTGGCCAACTATTGCTATAGGTCCTTTGTTTCAGTTACAGATGAGCAAAATATTATCTGAAAGTCTTTCTTTCTTTCTTCACTCTTGTCCTTCAGAAGAAGTAAAATTATATGAGAGCAACCAGAATGCTGCCACTTGAACTTTACAACTTTAGCATGGCAGGAACTGAAGTACAGAATGCAACTCTTTTGAGGGAAAAAATATTTTTTTATTTTTTTAATGGTGAAATTGCATGTTAATCATTAAGTTCTTCCCTTAAAATGCAAGCTTGGTGTTTTGCCAGCTAATCAGTGGTGTTCACTGCAGATGTTCTAGCAAATGCTTTTGCTGCAGCACAGCACCTGTTCAAAATCATCATTTTCATGGAAATCTAGCAATATAAAAAGCATTTCCATGTTGGGAATGTTTCTTTGGTTCAGTAGGAAAGCAATGAATGAAAATTTGGGTACTGAACCCAGAATAAGCAGGAGACTGCAGTCTTTCACCTTCCTTCCCCCCAGGCTGAAGATGGTAGAGAGGTTTTCTGGTTCTTTAAGCTCATGAACTGAAACTTGAACCTCTCATGTCCAATGGGAGGAGTTTTTTATTCATATGCTCGCTGGATTTTTTTTTAAACTCTTTCTTCCCTACCTCTTCTGTCAAAACAACTGTTAAGTACTTTCTTTAAAAGTTTTTCCTCTACATGCAACAGAAGGAACACAAATTGATAAGCTTCCATGCAAAGTGGCTTTTTTACAGCAAGTTGCTATAAAAAGCAGTACATTCCAACTCTGCCAATGGCAATCTTGTCTGGAGGCAAATCTGTGACCTCCCATGCCCATTTCACTCTCTCTGAGATTTGTCTCATGAAAATTTTTCAAGGTGTCTTATACCTGCTGTAGCATGGCTTTTGGAAAATGCCACTCTTGTATGCACATCTGTTCAGTTTGTTGACTTCTCTTCAAGCCTTACACTTATCCATGAAGTACCTCCATGCCTCAAACATATTTTTGTGCTCTTCATTCATGTTGAACCATAGGATTTTCCCTCCTGTGCTAAAGGAAGAGTCACCACACCTACTTATTGTTAGTGCACCATAAAGTGAGCTTGCAGCTGCAGTTCCCATGCATTCCACTGATAACTGTTTAAAGAACCCACCAAAACATGATTGTGGACTTTGAACAGAGGGAGTCCTTCCCAGCAGCAAGAATCATAAAACCACAATCATCCATATTTAATTTTTTCCTCCTCCATACATCCAGTCCTTCCATTTGTAGAGAGAGATTGATGTCAATTAATTTCCTTCCAAGAAATTGTGGTTATTCAGCCAGCTAAGATGGGTCCTTTAAGCTGCCTGATTGGGTAAGTAACTAATAAGCAGTAGAATTCTTTTGCTGTCACTAACCAGTAACAGTGGGTCATTTACTACAGTAACTCAGCACCTGCATCAGCACTTCATCCAAAGGAAATTCTGTTTGGTGAAGAGAGAGGTTTTGAAGGGATGATTTTTCTTCTCTGATGGCATCACTTGGCCTGTGTGTGTCAGAAAGATGGAATAAAGTCTGGGCCCCAGGCTGGGAGTCTGTTCAGCTCTGGTAATGTACTGACCTTTAGTGCAACAAGGAGTTGAGTACAGTTGAGCCCATAGTCTACAGCAGCAGCCAGAGATGGATCCCTGCCTATTCTCCAGCCCAGGCTCTAAGTGGGGCCATGAACAGCAGCTGCTCCTTCCAGCCAAGGGAGGTGCAACTCTTGAGTGAACAAATCCTCACCATAGACCTATCCCACAGCAGCACTTCATGATGTCTTTAGAGTCCATCTGCAGATACATCTTGTGGATGAGAGAATGGACAAATAGTTTCTCATGGGAAATAAAGTTGGGTTTGGGGGTTTTTTTGGAGTGTTCTAGTGGCTGCACTGTAGGTAATTAAGGAGTTTCAAAAAAAAAATCTTCATACTTCAGGGTCTCACATTACATTATACTGAGCTATTAGCAGTCCAACATGGGTTGCAGAAGTCTTCTGTGAGATTTTAAAGCAGAAAACCTGAGCCATTTCTCATCAACATAAGATTTATATCACATAGAAGGTAAAGATCAATTACTATTAATTCATTCATGGGATGAAAATTATAAATACAGCTAATTTATTATATCCATAGATAAAATCTGAGACCCACTGACAGTGCAGAGAATTTTGTCATTGAGCTGAAGAGAAGTGGAATGCCAAGCATTTTAAATATACATACAAGCTCCTTTAGGCAAATAAAGCAATTATTTGTCATTCATATTCAGAGAATAAACTTGCCAGTTAGCTCTCTGAAATATTTGTTGCTATTACACTTTTGCATAATTTATTGCCAAATTTGTTTACATGTGCTGTGTTTGAAAATGAAGCAGCATGAGAGCAAAGAACATTATAGTTTGCCTGTTAAAGAAAAGAACAGAGTGTGAGGAGGCTTTCTTATTTCTACTGCATTAAAAGTGATAAGTTAAATACAGGGACTGAAGTGCCTTTCCAGACTTACATAATAAATATAATATTCATCAAACCTCCTAGCTAAATATTGATAATTAAACTCCCACATTAAAGACCAGTCTGTGCTCACTTACTCCATGGGAAGGAATCTGGGGGTGGAAGGAGTAGCTTCTGAAAAGTTTGTGCACTTTCTTGCAACTGCTTTCTTGTGCTGATAGACCAAAATACCAGGGAGAGAGAAATTCCCCTCAAATATTTTCTTCTAAAGAACTGTTAGGTTATAAGACATTCCCACCCCAACAAGGAGACTGAGCATTTGCCTCCAGAGTTCCCCACCTCGAAAAAAAGAAACTTTGCCATTGAAAACTATTTTCATGTCTTTCTGCACCCAAATAGCATACAAGTGCCCCGAGTTGTTCAGCATTGCTGTTAAAAAAGAGGGAGAAGTGCTCAGAGCAACACGTTAGCTTTTACTGTAAACTGAGCATAGAAGAAGATCAGAGCCTCTGTCATGTGGCGATCACACACAAACCTGCACACCACAGGAGGCAGGGATGGGGGTATGGCCAGAGAATTCTGGAAAAACCTTTTCTTTCATTGAGGTCAACAAATGTTTCTTACATGCAATGGAAATCAACTTGCAAAGAAACAAGTCCCTTGAAACAAAATTTTCCCTTTGGCAACTACAGCCTAGCACACAGTGCCTTTTGCATAGATGAGCTTAGAGAAATAAGCAGAGGGAAGGGAGATGGGACATCCTGGCAGAAGCACTGGTGGCCAAAACACACAATTTTCCCCAACTGTTGTCCCATGAGTGAATTGAAGCTCATACATGTCTCAGAAGGGTGCTGTACTGTTTGATTAGGCAATGTCAGGACAGCACTTCGATCATATAAACACCATGTAAATGCTAAGTACCTAATTCTTCACATCCTGAGCTGCAATGGAGAGCAAAAGGCTATTTCTTTGATCTCCTGTGCAGGCATCCAGACCAAACTGCTGTTCTGACATCCTTGGATGAGTGTTTGGGCCTAGTTACTCAACTCCTGAAACACATCCCATTTCTCTGGCATGTCAGTCCCCCTGCCCATCTGTCTACATGGCCCCATGCCCTCCTGAAAGCATCCTGTGTTCATGCTAGGAGCTCACAAGTGCCAAGAGGAGAGGGAGGTGAGTGTGCACAGCCAGCAGTGTTTTTCCTTTGAGGAGATCACTTTGTCAGGTGACACAACACATCCACAATGTGTTGGCTGTGGTGGGCAGTCTTTCTGTAACAGCTGACTGGCAGTTTCCAGCAGAAATAGTAATGGTTGTGTCTTCTCCCAGAATTAGGAGCAGTAATGACTTACAGGCAAAGCCTCATTTGTATTTGTCACAAATTCTGCACCACTAGGGCCCACTTTGCAATTCAGCTGGTCTCATTTCTATTTCAGCAAAGAGCCAGGACAGCCTTTTTAACTGTGCTACTGTGTTACTGATGCCTAAGTAGGAGAGATTCAGATATCACCTGAACCATCTAAGAGTTCTTTTAACTGAATGGACTTCAAGAATTGTCAGCCAAAATTAAATACACCATGTTTCAGATTTATTGTGTAAAGTTGTTTCAGCACAAGAAAATAATCCACAGCCACAGCCACAGCATGGATTTCCATCTGCCTCCATAGGTCAGATGACATTGTGATCTTGAGGCCACTCCTGCTCTTGAGGATTGCAGGCAATCTGTGTCCCAAGCAGCAAATCCAGTCCCTGGATCAGTGCCCAGAGATGAGGTAGCCAGGGGTCCTGCTCATGGTAATAGTGGATTTGAAGAAAACTGTAAATTAAATAAACCCAGACATGGAACCAAACAGTTTCTTTCTCTGCAGTCCTTACTCCAGGGCTGACTCCAGCCAGCAGAGGTGGCAGTGTGCACCAGTGGGATGTTTCTGGCCTGGCTGTTCTATGTTTTCGTGTTCCTTCTTCCTCTGGCTCCAGAAAGAAACCCAGAAGCTGGGAAGGGAGATGGCTAGTGAGGTGTGGTTCAAGTTGGATGAAGGAAGCACTGGGGATCAGCAAAAATCAATGCAGATGATTTTCAGGATTTATTTCCCTGATCAAAATACTGGAGTCTTCAAACTGGGAAGATATTCATAGTTCAACTATTGCTAACAAGAATAACCAGCCCTGGAAAACATGGCTATCAGCAAGCAGCCACTGCCAGCTTAGATAATTCCCTCATGCCACCTCTGATCTTCAGCAACTGTTTTATGAGTGGAGAACTGGGGATGGCATGATTCATGCAAGTATAATATTTTTTTTTTTCAGTCTACTGTTTTTGCCAAGAAAAGCTGGACAGTTTGAAGCAAAATATTTTAACAAGTAGTAGGAAACAAACGAGACAACTGTGATTTTAGGAATAGCTTCCAGCCATCCAAGAGATCTGCGTGGCTCCCACAGCCGGCGACCTGGGCCCCACCAACTGCGTCAGTGCAGAAAGGGAGCTCCACAAAGATCCCGAGCACTGCCGAGTCCTTGTGGACTTGGCTCTGTTTTCCTGCAACTGGGCCTAAACAAGAGTGAAATGAGGGCTAATAATCTTTCTAGAGCCATAAATCTGTTCTATTCTAATTTTCTATTGAGAATAGCAATAAAGCAATAAAATGTAGCCCACTGGTTTAAAATAGATAAACCACATCTCACTGGTGCAAAATCGTTAGAGTGCCTGTCCATAAATTTTTGCACCAGTCTAAGCTATTTAATGAACTTGAGTACTTAAATTTAATATTGGCTCAGCTTAATCTCAGGTGATATTAATCACTAATTAATACTTTTTGGGGCGGTTGTTCATGCAGAAAGTATAACAGCTCTAATTACCACTTGTTTGATAATGTGCCTTTATCTCTATTTTAATGGGGCTACCCAGTTTATTTAGATGCAAACATCTAAGGATTTTTACATCCCCAAGAGCAATTGCTCTCTTAAATACTTTCAGTGATACAGTTACTTTAAAGCAATAAGTGGTGCAAGAGAAGCTAGCATGAAATTACATTATATCTCCAGAGCTTTGTAGTTATATAAGAATACTTGGCTTATTCTGTTAATTAGGGGAATATGTTTACTGCAGGTTTTTGAAGTTATTAATAATTTTCATTAGTTTAAAATTCTTTAACTGTCACCTCTGTATACTATTTTTATTAGGAATTCAATCCAGGTGTGTATGGTATTTTGTGCATTCCTGAATTAACCAACGGATAAGCAAAATATAAAAGGAAGGGGATTCAGTTAGTCAGATGTTGTCCCAAGTTCCAACACTGTAAGTACATATACATTTATATATGCATGTATGTATGTATGTATGTCTGTATGTATGTATGTTTTTATGTATATACTAGCTGCATCCAAGAAGCATGGGAACAAATTAAGACTCTGTGCCAGTTTTCCCACACAGTTTTCCCACACTAAATCTAGCAATTTTCCAGTAGGCTTATTTTTAAACACTAATATTTCTAGGCCACATTAATTTATAAGTGTCCCTTTAATGTACAGCATAGCACTAATTAGAAATTTCCAAATATCATAGAGGGGAAACATCCTCTACTTATACTTTCTGAAACTGGATGCAGGATCATATAATGCACAGTTAGGTAAAGTTTATTCTTGCATTTAAAGGACTAGGAGACAGATTTCTTTGCATTATCTCAATTTCCATGATTTCTGACAAAAGTTTAACTGTTGAATCTTTTAGGCTGCCTGTAAAATCAATTTTATATATATATATGATTAATGTGCAAGACCTTCAGTATTTAGTTGTTTACTCCTCCCTTTCTCAGTGTAAGCACTCAGATGCAAAAATACTTTGCTTCAGAAAAGATGTCTGAAAATTAATTTATTAACATTCATTAGGCGCTTGTAATGAAATGTAGGAGTGGAGTACAAAGAATTGCTATTTTCTTTCTTTACATTCATCACACTAAAAGGGATTAATCAGATTGCAAAGGGTAATAAAATATTAGAGCTTGTTCTTATCTCTCTGTTTCCTCCCATTGGTTATAAATGAGTACACTGGATGCTACCTGCTGCTGTGATGCAACAACATTTGAGGCACACTGAGACCCCTTTTTGATTTTGAGGCAGAAAATGGTAACAGAAAGACCTTATTTTCTCACTGAGGTCCACTGCTGGCTCAGTGAGAGGGGAACAAATATAAACTAGAGGCATTTCCATTTTTATTCATTCTTCTTTTTTTTTCCCTGTGAAATCAATGGCTGTGGAATTTTGAAATTCCTTCATAACTTTTTTTCCCCCTCTACCACACATCTAACAAGTGAAACCTCCATCCCCACTTGCCTTTGCCCTTTGCAGAAGGGTAGGCAGCACCATTTCCCATGCTGGCTGATGGCTGACATTGCTGTGACCTGCAGAGTTCCTCTCTCCTCTTGAGGGGTGGCATCACCTTGACTAACGTGCTGTGAAACGTGCTTGGGTCCTGCTGCTCACCTCTGCCTTCGGGTGCAGGGTAGGATGACACTGCCCCCAGAAATGAGCTTGATCTTTCAGGATACTGGGAGAGAGCTTGGTCTCACATGAGATCTGAATTAGATTTTTTTATTTGACCTGTCTCTGCTCAAAAGAGCCCATTGGCAGCATCGAGACCTTTCTCTCTATGTTGACATTTGTTCCTGTATGGCTGTCTTTCTACAAACCCTCTTTTTATCACCTGTCTAAAGTGATGTCCAATTAGCTTTTGTAAAGAGGATTTCCCATAGATCTTTTGTCATTCACATGTGGTGAAACACTTTAGATGGGGTTAAACCATTGTTTCCTTCATTTCTGTTGAAGATGAGCACAGAAGGGTAGCATACTTTTCTAGTTGTTATCAGCAAGGCCTTTCTTTAACTGATGGGAGGATACAGACATGTGAAGGCACACAGAGCTCACTCAAAGAGTTGAATGTACCTCCAGGATCCCA
Organism: Ammospiza caudacuta; assembly: GCF_027887145.1. Taxonomy (NCBI): domain Eukaryota; kingdom Metazoa; phylum Chordata; class Aves; order Passeriformes; family Passerellidae; genus Ammospiza; species Ammospiza caudacuta. The sequence goes on from NC_080600.1 coordinate 31,566,550, forward strand.
AAAGCTCAACAGAGGCAGACAGGTGTCTTGCAGGTGGACCCACAGCCTCTGTGGTACCAGAGGCAGCCACAGGCTGCATTCATCCAGAGAACAAAAAAGAGCTGCACAGCCAACTATAGCTTAGATCATGACATATTTAGAATTAGTATTTTTTCCTTCAAGTGCCATATAAAAAAAAATTAATTTTAGTTTTTCCTCAAGGCCTACAGCTTCTACTTCTTTAACTGCTATCTCTCTCCATTTTATATACATTGAAAGGAAAATCAATCTGAAACACTCATTCTTGCATTCTCCCTCTATGAATATTTCCTTGAGGTACTTTTTAATGTTGGTGCTCCTATCTCAAGTCAAATAACCCAGGAGACAATTGGCCATAGTTCAGGGCTTTCCAGATCTGTGCTACTGTCTCAATTTCTGCATCTCATGTTCTTTGTCTTTCCATCACACTCCACTCATAAAACAGAAACTCTGTCAATCCTAGGCCTACACAGGGAGCTGACTGGTTCCTTCCTGAGCCCCACTGACTTTCAATGAACCCATGGCTCTTGCACTCTGAGCAGTCCATAACTTTTGTATTTTTGAAATGATTGGTCCTCCCCTTCCCTTTTTTCTTAACATCTCACAGCAGACATGAAAGTCTCCGAGATGGTCAGCAGGAGTATTGAGCTCATGTAAGTAAAAAGAAAGTAGTAACTTCTCAAGTGTTTCTCTATCTGGAACTGAATCCCTTGAAGATGCACGAAATCCCTTGAAGATGCATGAAAGCAATATTCACTTTTAGTGTAGAAGGTTTTTTCATCTTCACATACTCTTCATGCTTCCCAGGGCCCTGTTTTGTTCTAAGAATCATTGAAGTCAGGTCCTTTTTTTTGGTCTGTGCCTAAATTGAGATCCAAAAGTCTTGAAGTAATTGTTCTGAGGAAGAGCTATAACTTCAGTCATCCAGGTTAAAGTGAGATGGACTGAGCAGATCTTGGTTTTGGAATAGATAAATATATTTCATAACCACAATAAGTCATGACTTTCCTTCATTTCCCACCTCTGGACCCTGTTGCAACCAGAACACAAAATGTCATCTTTCACACCCCTTGAGCAAATAATTGTAATGTGACCATCTCACATGTTTTGAAACACCATCTACTCTTCTTGGTGATATAAAAGAGTCTGCTACCAAGTTCTGGGCAGACTTTCTTCAGGGACTGAGGTCTTTAGGAAAAAATGTCAGCATGAATGTAAAACTAGAACAAAATTAATATTAATCCTTCCCAGTGTCCCATGTTTTCATGTATCCCCTCATTTCTGTGTGTGGGCTCTTTTGTACTGTTTTTTGAAACAGCATTTTCTAATTGTAAAGAAAACAGATTTGGGGCTAAGTGTTGGATCATTGTCTCCCATGAACTTTTTCATTTGTACCTTGTGCCCTCTAGAAATTGAGCCTTGAAAGTCTCAGACATTGATCTTTTTTTCTTGTCTGTGTAATGCATGTTGCATCCTATTATAGAAACAAAGGACACACATTTGCTTTTATCTGCATTTTAGAGTCAAAACACCGCTGTTCATTGTGAGGAGTGTCGTCAGCAGTGGTCTCCTGCCAATTCTCCTCCTCCAGATTCATATTCAATTGTTAGGTCTAATTAAAGACCCATAGTACAAAGAAGCTTAGGGCTGCTTTACATTCAAGCTCCTCTGCTTTTGACTGATAGTACACCTTTTGTGTGCAACATTTTAGGTTTGTGCAGAAATATCTTACTGTGACAGATTGCTTTTGTGCTTGCTGGCTACTGTCCATTTAATTTTCATTATATGTTTCATTGTATACTTCAGAGAGAGTTTGCAGAAGGTATGCAACTTACTGAATTTGCAGTGGGATTTGGATGCCCTGGGAATGGTTGGGAAAAGCCTGGTATCTTCCATCAAATTATCCTACAGTAGCTTTAAAGCAGCTGTGGAGCCTGAGCAGATAAAACTAATGTAAAACATAATGCAATTCTTCCCTTTGTAGCTCTCTTCTTCTTTTCCTCTCTACTATTGCACAAGAGTATTCCAAAGAATATTCTTTGGTAACCTGAGTTCTTTCCAGGCCAAAAATGTTCTTCAAATTCAGTTAAAAGCCTTGCTGGGACACTTCTGTCATGATCACCCTGAAAACGTGATCATGGTCAAGGCAACCTAGAAATTGGCTGTCATGTTTCAGTTTTGCACTGCCTGCAGGCACCAGAAATAGCCCTGATCATAGTGCTGGAGTGTTACAGGTTCAACTCCTGTTCCACAAAAAGGTTTATTTCTCTTGGAACTACATCTTTTAAAAATCAGTGCACTGGGAAAGGGAATCCAAGTCTATTGCTTACGATTTTCCTTTTTTGTTTAATCACTTACTAGGTGAGCCCCCGCACACACACCCAAATGACCAGGTAGAATACAACTCTGAGAGAAGGGAGGTTAAGTCTTTCACAGAAAAATAATGTTTCTTAGCAAAATTAGGGTGCTGTTTTCAAGCACTGCATTCAACTCCATTTCCCCAATACCAGGAAACCAGTAGGAAAATGTGGGAACTGGAAAGGACTGATGAAATGCTTTGGCAGGGCTGAGAGCAGGAAGAACTGTGTTTTCAGGAAGAGAGCATGTGTTTGCATTTCAGCTGCTCCAGTTTTCATCCTGGCATCTCAGTTTAACCTGCTGATGAATGTGTGAGTTTGTGTTAAGACAGTAGACTGCAAACGGAACAGCTGAAGCACAGGTGTAAATTCCCTTCTGCTGCATCTGTCACAAGAGTAGCAAACTCCAACATGGGCTAGGGCAATAAATTCTTACACCCTGATTCCAAGAGTCTAAAGAATATTTGTTTCATGTTAAACCTCTTGCAGAAAGAATATCCACAAAGTTGCAGAGTAGGTCCATAGGCTTTCTTCTGAATGTGTTTGCAGACCTGAAGAAAATGAAGAAAAAATCATTATTTTTTACTGCTTTGCACTATTGTGGTAATTGTATCAATAAGGACAGAATTTTGCCTATAAGGCAAATCAGAGATAAAGTCTGATCATGCTGCCACTGCCATTACCCCCCTTTCTAGGAATAATCATTGACCATAGCTGGGAGTAACAGTGTCCCATTTTCACACTAAAACGCTGATGCAGGGGTGTCACCAGTATTTGTCCATGTGTTGTACCAAGAGTGCACCATACCCTCTCTCTGTACCCCATGTACTTCTCTGGAACTTTGTGCTGGGTGCCTAAAAAAAGAGCATTATCCTGGCACTCGAAAGCAGAGCAGACATGTGCACTGTCAGGAAATGCTTTTTGCCACTGCTTGCTAAACCACATGAGTGTAGTTACTTCACATCATACTGTGGAACACACTAATACTTCATCTTTTTTTCCCAGCTGATTAAAGAGTTAAAAGGAAATACATCAGTTTAGGAAAAAATAGATTTATTCCCACAACAGGTTTTGCACCAGACAAAGCCCAGTTTGGATTGTTCACTTTGCATCAGCCCTGAAATTTCTCATTCTGAGAAGTGTGTTTCATTCAGGCAGTCTTGTCTGTATGGGCCCAGACATAAATATTAAACTATTAACATTAAATATTAAACTATTTTCATTTTAAAGGTTTCAGATTATCCTCTTATTTCAACTGTGAAGACATTAGGTGTTATTATATAGGGATTTTCCTCTGAAAAAACTGCCACCGGTGCCATGTGGTGCCTCAGAGGCAACCAGTGTCTGGTCATTAATTTTGTTGATAAGTGTTAAATACATGGTTGACTTTGAAGTGAGAATCTTAAACTAACTGAGACAATCCATTCTTGCTCATGATAATGTCAACTTGAATATAAAACCACTTGATTTATAAAGATTTCTGTTGTGTAGCTGAATTTAAAAAATAGCACACTCAATGCTTGCTGTCCATACTGTAAATAAAGCAGAGTATAATCACTCTGATAAGAAAGCACTTTTCCTGCCCAGGTGCCATATTTTAAATTAATTTATTTTTGGTACCTCTTGTGACTTATCTCACCAATAACAAGTCACAAGCCAGACAAGATACTCCAAAAGATTTAGAAAAATTTCATTAAGTGTTTTTAGAGAAATAAATGTCTTCACTGCGACTCTGAATTTTTCGCAGGGACCCACAGTAACGAGCCTGTTTCCAAGCTGACTGTAAAATAATTGAACTCTCTTGAGGCTACTAGTTTGTGCCCTCAGAAAGCCAGGTTCAGCTCCTGATTCTGCCATAGGTTTCCCACTAGAGCCAGATTTGAAACTAAACTCGCTGCTTTCCAGATCAGTGTTCAGCATTGGAATATTGATTCTTTTTCTTTCCTTTTTTGAGCTAAGAGTTATTTAAGTATTTCATATCAAGTGGAACTATTTCTAATGATTTAATATTCACTAAGGGAATGAGACACTATAGTCTAATAGCTGCCTTGCTCTGCTGGGATGATGGAAGACTTCAGCACAAAATCTCTACTATGTAAACCTTTAATTATTTTAGATAAAGTGGAAGAACTTTTGACTATGTGAGACTAGGCACATATCCAAGATAATTCTCTCACCTAACTATTATGCCTGGAAGTGCATGTCTTGCTCCTGCAGCACTGGGAATTGGAAAAGATAACTTGTTGCCAGCTCATAAATGCAGTATTTGCCCAGAAGAAAATTTTTCAGTCAAGAATAGCAGAAGTGTTGTTATGGCTGAATCCAAAGTCTTTTTCTTATCTATTTTGCAAATCCCTATATTTAAACATGATAAAGGGATATATGAAGATAAAGAAGGGAGTTGGGATATGGAGCCATAGCCTTTGATCTTGCTGTGTGGGAAGTCAGCTTTGGAAAATTTAAGGCAGTGTCAGAAATGTCGAGAATGCACCCCACTCCTTCAGCAGGCCAATGTTCTTCTTGAAAGTTTACAGTGTTCTATAATCAAGCTATATATATTCCCAGCCTTGTTTAATATTAAATAAGGACTAGTTACAAAAGCAGAGATTGCTGTTGGAAGTAAGAAAAGAAATTCAAATTAAGAAAAGAAATTCAAATTCAACCAAAGAAATTCAAATTCAGCCAAAGAAATTCAATGTAGTTCAAGGCTTCTTTTGCCAATGACGTGGCAAAATCCCCTGGACTATTTTAGCTCACCATGATGCTGATAGCAGCATTTCCTCTACAGCAGTGGAGACATATGGGTGTAAAATGCTGTTGGAGAGGAGAATCAGTCCCTAAAATTATCCATAGGAGGTGGATATAAAAAAGTATGAGAAGAAGAACCCTACAAATAAAAGTTGTCTACCCTCAAAAGACACATTTCTAAAGCAATTGGCCAATTGCTTTAAGTACCCTTGAGAATGAATGAATTTTGTCTTCTCAGATTTCAGGAAATAAATACAATACAAACCATATTTACTTTAACAAGTTCAAAATTACAAGCATCAAGGGTCCTGCCTCTGAGCTGTGTTTTTGCAAAACCTGACATTTTTTAACTTTCAAGGAAGCATTGATGGAGAACTAGAGTGGAATCCATGAAATCTCAGGTGAATGTGAATGGAAAACTAGCTGGATTTCAATCTGCTCTATCAACCATCTCTTCAGTTCCTGGCAAACAAGGAGTCTGAGACAATAAGCATTACACTAGCAGCATTTTTATTTTCATTGTGACAACACTCAGCTTCCTCAGTCTGATCAGTGGTAAGAAAGGCCTAGGAATGTAAGGCTTTCCTCAAATTGATTTTTTCCTGTCATTTTCACTTTCATCAAAATGAAAACAAGGCATTGTTTGGAGCTTGAAATATGTACACTTAAAGTAAAAGAATTTCACTTAGAAATGTCATGTTGATATATTGTGGTGTGAAGCTTTTTGTTGTCTCTAAAGTCCCTTTCCATACTGCATGATGCCTGAGCTGTTTCAATAGTGCATCAATTTTGAGAAAAATAAATACCAATGGAAAGGAGGTGTTTCAACATAATAATCTTCCTGAGATGCTGTAACTTAAAATATTAGACAAAAGAATCAAATCACAAAATATTTTCTACAGGAGATCCTAGATCTCTGTGTCTGTGATCCTAGAAGACAAAATTCAGAATTCATACTCTTGTTTAGCTTTATCAACAAGATTCTTCTTCCAAGAATTTGAAATTAAATCCTTTCTATTAATTTTAGTAAAAAATTTCTTTTTTACAGCACTCCTTCTGCCTCCGTACCTAATAAAAACTTTGCAATATTTTTTTCATGTGGAACAAAAGTAGCATTTATCCAGGAAAAGTCTCAGATAAGTGTACCTATGTGATTATGTTCCTTGCAGTTTGACAATGGAAGTCTGTAAGTGCACTGAATGACACATAAATAGTGTTACCCAGCCTGGACTGGATCCTGTCTTCACAAAGTTATCAGACAAGATCAGTGTAAAAACTTTGTTGCCTGTTTTCCTTCAGCTTTCCCTTTACTGCAGCACAGAATGATTTCAATCCACAATTTACAATTCACAATTTGAAAAGTGATGTCAAAGGGATTAGGAATCTAAATAATTTTCTCAACCTGCTTTTCAGCATCAGCCTGTATGACCTTCAATTTTTGGGGTGTGCTTGCTCCCCTTATTGTCCTGTGATTTCAGCTGGTAGCAGAGAACAGAGCAAAGAGTTTTTGCCTTCCTCCTCCTGCCTAATCACTTGCTTTCAGTGGGAAGGGAAAAAATCATGTGTGCTGCTTTCTAAAGTCAGGCTTTCTGCATAAACCATGTGAGAGCAGAAAGCCCAAGGGCAGAGCCCACCTCATTCCCACAGTTTAGCTGCTTTTGCATTCCTCAGTGATTCTTGTTTCCATGAATCATTCACCCTTTCCTTAGAGTAGAAAAGAGGAGTTTAAAGAAGGAAAGGGAAAGGTTATTTTAATCTGCTAGCAGTAAAACCCCTTCAGTCAAGTTAATTATAACAGTTGCACCAACCTGTGGAGCAAGTCAAACAAACATGAAAGAGAGGAACATGCGGCTGAGATAAAACAGAAACCAGAAGATGCACTCATCTTCAGTTGGCCACTCATGTGCTTTGATTTGCCATTCTTCTCAGACATTTTCAGTTTTCAGGTAGGCTGTGCTCACATATTCCGACATCCCTGATGGTTCTGCCAACTCAGTGATGTCTGTTTGAAACTTTGGACACCAAGGTAAGCAGACCTGAGCACCTACAGGTTCTTTAAAAAAATATCCAGAGTTTTTAGCTGAAACTGTGTAACAGATATGCATATGCAGTAGTGTTTATTTATTAATGTAGCCCATACACATAAACATGTATGCATGCACATGTATGTTCACACACACAAATATGTATATTTAATTTCTTCAAAGAAAATGAATCAAGGAGGGTCCTTGCCCAGAGTACAGAGGAAAAATTACAGTTTATTGTGGGGAGGAAAAAAAGTATTCTCATGACATTAAATAGAAAATTCAGTCATTTGATTTTAAGAGTTTGTACCATCTGCTATTTTCAAAACACAAAATGTACCAGAACAAACCAAAGTCTTGTTACTTGTGTGACAGTAGTGCCAACTACACAAAATAGACATTTATATCTCAGTAGCTACCTTGGTGTCACAGTTCAGACAACAGCCCAACTGGTACATTTTCATGTACTAAATCTAAGAAATCCTGCAGGTATGTAAGAAAAGCATAATTTTTATATCAATTAGCTAAACTGACTTTCTCAGCACTAAAGCTTTCAACAGTGAAACTGTCACCATAAAAATGCCAAGCCTCAGACATGGTTGGTGAAAGTAAGTACCAGGTACTGTCCTTTCTTTGGTGCATTACCATAGCTGCAAAATAATTCTGGTGCAGTGGCTCAGGGCTGTTGTCTTAGATTCTACACATTAACCTGTTTCTTTACTGTTGAGTACATTTTAAGTCCCTAAATCATGAGTTATTCTGTCTCCATAAAACCAGAGCAACACCATAGTGAATCATGTCTCATATGGGAGCAAACCCCACCTTGCCATCACACATATATTAAAGCCCAGGGTGAGAAAGAATGACAGAGATGGCAGAAGCATCCAGGGAGGTACAAAGCAGAAGGACTGGAGACCCACAACATGATCCAGCTTCAGAGAGCTGTCTGACAGCTTTATCTGTCCACAAAGAAGATGACAGTTTCTTAAACAAGCATGCATGGTTAACTGGGCAGTCAAGGAAAATTTAGTCAGCATAATTAATGGAATTTAGGGTTCATTTATCCTTAGATAGACCAACTGCTCTGGGCTTTGGCAGGCCATATCCGTTTGGATTCACAATTCACAAGCATCTGCTCTGCTCCTACCTGAAAGATTTAAACTGTAATGAAGGTTAAATGTTTTACACTTTCAGCAGTGATGACTTGAACCCCCTGATGCTAAAATGAGAATGGGAGTGGGAGACCTCTCTACTCTTCAATCTTCTTTGCTCTAAACTGTATTATATCTCATCATTTTCACAAGCTCTTGCCCAGCTTGTATTGTGAGTACAATACTTATTTACTCATAGAGCTGCAAGGAATAGGTTAGATATTCTCCTGGATAAATGCTTCTAGATGAAAAATAATTTAAATCTCTCTGACAAGAAGGGAAGAAAGATTATTTGTGGTTTTGCTGGCCAGGATGCAGCAATCTCTCCTGCTGCTGCAGAGAACGAAAAAGTAGAGATGGCTTGTCCTGTAAATTTTGTTTCCTACTTGTACTAAATTCAAACCCTTCTTGCAAAAAATGTGCACTGAAGTAATGAAATGAGAGGTTTAATAAATACAGTGTTCTAATGGAAATAGTATAGCAATGTTTAATTAATATCTGTAACGCTTCAGAGTCAACACAATTCCTTTTCCTTCCCTTGGCTGTGAGAAGATAGGAGTTTTTTACCATAACTTACTCCAGACTCCTATATCAGTAAACAGCAGCAGAGAAATGTATCTGCTGAAAGAAAGCTCAGCATTATGCAAAGAGTGATAAACTTCTCAGAAGGTGTTTACAAATGCATTCAGTGAAACAGAATTTTAATGAATTGTGCCACATAATCTTGCAGTTAATGAGCTGTAAAAGCCTTTGCCAATTATAGTGACTCAAAACTAACTCTTTTGGATTCCAGATCAATAATAGGACTACTTCTGCACATTTTTATTTTTTTAAAGGAAAATTAGGATCTAAGGAAAACAAAAGGTATGTTTGTCATATAAAGCATCTCAGAAACCTCCCTCATTATTATAACTGAGCTGTCTATATTCTTGTTATTTGTAATATCACCCTCAGCTGCATTAAAAGGAAAAAAACCTTCTGAGATCAAATGGCACCAGTATTGTAAAATGCCAGTGGCAAAACCCAGAAAGACTAATGATTTCAGTAATAAGTAGGGACTTTTTCCATGGGTTATATTAAATTCAACTACTGTGCATAACCCCTTAGAAAACAAAAATTATCCTTCTCTACCTTTGCTATCCACCCTAAGTGCTGTGATGTTAGAAAGTGGACAGCTTAAAACTCTCTGAAGACTGTTTCATCTTTTTCTGTCTTATTTTAAGTGAAGAGTCTGCAGACACTGCTTTTTTTTCAGGTAGGTCACTATTCCTGCCTAGGAACATGACATTTTAACATATCTGAACTGTCAGAGTTCCCAGGGACAATTCAATATTGTGCCCAAATAATTCCTGTGACTCTTTATCGAGCTAGTAAAACATTCCTTTAAAAAACAAAACTTTGGCTTATTATTTTAATGGCTTCAAAATCTAAGGGAGATGAGACCAGCATTTATCAACTAAAAATATGGCAGATAGTTTTATTGCCTCTGATCTCCAATTTATTATGTGACTTTTTCCCAGTATGATTCTACTTTTTTCTTCTCTAAAGATTTTTTTCTCCTACTCATGCCTCAGTGTGAAGGATCCATTAACAGAGGAACCACATAAAAAGTAATTCCAAGGAAAAGCCTTATAAAATGTGAAAAATTAAAGCTGTGCTCTGATCCCATTAAGAAAAGAAATTGCCTCGAGGCATCCACTAAATATGTGAAATCCATTTCTGCTGAAGGGCTTCAGAGTTTATTCCTCCCTTACAAATGCAATTTCACAGCCCAAGTTGAACGTTTAAACAAAGAGAAGTGGGATCTTTTCCCAGCTAGCGCCTCTTTTCCTTGATTGCTGCCAGGTCACCAAGTGCAAATTTACATCAGAATCTGAGATTAAATAAATCTCAGCCAAGAAGCTTTAAGGGCATTTCTGCTTGTGAAGACTGTAAACCTGGAAATATTCTCAGTATGGAGGGTTTACTGTTGTTATTATCAGTATTTATTTTGCTCAGCTTTACTAGAAAGCTGGAGAAGGCTGAAGGGCTGAACATCTCCTCTCCTTAAGTGGTTACTGTAAACTCCCTGGTGGCTCAGCTCCCTCTGACCCTCTGTTTTTGGTGCTGGAACTTCACACATTTCTTCAGCTCCACAACCAACACAAGACTAAGGGAGCAGAAAAAAGCAAAGAGTGAGCAGCCACCAAGGAGGATGTCTTGTCCCTACAGAGATCCCCCACCACCACATTCTCATTCCCCCTGTCCCATGGGAAGGTCCATCTGCCACCAGTTGGTGGAGAGCTTATCCCAGTTCAGAGGGTCTGTGAGGAGGCAGCAGTCAGTCCTTCAGCCTTGCTGCTGGAGAGAAGCTCTGCTTAGGCTCCTTGATTGAAACATCCTCAGGAGAAGCTTTTTCTCCAAAAGCCGAGAAGTCACAGGCTGGGGCTGCCGTCCTTGCCAGCACTGACCCAGGAGACTCAAAACAACATGGTAATGCACCTGCTGGCTTCAGAACATTACTCCACAAAACTCAGTGGGTCTTGGACCAGAAGAACAGGTGGGAAAATACAGTTTTCCCCTCTTCCACAATTGAGATTCTGCTGTTGGTTGAGGAAATGTTCTCTGCCCTCCCTTCAGTTGCAGTTTACTATCCAGCAGCTGAGGCTCATTCCCCTTGCCCAAAGCAGTGTTGTCAGCCCACCCACCCCTGCTCCCCTGAGACAACAGAGCAGGCTGGCAGAGCTGTTTCCCTCATTCTGCTCCATCCTACAGAATGAAAGATACCTTCAGTGCAGCAAAATACTTCAGTGGTGAGAACTAACAAGCTGTCTGAAAGTGCTCCAAAATTCCTAAGTGGGAATTTGACTGTACAAAATACTCAGAGAGGAAGAAGTGGGTTTTCCCTGTGAACTTTTCTTGCTTAGTCATAATTTCAAGATAACATCCGGAGAGGAGAAATAGCATTTCTGAAGGGTATTGGGGAAACTCTTCTAAAGTATGTAAAAAGCAAAATAACTGCAAGCCTGATGAAAATTCAGAAGGTTCCTAATCCAGCTAGGATATATGAAAGAGCCCTCTGCCCTCTAGCAAATTTATTATTGGTTGCTATTACTCCAGTGGAAATATATTGTAACATTTAAGCCCATTGGCACAAAGCCTGTCCTCCAGGAGTTCTTTGCCAGCCCCTCTGAGTTCATGGTAATGTAAACTGAGAAATTGTTCCAGGGCCTGGCTCATGGGTGCTGCCTCTTCCTATCCCGCTTCCAGTGCAAAACTCAACACTTCCTTTCACACTTTAAAGGAATTGGGGCAGGGGGAAGGGAAGCTTTTATAGCTGTAATAGTGATGTTTTTATGAAATGAATGGGTCAGTTCTGGAAATAAGTAAGATTCAAACTGTTAATGCTGTTCCAACAAATCAAAGCATTGAGTGTCAACACATCATCAGAATTATCCGTTCTCCTTTTAACTCCTTTGCAATATGTTTCTTGGCTAATATTGTCTCTCCTCGCAGCTTCTGAGTAGTTAATTATAATATGGCTCTTTCTATAATATTTTTCAATTTTTTTCTTGCTGAAACTACTGGACCTTGTCTGACAGTCCTCTAGTTTCCAAATTTCACATGTGCTTCTTTGGCCTGAATATTTTATAAGGTACATGAAAATGAACAAATACCTACATTCTCAAACAGCCTGCTGAGCATTTGCTTTTCTGTCAAGCTGTTTCTCAGTCCCTTCATTGTCCCATTTTACAGAAAATGCCAGTAATTTTTATGCATGTATTCTATTATAAGAAAAAAAATTAGCCCGTATTTATATCACCATTACTGACTGTTTGATCCATTTTTTAGCAAGATGAGTAAATACACACATTTATGGTTTTGTATAAAGTTACTTCTATGCCAATAGTGGAGGAACATTTTAATTAAGCCAAAGTAAAATATATCTGGGAGACAACCACATTTTGACATCAGTTACAGATGAGCAATCCTATCAAAGGATATTGAATTCCACTGATGCTACAGAGCAAAGGTTCTTCCCCTGTAATTACACTTTAGAAATTATGTTTGTTGAAAAATCTAAACTGAGAGCAGGCACAACACCTGAAACTTTAGTTCAGCTTCAGTAGGAGACCTGAATGCTCTAGTGTTTAAGGTAGTAACCTAGGACTTGAAACTTCCAGCCTAAAGTCTTTATTTCCTCATGGGTTTCTGCTGTGTGATCTTCAATGAATCATTTAATACCAGTCTCTTTGAGGTGTTGCAGAATTTAACACCTGCTGTTTTCAGGGGAAGTTATGATCTGAAAGACCTGAGACATTGTCTCTCCATGCCTCAGTTGCCCTGCTGTGAAACAGAAGAGTTGCAAGGGTAAGAGCCTTATCTGCTCTGGTATTACAGTCATGAAAGCTGATACACATTGCATTTAAATTCTGCTCTCATTTTACTGAAGTGCATTTAATATGAAGCATTTAATACTTGGTAGAGCTTCTTAGGACTTTGATAATTTCTGAAATACTATTTCTTTAATGAAACCTTAATTAGAATAGCAAAATACCTTACCAAATAGAATAACTTCTCTCTTCTGCTGTGAAGACTAGCATGCTTTAGATGAACTTTCACTTGTAGCCCTTTACCTGGAAAAATTTTCTGAAAGTGTAGGGTAGTAATGGTTGCTCTTCTTCATGGTTTTATGTATTCCTTTTCCAAAATCCTTCTCTCTTCACTCACCAAACTTTTATCTCTTATGCTTTTTATATCCATAGCATTGTGTCTTTTTTTACATCTTTGCCTCCCCTTTTCCCACCACCCAACTCTCTTTGGGTGTTAGATATGGTCACAGATATAGAATTTGGACTAGAATAGATGGTACAACTTCTGCAAACAAATGAAGCTGGCTAAGGCTTTTGCTGGTAGCCTGAAGAAAATCCCACATATGGAATTTTCAGTAATTTTTAAGACAGAATGGAACAAAAAAGCACTGGAGCAGTCTCTTTTGCATAATCAGATCAGCCTCCTCTCTTTCATAACTGCTCTTGCTGTGCTGTCATCCCGAGCCTCACCCCCACTGCCTGCCCTTCACCTCCTTGTTGATCTTCTCTCGCTTTCCACCACAAATCCTCTCCTTTATGTGAGCATCACTCTCTCATGGCCTTTCCCAGGCAACATTATGCACAGTGGACTCCTGCTGTCATCCCTTCCTACTCAGTAAAATCACCCCACTCTCCTCTTGGCAGCCTTCATTGTCAGGTTTAGTTGCCTTGCCAATAAAGCAAGACATCTCCAAAGTGAATCCTTCCTGGCAGCACTCCCTTTAAGGATAATAATTAGGAGACTGCACTTCAGAGGCAAAATCAGTGAAATTAAAGGAGCAGAGCTTTGGCCAGCCTGCTGTACAAGGGAATGCTGCTGTGCTTCCATCTCATGGAAAACAAACTTGGAATAGCTCCTCTTCTGCACAGCTCATGTTCTCACAGTAGCCAGGTCTTAAATTCATAATAACAATTAACAATAACAATATCAAATTATTAATAACAACATAGTCATAGAAATAAAGCAACCATGTATAGAGGTAGAATTGATAACATAAAGCCACTATTGTAACAATGGACTGGATGGGTTTCCTTGACCCACAACATTGACACAAGGCAGGAACAAGGCTGAGTTGTGACTACCCTCAGTTCAATACTCCTTCTTCACTCCGTCCCTGACCTCAGGACAGTTAGTGTTTAACTCTGATGAGAAAGTCCCTTGGACACTCTTTAATTTTTTTTTTTTCTTTAAGAAAATCCCCCAAATATGTATTTCAGATGCCACCATAACAAACATTTCTCAGCACAGGGTCAGCAATGTTACTGGCACCTGCTAGAAAATTTTAGTTCCATTTGTAAGAGATAAGGAACTTCTTAAACTGGAAGCGAACTTGCTCACACAAAAATAGACTTACATGAGTAACATATTTATATTATTTGCAGAGTCATCTTCTGGAGCGAATTCAAGCATTTAAAAGGAAAAAAGCTCACAATGGTAATCCTTCAGAACTGGTGCAGCACAAAAGGAAGAACATTTTATCCCTCTGTGCTAGGAAGCCACATACCCAAGGGGACCTACTTCAACTAAGCTTTAATTGGTGAAATCCTGGGAGAAACATTTGCAACTGCAGGAACTGTTTGCCGAGAAGATGGCTGATTTGCATAGGCGCGTTGATTAAGCACTTTGTAAATGACATTACTTAGTTATTTTACTATTTAAATTACCTTTAATTATTCTTGCATTTGACTTTGCACAGGGTGCATCATCCTATTTGTTTGTACCAGAAAACATCCATCAGTTGAATAGACACAAAAATAAAGAAAGAAAAGCAGGACATTTCTCTTTCACTTTCATCTTGTCTTCTCTAGCCTATAGCTTAAGAACCTCTTTTCCTCATTTTCTTTCAGAACTCCAAATGCTACTTGTCCCAGTATTACCAGGTTTATAATGATTATTACTCTTTATGACATAGAAATTGTTCCAGCCTCAGTAATCTTTCTGATGCCTTTAAATAAACCTCCTAAATTTCATAGTTTCACTGTTTGAACACTTTTCTCCAGTTTAGAGGGGAAAAAATAAAAGACAGCAACATCCAATAATTTCACTGCAACACTCAGCAAAAAAATAATGCCAGGTCTGTGAAATGCCAAGGCTTAATAATCATGCTATGCCTATCACTCTGAAGCTGGATTTACTAGGTATGTCTAGATGCTACTGTGCTCCAGTAACAATAGATTTCCAAATACAAAAGTCATAAAGATTTTTATTGCACTACAATATATATTTAATATAACAATACATATTTAGCAATACATATTTAAGTGTATGCAGAAACTAGAGGTAAAGAATGACTCTCAAGCTATGTTGCTGCCATATTAAGGTCAGTATAAGCTCTCTAAACTTAATTATTTTTTTTATCATCATTATTCTTTATTTAAAACTCATATTTGACACTGTGTCACTTTGAAACTCACGGTCATGCACTCAACTTAATCAACTATATTTCAGTCCTTCTCTTGTTTGCCTAATTCCAGCATTAAAATTCCTTTGTCTTCTGGTTCTTCCTTCCTTAGGAGGCAATTATAACCTCCTCAACACCTTTCTGTAAATACCATGCTTCACTGTCTTCTTGCCCTGCACCATATTTGGCATGATTATATCTTCTAAAACAAACTAAACTACCATTCTGTGTCACATTTATCAGACAGATTAGAACAACCTAGCTGTCATTCAGACAGTGTTTGTATAGCTCTTTATCCAATGCCTCTATCTACATGTGACCTGAATGAAAGTATGTCTCGTGGATACTTTTTTCACTGGGATTTTGAAACTAATCAAAGCCACTTAATTGAAATGAATGAAGACAACGTGTTAATTCATCCATATTTTATCAGAAAAATTAACTGCACATGGAATTAATTTATGGCACTTTGTTTACATTTAACTATAAATGAATATGAAAAATGAGTGACATGTTAGAGAAACATGGAGATTAAAAAAAACTGTATGGGAAAATATAATTGCCTGCCAAGAATCTATTTGTGCAATTTCAGCATCAGATAATAATCTGATTATTCTCAGAACACAGGAAGAGTTCTGAACACATTTCATTCTATGTCGTTAACAAAATCATAAATTTTTTTTGCCTGTGTATGCATTCTTTAACATCTTTATGATTTTCACAAAGTTTCAAAGTATCTTAATTTGGAAGTGTTTTCTGATGACTGTGGTTGGATTCAATTTCACCACCCCCACGTGGTTGGAGGGTGAAGATGTTGGGATTTTTTAACTTCGTGGAAAATGCCAAAGAACTGACTATAAAATGGTAAGAAAGGCAATGGCTGTTCCTTCAGATTCCCATTTAACAGCTGCAGCAGACAGGAGAAACAGAAAGAGGCTGAAAGCTTCAAGACCAGAGGGCAAGCTGGTGAAAAATTTAATTCTCCTCTGTCTAGACTCTCTAAATCCCAATCCATGGCCTCCTAATTCTTGTTATTTAGTATAAGGTTGAAAAGAACAGTTTTCATGCTGGAAATGCCTCCAGGCACCATCACAAACTGAAACAGTTCCCACCTCACTCTGCCCTGCCCAGTGTTCAGCTGCTGGTAGCTTTTGCCCATTGTTCCAAGGCAGCAGTTCATGTTTCCTCATTTTCACTAATTCTGCTTTTTCTCAAGGTAGATTTCTGTAATATTCTGGTGAGTATCAACTGGAATGAGTAAGTGACGACCAGGGGGCATGGGGGAAAGAAAAAGAAAGCAAGGAAGAGAGAAATCTTGCATGAGCACAGCAGAGTTTAATTGCTTTCAGGGTAAAATCTCCTGTTGCCATAATCTCTTGCTAAATTACTTTATAATATAGAATCTCTTCCAATTACAGAAGTCTGCATTCTGTGCTTTGTTGGTAAAATTGATTATAAAAAATAAGTTGGAGTCCTGTTCCTTGTCACCATCCCTGAAAGCATTCACACTTTGAGGGCGTTGGGATGTGCTTGGCAGAGCCAGCTACCTGCCAGTGTTCTCAGCAGATTTTAACAGAGAATACTGAACACAGAACAGCAAGCTTGATCCTTTGACTATGAAAAAGAGATAACAAATTAAATCTTTTGGAGATAAATTTTGTGTTGTTTTGGTCAGGAAAAGAGTTTAAAGCTGAGTTGAGTTTAATCAGCCTTGCAAAAACAAAGTCTATGGTACGTGAATATATTTCCTACCACCTAATTTATGGTGGATTATTCTAAGAGTTACACAAATGCATTGTGGCATTCTCAGAATATGAAGCCTAGAGACTGAAGCATAGGGTTATGAATTCATTTTGAAAATCACAAAATGGATGAAAGTTTGGTGCTCTCCATAAATAGATTTAAATGTGGGAAGCCAAAGGTGTCAAAAAAGCCAAACAATGCAAATTAACTTCACTAAAATCCTAATCCCAGACAGAACAAGGAAAACGTCTCATGGCACCTGGTGTATTTGGCAGCAGCCATAAGTGCTGGAAATCTCCATCTGCATGAAAAGGAGACACTTGTTTGTACCCCCAGAGCTTCCTACCCCAACACCAGTGAGGACTCAGCTTTTGTTCATCACCCTGCTGCTCCCCCAGACTTTCTGCCAGGGATGTGCTCGCTGGTGCTGAACTGAGGGATGTCTTCCTTCCAGCTTTGCCACTAGATGGCTGCTGATTTGAAAACAGTAGATGTTTTGTCTCCTGCCTCAGTTTCTTTGACTCTGATGAGAAGGTAGTAAGGTTAATTTCCTTAATTGCTAATTTCATTCTTATTTGCCCAGAAATTTTCAGGCAATAAGCAGTGTTTGAGTTCAGTGCTATTATTTCTAGACTGAATTCATGAAGGCAGCTATGCTGTGCATCATCTTATCCACTGTTTCACCATCTACAGCAGGTATAGAGCTAACCAACATAACTTTAATGTTCTCTTTATAAAGAACCCGTTATTGACCCAGAGTATTATTAGATGTTGTTAACATCTAACAAATCAGTTTAAGATAGGTGAAAAATTACACTTTATTGCAATTAATTTCAAACATATTTGAAACATTCATTGTTGGAAAAGAATTTATCTTAATTTTTAGTTTGTTTTGTTTAACTTCTGAAGGATAAGCAGTGTCTAAATCTGATTTGCTTTTAAGCACTTTGTGCAACAAAAAGCTAAGAATGTGTTTAAATATTTTCCTGAAATGCAGCAGCATTGTTTCCTCAAGATCTACATGTAAACTCATTCTTTCTACAAGACTGAGATTTCTTTTTAATTTCATGTATCTAAAACATCATTTTAAACTATAACTCTTACCAGATAATATGAATACTTTTTCCTCTTTCTTGCAAAGTGAGTTTGCTGCAGCATCTGCATAAAGCAAATGACAAGCTTGAGTCTAAGCTACTAAGAGTAGCTAATTCCATTTAATATTAATAATTAGTCAGAGGTGACTTGGACAATATGACAAAATAAAAGCTGCACTCAAAGAAATCCCAGTCCTTCTAATTTCAAGACTTTGATAGAGTCTTTGCTCTTGAAGGCTCAAATAAATAAATAAATAAATAAACGAGGCCAAGGAATTAATTTGAAATATTAATTAAAATGCAAATTAAATCCAGATTGCATGGGCTTTAAAAACTGTTCTCTGAAGTTTCCATGAATATAAAGCATGTGACAACCTACTGTTTTAAATGAGATCTACATAAACATACATTGTTGAAAAACTGCTTGGCTTGAAAATAACCTTACCAACACCACGAACTGCAAATAACGAGAGAAAATCTTCAGCAGCAGCAGCAGCAGCAGCTCTCGTTACTGCCAGCGCCGTTTGTGAGGTTTTGCAGCATGGTGTGATGTGCCCTGGCCACCGGCACTCCTGCCCATCTGTGTTGGTGGATGGCCAGCTCTGGTGGGATGCCGTGTGCCAGCTCCGGCAGGATGCCGTGTGCCAGCTCCGGCGGGATGCCGTGTGCCAGCTCCGGCGGGATGCCGTGTGCCAGCCCCGGGAGCGCTGGTGCGGAGCCGCTGCCAGCCAGGGAGGCAGGACAGCCACCCCTGGCACTGCCACCCCTGGCACTGCCACCCGCCATACGCAGCCAGCCCAGCCACGCCAGGCCCCACACACTCCTTCCCACTTGGGGTAAATGAAAGCAGAAAATAGCCAATTCTTCCCTCCATCAGTGCAAAGATGTTCCATATGAGGTGCTCCCCTCCCAAGCTGGCCAGCCCTGCTCACAGCACAACCTGGCTCTAAAAAGTGCCTTTTTCTGTGAAGTCTCTCCTTGATTGAGTGCTGCAGATTAATTGCTGAGAGACAAAGACAGATTAAATAAGGGCACCATCTTAAGTAGGGACTTTCCCAGGCATCTGGAAATCCTCTCTCCCAACACTAATGTAAAACAGTGCTGTTGATAGATTACAATTTCTGTTTAATTGGTTTTCATCCCACTCCAAAAATGAACTCTTGAGTCTATTGGGAAAGGGTTTGGTTTAATTCTGACCAATAGAGTTTTTATAGTTTGCCTGGCCATTACTTCTGTCCCTCTTCCAAGCAATAGAACCTGGTTAACCAGCACCGGGAGCAGGATGTGGGATGGCCCAGGCTCTGCTGAAATGGGCTATGGCCAAATCACAACCAGCTCGTTATGAGGAAGATAAATGATGCTCAGGACACAATGTAAACAAGCAATCCAAGTCTCTCCCCACAACCTTGGGAACACCAGACTTTCTGGAAGAAGCTTATACACCATGAACATTATGAAAGAGTCCATAAGGAAGGGAAAGATTCTGCCTTAAGAGCTCCAGTGAATGAAGAACCCATGGTGAATAATGCAGAGGGCCACATGCTGAATGACAAAGCTAAGAAGAAACATCAAACATCAAACATCAAACATGAATGTCCTCTGAGGCTTATCCATCCTGCTTGCCAAACAGACAGGTGCTCAGAGAAACAAAACAAGACAGAAGAGTCTATCAAACTGCAAAAGCTCTAGGAGCTGAGTTCAGGCTACAAAATTGCCCTGCTCAGGTATTTCCTAGTCTGTAGATGCAGGACTTGATTGTGAAAAAATATTCATGTGAGTTTGAGGTGTGGCAGACAATGGATGAAATTTATACTGCCCCACTAGGGAGAGCTTCTAGGAATACAGGCATAACACAATTTAGTTTCTGTACCTGGAAGAGTTGATCTCCCAGCATTTTGTCAGCCACTGAAACCATTGATGTCCTTGGCCATTTATCTGTAACTGTAAGCTCTAGCAAGACTAATTAATGCTGCTTAAAGATCTGCCTCAGTGGGAAACACCATCTAGATGTGATGCCCTTGTCTTCAATTTCTGAGCAGACTTGGTTAAAAGAGAGTCAGGTATCTTGGCACAGAAGTGCCCTTTGTTTTCAGAGCTCTCAGACTTTAAAGTATTTTTTCACTTAATTGAAAATAAAATTTCCCCGGAGTGCTGAAGTCTGCTTTTAATGCATGTGCACAGCTCTAATTAATGTTAATTATTTGCATTCACCAAGGGGAGAAGTGTATTACTTCAGGTGCCTACTTGGAATTGTTACTTTAGCCCTTCATGTGACTCCAAGTGATGTACTCAAATGGAAAGATGCAGCTGCCTGGAGAACCGAGTGTCTGGTGCCTGAGTACAATCCAGATTGAGTGTAGGACAGGATGTGCTGCACCACAAATAGCACAGCCAGGCTTCCTGCACCACACAAAGTCTGACTCACAGAGCTTGCACACACAGGAGATCACTGTAAGTTCATTTTCCCTCTCCCCATTTGGGCAGGGGACCCTTTTCATGAGGCTTACATGGTGTCCAGCCAAACGGGCAGTGAGCCTTGGTGCCACACTGCCTCAGCACCACCAGTAACCAAGCACTGCTCAGGCTGGGAACACACAAGAGATCAAAACAAAGCCCAGATCTCTGGAGATCTGAGCTGCCCAAGCTTTATCTACTCAGCTACACTTCATTCTGTGGCAGGGCTGAAGTCCCCAGGGGGTGTCTCTTACAGAGCACCACTGAAATAATGCAGCAGAACAGATTTGTTCTTGCCCAGGAATCTGGTCCATACATTTTAGTTGTAAATAAACTGCAAAACCTGGACATCTTCCATGCTCTTCCCCACACATGCAAGTTCATCCAAACTCATCAACCTTGCCAGCATCTTTCTAGATGGTTACCCTTTAACTGGGGCTTTATTGGATAACTGTAACCCAATTTGCTGCAGCTGCATGACCCTGGCTCCTGTTTTGGAAGAGAGCAAGCTGGAGGAAGAAGTGCCAAGTGGGAGCCCACCTGCCAGGCAGCCAGTGCAGCTAGAAAGGACCAGTCTGAATGTGCACAATCTGGCAGGTGGCAAAGATGTGCTGTTTATTTTTCCTAATGACAAAATTAGCACATTGATAATAATCAAACAGAGCTGTGTGCAATGGGAGGTTATTTAATTAACAGACGTTCTTTTCCAGGTATGAGCAGTTCTCAGGCACAGTGCTCACCATGCAAGCTGTCACTCACGTCCCTGGAAAGCTCATGTGCAAACTGCCCTCAGCTTCCTTTGTCTAGGCTTGCTCTGGAGAGGAGGTGGATCCTACTTGCCTTTTTTATTCACGTATTCTCTTTCTGCACAGTGTTATGTTTTTGCTCACAACCAAGATCATGGATCACATCTAATAGAATAGCCCAATGGAAAAGTCTTTGTTCCAATATGTCCGCAAAGGAGTTGGGAATGCTGCCTCCGGCTACTTTTAACTACAGTACATCCTCACATTTCACTTAACTGCCTGATCAAAATTGGGGGTTTTTCTTATTAAATTACCTGTGGCTTTAATATTTAATAGATAGAAGTAGTCCTTGACTACCTTTATGTACTGCAGCAGCTTCACAGGCAGGATCATGACACTTGTTGCATCCAGCAGCAGAAGTCGATAGTGGTGATACAAATGTTCTCCTCTGGGTTTGTTACACATAGAAGGAGTTGATGCAGCTGCTCAGAACAGCATCAGCCCACCTGTGCCACCTGTGTAAGAGGGAAGCTGGCCAGCAGATGTGTAACAGGAGAGATTTTTCTGTAGTATGCTGTCCTTCAGAAAGAGGGCAGGTGAGGAAGAACAGCAGTGGACACTTTATACAAAACTCAGTTCAAAGAGTAGCCGATGTTTTCAATTTGCCCCTGCTAAAGGGACATCATGACACTGAAATTTCTTACAATGGACTTGTAAATTCCTAACTCCAACAGCTTTCCATTTCAAAAAAATACTAGGAGAAGTGCATTCAAGGTATAGAACTTGGGTTTGCTTTTACTTATTAGTGATTTGCTCTAGAGAAATTCTAACTTGAAACTTGCCAGCTTGCTGACAGCTTTTCTAACAGTCAAGGTTATTCAAATGTTTTTACTCATTATTTGATGGAGATAAAGTCCAGGTGTGGATTAAAAACTTGTATATTTCTTCAAATATTATGGCTGGTTGGATATAAAGTTTTATATTTCCTTTGCTTCAACTTTGAATTTTACTCATTCTGTTTTGTTCTGGGGTTTTTATTATTTTTATCAGCACTAAAACCTATTCTAGGCAAGTCCAGATAGCAATAACCAGCTGTCAAGAGTTTGCAGGGTAGTCAGTACCATGAAACCAGTGACAAGGTAGCATTTTAACGGGGCAGTTAATGTAGTGAGGGCAGCTATGTAACTAGGCTTGAATTTCTCTAGCTAGTTTGGCTAATTTGGGGTTAGTGAAGACAGAAGCAGATTTAAGAGAAGAAATTAAATGGATAAGGCCATATATCAGCTCAGGAAGGGAATGTTCCTCTCAGGGGCTCTAGGGGTGTTTAAGGAGCCTTGTGGGATTGTAGGAAGCCTAGCACGGCAGTCGTGCTTGAGATGGGAGCACCTCATCAGATAACAGAGTCAGAAATGTGTGAATCAGTGGTGCAGAGTCCCTGAGCACCTTCATGAGGCTGGGACAGAGGCTGTCAATGAGATGAGATGAGTCAGGAGAAGTGTGACAGAAAGGCGGAGGAGGATGTGAATAGATTAACATCCCAACCAAGAATTGCATATTCATCATTGTACCTATTCATTAAATGGATCAAAGAGCTGCAGGTAAAAGGCCAGAAAAGAAAGGATTAAAGTTATCCAGGTGCATGTGACAAGACTGCACTGGAAAACTGCAAAGTGGGATTTTATAAAGTGTGGGTAGGAGCTAAAAAGGTAGGATCAAAGCTGAAAACTATTGTCATGTAGAGCCAAAGAAACTTGGAAGACAGAGTTTATGATAACAAAAAAGAGAAGGGTGCTGAAGTCCAAAAACAAATTGAATTTGGCCAGGAGGAGACAAGACACAGGACAAACATGGGATTAAATCGATAGCAGGAATCAGGAGCAGGTTGTGTGGCTGAAGAAAAGGGAAACATGGGGTGAAATAGTTCTCAAAATGATCAGAGAATTCCCTTTTTAAAAGGGGCTAAATAAAAGGAAGAGGGATGTTAAGGATGGAGTCAATAATAGTGAACACAAGGCATCCATGGAGATAAAAACATCTAAAAATTATCATGTAATCAGTGATGTTGGCAGAGTAAGTACCAAAGTAATAAAACTACTCTCTGCTGCATTTGGAGGTGGAGAAAATATTGCTGAGGCTGGAGAGAGTTTCTGTCTCTCTCTCATGCGTTTTCTTTCATTTGTGTTTTCCTAAAATACAGGCAATGGGTAATAAGTCCATTATCAACAATCAAGCTTGGGGCAAAGCAATACGGAAAAAGAAGGAAAGAAGAGAGATCCAGAACTGTGTATTCAACCAATTTTGTTGTTACATTTGTCGTGGAAGAAACTCTGTATGAAAAGTTTGGAATTAACACACGCACATATACATGTATATAACTTTCAATTCAAAGCACTGAAAATAGTAAATGCTCCTAGAGATGGATATCATGGGTTTTGTTTAAGGCATAATCTCTATTTCTTTTGAGTTTATGGAGCAAGAAGAACTGTTGAAATTGAGTGAAAGCTGCAGACAAAGTCTTTAATCAATCTCCAAAGCTGTTTATTGCAAGCATAGTATAAAGCAATAGAGATTAATGTGGGTTTCCATAAATCACAGCAAAAAGGCATCTTCTCTTTCACTGCCAGAGGTATAAATATCTTCCCTTTTTTCTCAGATTTAACTGTAGCATGCTGACTGCAGAGGTTCTTGAGGGGAAAAGAACACAAGCACAGTGTCACATGCTTCTAAAACAAGTAAATTCAAAAACAACGTATATGTTTCTTTATAGAACTGGAAACTGCTGGAAGTTTTAGGCACCTAATTCCTACTGAGCACCTTGAAACTGTCAAGCCATCTACAGAAGAGTACTGCCAATTAACTGCAGCTACCACTGGGACAGGAACCAGACTGACAACAAACAGCAAATTGTCTTTCCAGGGCACATCCCATAGATTCCAGGCATTGAATCCAACAGATATGTCACCTTTTCCTTTGTGAAAGTAGTGGGTGGGCATTTCTTATTACTACCTCTATTTTTTAATTTTGTTTTATTCTTTTTGTTTGTTTGAGTTTTTTGTTTATTTTTGGGGGGTTTTGGGTAAAAGGGGGAAAAAATAGAGTGACAAAAGAAATTATAAAAAATTCCATGAGAATATTCAAAAAATATCTCTATCCATGTGGCTTCAAGCCTATTTCATGTTCAATTATGGCCTTGTACCACAAGAAATGGATTTAGAGCAGAGAGAGCAGAAAGCCCTGGGACAGATCATGTTGCAAAAATAAAATGCAAAATGGAAAGTTATTGCCATATAAAAGAGTGAACAGAGGAGCTGTGCTTTCCTACCACTCCTGCCAGTGCCACTCTCCCATCAATAGCTGTTGCTTGGGCACTTCTACCA
The DNA here is from genome assembly GCF_027887145.1 of Ammospiza caudacuta. Lineage (NCBI taxonomy): Eukaryota > Metazoa > Chordata > Aves > Passeriformes > Passerellidae > Ammospiza > Ammospiza caudacuta. The sequence goes on from NC_080600.1 coordinate 31,591,235, forward strand.
ATACCTCACAAGAAAACATCACTAGCTGCCCTTTTATTCCTGTCCTGACCTTATGAGCTGCAATGCATCTTATGCAGCCCCACAAACCATGTGCCCAGAGAGAAATCCTGCCTTTTAATGAGGTGGCCAAACCTTCTTGCAATAAGTGTGGAGAGAGATGGTCCCTCCTCCAGGAGGAAAGTCGCAGTATTTAAGCAAGGTTATTCCTCTGGAAAACTCTCTGAAGGAATCTTCCCATATAGAGTGATTGTAACAGGGGGTTGATAGAAATTATCCTCTTGGGGTAGGCATTTAAATTTTCTGGGGCACTTCAGTATAAATATTGTGACTGCAGAGCAGCAGGCAAAGAGTTGGATCTTAAGGAAGATGAAAGTAGAAGTTCATTCATCTAGAAAGAAGGCACCAGTGTCAGTCAAAATGCTGCATTGTAGCAGACACAAGTGAGCCTTCAGAGAAATGTTATCTCCCTGAGGTCTCTTAATACCGGCTGGAGCTTTGCAGAAGACCATGGTAGGCTGCGACATCACACAAAATGCTGAACCCTTGGCAAAACTTTCAGAAAATGCACTATTATACCAAAACCTGACTCAAAAGATTATTTTTTTAAAAATACAAACTTCTCTTTTGCTGAAAATAAAGTTGTGCATAGGCTGAGTGAAAAAAATTTTTGTATGGTCATCTCATTTTTTGAGCTCAAAGGCAGAATAGTGACATAAGATTCAGTCATTGAATTTGGAGGAGGTTCCTACAAAACCCCACTGATATTTCTGAATAATTTTTTCTGTTATCATTCTTGTTAAAGAGATATGCTTGAATGGAATTTTCCTTTGGGATTCAGCACCATATGTTGAAAATGTTACATGGACTAAAATCCAGTTAAAGAACAACTTAAAGCTATGGTAAATGTTTTACTGAGTACCATATCAAACTGCAAAGCAATGTTAGAGTCACTATAATATCCAAACTGAACTCAAAGATTTTTGTCTCTGACTTTTGATAAAAACTTTCAAGGAAAGAATATTTTTAATTCCAGAAGCATTTAATAACGCCAAGATACTTGCTCTGTTTTAGTTAATTAAACATAAGGAACATGGAAGTGAATAAAAGTTCATTAAATAGGTACAGGCTGATGGTGAATTGGAATACTAATTGAGATTTTATGTGCAACAAAAGAGATACAAATGGAAATGCACTGTTATTCTAGTGAATGCCTCACATAAAAGGCCCCAATGGAGCAGAGAATGCATGAAGAAAATTGGATTGTAAAATCTCTGAGATAAAGATCAGTTCTATGAAACATGATGCCCCATTGCTTGCTTTTCTATTTTGAGAAGATTCTTTTAATAATGCCAGCAAATGATGCAGTGGCTGCTGTAGGTGCGTTTGAAAGGTTCACAGCCGCACTCAGAAATGAGGCAGTTAGACTCAGGGCTTAAAGTACAGAGGGGGATATGATGGGACCTTCATTTATTTAATGGAATATCCCTGGCTTAAAGAGCGTGAAAACCTTCGATTAGAAAGAGTCACATATCCTGACATTGTTCTTTAAACTCTTGAAGTGTGGTGGCTATTTGGCTTGGAAAACCTTTCCCCAGCTGAATTTCTAGCATAACCCTGAAATGCATGTGAACTGTTCAAACTCAGAGGAGAAGAAACGGGGGTGGGCTGAAAAGAGTACTCAAAAAGTTGTTTCTGAAGCCTGGAGAACACAGCTGAACCATGTGAGAAACCATGGAGAACACTGAACCATGTGCTTCTCCCTGGATTTCCCCCTCTGGTAGCCACACCTGGCCATGTGTTGGAGGAGATGCCTTCCATCTCCAAGTCAGATTCTGAGGTGCTCCTTGGGACAGCTTCTGACTTTTCACTGTTAGTGGCAGTGGTACCAACAGACTTTCTTGGAACACCAGAAAGAAACTCTGGATGCAGCATTCCCCACACCTTTTGGAACCCAGCTTATCTAAAGCTCTGACAGCTGGTAAAGAAAATCATGGAATGGCAATAGGAAGTACTAAGAATCTACATGGAGAAGGGCTGGATTTCAGGGCATTTTTCTCTGCCTGAAATAAATGTTCATTGTAGGGCAAATAATCACTTAAAAATGTACTTTATTTTAATTATGTGTTGAGCCAGAGCTACTCATATATTAACCTCCATATAGAATACTCCAAATATTATTATGTGGTCACATCAGATGCAATTTGAGCTGCTCCCAGAGTTCACAACAAGATATTGAATCTGGACTTATGTCCTCTGTGTCCAGACAGCACAGTCTCTATGCATGTAAATTGCCATTAAAAAGCCCATTGATCTATTTGAGTTTTTCAGCTGTTTTGTAAGATGATTCTGACTGCACAGAGACTTCTCCAGACAGCCTAATTCCATCTACATCCCTGTGTCTTCAGTGGTGTCTAGCCAGGAGGAATCATTAGGCACAGGGACTCTAGTGGGATTTCAGATGTTAGGAAATTTTTATAAAAATAGGGAGGCACTGCCCTGGGGTGGATTCCCCAGGGAAGGGCAGGGAATGCTCATTATTGAAGGTGTGAGAGGCAGCTGGCAGGAACACCATCAGTACACATCCTGACATTGGGAGAAGGAGGAACTACGTGGTCTTTGATCTGCCTTCCAGCAATATGTGGTGATTGTTGTACAATCATGGTGGTTTCTGTCAAAATAGCTTCAGGGTACCTCACAATATAGAAAAAAATTAAATTCAGATGTAAACATGAATCCCATCAATTCCAGTTTAAAGTACATGTAGATTTGACATTCCTGTTATAAAAATGCAATAGACCTAAAAATAGTATGCCTGACTATTTAGGGGACTTTATAGATTATTCTTAGACTTTCATGTCATATAGGAAGAGCAAATAAAAATTCAACTGGTGTTCAGCCAAGCATTCAAAATTAAAAAACACCCATTTTGTGGACCACGTTTCAACCATCAACCAGCACAAATGGAATATAGGGAGACTGCCATGATCTCAGATAAGGCAAGACACATGAGATCACCCTTGCCACTTGTGAACACAAACCTGAACCAGGATGCGCCCTGAATCAGGAATTTCTCACTGAAACCAAAATTGCTCCCAGTCTTCTGCCTGTGCTAGTCACAGACGACAGGCTCAAGAGCAATCCAAACAAAACGCAGACATTTTCAAGTCTCAGTAATTTGTTTATCTACAAATAATAAACTCATGTGTTTGGCTTTTGCCTTGTTCTCTCGAGTAATTCCAGTTTAACACAGTGCCTTGATCTTTCCATCTCCTCTAGGTAGTGACACTCGAGTGAAATTCATTTACCTGTAGTGACAATCTGCAGAGGAGAAAAGAGAGAAAGAAATTAAATATGAGAACATCCTGGCATTGTTAATTTCCACTACTTGGTAAAAGCTAAACACTACAGACACAGCCTCAATTGAGCTGTGAAGGTTATCTGATTTCTTCACGTTCTGCTGATGATTTACCATCTGCTGTCCTGAGAACAATGTTAAAGGGACTATTCACACTACTAAAATGCCCCCTGGTAGAACATGTGTTTCTTCAGTATTGCTCTTTCCCTCCATGTCCTCTTCCTCACACCATGTCTAAGTTAATGTTCTTCCATCTACTTTGATAATCATGATATCTATTTAATCATATTCAGTTTCACCTCTCCAGCATTCATATAACCTCTGGCTGTGATCTTATCAGCTCCCTGGGGAAAGTATTCCTGTAACTGCCTATGGAGGAGATCTCTCCTCTCTTCTCTGAAGAAGCCAGTCACTGTTAGAAACAGAGCACAGGATTAGGTGGACCACTGCTTTGATCCAGCAGGCAAATCTCTCTTGAAGCAAATGAAGCTTTGGGCAGTGATTAAATGAGGCACTGCTAGAGAAAACCCAGAGTGTTGCAGGAAGCCTTATTTGATACAGAATAGCTTTCCTTCTGAACCAGCAATGCTCAAGCAAATTCACATTATTTTCCTGCTTCAAAAGCTATGCAGCTACAAGAAGAACAGAAAGACTCTCATATCCTTGCCAACACAGACATGCTACTTCACTGTATTGCTATGTCCAAGATAAGGCTTTCAATGTATTTGAGGTTTAATGCCCCAAATGTGGTGTGCTGCTGCAAAGCCTGATGCTCTCTTTGCCATTATCATCCTTTTTCCCTGGTTATTCGCTATTTTCTCCAGCTGCTTTTAAATGGAAAGTTTTCATTATCACCCCGAAAGGTGGTCATCTGAGCAAGACTCACCCATGGCTCTGGAGCTGAAACTGTCTCTCCATTCCCAATCCTCTCACGTAGCACTGATTGCAGTCAATGCTCCTTTGCCTTAGCAGAGAGGTTTGTACATCTCCATCCTGCCCCTTGCCTGCTGTTCCTGCTTCTCCAGGCACACAGGCTTAGCTCAGCTTCATGCAGATCTCTCTGCTCAGCAAGTCTGAAGTTTAGGTGAGATCCCTCTAAGCATGGCTTTTTTAGAAGGCAAGCCATGCAAAAACAGCAGCACCCAAGAAAATTTCAGAATAAACAATTAAAAGCTGCAGCTATCAGTTCAAGAGTTTTGACTTACACATAAAGTCTTTTAACGGTTTCTGCTGAGGCAGGATCAAGTTCTTAAAGTGCATAAATGAATACACTCTCAAAACAAGTATAACATTATCCTTTATTTTCATTGAGGTAGAAATAAGGCAAAAGGAAGGGAAAAAAGGGGTTTCAGCAGTCATTTTTACCCATGGAGGATGAGAAGGTTTATATGAGTAATTAACTCACATTTCACCCAGATTAGCAAAACAATGGATTGTTTCTCTTCATTTACACATTCTTTGCCCTGAGTTTCTGCGGAATCTTTGCAAATATCCTTCTGTAGCTCCATCCTGAGACAGGCCCTGCACAGGGAGCTGTCCACATCACAGTCTTTAGGAAGTGTGGGGTTTTCCTGAACTGCTGCAGACAGCAGCACAGCAAAATTCAGTTTGAAAAGGCTCGAGAGGTTTGCAGTTAATTACTGGTTCCAGGATTTTCAGAGGAATGCAGCTGCTGACGTGATCTACGCCAATCTCCCCCCCTCACACTTTTGCCCTTCTTTTGACCATGTGGTGACACTGTCTCTGTTGAGGATTTTGGAAAGAAGTCAAGTAACTAATGAATGCACCAGGGTGCTCCTTTAGAGGACTTTGCATCTGATATGGGAGTTATAGTTATTAACTTCTCTGGCAGCCCATCATTTAATTTACCTGTTACTGACCCCTTTTGTGCATCCAGAGGATAATCCAGTCCACAAGAGCCCTGCTGTAGCTGGTTTGCAGGAGATCATTGTCCTATTCTCAATTTATCTAATGTAATCACTTCACTGCCTTGCTATAAGAGCTTTATCCCATCAAGAAGCTTTAGAATAATGTAGAGACATTAGAGATTAGAATTTATTGATCCTGAAGTTCATAAATTTAATGAAAATCATGATTCTCCAAAGGAACTTAATCTTCATTTGTTCTTTCAGTGGAAGTGTCAAGATTTAGTTTATGATTCATTAACCCATTGCCCACTGCTACTTTTTCCATATTCAGCTTTTCAGGAAAAGGAAAGATACCTTGTGTGCACTTACATGCAGTACTTTCTCTCAGCTGCTTTTGGGACATCAACTGATAGCCTCTGGTTTTAAACTGAAAATAGAATGTGATTTCTCTTTCTGACTTCAGTGGAATCTGGCCCAGGACCTTTAATGAGAACCTGTGTGACACTCAACATAGACACACTTTCATTCAAAATGGTATTAAAGGAAAATACACTGAAGATTATTTGTTCAATGTTACTCGTAGGTAACATCTTTTACATATATATGTAAACAAATCCAAGACACCAAGAAATAATTTCTCCATCTCTACACTATTACTGTCTTTTTCTTTTGTTTTTTTTTTTTTTTTTTTTTTTTGTTTTGGTTTGGTTTTTTGGTTTTTTGGTTTTTTTTTTTTTTTTTTTTTTTTTTTTTTTTTTTTTTTACTGCAAAGCAGCCTTATGTCTTCTTGTCCTATAACTGGGGAAGTCTGACTCACAGTCTGAAAGCAAGACAGTCAGACCATTGACTGGACTCAGACCTGTCATAACACCACTCTCTGCAGTAGCTTCCTAGTTGATATATAAGATTTCTTTTTAAAACGGTCTAAAATTTCATTACAGAATAATTTATGTTGGAAGAGACCTTTAAGATCATCAAGTCCAACTATTGACCCAGTACTGACCAGTCCACCACTAAGGCAGGCCCCTAAGTGCTCCATCTACACTTTTCAAAAATACCTCCAGGAATGGTGACTGCATCACTTTTTTAGATGGATGGTCCAATGCTTGACAACCCTTTACATGGAGAATTTTTTCCTAACATCCAATATAAACTCCCCTGGAACAACTTGGGTCCATTTCCTCGAGTCCTATTGCTTGTTACCTGGAGAAGAGACTGACTTCCACTTGGCTACAACCTCTTTTCATGTATTTGTAGAGAACTCCCCTGAGCCTCCCTTTCTCCAGGCTAAACAGCCCCCATTCCCTCAGCTGCTCCTCATATGACTTTTCCAGACCCTTCCCAGCTCCATTGCCCTTCTTTGGGCTTGCTCCAGCACCTCAAGGGATTCTTGGAGGGAGAGGCCCAAAACTTGATAAAAGTTCTGTCTAAAAGCAAGGAATCAGACTCATTGTTGTTACTTTCTGCTATACCTTGTGTAGAAAGAGAATTTGACTGAGTTTATTGACAAATGTTCAGCACCTCTGGCTGCTGTACTCACCCCTCACCCTGGTATGAAACCTTTCAGCTAAGAGAGGGTTTCACCTAAGCAGCTGGCCTGAGAAGGGTTAAGTGCTACTGCTCAGACACTGCACAGTGAAGCTATAGAGAACTTAGAGGGAAATAAAGATAACCATGTTCAAGTCTTCTCTGCTCCTAATAACATGTTCCCAAAATAACTCTGTGTATTTCTGTTCCACCATGCACTTAATTAGAAGACAGCATTTCACAAACCTTTCCTGTTTTAGATGCCTGCTATTTTTTCCACTTGATAAAACCTTGTGATGAAGTTCGTAGTCCTCTTGACACATTGAGGAAAATCCACAATCAAGGGGAGAATATAAAAAAAAAAAAAAAAAAAAAAAAAAAAAAAAACCAAAAAAAACTACACATGAAATGTGGAGAAGAATTGTAAAATCTCTGGCATTTCTTCCAGCACAGCTGTATTTGACACTGGGATTTTGAGAAGAAAAAGACAATCTACACAGGCAAAGTGGCTATGTGACAGCTGTTCACATCTGCTCTGGAGCTCACAGAAGTCAGTGGAATCCTACTCATTGATTTCAAGAAACTTTAATGCTCACCTTTGATCTCCACTTACCCCTTCTCAGCTCACCAGGCTTTTGCCCAGCATTGATGTAATTAATGCAATGCAAAGTTTGTCTTCTGACCTTCTTTTGTCCTGCCCTTATTTTGCTGCCTAAGAATACTCCTTCACCTGGTGTCATGAAAAGCAACCGCATTTAGATTCTGCAATCAGGACAATGTACAGTTCTGGGGACTGTAGTTTTCCTCATGAGCAGAGCTGAAATATCATGGAATAAGGGCAGCCTGTCTGCTCCCTAGGAAAACTCACCAAGGGAAGCCACAAACAAGCAACAGGAGATAAAACAAATGGCTTCTTTCATTATCTTACTACTATTCTCAATTAAGCATCCTCTCACAGGACTGGTCTTTCAAATTAAAATCACAAGCAGAAAATAAGAACACATAAAGATGAAAGTGGCTGAAAATCTTGGGGGAAAGAAAAGTATCTTGAGTCACCAGTCAATAGAGAAACTCCTTTCTGTGTAGATTTTGACAGAATTAGCAAAGGTAAATGCCTCTGGGAGGGCCGCTGACTGTACTGGGTCACTTAAGACTAACATGAGTACTTTCAGAGTATAAGTTTTACTTCAGAAATTGACCCCAAAATTCTTCTGTAGAGGAAGGGTGCACAGTTGACTGCACTTTTTCTCACTTTCTAGCTTTCTCTCTCTCTCTCCATACCCATATGGCCAACAGCCCTTAGTAATTTTTCTCTAAAATTCTGCCTATAGCAAAGTTAACATTCAGGCACAAAGCCCCAGGCTCTTTGCACTCTTCAGTGTTTCAGCTTCAGTATTCTCTTCCTAAATTGCTATGTCCTAGAAGCAAGGAGGGAACACAGCCATTTCAGCCACTTCATATGCAGACTGACCCCATGCTTCTGCCTGTACCTTTTTTACAAAATGTAATCTCTGCTCAGGAAGTGCTTAAACTGAGCTGTACCATCCATGTGCCCTGTGTACCTCAGTACCAGGTTCACTAGCAATAGGGACCATGCCCTTGTTTTTCAGACTTTTGCAGGGACACAAGCAGAAATAGCTGGAAAGATCAGCTTTCCAGAGAGCCCAAGAGCAGGAGACAGAGGTGGGCAAGGCATGTCTTGATCCTTTTGGCATCAAAGAGCATCCCAAAACTTGGGCGCTTAGAGCACATTTAATGTTGCTGCCAGTGCTGGGGAAGGGATATTATATTTAAGGGTGATATAACCACGAATGAACATCCAACAAAAAATTGACCCATGACCATAATCTTGAGAAGAGCTGTGAAGTGTCAGAGGTGTCCTGGTTAATGCTGCACCATGCTGTGTAAGTGGGTATGTGCTAATAGATAAAGTCACAGCAGGAGTGCTCAAGAAGTCATAGCATTTCAGGGTCTTGACTTGTTTTTTCAGAGAAGCAGTATTTGTTTCTCATCATAAGGGGCTTCTTGTGGCAGCTTGATGCACCAATTTTTAGTATATTTTGGGAATTATTGGTTTTACTATAATGCCTCTTTTATAGGACTCTGTCAGTGGAAAGCCACTTAATGTTGTGGATTTGCTGGGTAGGGAGTAGAAAATTGTCCTGTTGCAAAGAGAGGTTGGCCTTTGCCTCTAGTCTGGAGAAAGGCTTGCAGAGCTGTGTGTTGCTTTATGTGTTTTGTTAACAATGAGTTAGACTGAGAGCATCAAGTACATCCAGCATCTGAACAACAGCTGCACTAATTTCTGTCACCATGGGAAAAAAAATGCAAAAAATGTAGGTCCAAGGAACAACAATTAAAGGGATTTTGATTGCAGAACCTGAGCAAGGCTCAAGCAACAAACTCAGCATGATCTCAAAATTGTAGTTCATTTTAGCTGTCTGAGTGTAGTTACCTCAGATTGGGAATGCAGATTGGGCAGTCTATGTCCAGTCTTTGAAGCATTTCTTATCATCAAACACAATAATTTTAGTATTTCTGTAACATAATTATTTCCCAGAGGATATTTCCAAACACCAGGGAATCTCTGGAGAAAGTCTGGGCTCTACAAGTTGACAAGTGAACAAGTTGGTCCAAGCCTTTTCAAAAGCTCAGATCCTGGAAGGCTGCATTGATAGCTCTGGGAAATGATGCCATCAGCACCTCAGTTCACATCTCCTTACAGTGTCCTCCAAAAGCTGGCACAGATCCTGCATTGAATCATGCATGTCTCACCTGTCAAAAGTCACAAGGGCTGAGCAGCAACATAGTAAAAAGGGGAAAATGAAAAGATAACAGAGTTGATCTTAAACAAAGGTGTGCAATGGAGCAGAGATAACTTATGTTGTGAGAAAATCCAAGCCTTAAAATACACTCAGCATGCCTAGGACCACTATTTTCCACACCAGCAGTAACTGAAAGACTTGGTGGCAGCTTTGTGGGTTCATCTTTTCCAGTAGTGCTGCCAAATGATGCTCATCTATGAGAAACAATTTAGGGATAATGTAATCATCCTGCCAGTGTGATTTACAACAGATTCCATTGACCCAAAGGTCACTGTAATTCCACAAGCACAGATAACCTGCTATTATTCCACAGCCAAAAAGCCATTTTTATATATATCTTTGTATGTGTGTGTATATATACACACAAATATATATATAAAAGCCCTTTATTTACTGTAACAAACTGTAGTGATCTGATCAGGCATCACTGCCTCAGCAGAGGAAGCCTGACTCCATAAAAGTACATTAAATCATTGCTGCTAGGATTATGAATAACAACGTATGGGAGTCCTCAAGAAAGTCCTATAACCATTTAAAATAAGGAAAGGACTGTGTGTATGCTATTCTCCTTCCTCCAAGAGAAACTTTTAATTTATAAAAGCAGTGCATTGTTCAATATCCATTGTGTTTTCTTCATTAACTCCAGGGTTTGCCTCATTTCATTTTTCCACCAAAGGGGAAGAATATATTGAGCTGTCAGTGATGTTATCTATGAAGAGAGGCTGCGGATTTCATATATTGAATCTAGGCTGTACAAATAGTCAAGTAATAGGAAAGGCTTTGTAATAAAACACAGGTAAAAATAAGCAAAACTCAAAGGGAAAAGAAAAGTCCAAATTGTTTATATAATCAGTTATACTCCCCTGAGTTGTCGATCTGTCTCCTCCTTTTGAAAATTTTCTCTTGTATTTTCCAGAGTTGGTAAACCAGTATTTGAAAACAGCTGCAGGAAAAGATTATCTCAATTGCTTAACAGATATTGTGATCCAGCTCTTGTCCATGTGGGAGGAAGGTAAGACATGCACGTACATGCACATACTCTCTGATCTGATTGGGTTTTGGAAAAGTGAAGTAGGCACAGCTTGTGGTGATTGGGATGGGGCTGTGGCTGAGCCTCATCCCCAATGGGCACAGCTGTGAGCAGCATTAAAGGCAATGAGCCACTGAGTGCCCAGGGGCACTGACCAACCACCAAAGAGAACAGAGGGCACACAGGTGCAGTGCATCAACATGGGGGGATAAAAGGTTGGGCTAAAGAACAAGAAGGGCAGATGACTGAAACCTTCTGGTGAGGTGTGGTGCTACTCTGTATGGGTTGGAACTTTCTGGAATTGTACCGGGATGCTCTGTGTGTTGTGGCTGTCTCAGCTATGACAGAACAGAGCAACGTTGGCTGGGTAAGATCACAGAGAGTGAAAGGAGGTTTCTGTTGAAAGCTGGGCCTTGCTAATTTCATTTGATCCTGAACCATTTGATGGGGAAAACCTGCAATGCCAAAGAAAGGAGATATGGTTGCTCGGAGTGAAAAGAGATTGGAATCCTTTCCATGCAAATGGCAACTGAACGAGTTTGAGTGAGTGAGAGAACTGATGCTGGGGAGTGGGGAGGCACCCTGAGAGGTTGGAGGAACCTCAGAAGTCTTGAAAATATATTGTTATGGGGGGACTAGCAAAAAAAATTGCAAATATAGAGTTTAGATGACCAGAAGGATGGAAATGAGGTCAAAAAGATATTTGAGACTTTGGGAATAGCCATTTCAACACAATAAAAAAAGAAAGATCAAATTTACAAAAATAAACTGCTTACATGGACATAACTGAGGCAGAAATCAGGCAGTAACAGGAGCTGGAGGCAGTGTGGGGGTGAAATTGATGTGAAGCTTTGTGGAGAATGGCTATTGAGTAAAATATTTCCTACAGTGACATGAAAAAGAGCCATAAAAAGGATTGAGGAATGTGAGTGGATGTTTCAAACACTGTGGGAATGGGAGAAATAAAAGACCAGTGCAATGACCAATCCACAGGTGACTTTGGAGCCTGTGGCACTTCTGATAACTCCAAGTTATATAATAAATTACCTTGATAGATTAAATTTTAACACAAGACATTGAGGAACACAGCCTCACTTAAGTAAATGCAATGTGTTCCCGAGCAAATGTTTTCCAAATTCCATCCCTGTCTTCAACTCTTGGGATAAATGTTGAGGCACATCATAAAAATAGTGCCGACTGAGACAGGAATATTACAGGTCTGCCAAAACTTTGCCTGCCAAACTGACTAGAGAATCAATATAAAAATAGATGAAATTGTGTTTACTTATATGCCCCATGTATTTGTTTCACACACAGTCCCCCAGCAATCTTGTCTTCTCTCTAATTCTCTTTCCTTTCCTTTTTCTTAAACCTAATTTTCTTTGCAGCAGTTCAGCTCTAGATGCTACAGATTTTTGTTTGCTTGTTTGTTTAGTGAATAATCATCCAAAACCTCTAGAGCTTATCCTTTTCTAATCTAATGTGAAATGTTAAAAGCTGCTTACCAGCAAATTAGCTCTTTCCAAATTATGTGCACACCAGATCCTACAAGTCAAATAAAATTTAACTGAAGTTTGGTTTCCACTTTGGTAGAGATAACTTTAGAAACTGGCCCTGGGGCACACAGTCAACTAACTGGCTGTCTGGCTTAATAGCACAAAGCACATTCTGTAATTATGCCCATCATTTCCTCTTAACCACTCATTGCTGCAAAATGAGCATTTCAGAGATGTTTACCTGCTTTTTCAGGGGTAAGGCACACCATGAAATTCTACTGGCCAAACACAGTGCAAGTCACAGCTTATAGCATGCTGCTTTTCAGGAATGTGTTTGAGAGCTAAACATCATGCAACATGAATGACAATAGTCCAGAAATTTCCTGCCTCCCCAAGCTGCATTTTTCAACCCATTCTGAACTTCATTTGGAGTATCCTGCTTATTTGCACAAAGGTGTGCTAGAACAAGACATTGTAAAGAATTTCATGGTTCAGACATTGCCTGACAAAGATTGATCTGCTGCTTTGATTACAAATGACTTTTTATTCCGAAGTCTGGGCTCCCCTGTCTCACAATCACAGCCTTTATGATGGAAATGCATCAGGAGAAAAAACTGTCCCACCCTTAAAGGGTGAAGCCCCAACTCTGCTGAAATCAAGGGCTGTTTGAGCCTGTGCAGCCTGTACAAACTAAATGCAGGGAGAAAAGTAGTGGGACAGGTTGGAAAAGGGAGTTTGCTCGCTTTGAGAAGCAGCCTGCCTGTTTATCATCATTCACTCCAGACCAGAAACCTTCCACAATGCCACAAGAAACTAACTCAGAACAAAAAAATTGTGAGAGAAAGATGAAGAGCAGGACACTGCAGGGTTTTGTTATTGGTGATGACAAGCAGTCCATGAACTCACCTTTCTCAGGACCACTACATGAGTTCAAGCAATTATCCTGATCTGAATCTCACTAAACTTCAGGTTTTCACAGGCTTTGGGTCAAGTCCACAGTGTGTGTTACCGCCAGCGTGTGTAGTTGTAACACAAGTATTTCTTTAATTTATGCAGGTTTTATTGAACAAATGAGTGCCACTAATCAGCCAAGGTGATTTCACAAGGACAGAGAAAATCCACATTATGTGCCTTTTCAAAGGACCAGCATGCTATCTATAAAAAAATCTTAAATTATTTCTAATAGTTGAGTTCCTTCAAACTAGATTGTCAAAATACACCTAAAATGCACCTGTGAGGCTGAAGCTATTCATAAACATAACAAATATTTTCAGCTGGAAAAAAAGTTTTAAAGTGACATTTGTAAAATTATAGAGGAGGGTTTCAGAATAGAGCAGCTCCATTTAGGGTACACCTGAAAGGATATTTTTTGAAAAGGATTAATTTATAAGTGAAAAATCAGTTCAGATTGACTAAATTTTAATATATGGAGCGGGTTCTGTTTGGTTTTTTGGATTTGTTTGCTGGTTTGTTTTCTTCTTATTTTGTCCAGGAGTCCATGAGTTTTACTGCTCAGCTCCTAGGGGAAATGTTATTTTTATAAACAATGTGTTGCCAGAATATATGCCTAATAAAACAATGTGGTTTCATGATATACTTTTAAGACTGCTAGCCCTGTCAGTGATTAATTCAGCCTCTCTGAAGTGGAATGCAAAGCAGAATATCAAGGAAGATAGATAGTAATCAATCAATATTGTAAATCACTACTAAAATCCACAGACAGCACAAATGTGAGTAACAGCAACACCTTTATATGGAATTCATGTCAAAGCAGCATTGCTCTGGCACCCTAGGGTTCAATTATATCTACAGTGGCTCTCTTTAGGATTAGCCTCTCATCTCTGGGAGGGTGGAGAGAATGGGAGAGGAGAAGGAGAATGTCACCCAGAATTGTCAAACCTTGAATGAAAAATGTAGGTGTGAGCATTCTTTCTGGAACTTTAAAGTGAGTTTAATTCAAAAGAAACAATCCAATAAATAATACCTTGCAGCTGACTTTGAAATGCTTGCACTGGCACTACTGAATTCTACAGCTGCAAAATTTCATTCCCACCATAAATGACATGCCATAATTATATTTTTTACAGGGTCTCTATATATGTTGATTTATTTTTTTAATTTCTCTTTCATTAATAGCTTTTTTCTTCCTTGGCAAGATAAGGTGATCTGAAAAATGCCCACTGGCTTATTCAGTGACCCTGTTTTTATGGCGTGACAATACCAATAATAAAAACTAATTTCCTCCTCTGATTTCCTCATACACACAAAGCAAAGATTACTTCTGCCCGTGCTTGAAAGCTATTGAGAAGGCAAAGGCCATCAAATAACTGGTCTAAAACACATGCATATTTTTTCATCTTTTCTTTAGAAGCTCACTTTTTAATCCATTAACAATCACAAGCAGCAAACTGAGTCACGGGTGGTTTAGGTTCCCTGTTGTGGTATGTCACTGCTGTAATTGATTGCCAGTTAACTTGTGTTATCCAGCCAGTTCAGTAAGCCACAAACATTCATCTCTGGGAATAAATGTTTGCAGACTGTCTATACTAGCATTTACAAATGCATTATCTAACCAGAGTTAATTCCAGCCATCCTTTAACAAAATTAAATCTAGTGTAGAGAAGAGCTCTGTTATCAGTTCTCTTTGTACATCTGCTTCTTGGAATGTTTAGATGTGCCATTTGTTACTGGCAGTATTGCATTGTGGACTCTCATACTGGGGCTTCCCTGGAGCTGCCCTTGTCTGTCTTTCCTCCTTGGGATTTTTGGTTTCCATCACTGCTTTTTCTCTGTGATGCCTCCTGGGAGCCCTTCCTGAGCCCACGTGTGGGTCACCTGTCTGGCACAAATCTGTTTTGCCAGCAGGGGTGGCCTGCTCCTCTCCATGGTGTATGTGCACACCTTGATGTGCACCAGCACCAGAGAGAGGGCTGCGGAATTATATGATGTACTGTTTCTGTGTCCCTAAATGTGAGGGTTAAAGGAGAACATGCAGACACCAGAAATGTTCTTTCCCCAGAAAAACTATGAAGTGTCCAGCTGACATGGCGGGAAAGCCAGGGAGGAAGGACACAAGACAAATCCTGTGGTCCTTGTTTTTTGCTATTGAAGGAAAATAGAAAAATGTGGGAGATAAGGGAACTAATAGGGTAATGGCAGGAAAAAGTGAAGGAAGAGCAGGTTAAGTCAGGATGGTAGCCAAGTGTATTTTCCAGTGGATGTGAGAAGTGGTGCTCACGCTTTTCCTGCCATCTCCCAAGGCTATCAAGCAATGAGGGAGGTAGTAACATGTGGTAATAATATGTGGTAGGAAAAAGGTCATAATAAGTAGTCTCACATGGACTAAAAAGGTTTCAAGTTCACTGTGAGTATCCCAAAGAAGCTGTGGAGGTCTGTGCTTTAAAGCTAAGACACATTCACCACTGAGCCTCTGTATGAAAGGAGAGGTTATGAAAAGCAGCTCTACAAAAGAAAACATCTTTAGGAATGAGCAAAGAGGATTCAGTGATTCGGGGGGAGGTTGTAAGCCAGGCTTGTACCTGTATAAACACATAGTTTGAATGTGTTTACAACCCCTTAAAGCAGAATTTGGCTTCTCTTCACTAAAATGCCTCCAGACAGCCCCAAGGCTGCTTAGGTAGGGACATAAATGGTTTGTGATGCTGAGGGTCCCACTGACAAATTGCCAGGAGGCTGAGTCACGCTTAATTTGCATATAAATTGCAACCATTTTTATCAAATATAAATGCACACAATCATAATAGAGCATTTGCTTATTCTTCCTTCTCCTTTGAGAGATGAATACAAATTGTTTGCCTTTAAGTTTAATATTAAATAGCTGCAGCATCTCAACATTGCAGAAAATAGAGGAGGAGGAGGATATGATGTTTGCAGTGGAACCTGACTTAGGATCTTGGCTAACCAGGTCTGACCAAGCATGGGATATTTACATGAACCATTTGATGCCCTCAGACAAACCAAAGGTGAACAAGTTCAAGCCCAGGGATATGCCAGATTAGTTGCACAACTACCAGAAAGTTCAGACCAGATGCAAAACTTAATTGCACCTGAGATTTATACTGGACTCAAGCCTGATTACTGCTGCAACAGGGCTCCTGCAGTTCTGGTTTGAAAGGTACAAGCTATTTTACCCAAGGAAAATTCTGGTAATGTTGATGTTGGCTCTGTTCAAATCACTAGACTTGTAGTCACAGTTTTACATCATGGGATAAGCACATTGCTTAGGACACTACTGTCCTAGATTCCTAAAAAACAATGCCCTGAACTTCTCCTGTCCTTCCTGAGCTTGCTGAATGGGGTTTGCAAAGTGTGAGAGCATTAATGCATAACGTTTTTACCACTGTTCAGAACTGATTTCATTCACAATTAAACACTGTGTCTACTCTTAGCCAGACAGTATGGTCTGTGGGGTTTGGTGTCTTTATGTTTGACAGTGACACAGGTTAAGAACATCACTATTAGCTTCTAATCATGCATGCTGATAATAATCCCTTCTTATCAAGTGCTGAGGGCTGTGAGGAGACAGAAGGAAGAAATCTCTGCTATGAGGCCAGAGGGAAGGAGGCTGATGAGCAGCACCTGGAGCCTGTGCAAAGAGATCAAGGCCCTGCAGCTAGGAGGTAAGGAGAAAAATGCTGTATTCATGAGCCTAGGGCAGCGAAAGTTTTCATTTGTGCATAGGAAACGAGGAATTAGCTGAATGCACACTGGCAACAATAAGTCTCTCTGTGTAGTGGATGAATGAACTTGTATGGGCTCCTCTTTGCATCCTCCCATTGTTACGGAGCAGCTAACAGACACGTTTTCCTTTCTGCTGCTGAGTTTCCTTTCACAGTTTGGAAGAAGCTCTTTGTCTCTTTCCTTTTAGCTTACAGCTAACATTTCCCTCTCCCTTGTGAGGAAATCACTATACATGCAGTTTCTTTTTCTTCACAGCCAGTGCTGTGAAGATACCTAGGGCTAAATTTGGCTCTGAGCAGTGTGTCCTAGCAGACTCTTCCAAACTGCACTGATAGCTTCCCCAGATTCATGGAGAGCCCGTCTTTTGTTTTTCCATTGGCAACACTGGAAGAAACTACAGACAAATTGCTACCAGTTCTGCATGCAGAAAATGAACCTGTGTATGCAGAGCTCTGGAGAGCTCATCATCTACTGAAGAGCCTTTCCCCACCCTCCTCCAATAAAACAGGGACCAAAACAAGAAGAAGAAATTTAGGTTCCACATTCCAAGCACAACCTTCCTTATTGTCATCTCCAACCCTGGCACTGTGGTGAAATCAAATGTTCATACAGACATACAACTTGAGGGGTAGATGATGCCAAATTAGAGCCCCACATGCAAATTTTTTTGCCAACTTCTAAATACATAAGGATATTCACGGCATAGAACTGTCCTCCTCTCCCAGATGACATATCAGTTGTCACAGCTGGGGATTTTGTAAAAGGGAGGTGTGTTTTCTGGATAGCATAAAATTTAAAATATCTCTCAGAGGACTTTCTTTGAAGCTGCTTTGTAGCCTTTAGCTCATTTCTTGCTTATTGTGCAGCAATTTACATCAAAACTGTAGTCAAAAATGGGTTACTGTGATGTACATGCTTCTGGCAGTGCAACAGGGCTTCAATACAACAATGACAATAAAGTCAGGTATTTCAAGCACCTGCCTGAGAATCATTATTGCAGGAGAGTGTTTCTGGCTGTGGCTTAGTCTCACTAGGGAGAACAAATGCCATATGCAAAAGAACGTGAGAAAAAACACTGGGAAGGAAGAAAGTTTGCTGCCCTCCTCTTTCCATAACTGTGGGATTTAATATCCTCTGAACACCACAAAGTTTTGCTTGTTACATATTTACACATTGAATAGTCTTGGCTTTTGGTATCACTGTAAGTAGCATGATTAAAGGTACTCTGCACCTCAAGTGATAGTGATCAATACAAACAGCAATGGCCAGCAGTCTGACTTTTCATCATTCCAGAGCTGCTTCCTAAAATGTCTAGACATTTATAATTGCAACTTGTTGCTACATAAACAGTAAATTAGTGCTAATGCTGGGAAAGAAAATGTTATTTACAGCAGAAAGGTCATTCCTTCAAAAGGGGTCTTCAGTCCTACATAAGTCCTAAGAAAATTTGTTACATTGCTAAATTATGTCATCAGTTGTAGACTCTATTGAAAAAAAATTTAAACCCAGCAGCAAAAACATTAATCATACAAAATGTCTAAATGAAAAATTGAACTGGGAGTATTATCAAGAGAAAAAAAATTAATCTTTAACTACAAATAAGTTAAACTATGTGAGTCAAGAAGTCAAATATACCCAACAGGCAAAAGAAAATCCCAGAGCAGGACTCTTTTGGGCCTGGCTTTATCATTTTGCCTGGTCTCTGTGCCAAGGCTGACAGCGCACAGGAGTTACTTGCTGACACAGGTGAGGAGGAGGATCTCACATGGACACCAAGCATCACCAGCTGCAGCATCCTCAGGCAGAGCTGCTCAGGTTGACGGTGCCTTTCACCCACAGCTGTAAAGCCTCCAGGCCAGGAGGAGCCCTGAGCCCCATCAGCTGAGCTGTGACAGCAGCCAGCAGCAAGAGAGCTCTGGCAAACCTGCCCTCTGCCCTGGGGGTGACCTCAGTGCCACCCCACCTCCTCAGACCTCCAGGGACATCATGTCCCAAGGTATTTCCACACGGAGGTTGGAGGGGCCTGTGCCGCGGCCAAGGCCTTTGTGGATGGCTTTCCTCACCTTTCCTCTTCAGGTGCATGGAGCTGCACTCCCCGTTTAATGCTGATAAAACCCCCAGGCCTTTCCATTTCACCTTTCCACCCTTTGGTACATCAGTACAAGATGAGTTTCTTACCCCAGGGCTCAGATATTGAGCCCAGTGGAATCAATAAATACCAGCTGCTGTGGGCAAGCACACATGCTTCTTCCCTTCCCAGGGAATAAGAAATGCTCCTCTATCTTGTTCAAACTAAACAATATCCCAGGCACTAATCCCATTTCTTAACCTCATATTGCTTTATCACTTGGGGATTTGGCACTGTAGTATTTTATATTATTCTTAGCTAAGTCCAGAAAAAAATTAAGCTTTTCTTATTGTCCATTTGTGAAAATTTTCTTAATCCTAACAGAATATGAGAATTTATTTTTCTCCATAGTCTATAATGCATAAATATTTTAAATAGATTGGATGATAGCTGTAAAGTTTCAGTAAAAAAAGTTAACCCAAACAAATGGACATTAAAAATAAATAAACCATTTTTATTTTTTTCAAGTAATTTTAGAGACATTAACAATACAAAATAATGATGAATGCGAAATCAATACAAATTTTCTGTCTTCATAATTCTTGTTTTCTTTCTGATAGATATAAGTTTTTGTTGCTATTCTAAAGTTTATGGAATCTGATTTTTTCAAGCAAATATTCTCCAAGTGATATAATATTTCAGATGGAGCTTTTTGATAGCCTTGGTTTTTGACTATTTAAACACATCACTAGTAAATAATTAAACATGAAAAATTGAACTTAGTATCTGCTCTAATGAGAAGATGGCACATTTTACCTCAAAGGCATGTAATAAGAAACCCTGTTTGACCAGTTAAGCAAGCAGAAATAAAATCTGCACATTGCAAAACTTGCTGCAGTCAATAGAAACAGACCTATTAACATCAAAGGGGTTTAGGTTATCTCTTTACTGAATAAGTGCTTGTATTATTAGAGTGGTCAGGGACAAAGGGAATCAGTTGCTACTGATAGCACAGCAATTCAGCTATCTCCTGTGTTATTCCTGCAGGATGCATTGCCTTTGGCTGTATGGGCATTGAGAGGCACAAGGGCTTCTCAAAGACTCAGGATGGGTAAGTTTTGATTTCTTTCCTTTTCCTTCCTATGAAAATGAAGGAGGATACTCTCCTGTGATATAACCAGGCCACGTGGTTTATTGCCTGATGTCTAGAAAAAGCCCCAAATGGCAGTTCAGCTCCAGAAATTTAGGTGTACAAAATTTCTTTGGATGGAAGAAAAGATGCTCCTCTGCCACGCACAAACTCTATGAGAGAGCAGGCCACAGTCACACCATCTTCATTTCATGTCCAAGTGACAGATCGGAGCTCCTCCTGCTGCTCCTGGAGAAAGTGACTGGGCTGTGCTCCACCAGTGACACAGCAAACACACCTCAGGTCAGAGGGTCTCGATGTCTACTTGCACATACATCCACCCACACCACTGTAACTTTGCTTCAGCACCCCACAGAAAGGTCCTCAAAAGCCCTGCACAGTATGGAAGCACTTGCTTTTGAGAATAAAACCCAAATATCTTTTAGCTTTGCAGTTTCTTAGAATTCCCTCAGTTATCTTCTTTGGCTACACTACTTTTTGTTGCTTCCTAGTCTGAAATGTCTGATCATGGCTGTGGGCTGTTTACCAGCTTACAGATCTGTGCTCCTCTTCAGCCACAGGTACATGCAGCTTTTTTTTAGTTTTGCCTTTGCCCTGCTTCTATTACCACCAAAATCGACAAATTTACTTTGACTTATTGTAGTAAGAGCCTATTGACTCCCCAAGAAAGGTACTCTCCACCTTGTGCTTCACTCAGTGCATTAAGCTGTAAACCTGAAAAAAAAATGAACTGTGCTTCCCTTGAAAAAGAAAATTGAAAGACCTTTTCCAAAAAAGCAGAGGAAAGGTCCCTTAATGGACTTAGACTACATTAAAGCTGCTATAAAATACTATATAGCTTATTATATTACTCCTGCCATTTTATTGAGTAAGCAAAAAAAAAAATTCCAAACAAAAAGCCCCTAAAATTTCTAAAAATCTATTTTAATACCACCTGAGTTAACATTTAAGCAGTTTCAGGGATTTTTTTTTATTTTCTGTTTTTCTTCCTTTCTTTTTATTTTATTTTTTGTATCACTATGTTAGGAGCAACAATTTCCATACAAGTGATGGCCACATAGCTTATTGATTTCTCAGTCAGTTATGCCATGACATATCAAAGAAGTAAAAATATTACAAATTAGCTCAGTGCCATTGATATTAGCGGCAGCAAAGGCTTTAAATGCATGAGTCAGCATTACAGCAGCTGAAAGATCACACCTTGGATATATCAGCAGGAAAAAGAGCCAGTGAGGAATCAAGAGACAGGTTTTGGGGTCTTTTTAACAATGACCTAGCAGGAGCTGGTGACCAGCTGAAGGTTTATGTCTGGGAGAGGTCATCATCACTGTGGGGACAGCACACACACAAACACACACATAAATTTTGTGCTGAGCACAATGAAGTGTCAGGATTCCCTTTGTCTCCAAGCCAGGTTGATTCAGTAGGTAGGTTTGGGGGGATGATTGCCTGGATTATCTCTCAATGCCCCATTCAACTTTTAATAGCAGGTATAAAAATTTTATCTGATTTTCTACTTTACTCTTTTGAAATATTAACCATTGATAAATTATTAAACTAAATATAAAGTGGTACAAATGTACATAGATTTCATAAAGTCTGCTCAGGCAGGCTACATAATGGGACTGCTTCTGCCACCCAAACAGGTCAGAAACCAGCTCCTCTTCTCTTGTTTTTATTTTAATGCCCATTGGCCCAGGGATTTCCAAGGAAGTTGCCTGTTAAACAATCCATTTTTCTCTTAAGGAGCCCCAAGAATCCTATTCATGCACCCTAAAACAGTTTCAGTACGTTCTTGCTTTGAACCAGCCAATATTCAACTGTTCTTAAGGGACCCCAGCAGTAGAGGCTATGAGGCCTCCCCTACATTTTAGTACAATAATAATTTTTTGTCCCTTGATATCTAACTGAAATACATCCCTGATGGCCTTGTCAGACTGATATTTTTTGCTTTATGCCAATCTAGGAAAAAAAAATCTAAATTAAATACTGTAGCTATTCTTGTACCTTCATCTTCACTCTCTTTTCCTCCTGACTACACAAGTCATGTCCCCACAGCTCATACCCTTGAAAGCTTTGGTCATTCTCTGCCCACTTTCCTGGGATTCATTTAAATGGTATTTGAGGAGAGAGCTGAAACCACATTACCACAGCAATGTGTCTCTCATGGTGAACTGCCTCCCACAGTGGGTCCAGTGACCCTGGAAAATGAAATCCCACTTGGGACCCTGGCCACAAGACACAAGGAGGAACATGATGGCTGTGAATGCCAACTCCTGAGCACCATCCTGCAAAGAAAGATGCTGATGTTTCTTGATTTGGCAGACATTGCTTCACTGGCCCCTGAAATGCCAAGAATTCTACCACAAAGATGGGGAAAAATTCTATTTCATTGTCATTACAATTGTAAAAAAATCAGGAAAATACAGAACAAGTAGCTATTACACCAGCTCTTAGCAAGAGTTGTGTGCACCAGGGAGCAAAACTTGCTGCTCACTCAGACACTGTATTGTGGACTTCAAAGAGACACAGTGTAAGTCATTAGAGAAAGAGCTTAAATGTCACAGCTGGTATTGTTTGTCCTTACATTTTTGCCACATAATTCCCGTAGCTTTACCACTATAAAGAGAAAATGTAAAATCTGGCCCTCGTATGTATTTGTATTTGGAACCCGGTGAATTACCCTGGCTATTAGCTGTATTAAGTTACCATGAAAATGGAAGCCTTAGCAGAAGTAATTAGCACTGATACCTTGTTTTAAATGGGCAATGCGCTTTGTGGATAAGAGAATAACAGAGGTGTTAAAGTCGTGCACTGTTGTGCTTTATCAGACTAGTGTATTATAGCCCTTCAGGTTAAAGGGTTCAGAATAATGAAAGAAAATCCAGGTGCAATTTCCTGCTGCTGTTTTGCTGTATTATCAAATCCTTGCAGGGTTAACTCTTTACTTGCTAGCTTCCCTGTGTGTTTGAGGCTTCAAGTTGCTGTGAGATCATTTGCAGAACCTATGCAATTTCTTGTTTCAAGAATTATGGGAAGCATTATGTATAAAAAAAGTGGGAACACAAATCAAGAAACGAGTAGCAGAAATCTATCTAGATTTATTTCCCCATTTTTAAAATGGGTGGGTTTTTTGCTTTGAAGACCATAGGCAGAAGAATCACTGCATATTCATGGGGATATGCTTGCACCTCTATCTTTTGCACAGATTTTTATTTCTGCCTTTCCCTACAAGGAAAAGTAATATGAAGAGCTGCTGCCCTTTCCCACAACTTGCCATAAATCATCCTCTTTTGTGTGGCAGAACATTTATTGGAAACATGGTTATAGTGACAAAAATGCTCATATGCAACTGATTTCTGGGCTAATTAAACCAAGATATAAACTGGGCTGTGAAGTGGCTGATGAGAATCCTAAGCCAAATCAGAGTTACCTGAGTGCAACCTTTGGAAATGTGACTTACATTTTCTGCTGTACAACACTGCAAAATTACTTCTTGAGTCAGTGCCCATCTTTACTGCTCTGGCTCAGCTGGCCTCCCTAAGAGAAAAAACAAAAATCCAAGGTTGCTCAGAGCTCAAGATTTTCCCTGAGGAGGATATCAGATAATGAAGACATCAGCAAAAATAATCTAGGACCTTTTACCATCAAAAAAGTTATTTCATTGATCATCATATAACATATCACATTTTCTGGCACATGTAAAATTAAATGAAAGCAAGTTATCTTTAATGTTCTCTCAATTTAAAAATAAACATTTCATGAGTGCTCTATATATATACCACATATATATTCATGGGTTTTTGCTCAGGAAGCATGACAGTTTTAACTATTCACATGAAGGCAGGAATTTTCTTATTCACACATGGGCATCCTGGGAGGCTTTTTCCCAGAAGTTAATAATGTCAGTGTATTAGGATGGAATGGGCATTTAGTGGGTAAGAAAATCATCAGTCTCCAGAAAATCCTTCGAGAAGTATTTCACTAAACACAGAATTCTTGAAAGGGATATAAGCCCACAAACCCACATGCCTCAGGCTTTAACTCAGCCTTTACCTACCAGAGGTTAAAGCAGATTTTGTGGGCAATCTTCTCCATAATTAAATACTGCGGGGTTTCTTCCACTGTGTTTGCACGTTTTATCAGCCATTGCAAGAGAAGGAATTTATGAACAGACTGGATTACAGTCTGCTCAGGCAGTACTAATTTTTATTGTAGAAATTGACACCTTTCATAAAAGTAAAGATATGCTTTAATTGAGGTATCAAAATTAATTCTAATATGCTTAAAATAATCATGATGGTCTGATAACTGTCTTAATACTTTCTCCTAGGTTTGTTTGCTAATGTGCAATACTTGAGGTAATCCAGCTGACTTCTGTAACAGGACAGAAGGCAGGCTCAATTCTGTCTCAGTATCAGCATTCAAAATACACCAGTTCTCATATTTATAGGAGTATGCAGAGTGCACAATAGAGGGGTGTACATTAGGTACGAAGTCCCATGTATTTATTTTTTTTCCTCACTGCCTTCCATCCCTGGGCTGACATCCCTGGATATGCTCTTTTCCATCACCATGACATGCCATTTTAAAGTAATGTACTGTAAGTGAAGCAAGTGTTGCCATAAAGAAATCTTTCATGAAATCACATCAATGGAAAGTAACACATTCCATTCAGACCAATCTCCTTGATGGAAAAGGGGGCTTTGAATAAGCAGAGATTGTCTAGCTCCATGGATAATTTATCAGTGCCACCAGCTGATCTCTAGAAAAGGCTTAAAAATAACAAAAGACAACTAATCCATTAAAAAAAAAAAAAATATTGAAGATGTGTTTCACAAGCTCATTGGTGCCTCTGGCATTAAAAAGCTTACCCTGGTGCATTCCATCGATGGCTTTAGACTATTCATCATATCATTTGCATGAAGAGGCTTACAGCTCTCCCCAGACAGAGAGAGGATTACAAATGTTCCTAAGTCAATAGCCTTCGCATTTTAAAGTATTTGCTTATTAAAGGCTACTTTTAAAAGTTCAGAATCAAAACCTTGCTATTCCTGTTTGACAAGAAAACCTTGGCAGTTTCCTAATTCTCAGTATAAAAATGATGCTTTACATTTCTTTAACAGTTTCTCTCCTAGGAGCTCCAGGTGCTTTGGATAATTAACATAACTCCAATATGTGTCCCTAGAAACATCCCTCTGCAGTACAGAACTCTTTTCACCACGCCCTCTCAAGAAGAGGTCACAAAGCTGGCATCAAAGGCAATCAATTCAGAGCTTGGATTCCTGCTCATGTGAAGTGGTTTTTGATAGATGACTGATGGATTTGATAGATTGTTTGGTGTTTTTAGGGCTGAAGGACCTTCCATGGGCACACTGGCTGACCTTCACAACAGTGAAGGATTGTGCCCAGTGAATCTCTAAACTCTTAATCCCATGGTTATGGCCACAAGATGTTATTCTGTTTTTGCCCAGATCTCAGAGGAGGAAAAAGCAATGTGATCATTCTCTCTGCCTGCTCCACAGTGTCCTTGCAACCCAAATCCTCAATCTATGAAGAATTCTAAGCCATTTTGGCATAGCAAAAGAGACCTCACAGATGCTCAAATAATTTTATGGGGGAAAAATTATAGGTCTCAGCAGTCAATCTATTACTGCAGTGGAGCTCTAGGGATATAAGACACAAATCCACAACAGACTCTCTTCATTAGCCAGGATGCTCATGGACCAGGCTATTATACTGGGACAGATAAAGCAATTCAAATTCCAACAGAGACAGGGAGAAATATGTAGGACTAATAGTACAATAACATCGGAGTGATTGCACCTTTATCTTAATTCTCACTAAAGGCTGTAGCACGAGGATTATTCTGTATTAAGAAAAATAAAAGTATTTAACAGATATAATAAAATTCAAGGTGCAAATAGACTGTTGCAGAGTCAGAGGCAACATTTAGTTTTACTGACTTGCAAGCTGTAGCTGTAGCCAGAATTACATCCTCTTTCTAATAGGGACAAGACAGGCTGGTTTGGAAAACCAGGGGGAAAAAAAATTGAAAAAACAATTGGGCTCAAGGCAAATAGCAAATATTAGATCAAAAGAACCTGGTAGAGTAGAGGATAAGTGGCATCTGTTTTACAGGTGATGATTTTTCCTTTATTGACTCTGGCCAAACAGAAACATGCTGGTTTTATGGGATTACTAAACTGAATAATAATACAAAGAGAAAATAATGACATTCTAGTAAGAAGCCCTTGTGCATGACATTTACAGTTGTATTTGGATCATATAGATGGCTTAAAAGAACATAGCATTAGTTTTAACAATCCCTATTTTTCCCCAAATGAACTCACTGGTGGGTTGATTTTTCTGCAGTTTCCTTCCTAAATATTAAAATCTAGAGGAGAAAAAAAAAAAAAAAAGAAAGGAAAATGCCAAATTTTGCCTTTCCTATATCTGTGGAAGAGCTAAATGTTCCTAGTGTTAAAAGTTTCAAGCTCTCCTGCAGACCACTACCCAGAATAATTTTACCAGTACATTGTTTCGCTTGCAGGGAACATGCCTTTCTACTGCAAGAGAAAATCAATACCATTTTATAAATTGTATCAGTGTAAAAGTTCTCAGTAGCTGAGTAGTATATTGCCCTTTCTGGACAGATACAAGATCTATTACTACAGGCACCTTAATACAGATATACATGACTCTACTCTTATGGTGCTATGCCATATTTATACTAGAAATTTTGAAAGCAACTTTATATTTTGTACTATAAAAAGATGATCTAATATTATTTAATACTTCAGCTCTCTCCCTCTTTTCTCCCACTCAGAGTGAAGAAGAGTTTAATATTCTTCCACCCACTGCATGTCTTACTTGTCTAAATATATAATTTCTTTAGGTCAGAGTCTTTTACTTAAAGTGAGCATGTGTGTATCTACATATGCTTTGTGCTGAGCAACCTGGGCACAGTGAGAACTGCTTGGGAAGAGCTGGTGAAGGTATGCACTGGCCTCCACCCCATTTAAATCCTTTAAAGATGCACCCTGGATGAGTCAGTGGTCATGGATTCAAAGTAAAATTTCCTGAGTGAAACATGAATGTCTGATAAACAGCCAAAGAAACAGTAGATAACTCTAATGGAAACTAGTGTATTATTTGGATCTTATCTAATCAGGGCTGCTTAGCAACATTATGATAACAGAAAAATTAATATTAGGAAAACCTTCACCACAGACTAGCTGTAACTGGGCAGATATAGGTGCAAAGAGATGAGGATATAGATGGGGTTTAGATATAGATGATGGATACCTAGATGGAAAGGGGGGCACTTTTCTAAGTATTGGAAGCCCAAATGCTGGGATGAAGTATTGAATCTCTGAGTTTCCCTCTGTGGCACAGGGAACCACCACACTGAAGACCAGTAGGGAGCTTCCAGATGTTTATCAAGTCAGTTCAAGCTGCTTCAAGAAATGTCAGCTAAAGCACGTTGGCTGCTGCTCTACCTCAACTTGCTAATGCTGGCATAAGTGACTTATAGCACTTGCAAGCTGAGGATATGAAGGGGGGAATGAGACTCTTGACTGGCTCAGTGACAGAGTTTGTCTGCTTTGGGGGATTGTTAATTATTATCCTCTTAACTGAATCACCCTCATGTGGAGCTTATCAGTCCAGGTAAGTAGACAGGTTATTGAGAGCAAAACTCTGCCTCTCATTTGACCTTCATTTAGCACTTTCTTCTTTAAAATGTAGCCCTAATGTGTAAGGTATTTATCCTCTTTAATAGTTGATTGCACACCACCTAATCTCTTGGTGTTGGTCTAATCCATCCCTGCCATGGATTTTTGTTACTGTTGCCAATACTGGACTGTATTTATCACAGCCACTCTCACTGCATCTTCTCAGAAAGCCACATCAATCAAAGAGCCATTCTGATCTGCAGCATCCCAGGGTAACAAGAAATGCTTTGTTCTGACTGTATATTTCTAAGCTATTTTGAGCCCTCCCACGAATTAGCTGAGATGGTTCTCTGTGTCATGGGGGAGCAGCACGAGCTGCTCACAGCATTAGGGTGGGCTCTCAGTGGTGACGGCCAGCTCCTACCTACCCTGAATGTTTCTCTCAGGGCTTTTCTCAGCCACCCAGGCTCTGGGTGGAGCACAGGGGTGGAGAGGAGGCTGGCCAGACACCACAGTGCAGGATTCACCCTGATGTCCCGATGGACACCATCTTCCCAGGGACAACAGCACACAGGGACTGCCCACCAGAGAGGGGCTGTGTTCTTCCTCAGTCGTTCTCAGACAGTTCCCAGCTGGTCCTCAGTTCATTTTTATGTTTCCAAATTTGTCCTGAAATATTCTCTGCAACTCAGAAAGGCACCATGGGACACCCTGGTGAACCACTATGGTCTCTGGGCTGATTTACCCACCCTGGTCTTGCCATCCAAACCAGGGGTCAGTGTAGAGGGGCTGGGAAGGGCAGGAGGGGTGGGAAGAGGGCAGAGGAGGGGATGCTTGGCTGAGTTTTCTTATCTTGGGCAGGATTCTTCTGTCCCTGACAGAGGCATCAAGTTTGAGATGTAGGCCTGATTCAGGAGCTCTTCTACAAAGTCTCACTTTATGAATAAAGGAAACAAATGTGTAAACTCCACTAGAAAAATTACACTCATCAAAACATCCATAAAGCCGTGCATATTTGCACACAAAGCTAAAGACTTATAAAATTACAGACTAAACCATTTTCCAAAGAAGTTCTCTTTAATTGGCACAAGGTGTTGAATTATGCAGAACAGATCTCAACAGAGATTTTTTTTTTAATATAAAGTTAATTACCTTATTTTGGTGTGCATGAGGAAGCACAATACTTTTTGCAGTGACTCTTTGTATCAGAGACAGCTAGTATCCATGTTAGTCTGTTCATGTAATAAAAATCAAATTGCATCAATTCCTTAACAAAGCACAGCAGAGGCTTCTCTTAATAGAATCTTTATTAGAGAATCAGATACAGCTATCTCCAAAGAGAGGATTTTTAAAAGGTACTGGGATTTCTCTGTAGTTCATTAGCTAAAGCAACACCGGGATTAGCTGCTGGGAGATGTCATGCTGGAATAAGAACTGTTGGGTGGAAGCAGAGGCAATTGGGATACCCTCTGCTGTTGACATGATTCAATGGATTTTTTTTATTTTATGAGCTAAGCTGGAGAGGTGAGAGGGGCAGAAGTGCTGCCAGTTGACATTTTGACTCTTCCATTTCCATCTGCAGAGAGCTCCTCCCTCATATGCATTTCACTCCCAGCAAGACCAGTGTTGCTAACCAAAACCCATTCAACTCTGCAAACCAAAAGCCATTCAACTCTGCAACCATTCCTGATGCTCCAACACAGGAAACACAGGGAAACAGGGAGCTCTGGGGGTTCTGCTGTCATGGGATTTGGCTGAACCTTCTTCCTATGCCACAAACAATTTAACAGGTCAAATCTGGGCTTCAGAATCTGTAAGCAAGCAAGAGAATTTTGCACGCCCTTGAGTGGAGAACACTTCTCACAGGCTCATCCCTAGCCTGAAACCGTGCTCAGTTTGAGCCCTGAAGCATGGGGATTGACAGCCCTGTTGTTTGCTGCCAGCCAGAGTAAATGCCTTATCTCAGCAGAGCACAGCCATTGCAGCGGGACTCCTCTGAAGAGCAATGAGCAGCAGGAATAATGACAGCAAGGCCACTCTCAGGCTGGAGGAACACGGCCTGTGCATCTCAGAGCTGCTCTCCACAGCTCCCCAAGCATGGCTGGGATGCTGCTGGCAGCAGGTTGGCAGGGTGTTTAGAGGCAGCTGTCAGGGCTGCCCAACCAGCAGCCACTGCAAAAGCTCCCTGGCAACTTCAGTACTTCAGAGATTAGGGTTTTGGAAATTCCAACTTGTGACATTTTAAATTACTCGTGCCAGACCCCTCCATCACCACTGCTTATGGTATTCTTGGTTGCTGCCTTTAATTTGTTGGTCCACAATGGCCATGCAGAGTTCGGTGTACACTCCAAGCTTGTGTTCAACCTGATGCTGATAATAAAATGCCAGGCAGCACCATGGCACCCAGGGTTATCCTCCTTCCTGCAGCATCCTCTTGCTCCAGCACTCCAGAGCTGCTGAAGTGGGGAAAGTGAAATTGCTTCTAAAACATCCTGCCTCTTCAGAGTTATATTTTCTCTCCTGGAATGCTGCTATATAAAAGGTTTAACAGACCAGGATTTCAAAATGAAACCAGTTTTCCCCTTTCCTCTCTGGCTGTGGTGCTTTAGAAGTGCATGGACAACACCTGCAATACAGAGGAGGTTAAAGAGTCAACAAGAAAACTCTGGGAGGGTTCCAGGATTTGGAGAGGGAAGAGACAGCCAAGGGAAAGGAGTAGGAGCAAAGGCATTGCTTGCCAAAGCTGAGGGTATTTTGAAACTGCTGTGGAGCTGGATCAGAGGCAAAATGGCAGAAAGTTACACATTCCCATCTCCCTCTCTGTCTTCATTTTCCAGATAGACAAAAAGACTGTTTCTCTGCTTGGGGACCTATCAAAACCAAGGCAGGAGCAGCTACTGGTACCTGACTGTCACAGAACCAGAGATGTGCCAAGGTTGATGCTGAACCCTCATCAACTGCCAAACTCCAAAAAAAGCAGGCAAGATGCAGTTCAGCAGCACTTTCTGTATTCATTCCCTCTGACACGAGGTGTCTAACTGAGCTGTCACCCTCATGCCCTGCTACAATCAGCAGCACAGACAGGACCTTCCACAGACCCGGTGTCTTGTGTAGGCTGAGTCACACTCCAAAGATCCTAATTTCTAAAACTG
The DNA here is from genome assembly GCF_027887145.1 of Ammospiza caudacuta. Classification (NCBI taxonomy): domain Eukaryota; kingdom Metazoa; phylum Chordata; class Aves; order Passeriformes; family Passerellidae; genus Ammospiza; species Ammospiza caudacuta. The sequence continues at coordinate 31,622,083 of NC_080600.1, forward strand.
TTCCACATGGGAATGTAGCAGGAACCTCCAGCAACTCTGTCCCTATGTCAGACCCTGAACAAGAAAATCTGTAGCAGTGGGTGCAATGATACAGGTTTGCCTAACCTAACCTAAATTAATCATAAATCATCTGCTTAAATATGTGCCCTGATGAGCTGCACATGCTGTTTTTAAAGTAAAAACCTACCTGTAACAATTTTAACAAGCACTAGCTGTTAAATACGAGCATTATTAAGCATGCTCTAAAATGCCCAGAAGACAGCAGCAACATGACTTTTGGACAGTTCCAGCTTCAACCCCTTCTCAGCTTGCACTGCTGGGACAAGGGAATCTGGTCCTGCCCTCTGAATTTTTGTTTCCCACCTACCTCAGGCAAGTGCCAGGGAAAAGTGTGAAGTGCTTGTCTCCAGCTTGCAGACATTTAAAGACAAGAGACAAGTTTAAGTGGAGTTTGGCATCCCGTGGGGTGAACTTTTGCAGGCAGCCAGAGCAATGATATTGAGCACTATCATTCTCTGCTGCACACATCTTTGCCTGACCTTATCCTGGACGCATCCCCTTTGACTCACTTCTTTAAAGAGCCTAATAGATTTTCTTTAGCTTGAGGCAGAGCAAACCTCTGCTGGATTGAAATAATGTAGAAGTATTAGAAAAGATTGGTGCTGGGAATTTTTTTCCCCTCTTCCCCTTGTTGAACGATAGGAAGAAAATATATGACCCAAATCTGCCAAGCACGTTCAATGGGAAGGAAGAAACACATGTGGAACAGCATTAGAAGGCCACCATCTCCCTTTAATTATAATGAGAATGCCACCATTGCTAAATGAATAGAAAATAAACGGAATAAGTATTAAATGATTATGGTTTCCCTCACATATTTCTTCTCATCTATTCAGCAGCAGATAGTTTTACAACATAAATAAATCTTTTGAGATGTAAACAAGTCTGCAGCACCCGGCGCTGGAGGAGGGCGAGCGCAAGCCGCGATCTGCAGCACCCCCTGCAGCATCCCGCAGGGCTCCCGTCCAACCCCGGCATCTTCCCGGGATCTAAAACGCTGAAATGCACTTACATGCAGGGTTCGGTACTGCCGGTTTCCCACCGTGTTGGTCTCAGCCCTGCAGAGAAGGAAAACCTGTTGTGCAATCAGAAGGTTTGTGAAATGCGCTTCGTGCGCAGCCCTCGCTCCCCGCGGGGCCGTTCTGCTCACAGGGTCAGCGGAAGGGAGAGGGAGGGTTTGCAAATCCCTGCTATTTGGGGACAAAAAAAAAAAATAACTATCTAGATTTTTTAAGAAACCTGAATTTCTTCCCGAGGCTGGGTGTAGACTGCTGCATTGCTTTCCTTTGGTCTGCATTCTCCCTGCACTAGAGACACATTGCAGCCCCCAGCCCTGACTGGCTCTATAGAGTGGACCAAAAAAATATAATTACACTCTTAAGTCCTTGAATTTTCCAATTTAGTCCTTCCTGACCAAATGGCTTTCCACTTCATCTCCACAGATCCAGCACCAACCTGCTTACTTATGACATGCAGTAAGAGCATAGGACAAGGATCAAATCCCTTCAAATTCACTAAAATGAGTTAGAAGCCCAGTTCCCATACAGCTACACAGCATCAGGTACCCTGTGCAGGGAAACATCAGTGTGGGGACTGTTCCAGCTGCAAAATCTATAACCCAGTAAGAGCACAGAGCTGCACTGCTTAGCACCACCAGGGCTCTGTCCCACACTGTTGTCTATCAGAGATGATCCCCAGTTTGGTTTGACCCCTCTAGCAGAAGGACCACCTGATTGCAGAGCTCTTGGCTGCCAGTGAGCCCCTGTACTTCACTGAAGTGCAAACAAGAACTTCAACATGTTTACCTCAGAATCAGGATGATCTGAGCCTGTTTTTTTTTGCTAGCACAAGAGAAAAGAAAATTTACAAATTGTTCTTTTCTTTGCCAGACTGCTTGCCAGGCAGGTTTTGAGCGGAGCTAATTTGACACATCCCCACAGGCCTCCCTGGTGACAATTATGCAACAGACCCCTCTCATGTGGGGCATTTTACACCACTCAAACATGCATCTGGGAAGGGACCTGTTTATATTGTCTTTATATCCTTCTTTGCATGCTGTATTTATATCTTCTTTTCATTTCACTCCTGCTGAGTGCTGCATGCCCCTCTCCAGCTGCCCGCAGCCTCCAGCCCTTCCCTCCTGCCCCTTCTGTTGAGCACCTAGTGTGACTTTTCTCCTGTGCCCTGTCCCCTTGTCAAGTCACCCTCCTGCAGAGCAGCTGCTGCTGGAGCAGATGTAAAACGCTTCAGTAACACTCACCAAGATTAGCATTGACACCAGCACAGAGAAGAAATAAATTCTTTTCTGGGGGAGAAGCACAAATTACTTAATGCAGCAGATCAGAGCAGCATCTGTAACAATGCTGGAAGAGAGCTGGTTTAATATCTCCTTGAATATAACACACAAAATAAAGCAGAGCCGCCTGCCCACCAGCAGCCATGGTACAGCCTGTCCCAGCACACCATGTACAACCTGTGGTGAAGATTCTTTCCCAGCCTTTTAGGACTCTGGTCATTAATCTAGAATCTATTTGTCATTCCATAAAACATTGATTCCAAGGGCTTTTTCCATGACAATTACAGCTGGCACTAGCAGCACTGGAGAGGTGGCTGAGGCATGTGGAGATGGAGGGGCTGCTTGCTGGTGTTTAATCAGGCACAGGTCACAGATCATGAAGTGGGGTGACAGGCAGCACCCAGGCATGATCAATCTCTCCATTCATACTTTGGCACAAGCCATGCAAGAGTCTGGCAGGTCAGTGGGAGGAGCAGAGGGGTTTACGGTGGATAGGGAGCATAGATGGAGTGTTGGAGTGACTTGAAGAGGTTTCAGCTTCCTCCTCAAGGAAGAGAAGCTTTTCATGGCTATGTGCATTGCTCAGCAGTCAAATCCCACCTGTGCTCTGTACTATGAGGCCTTCAGCTACAAAACTTGCTTTGCCAATGATCCTGGTTCCAGCCCAGACAAAAAAAGGGGTGCAGGGACGGAGCTGTTGCACAGGGTTCAAGGACTCTGAAACATTTCTGTCTGCAGGAATGTCGCGTCCTCTGCTGCTCCAGCACAGCTCCTACCCAGACAAACGGATTTACTCTGCCCTGAGTGACTTTTCCAAGGCAGGAGTGTGGCCATTGATTTATGGTGGCCTTGAGCTGGAGAGGAATCACATCTCATTCCTGTATTACGCGCCAGGTTTTCTGTGTGTACCAGCCCTAGTGAGAGATTTTCACCTGACTCTGAAATCTCATGTACAAGAGGGATTCGACAGGGATGGGATGACCTAGTATGCAAATGATTACATTCCTGACCTGGAAATTCCTCTTGTTTCTCCTTTGTTCTGCATTTGGGATGAAATCAATAAGAGCATTTCAGCAAAGTCAGTACCAGCTGCCCTGGTGGGAAATACCTTCAAAGGGTCCCTTTTGCTGGTACTGCAAGGCTGAACACAGCTCAGGAAATAAGGAAACACATCACATTTGGGAACTGCAGCCACTGACACCACCAGTAATTGGCCCATTGTCCCTTGGAGGAGTTCTAATGGAAATCTGGGCCGGTGATGGGAGTGCTGATGTGTTAATCACCAGAGCACACACCCGCCTCCATTGTTGGCCAGCTCTGTGAACAATTTCTGCTCAGGTTATAGATTGGTGCACCATGTGCAACACAGAGTAGCACATCCAGGCAGAAAGAAAATAATGAATTCAACACAAAGAATCAAGAAACTAAACTGTTTAGATAACCTTAGGCTTTTTCTGCTAAGAAAATCAATATGGTTAGAAGCAGGGAAACTACCCATATCGCCAGCAGAGTGAGGGTGTAGAGACACAGAAACCAATATGAATGACCAAAACAGTTTAGTTTCCTTTTCTTTCTGCTTATGTTACCTTTTTAAAACAGTACTAAGGGTTTCACTGTAGGTTACACCTATCTCTTATGGTACCTTTGCCTTAAAGGTAAAGTTCAATATTATTTGTATCCAAAATCTTGGTTCTCAGACTCCTGTATCTGAAATGCTACAGCCCTATGAGTTCCCTTCCCTTTTGATGATGTCTGTTATTAGAGCACTGAAAATCTGGCATAGAAAAGACTGTGTCAACTTGCAGCTTCCCAGCGTGGGTAGTTTATTCTCTGTATTCCATTCACACATTTCATGTCCTCACCCGACAGCCAACATGGGTGCTAATTAGCAGCTACACTCCTCCTGGCACGTTGTGTGGGCACCCTTCAAGCAGAACTTGACATGAATTTAATTCACATCACGGATTAACTGCTGTGTTATTTGCATTGCAAAAACACCACCAGGTCCCAGGTAGGGCTGGGACCCCAGGCCACAGAAGACTGAGAAGGACGGTGTGGAAAATGTAATCTGGAAAATGTACTTAGCTATTGAGGGCATTAATAGGCCTCAAATAACCCTAACCAGCCTCAGCTGGGACCCACATCCACACCCTGCCCCTGGGTCTGAGGATCCCACTTAAGCAAAGGCCAGGGGTTCACCCCTTCCCCAGGCTGTGCCGTGCCTGTATCTGCTCTCAGCCTGCTGCAGAAACTCTTTTCATACCTAGCCCAGGGCTGTATGTAGCATCTTTCCAACCCTGTCTCAGGGATGGTGCCTGGACCAAGGCTGCAGCCTTGTCTCTCCTCTTGTGCTGCTGTGTATGTTTTTTGCATGGATTCTGGACTTGATGTGCAGCCTTTCTTTATCTGGGATTTTTGATAGACCCTGTTGCCACCAATGCTGTGGTCTCCCTCAGTTCACAGCTCCCCTTCTGTTGCCTTCTGCTCTTGCTGCTCCCTGAAAACAGAAGAGAAGTGGGGAGGAAGGAGTAACTACAGCAGCCCAGGGAACACTGGAGGAGCTGCCACTAAAGAGTGAGTGGACAAGAAACAAAACCTATCCTTGTGTGCTGCGTGAGGAAGAGAGGTATTTGGTCGTCTTCATCCCGCAGGATGGACAGAAGGAATTTGTGGGACTTCCTGAGCCTTCCTTCCCCTCAGGTAAGCATTCAAGGAGGAGAAAGGGTGTCCACAGCACCTCCTGCTCCAGCAGTCAGGGCAGGTAGCCAAGTACAGCAGTGGGTGTGCTTGCTGTGGATCAATCTTTGATCCTTGTCTAAAGGTGCAGGGGAATCACAGGCAGGAGTTCTGAAACCCCCTCTGCAGTGGGAATGCCAACAGGGGTTTAGCTGATTTCATGTCTCCCTCTGCCTAGCCTGAAAGACTGAGTATGTGCTCCTGGTTTCCCAAGTCATCCCCCCCCGATAAAATGCTGCACCATGCTCTCTTTAGCTGTATAGCTTTGCCTATGTTAACTTTGTTAAGTTTGAGGTGACATACAGAAAGAATTCTGATTAATGGAGGAAGAAAAACACAAGAGCAAAGAACTATTTTTAAGCAAATAGCAAAATAATCTTTGGAAGAAGTTTGATCCCTCTGTGTTTAAAGCTTATGCTGTAGAAAGGAGATGCCATTTGCTGCAAGCTTTATTCATTTTTTTTTTTTTTAATCTTGGGAAGAGACTAAAGACAGAAGTACTCAGAAAAAATAACTATCTACAGACACTGAAGAGTCAGGAAACAGTGAGATCTCCTCCCTTTCCATACTCTGTATGCCAAATGGCTACCAGTGCTTGTCAGCCCTGCAGAGCATCAGGGAGTGAAGCAGGCTGTGTGCTCCATAAGGAGAGCCAGCTGGGCTGCCCCATAAGGCACTGCCTCACTCAGTGCTGCTGAGCCATCTTCATCCCAGCACCAATAGCAGGCTGATGAAAACCAAGCTGGAACCCTCAACAAAGCTCAGAAAAGGGAGTTCAGCTCCCTTGTGGGGGTTTCTCAAGCTCATCTTGCTGAGCTGCCAGCCTGGAGCCTGCATGGAGCTGCGTCAGCCCAGGTGGAATACTGTGTGAAACAGCTCTGCATGCTGTGGGGAGGAAAACTTCAGGAGATTTTTACTGAGCAAGAAACCTTAGATTTCCCCCTAGGGACCAGGGATGTGCATAGTGAGGTGTTGGCTGATGATATAATCTATAAAACTCTCGTGCAAAAAGGTGTTTCTCTGTAAAGAATGAAGCAATGCTAAACAGTGGGAGATTAATCACTCCTCCTCCCCTTTCCTCCCACTTACCTCGTGGATCATTAGGTCTCAGGAAGGTTTTAATTCTGCATGTACATGGAAAAATTGACAAGAGTTTCACCTGACTGGTGACTAGGTCGTGTCAAGATCTGTATCACAATCAACACTCATTAGTCCAGAACAGCAAAGAAACAACGCATCCTACTGGGAGAGGAGGAGATTTATCAAATTAGAGGATTTTATGGGGGATAAAATGTCAAAATCTTGGCAGCTATACATACAGCTCTCCCACAAGAGCTTCCACTAATATAAGCAGGAGACAAGGAAAGCTGGTGTCCCCTGGCATCCCTCTCACTTAAGTGACCACAGCTTTGTGTCCCAGACTGCTTCCCCCAAGGATGGTTCCCATCACAGGAGCTTTGGGGTGAGAATTTCAAAATGCCTTTATCAAAACTCTTCTGTTTAGTGCTGAAATAATGTCTCACTCAAATACAAAGCCCCTGAGACTGTCCTGGATTGGATTTACTCCAATCTGAGCCTACTTTGTGCCTGGAGTTATTTACTGTGAAACTGTTGGAGCTGGACTTTCCCATGCAAAGCAACAGCTGTGATTCACCCTCAGTCATATATTGATCAGATTTTGATCCTTTTTCAGAGCAAATGCTCCTGAGAATCTATTTATGTCCAGAAGAGATTGAGTTGTGTCTGCTCTTTATGGGTTAACAGTTGAATTCTTGTATTCATCTGCTGGTGCTTCAAGCAATGCTAATCTGTGCAGAGAACAGGGACAATAATATGGGATTTAAGGGATCAAATAAACTGAAGTAAAAATCAAGATTGCAGAGGAAAGATATTTGACTTAAATGTTTGAACTAAGATAAAACTCAAAGGCTGAAAACTTGCAAGTAAGTAAGAAGGGAAAATATTCAAGTATAATCTTTATTTCTTACCCAGTGTTTGAAAAATAGAAATAGATTTTTTCCTAGTTTTGAAGCTTCTAGTTTTTATAGTATTGGTAACTAAAGTTAGAACTAGCTTAGAATTTAAAAAATCTTTAAAAGTAGTTTATAATGACTGGACTGGTCTTTTACAGAGAAAAAAAAATCTGCTGCTTTCCTCCCCAGTTTACCAAAAGAGGCATCAAAACTGAGCCTTTCCCTCTGCAGAATAAACTAGAAGCAATATTTTACTCTGCCTATTCCAAAGGTGATTCCACTGGTAAATGCTTCCATGGGGGGGTGCAGTGAATTTTAAACAGTCCATCCTCCTTCTGTGAAAGAGGTTATTAAAGTGTATTACAAGCTGTTATCAAGTTTACAAAAGAGATTCACTCTGGAGTTATGGTATTTTATACCAACTTTCAGCTTAAACTAAACTTTTATAGCCAGGATATAAACTCCTGAATATGGGGTCTTCGTAATAGAAAACTTGTCTGACTAGAGGGTCAGGAGGAGCAATGGTATAATGCAATTTATGGCCTGCTCAGCCTGGATTTACACTTCATCACAGTACAATATCAGGAGCAGATGTTACAATGACAGGTGGGGCTTTTCTGTTTGTTATTTTGGTTTTTTTGGGTTTTGTTTTGTTTTAGTTGTTGTTGTTGCTGGTTTCTTTTGTTTTGGGGTTTTTTTGTTGCTGTGTAAAAACAACACCTTTTAGTCCTAAACCAGAACTTCTGTTTTCCTAATGGGAGAGGTGGGGTAGCTCATGTTTCCCACAAGTATTTTTATAAGCATAGCCTTTGTGACAGCAACCCCTCAGATACCCCCAAGCCCCTTCAAATACAGGGGCATTCAACATAAAATCTCTGTGTTTGACATGTGAAATTAGAGATAAGAAGCATAGGAAAATCAAAGGCTGAGCTTTCTTGAGACAAAGATCAAGCTATAGGGGCTCCAGAAGGCGTTGGGAAAGGGAAGCCTATTTTAAAGATGAGGCAGGGCATTTGCCATGGGTGGAATTATTATGCTTGGAAAAGGAGTACTCTGGCCAACACCTGCTCAAGGCAGGGCCAACAGAAGGAATAAACTCACTTTTTATTGGTCCATGCAAATAACTTTGAATATTCAAGAATATTGCAGTGCTTGCTCAGTGTCCAAATCAACCAGTCCAGTGACAGATGTGTCGCCCTAACACTGCCTGGATAGAAACTTTCTCACTGGATCACAGTGCCATGTGCATGTAACAGATAAACCAGAAATGCTAAAGCCTTCTCTTTTCCCCTGGCAATCCTCCACCCACTTCCTTTTTACTTTGCTAATAAAACAGAAATTACCTGTTGCTTTAAGATATGTAATAATTATAAAAACACTCTGTTTTCAGTTGTGTTGTTGTTCTTTGGGGAAAACTAATAGGCATTAAAGTTTTGATCCAGTCTGGCAGAGTTTGTCCTGTGATAGATCACTAGGACCAGATAGGTTTTTGTTCTGTGCTTGTTCAGAGTCAGCTCTGAGAAGGGAGAGTTCAAATACAGAGCTCCCGGGCATAACTGGAAATTAAATAATGATATAGGAATGTCTCCCAGTAATTTTAAAAAACTGATTATGTGAGATTGACAGCAGAAAATTAGGTATGTGGCTTTTTCTGTATTTATTCTTTATTTCTGTCTGCAAGGCTGAGGGAAGACTAGTCTGCTTGCACCACTTCTTTGACACTGTTTAGATACTTTCCAGGCTACAGAACTACATTTCTTGCCATCTACCATATTATAGCTCTGATGAGAAGGCAATGTTGGTAATATTAGCAAGGAAATTCTTGGGTGAGATTGAAGCTTTCTAAACTTCAGCTGGTGCCCATTGTTGAGGCATCATTACCTCCCTAGCTGCTGGCGCTCTGTGCCACCAGCAAGGCTAGCAGGGAAACAATGACATTTAAAATATATCAAGTGCATTCTACTCTTTTTAGTTAGCTCCTGGCTGCAAGAAACGCTGTGAACTACCGGTGAACCCTGGCTGAGAGTTAATGCCTGCCATTTCATGCTTTTGGGCAGGTTCCCTGGTGTTTCCTAACAGTGCTCCTGGCCTTGAAGGTGCCAGCAAATCCATGCACTGAAAAGGGCAGTGATGGTGTCTGTTTGAGGAGGTCAAAGAGTGAAAGCACTGAAGGGAGAAGTTCAGACTGTTGCAAGAGGAGACTGAAAATATATCCTTGTTTAATATTCTGTTATGTGCCAGTGTGTACCAAGAAGCTCATCCTGGGCATGACATTCAGAGCAAGGTTCAATTTGCCATGTCCTGGCTATATTGCCAGTGAGATTTGACTGTGAAGCTTACAAACTCTGCACAACTAAACCTCCAAAATATTCAGCCTTCTGATTTGCAAATGGATACCCAGACTGGCCTTTCAGTAAAAGTCCATGCATCTTTTCCCTTGCAAAGTATTTCCCAGGAATAAACTTCCTAATGCCATTTTGGCTTGTCTGAATTGCATATGCATGCACATGATTTTCAAGGTATTGTTTAGAATTTTTAAAATTTTCTAAGCATTAACTACAGGGGAAGCAAGGACCATATGTGGTTATAATAATAAGAGTTTCTCCTGACTCTATGTAATTTAGTGCTGGTCATAAACCAAAGCACCAGAATGGATCTTTATGGCATCTGTGATGATGTCTAGTAGGCTGGGTGCTAAAGGACGGAGCAGAAGCTCTGGTTTTCCCTGTCAGTTCCCTCACTTTGCTGCTTTCCTTCTCCACACCTACTCTGCTTCCAACCTGATTTCCTACCAAGTCCTCTATGTATGCACAGTTTGTCACTCCATGATAATCTTGATGGAGGCATCAAGGAGAAATCAGCATGAAAGAGAGGTAGGATGAGTGATTAGAAAATTTCTGGAGGATGGGATGACAGGGTGAATCTCATAGGCAGGAATTTTTCTCCCCTCCCATAATTCTGAGGACTTTCAATTAGGGCAGATGTGTTTTGTGTTTTCACACATCAATCTTTCATTGTCCTTGCATCAATCATTCACCGGTTTGTGCAAATAACTTCTCCCAAACAATATTCTCCTGTCAGAATCAGGCACTGTCATCTGCAAACCTGTTTGAATATTTCATTATTACCAGATGATGCTTTTTGTTGAGGCTTTTTGTGTATTTTCTGAATGACATAGCAATATAATCCCTGTGCTCCTTGTCCTAATGAAGCTGGAAGGCCAAGGTAAAGCCAGACAGTGACAGGGGCTGTGTCCTAGAAACCTTTTCTTTGTAGTCTGTGCAGGGAGGAACAAAGGTAGCTGCAAACAGGGAGCCCTTGTTCACTGCTTGTTTGATTCCAGTCTGGCCAGGCTCAACCTAGCTGATGTCAGGAGTGACTAATTGGTTTTATAAATCCAATTTATACACATACAAAGCTTACTTTAGACACCTATTCCTTGAGGCAAATATTAAGCCATAGGTTACAGCTCCAGCAGTTGTCAGATTGTTTGTTTGCTGAAGGTGCTGCTGACCAAGCTCTTTGTGCATGGTCCCTGAGAGGCCACACTGGCCAAGTCTGGGTCAGCATGGCTGAAAAGGGCTTACCTGGGGAGAAGCAAAGCATAGAACTGGGGGGAGTTCTGGTGAAAACTAACCCACCCAACAACTTCTGAAAAGGAGGTCTAGCCAGCCATGGGACACTACAGTAACTTGGCTGATCTGAGTACTGAAAACTAGGCTGTCACCATTGTATTTTCTGGAAAATTCCTCTTTATCCCAGGATTTTTCTCCTGGGAAGCTAAGAAGCCTCAGAGAAAAAAGGAAAACAATATTATCTGATTTGCTTCTCCTGTGTTTTGCTGCTTTGGAATGTGGTTGGAGAATGTTTATCCAACATGTGAATTGTTCTTACTTAATGACCAATCACTGTCCAGCTGTGTTGGACTCTGAAGAGAGAGCCACGAGTTTTCTTTAGTATCTTGCTAAGCCTTCAGTCTGCATCCTTCCTCTATTATTTAGTATAGTTTTAGTATAGTATTCCTTAATATAATATAAAATCATAAAATAATAAATTAACCTTCTAAGAACATGGAATCAGATTCATCTTTCCTCCCCACAACAGGGGACCCCGAAAATCTCACTCTAGGCCTGCCCAGAAAGTGCATCACTGATGCAGTAAGCAGTAAATGCCAAAGAACTGGGCTAGCTCATGGCTTGGGCAGTGTAGTGTTCACCCAGTGACATGAAAATGACACTTAAAATGGAAGTGAATTTTTATTCCTGATGACACAGAGATCACCATTACTTTCTGTGATGGTAAATAGCCTCTGCAGGAAGAGTGCTTAACTCAATATAGGTCTTTTCAAAAGTGCATCAACATATCAAAATTACAAATTAACACCATGTTGCTGTGTTCCTGTGGTCTCAGATTTCCCCCACAATATACAACAGCTCCTGCAAGTATCAAACTTTTTGTCTTTGTGTTCTCTCACCAGGTTTCTTGGTGCTATGCTTCTGCAGTAGAAAAGGCTTTGAAATCAATTGCTGAAATGTAGTTCAGTTTATGCTTCATAAAGGGCTTTGAGAAACCATTTTGTATAGAATGTGTAACATAAATAAAGGCAGCGTATTCATTCCTTTTTCTTAGTTTTGAAATTATCCTATTAAGCTGGCTAACGTGTCAAATATGTAACTTAACTTACTGAAGCCCTACCTACCAAGAGGCACTTAAGTGGATGCTTAAAATTAAGCATGTTATTTAATCCTGCCTTATACAGTTCTTAACCACAGGCATAAGTCTCACTGGAGTCAAGGCAAGCACATTAAAGCTAAGTGTGTGCTAAGCACTTTGTTAAACCAAGGCCTAACTCTGGTTATTTTCATTTGCCTTTTTAATGCTGAAAAACAACAAGTATGCTACAAGAGGCAGTGACATCTCAACTTCTGCCCCCATTAAATAAGTTTAAAAATCATGAATCCTAAAGCAATTGCATTGCCATCATACTACTTTTCTTTTATGATTAATCTAGAGTTTGATATGTCTTTCTATAGGATTAATATCTTAACAGCAAGGTAATAGGTAGTGTGACATTTAATCTCTTTGATTAAATTCCATACTAAAAATGTCCCATAAATAAAAGAAACAATTGAGGCAATCATAAATTACCTTCATTGTTGCAAAGTGATGGATTTAGTGGTTACAGTGTAAAATCTCATGAGCTCATTAAAAGCTATAAGGGTTTTTTCCTTCCAGAGCCCTAAAAGACGTTGTGGCCTATGGCAGGTTTTCTCACATTGCTTTCATTTAATCAGTTGAAACCTTAAGAGGAAACGGGAGATGCTTTATGTATGTGTCCATTTCATTTCCTAGTAGAGATCACCAGATCCAAACAGGGCTTTCTATCTCAGGTGCCTCCTGTGGCTTCAGTACTGTGTGCATAATGAGAGAGGGTGCATTTTTTGAGTTAACAGCCAGAATGAAATTATTTCTAAATCTGAGCTTTTCAACTCTAGCACTGACCTCCACTGTGACCTTGGGCAAGTCACAGAAGGCCAAGAATTCAGGAGCTCAGTATCAACCACTGGAGCCAGATCAAAATGTATAAACCATGCAAACTGCCAAATTAGCATGGTTTGGATGCAGCCCAGCAAGCTGCTCTTTTGAGTTCTTGATGAAAGTATCACAGGGGAGATGCTTATCTGAGTGTCTCTGGAAATCCATGTGCAGGTGAAGGTCCCAAACCTTTCAAGGCTCCGCTGTACCACTTAAATGCACCTGGAGGATTCATTTCTCCCTTTCCAAAATTAGCAAAAGGTTGTACCCAACCAGAAGGGCTTCACTTAGCATACTCAGACATCATTTTCCTGTTCAATTAGAAACTTTTTACTACAACTACTAAGACACTTTTGACCTTTCTGTTTGACTATAGCAGGTAGAAAAGTCAAGTGACAAGGGCAATAAAGTGAACAAGACTCTCATCCAAACTGCTGGGGGTTTCAAGGGCTCTCATAAGAACTTTTCTAGCTCCTGGAATCTGTGCTGTCCCCCTTTGATTCCTCACAATGAACTGTCATGACATGAAACCCACCCTCCAAGAAGAAGCACACAGATGCACAGGGTGCACCATGCCTCTGCTGAGCTGCGGGGTTAGGATGGACAAGAGGCTTCTATACTGTCTCACAGTGCTGCTGAAGAAAAAAAGAATTAAAATGGGATTAAGGATTCAAATGAAAAGCTTTCTGTGAGGAAGCATTTTTTAATATAAAAGGCTAACAGCAGAGAAGTATCCCATGGTGCAGTTTGTAGGATCTTGTAAGAGTTTAGCAAGATTAAGTTAATGTAAATTACTTGAGGAGTATCTGTGTAACCCACAATGAGGTTGGTTTTGCTGTCCATTCACCAGATGAAATGCTGAATTTCAGAGTTAAACCTCATTCTAGTGCCCATGAAAACAGCACAGCAGACAGTGCTGGGAGCAGCAGGCTTCCTATGGGGAGTTGCTGTAGGATTGCATTAGTGCCCATGGCATGGGTGTTCTGCACAGCTGGGCTAGGAGTGGTTTTTCTGTAGGTCTTTGCCATCAGCAGAGAGGGGCAAATTCCCAATTTGCCCTCAAAAAACAAACAAAACAACAACAAAACCCAAAATTAACAAGAAAACCCCCACAAAACAAACAAGGGAAAATACCCTCTGCCCATACTGACCAAGAAATTTCTCATTACTGTCTCAAGGGCTGCCCACAGCTGATCTCCCCTAAATTGTGGGAGACCTGTTTTAGCAAAGATTCATGGTAGGCAGAAGCTTGCTGACAGGCCCTGATAAATCAATCAGATCTTGGATTGCTTTTTAAAAACTTCAGCCTGATTTTCTGAAATCTGTTATTAAGCATGCCCTGTTCTGACCAGTTCCTTTCACAATGACCTCCAACATTGTTTTGCTGGAGAAGATGGAAAAGGAGAATGGGCTTAGGGCCAGGGACCCTTGAAAAAATGCCTTGCTATAGAGGATGGCAGGGCATCCAGACAGTGCAAGAGAGGCCCAGGACTTCATCAAAAATTCCTGTTAGTGGAGATTTAATAATGCTTTGGGTGGATTAGCAGGGAATGAATCCCAAAGGGTCCAAAAAGGGAGGAAAACCATGACCTAGCATCCCTGTGCTTTGGTATTCTTGTCTTTCTTTGTGTACCACCATACTGTGACTGGTTTATCACAGACTGGGCCAGTGCAAGCCTGGATTACTGTAGAAATCTGACAATGTGCCTCCAGACATGTGGATTCTTCATAATCCTTGCCAACCACTTCTCTTCCATCACCCATTCTGGTCTGAGAGTCACAGCCTGGGGCTGGGGATGGAGATGTTTTGCATTCCCTACAGGAATTTTTTTAGATTTTCACAAAAACCAAACATTTTTCACTATGACTGAATTTGATTCAAAACTCAACTGTCCATAGGGAGGGGAAAATTAGATTTTTCCCACCTCCTTTGGTATTAAGCTGATTATGCTCCAGGCAAGAACTAACAGGATTTAGAGGGAACTGGTAGCTACCAGGGCAATTTCAGTAGTTTGTGACATGACCTGAAGAATTGATTGATTTACACTATCCCTTGGCAAGGAAGGTAAGTCCTGTGCAGGGAAGGAAGCAGCCAGGCATCTGAGGTCAATTGACCAGCAATCCTACAGTGCAGAGATGGGGTACAGAGCAAATGATGCTCTTTCTTCAATAACAGGAATTCAGCCCTGCTTTCTTTGAAGCTGAGAGAATTGTTTTCAATGTGTTCTGATTTATATTATAAAGAAAGAACCCATCTCAGGAAGCTGATTTGTGTAATTCAGACCAAAGGAAAACGTTTCTGGTTGCTTTAATATTTGTTTGGCAGATAATAGTTTAGAATAAAACAGGCAATTTTTTGATACCACTAAGTCTTAATGATTGCTGTTGTTTTCAGTTTACATTTGCTTTGGTTCCCCTTTTCCAAACAGACCACTTCACCCTTTGCTGGTAATCACAAATGAGCTGTAAGTGTAGTCCTTGCTGCAAACACAGCATTCCTCTTCCATTATTCACTTTCACTCTCCTGTGTACCTTTTACAACCTCGTGCCATATGTGGCCACTTTTATGCCTGTGTGCTTTTTAACAAGTGAATTTCCAAAGTTTGTATGGATGAGTATTTACAGGAGCTTCCTTGTTTTCCCTCACTCTTTGGACATGTACTGAGCCTGGTGCCCAATTTGCAGGTATTTGTTCCTATAACATATATCACTCTAGAAAACTGGCATAGTCATAAGGGCTGTCACTAGGGTCACCCTAAAGCAGAGGGTTACTACTTTTTCTAGTAGACTCTGATTTTGTATTCATATTTAGAGTTGATTTAGAAGTTATTACCTGTAGGGTTTTACAGATTCTTTTTTCCCCCTTTCCCTTAAATACTGCAAAATGTATCTCAGGTTGGCTTGAAGAGCTGTGCATATTTATTTGATTTTTCTTCTAGAAGACCATAACTTAACTGTAACAGATTTAGAAAATGAGCTGTAAAGCATAAATCAAAACAGGGAGTTCTGGCACTGCAGGCAGTGTCCTGCTTGAGCTGGAGGCTTGAAAAATGGGTGAAAGCTGCAGATATGCTGCCACATTCATTGTGCAACAACTAAGCAGAATGAGAATTCAAAAGAAGGATTGAGCTAGGGAGAAAAGGGATTTACTGGGTGTATTTCAGTGGACCAGGATATAGGATTTGATGGCATCCTAGGATTGACCCCAGCACTGTAGACAGCCTTGGAGACAAACACAGCGTTTCTGTCATGTATTTGCAAATACCCTGGAGCAGTAGGCTCCAGCCACAGCCAGAGGGTTTCTTTAGGGTTGACAATATATATTGATAACACTTGGCATTTACTTGCCAAGTTGAGAATTACTGGTGCTCGAATCTTTGTCTGCTTAGTTAAGGAGAGAACAGAAGTAACACAATCTGATTTCCCCAGCCATTCGCACCTTCACAATGAAGCCTGAGCTTCTAATGCTCCTGGTCCCGTTGCTGTGCAGGCTTTCTTTAAACTATCAAGTTCATATGATAAATAGGTTTGAGGAAATCTCTTCATTTCAGTGGATCCCATGAGCAAAAAAAGTAGGGCTGTATGTATGAAATAAAGTCTTAATTCTGAATTATTTACTCAGCTCCACTTACTTGTTCTCATTTCCTTCTTTTTTACTTAAACTACATCATTCATCTTCTCTTCCTTTCTTAAAGACATTTCAAAGGTCTTTTAATCACTTTACACATATCAGATGCTGTTAGATACCACAATCATACTTCTGCTTGGGATGCCTACAAATAATAATATATACATTGACATAAATAAACCTCATTACCTTTATAAACTCCATTAATCACAGTTAATAATGTTAATGAAGCCTATTTTACCATCACTGTCAGAGAGTCGGGACTAATTGATCTCATTATTAACTTTTGTGGAATTACTAAAATCTTGAAATTTATCCCTCAGTACTATCAAATTTTATGTGAGGTCAACATTTTCCCATGAGATTTTAAAACATAAATTCAATGAAAAGCATTGATTTTGGAAGCATTTTGAAAGGTTTTGAGTTCGATGGCAAAAGGGCCTAAGAATTAGAAAGTGAGGAGGATTGGAGATTGAGGGGGAAACTACAGAGAGCCAAACTTCTTCTCTTCACTTGCTACACTCTGCCCTGCATGTGACAGAGGTGCCACCTGAGCAGCAGTGTCCCAGATCCCAGCCAGGACTCCTCAGTCACCCAGGATCCAGGTCTGATATAAAGATATTGACTCAGAGGCACAAAGGCCACTCCAATGGTCTCCAATGCACACGGATTTTGCCTCCTATTCCCTCCCAGGCTCTCCTGAATACATTTATGCTCTTGGATCCCCACATCTGGGGGAGTGGAAGAGGGTGTTAGCAGACTAATGTATTAGTCTATTTATAGGCTGCACTAAAACAGTTTTATTTAGCAGATTGTACAGGCCTGACCTGATAAATTTAATTCAAAACAGAGCCACAGAAAAGATGACTTTATTTTCCTTAAAATGTTGTTCCTTTTCTGGATGAAATGTTGACAAAACCACTATATTACATTTCCTGAGCATTTTAAAATTTAAAGCAACACCTCTAATGTTACACTATTTTCTACTTTTGATGCTTTTTTTTTTTTTTTTCAAATATCTCCCATTCTGTTTTCTGGCATGGATTAGAATTGGCAGTATCTAAAATAGCTTGAAAAATATGTCTTCCAATAAATCTTTGCAGCTGAAAGTAGGAATACCCAGTGATATAAAAGAGCCAGTTTTGCAGTTAGACTTGATAAGTATCTATTCACATTAATACACACCAGCCTTCTGTATGAGGTACCCAAATCTTTCTCAAGCACAACAGCCTTTCCTTAGAGTTTTTCCATTCCCACAGCATGAAAACAGATCAGTTGCCCATTTCTAAAGTGCTAATCCTAAATAAACACAGTTTCTGTATTTCGGTCTCCAGTATAAAATGTTAAATGCCTATGTTGGGCTTGAGGTCAGTCAGTTTGAATTTTTTAAGAACCAAAGCCTGAAGTATCTCCAGTGTGGCATTCCCTCAGTCAGGCAGCCTTAAATCCCTTCCCCACTCCTCATGCTTCACAAAATAAGACATTTTTATTCCTACATAATTACCAGGCAGAAAGATTCAGGAAAAAAAAAGGAGAGGGGGCAGGGGAAGACACTTGAGAGCTCTACCTAGTGAACTGTCTGAGCCTTTCCATCAGTTACCTTTAACTGTTCTGTGCTTAACTTCCCAGGTTTCTTTCAGTGACTAATGCTGGCTGTTAGTTTAATGGGTCATAGTTATTGATTGGATCATAAATACAGAAATCCCACCACTGAAGCTTAAAAAAAATCCCTCAGAGCTATTCAAGAGGAAAGTAAAACTCAGCACAGCGACACAATATAGCATGCAACTGTTGGCTTTCCCTTGCCAAGAGAGCCTTTCCTGACCCTGCTGCACTTCCCCTATGTGAAAAGGGTAGTTATTTCCTCCAGAAATCCAGATTTTATAATATCTTACACCAAATTATATTTCCCTTTTTTTTGGAAGGGAGGGGGCCCAAGGCAGAGGCTATGAGTACAGGTCACTGGAATGACTCAGAATTTGTTTAGAATGATGAAGATCATCAGATTTGCCAGGTGTCAGTGGCATTTCTGTTCTAGGGCAGCCTGGTACAACTTCATTATTGCAGTGCTTTATTGGAGGCTTTGAGGGGTAACCAAGGAGCTATTTACATTGACCTTTACAACACTGGCAATATTCCTTGCCAGCACAGCTCTGCAAAGATACCTCACACTGCAGAGGTGGGGAGGAGGCAGACACTGCTGGTACAGCAATGGCCTCAAAGTTTTCCAGGTGCAAGGAGTCAGAGGCTCAATGTGCACCAGTGCCTGGGGGATGTTTCCAGCCCTACCTGTGCCCCTTGCTCCTGCTCTGCAGAGGCGCTGCACTGCCACGTGCTGCAATGCAGACACCTGCTCATTCAAAGTTTTAAGACTGACATTGCAGACCTTTGTGAAATCTCACAGCCTCCAGGACTGCACTTTACTTTGATTTGTAACTTTTAGGTAGTATTTGATCACGTTCACACATCTTCACTTAGAGTAAAAATGAACTTTAAAAACAAGTGAATACTGAAGCTCACTGGGATCAAGTGTAGAGTCTTTAAAATAAAAGTATTTCAAGACTTAAAATACAAAATGTGAGTAGTACCAGCTGAGTTGGACTGTTAATGCTCTTTTTTTCTCACTATAGATTTGCTCAGGAACATTCATTGTATCAGCTACTTGCATCTGAGTTCTACCTTCAAGGAAATATGAATCTCTTAATGAAATATAATTTCCAGGGACAGGTTCCCTGTCTGGCATGTGTCAGGAAGAACAAACCAGAATGTGTATATTTTTACCACATTTACTCTTCTTAGGACTTCCTGGGAAGGAAAAAAATCCTTGCCTTTCCTACCAAAATCCTTGCCTTTCAGTCATGTATAGACACACATTAGAGGGATGCAGATGTAAAAGAAGCATGCTATCCATTTCTTGTAACTTTATTTAAAGAAGCTTTCTTTGCAACAAAATGTTTCAGTATGTTTTCCCATTCAGAATCTGAGCCAGCCATATTAGCTTTCAGACAGGTTCAGATGAGTTTTCATCCCGTGTAACAGAATGAAAACCTGAGTATGATGTGAAGGGCTCGAGAACTCAAAATTACTTCATTGTACTTTGGATTAAGTGAATTTCAGATTCAGGATGAAGACACAAGTCCAATGCAGCTTGACAAAGATTTATCATCTTAACAGAAATGTAAGAGTAAAAGAACTTCCAGAATGACAAAGTTTAGTCCCCTGCTAATACCTGCATAATATAATCCCTTAAGAAAAAATAAAAAAAGGATTTACTTTAAATTGACTTTTATTTTAAAAAGTAGAGTAGTACTTAGTAAAAAGGAAGAGACTGAAAGTTTTTCAGTCCTGGCACAAATAGGTAGACAAGTCTTAAAACAAAAAACAACAGCTTTAGTGATCTTCTGTATGAAATCAAGGTCACTGAGGAATTTAAGGAGTGCAAGGTGAGAGGATCAGTCGCGTGCCCAGCTGAAGCAGTTAGGAGCTTCTGCTCTCTTTTGTTCTAACTGGAGAGGAACACAGGCAGTGGCACAGGAAAAGACTGTCTGCAGTGATAAAGCATCCTGTAAACCTCGTAATTCTGTGCCTCCTGTGAAGTATGCCAGAGCTGCAGCAGAGGCAGCACACCCGGAGCTGAGCGACACTTTGCCAGGGAAAGGCACAAGCGCAGGAATGAAAGGGTTGCCATCCTCTCCTCACAGCCCAAATGCCTCACAGAGATAAAGGTTACCACGAGTAACAAGTCTCATCTCCCAGGGAGAGAACATGCAGCACCACAGCTCCTCGCACATGGGAGGTGGCAGTGGAGCAGTGGGCTGGGTGCACACACAGGCTCAGCATTAGCAGCACCAACAGAGCTGAATTCCCCGCTGTCACAGTGCCAGCTGCAGAAGCTATGCTGTTCCTGACTGATCTCTCAGTAAATCTCCAGGAACATGGAAGGAAAACTGCACTCTGAAAAATCATGCACCCTACAAACAGGAACCCTTGCTGTGTCATTTCAGAGAGCTTTGAAAATGCAAAAAATAGTGGGCTATAGGATCAAAAATAGTATTGGCTTTGCCTGGGGCCTGGGAGAACTTCTGAAGTCATAAGGTTATCAGAGCTCCTATTTTCTTCAGAATTTGCCTGAATCCCTTGTAGCTACTTAATTAGACTGAAATTATCAAGAAACAATTGATTCTGAATCCCAATTTAACTTCCTGATGGAATATGAGTCCTTCACAAAAATTAAAGCATGGAGTAAAAGACGCACTTAATTAAATGTTTAGAAGCTTCAGGAACAGAGTATTACATGAGGCAGAAAAAACAATCGTGCATTTTACTTAGTATTCAATATTTCTCCTTGAGCGTTGTATAATAATTGATATTTTGCTAACAATTAGCCAGCAAGGCCATCTTTGATGTGCAGAATTGTCTCAAAGAAGTCAGGAGCACTGAAGGTGATTTGATCATTTTGGATTAGTGAGGAGGTAGGTGAAATTACTCTTATTGTGTTGTTGCCTGATGGCCAGAGATAAATCTAGTTGATGACAAATGCTCTCTGCCCTTGCTCTCCACAAGTTTAAAAAAATCCACGAGTAAAAGCAAGAGTATTTCAAGACTTCCTTGTTGAATGTTCTACATCTCTTTGTAGTTATTTTGTCATCATTAATTTTCCTCATAGTAAATACTCTGGGGCTTTTTGATGTGTGCTGGTAGCAGTGTTGGTAATTTAGGGATGTTTCCATTATTGCTGAGCAGCCCTTGCACAGAGTCAAGGCCTTTTGTGCTCCTCACCCCACCCCTCCAGTGAGGAGGCTGGGGGTGCACAAGAAGCTGGGAGGGGACACGGCTGGGACAGCTGATGCCAGCTGATCACAGGGACATCCCATCCCATATGGCATCGTGCTCAGCACATAGAGCTGGGGAAAGAAGGGCAGGGAGATATCCAGAGTGATGGAATTTGTATTCTCAAGTCATCGTTACCTGTGATGGAGCCTGGCTATCCTGGGAATGGCTGAACACGTCCCTCCCCATGGGAAGTGGTGTATGAATTCCTTGGTTTGGTGTCCTCGTGTGCAGGGCTTTTGCTTTGCCTGTTAAGCTGTCTTTACTTTGACCCTGGAGTTTCCTTACTTTTATTCTTCCAGTTCTGTCTCCCACCCCACTGTGGCGCTAATTGCTGACAGGGGTTAAACCATGACAAATACCAGCACTTTTCTCCCTTCTTCTTTCTGTCTTTTTGTCTACCTACTAATACACTGACAGGATTAATGTAATGCTTGATTGACTGCTTGTTGTCAATCAAGCCTCCCTGCCTTAACAACCAAACAGCCATTTAGGCAGCAAATTCTCTCATAAATAGGAGGTGTAATGGAGGGAAGGCTCAATTTAGCCTCCCAAGATTCATCCTTATAAAAGAGGGGACAAAAATGCTGTTTCTGATTTCATCTTTGTGTTTTGGGTTGTTTTTTTTTTTTTTTTTTAATCCAGAATATACCTGTTTGTGATGTGCAGTACGTAGTAACTGATGCTCCCCACCTCTCCAACAGGCTTAGTGGTATTCCTCCTTTCCCAGTTAGGGAGATTGAATTTCTTCCCTGTTTTCACCACTCTCATCCCCTCGGCAGCCCAGTAAGCCGTGCAGCGGCAGCAGGGAGGGGGCGGGCGGTTCCCTCCTGCCGCTGCTGCTCCGCCGGAGGCTGCGGCCGCATCCGTGTGCGCCGTGTGCCACCGCGCGGTGCGGCTGCGACACTGCCATCCCCGGCACGGCCACCCGGGCACTGCCACGCACAGCACTGCCACCCGGGCATTGCCACCCGGGCACTGCCACCTGGGCACTGCCATCCCCGGCACTGCCACCTACAGCACTGCCACCTACACACTGCCACCGCGGCACTGCCACCTGCAGCACTGCCACCCGGGCACTGCCACCTACAGCACTGCCAGTTACAGCACTGCCACCTACAGCACTGCCACCGACAGCACTGCCACCTACAGCACTGCCACCTGCAGCACTGCCACCTACAACACTGCCACCTGCACACTGTCACCGTGGCACTGCCACCTACAGCAGTGCCGCCTACAGCACTGCCACCTACACACCATCACCGTGGCACTGCCGCCTACAGCACTGCCACCTACACACTGCCACCCGCACCCTGTAAGCGCCCAGAGCCCGCCCCGCTGCACACACAGCCCCCATCACTGCTGCCCCCCAGCCTGCCCTCGGCCCTGGGGATGGCTGCTGCTCCAAGGCTTCCCACAGACCATCCAAAGCTCCCGCACAGAAATTAGTGAGTGGCCAAGGAAGAGGATGGTGGGATCTGCCTAGAGGATTAGTGCCTGTCCTGACTCCCAGAAGAAGCAAAATGGGGATTCATTCTTTTTCTATAGATCTGTCTTCACTTGGATTTGGGAAGTTGTATTGGCTTTAAAGCTTTCTTTACTATCAAGAATGCTTAATAGTGAAGCATTCTTGACTATCAAGTGATCGGCCCTTGTCAGGTCCACTGACAACATCAGGGACGTAGGGCACACAGCTGTCTCCTGCACTCTGTCTTGGTTGGCTTGTGCTAAATTCTGAACAACTTTTACTAGTGCTTCTTGCTATGTAAGTAATGGCAACATTAGTGATGTTAGAGACTGCAGAAAACACATGTCTAATGGCATTCTAACATATTTTCTAAATTGCATTGTATTTTCTAGTAGGTTCTGACAGGGAATAATCTGTCTCATTATCCTGATTTTCTGTAACAGCAAAGTTTGCAGGACTGTAAGTATCTCTACCATTCTTTCCTTCAGTTTGAATTTGTTTGACACAGTGGAAGTTTCAAAGACCTGAAATTCCCATACATTTTGCAAAAATAAGAAAAGATCAGAGAGACTCTAGTAAGCTTTTACCCAGAATAAAGAGTGGAGCATAAACTGACCCTTGATTAGACATCAAAGTGTGCACTTGAGAGAGCAGCTGGAAGACATAAGTCCATAGAATCACCGTCTCCTTTTGATATGTTACTTGAAAAATGACATGTTATTCTCCCCTATGCGTGCAGAGACAAAGCAACATAAAGTGAACATCACAAGTGGTTCTCACACTGCTGCAATTTCCTAACGAGTCATTTTATAAGGTCATGGCAATACTCTGAAATTGTTAAAATGGCATCTGGGCTGCCTTTTGATCTAGAGGATTCCATTATCATTCATTTTTTACAGTTTATTGTAACAAGAAAGCACAGACCCTGAAAATCTATAATCCAATATTTGCTTCTCAGGAATATTTATATTCTTATAAATATACAAAGAAAGAATTCTTCCAGATAAATAATTTGTACTATAAAATTATTTCATGTAAGGCCAAACACAGATATCTCTGTTTCTTATGAAGTACAGTCTTCTGAGTGAGTTGTCACAATAAAGCAAACAAAACAATTTTAGAATAAAAATACCCATTACCTATAGACAGTAGGAAAATCCTTCAATCAGTTCAGAAGAAAGTGTTCCAAAAAGGGCATGGACAAAACCACACACCAGAAAGAGGTGACGTATTACTAGAAGAGGGAAAAGCAGCCAACTGTATCAAATAATTCTGCACTGCTTTGATTACTCTTTTTTTTATATATTCATAGGTTTGAGCCCCATGGTACAACAGGAAGCACGTGCCCATGCTATATGCAAGCCAAACTAAGTTACACCTTTACAGCTATACCTGTTCTCCTTGGCCCCTTTAAACTCTTCCTTCCTGCACTAATTGTCTTCATGAAGTTTTTCTTAGAGTCCCTGTTCTCTCTTTACTTTTTCCAAGTGATGAGAGGCTAAGGAGACCATGACAAATAGCAATTCAGTCAGCTCTATCTTAACTACTTTTCACTTTTAGCTTTATTTCATCTTCTCAATTTCATCTGCCTTTGACTCCCTGAAACAATTCAGTTTAGCTTGAAGATTTTTTTCTTATTATTAATACAATGGCTCATTAGATTAATCTCTGCTTAAAATTCATGTCCTTCTCTCTCACCTCTGAGAGACAACCACTGAAAAGCTGATGTGTATTTACTGGCTGCTGAAGGTCACTTTGTGGAAAACCTATTTCCTTCCCCAAAAGTCTAAAGATTCAGGATGAATGGATGATAATCCATATCCTGCCCTCTTCCTTTATAGCTTGTTGTTTTAGATTTGAGGGTTTGGGGTTTTTTTCAATCAAAGGAGATTTAGAAATGCTTGCAGAAATTCAGTATTTGTTATTCAAATTGTCTGTGCCACTGTCTTGACAAAGCAGCTGTGCTCTGAAAATGATGACATTTCTACCCCTCTGGGCTAGAAAAGGAAACTTCTGTCCAGGCTACACCGATCTCTAGTGACATTAGGAGAGATTTTCATGAAGTGGAAGGCAAACACCATTAAAAGCTGTAATTTTTGCTCTTAAGAAATTATGCATATTTAACCAGATGTCTTTGAACTCCTGCCACCTATGTAAAAAAAAAAAACAAAAACAAACAGCTTTTTTGAGAATTTGAGGATTATTTTACATGAGAATTTAATTTGTTTTAAAGGAAATGAATATGGATGAGGATATTTGAATAGGTTTGGTGTGTTTGTCAGTCACAACTGCCAAGCAGGGACTAATCTTGGTGATTAGTACGGGTAGTGATAAAAAATATGCTTGTACCCCATGTGCCTCCTGATTGGCAGTTTATTGCTCTTAGAGGAGCAGATGTCAAAAGCCATATGCTAATACTCAGCACAGAACAATCCTCTGGTTTACGCTTCAAAATGCACCATCATCATATGCCAATATTCAGCAGAGAACAATCCTGTGGTTCATGCTGGAAAAGGCTCCGTGGCTGTCACTGCTGAGCAGTGAGCGAGCAGCAGCCCTGGAGGACAGGAGCCCTTTCAGGCAGAAGCAGCATTTGCTGCAGCAGTTGGCACAGGGGAAGCGGGGGCTGCTGCGGCTGCTCCAGGCTCTGCTGCCGACTCCTGGCAACCTATGGAGACCGTCAGGGAAGGGGGACATGAAATATTTTACCTAAACTGCACTTTGTACTTATTTAAACCAGGAATTATTTTCTCTTTACACAGCATCTGGCATAGTGTGGTTCTGCCTCATTACCGGAGGTGCAGCAATGGAGTTACTAAATCAGAATTTAAAAGTGTGTTACGTGAGAAGTGCATTAAAAAGAAAAAAAAATTTTGGATATCAATGACTTAAAATGTCTTGTGTTTATATAGGATTTGAGTTCATGATCTTCTTGAGCAGGGGAAGTTTATATTTTTACTGGAATGATGTGTTTTGAATACAGAATTAGCAATTAAACAAAAAAACCTCTATTAAGAGGTTTCTTTAAAAATAGAAGTGCAAGCAAAAGGGAAGGGGAAAAAAGCATGGTGGGAGAAATACGCCCTTGAAGCATTTCACTTGCATAAAAACAAAGCAGCTTCTGCCTGCAGTTAAACCTTCCAGCCCCAAAATTCAGTGATGCAAAGTTTGACTAAAGGCAGGATTAGGGCAGATTTATTCTGGTACCATTTTCCATATGCCAAATATATTAACCATAACAATTCCAGGTAATGTTACCCATAATGTCACAGAAATAATTGCCAGAGCCATCAGCATTTGCTGTCCACCCAATGAAACCACAGGGACAGCAATGGGCAGGTCTCTCTCACGACAAACCAGGCTGTAGAAATGCAGAGAACCAATGAGATTTCCACCACTGCCAGCAATAAGCAAACCCACCACGCCATTCTTAAAGGCAATGGTGTTCTGCAACACACTGCTGCAATTTCCTTGGGATAATTCTGAAGTTTCAATTCCCTCTGATTTGATAGCTGCTGCAGAAAAAACTTCTATTTCAACGATAGCTGAGGTGAACAGCACTCACAGTAGCTGGCCTTACAGCTGGTTAACCTCCTTTTACATCCCATTCTCTTGTACAGAGACTGAAATGAGCAGAGTTTTGTACCTGTGTAATTCCATCTCCAAATGCATCTACAGCCACAGCCTGAATGGAAAGTGTGTCTTTGAAACATCTCCCTTTCAGGCTGTATTTTGATGCAAGATGAGAACTACAAAAACCTTACAAAAAGAAGGACACTTGAGTTTTTTCTTTAAGGAGAATACTCAGGTTTCAGTGTGTAGGAGCCAGAATTTCAAACTTTTGTAAAGTTTGGTTGGTCTTGAAATGTACTCTGGAGTACATTTAAATTGGAGCAGATACTCAGTGATAGTCCTGAGTGCAGTTCCTGTATTACATCTGGCATGAGCTTCCCCTTAGCTCTGGGCTTAGGAGAGCTCTGTCTCATACTGAAGGAGAACTGTCAATATGCTCTGGGTGAAGGAGATATTAATCCAGTTCTTATGCTATTCCCCCCTGTATTTTTTCTCAAAGTAAAAATATTGTGAGGTCATATGCTTCTTCATAATGATCATTTCATTTGCACTATTTAATGAAGTTCTTTTCATGAGTTATGTAATCCCACACTAATTAAAGAGGGCTTAACAGACCATTACATCTCCCTTGTGTTCCTCTTGGAAGGTGTCACGCACAGGGAGAACTGAACAGGAAGGAGCTCAGTGGGGGTAAATGAGCTTCTGGAGGCAAATGGTCCTGTGTACCTGTAGGAGACAGTATTTGAGACAAAGGTGTGTATTCCATGCTCCACAGTATGTAGATTATGCTTACCTTACTGTTGTTCTCTCTTGGTTTTCAGCTTTGTTGGGAGAGGTTCTTGGCAGAACATGCTGGAAGGTCCAGAGGATGCTGTTGGAGCAAGAGGTATTGATCACTGTGACAGTGCTGTTGGGATTGTGATGGCTGAGGTAAAAAAAAAGAGACTTATAATGGCATCTTCAGAGAGTGCATGTACTCCTGCACAAGTAAGTTTTAAAAAGTTGTAGACTGTGTGGCCAGGGAATGATACACAGATGGAGGTTTTTTTACAGGGCTCTGAACCAGAGGTGGTTTGGAGCCCGCCATCTGGGAAATGCAGGCAGAGTTGGTATGCAAACCCTGAGCCCCAAATTATTGATGTGCCCTGAAACACCTTAGTTTTAATGTATTTCTTGAGAGCTGGTTTAATATTTCACTAAAGGCTTTGACAAGGTGAAGCTTCAGTGAATTTCAGACTCCTCTGCTGTCTTAGTCTGGTGAGCAGAATGTGCTTTAAGATGCTCCAATGATTTGTAAAAACTAGTCTTGGGCTCCCTGAATTTTCCCAGTGTTTTTCAGTCTGATAGTTTTATTAACTGCTTTTCTAGTACTGTATCATAAATCCATTAATTTATTTAGTTCAGGCTGTAATACTGGCTTGGTAAGTGGTGTTCTACAGTCCTATCTTTTAAGAGTAGTAGCTTAAGAGTTTATTGAAGACTAACAAAACTACAGTAGTTTGTTTGTGGGAACCAACCTCCTGTAAATGATGTAGGCTAAAAAAAGGGGTGTTTTTAAATAAGTAGGATCACTTGTAGTTTGTTTTTGTTTCACAAAGAGGGAGAAAAATCATTCAGGATGAAACTTCATTATGGCTTTCCTGTCACATAAATGAGAAATGCTGAAGCCTTCTCCTGTGCATTATTAGTCCCTTAACAAAATTATTTATGGTTAGGATGAGCTCTACATAGACACAGATATTTTTCTCATGTACTTTGATAAGGTGATTAAAATCAATGACTTAAAATGTCCAGAGCATTGCACCTCAAGAGAGCCCTGTCCCTGAAAGTGGCTTACAAAGTCACTTACAATCTTGCTGTGAATCATGATTGATTAGCTGTTTTAAACACCAAAATATTTATAAGAATCTAGCTGAAAATCATGAGCTGTCAAGATCTAAAGGGCTGAGGGACTTCTGAATTGTCGGCTATTATATTGGATCAAGCTTTTTTAAGAGGTAGGAATACAGGGAACCATAACTGCACACAGATAATTATCTCTAGGGATCTTAATTAATTTCTGCCTGCTAAAAATCACTTGACTTTGGACTTGACAAAGATGAAACTTCTTTTTCATTTGTTACAACTCCATATATTCTGCAGCATTAGCACTAACATAATAGACATATTTTATTTTTTCAACATATACTCTAAGAGGTCATGTAATTTTCAAGTTTCTGATTAGTCCAAACTTAATGATTCTGGGGAGAAAAATCTCTCAAGTTTGATTCACTAAGTCTTAACAAGTAATGCATATGCTACAAGTCACAGTCTTGTAAGCCCTTAATTTACAATTCTTTTGAAGCACACATTATATATCTGAGTCACCTTGCTAGCAAGTGCACTTGGTGGAGGGAGGATGATGCTCTCAGGGGGGTTATTCAGGCTCTGTTTGTTAAGCTGAATGACCCTGGTAGACTTAGAATGACCCTGGTATGGCTGAGACTTTCAACATTTATTTGAAGCCCCATTCTTCATTCTGGTTCAACCCCCACTAAACCCAGAGCCCACTTGTTACTAGCTCATAACAAGGCTGATGTGTCACTCTGGGGAGGCCAAAGGATATCAATTTTTCAGTGGAGCTGGGGAATCCCTCTCTCTGGGAGAGGCTCTGGGTAGGAGCCATCTCCAGGTGCTCCAGGTGTGCCCTTGGCTGTGTTGGGCTGCCCAGGCCCCTGTGCAAAACACAAGCACTGAGCAGAAACAAATGACTCGGAGCAGGGAGGAGGCTCAGGTTTGTTTTTTGCTTTCATAATCTGGTTTTTGATACTGCAAATAGCATTCTGATGTCCTGAGGGATGCCTTAGGACATCAGTTTTACCCAGGGTAAAACTGAGAGTATGTCTGGATATTGCTAGACTTGCCTTCTGAATGTGCTGCTCTGACAAAAAGGCTGGACAGGATGTGGTCTCACCATTTTCCTGACACCCTGGTGGATTTTCACCTGAGGGAAAATTTCCTCATCATGACATCATTCCTTATGGAGTCTTTTGAAAAGCATCTGTCATGTGGGCCTGTTTTGTGTCCTCTTTCTGTCTCAGGGGAGAAGCAGATGGAAGCTTTGGGCTTCTTCTCTCTTTAGGTACAGTATGTTAAGAACACAATGACTTCTGTAACCAAGGGTGGCTCCTAGCGAGGCCACAAGACAAAACATTTGTTTGCCCCACATGAGGCCCAAGTGCTAAGCTTTAAGGAACGTCCCACAGCTCAAAGCAAGGGTATATGAGAGTTTGTGCTCTGTAAGACAGGTGTGATGAGCTGTTCCAGCTTCTGTGTGTAAGAGGAAGTGGCTGCTGTAGGTGGCTCTTCAGTGCTTACTTTGCCAGGGTCCCTTGGCAAACCTGGCAGCACTTCAGCCCCTCTCTTCTTCTGTTTATTTAGATCCAAATGTGTCAGAAACCCAAACCCTTTCTTTTATCTTCTTTTGCTGAATTTATCATTTAACCCCATAGTCTGCATATCCTAATTGTAACCGCAAATTTTTAAAATTGGAGGAAGGAGAACACAGCCTATCAGCACATTCATTTTGATTTCCTGAGTATTATTGTAGACAATATTCTCACAATCATAACTCTTTGGAGGCTAAAGAAGTTAGAAGCATAGAAATATTACTAGAGCTCAACTGAATTACTTGTGCTAAAATAGCCCCATGCTCCTGCAGGGCGCTGTGAATCATTTCACTTGCAGCTTTAATTTAGAAGTGTAAGTACTTTTTTCATCTCTCAGCCCCTGCAAAGCTGTTTCTAAGGCAATTTCTGCAACTTTTGGACAGTCCAAATTGCTCCCAGACTCAGAGCAATCCTGAAATCCTTTACAGGTCCCCTTGGCATCTGCTGCTCCCAAAACGGCTGGAGCAGCCATCTGTCAATTTTAAGCCTACAAATGTCAAGTAGCCAAGATGAAAACAACCACGAGAGGGCTGCAAACTCTTCCCAGTTGTGTCTGTTGACTGAGTGAAAAACAGCCTTTGCCTGTTCATATCTCATCTGTGGACTGTCACCATTTGTGTCCCTGGTCTCCCTGTTCTCCTGCCTCTTCTGCCTCCTGACTTTTCCAGGTCTGCTCACAGCAGAGCTGCCTGCTCCCAGGTTCTTCTCCCCTAGTAAGGGAACAAGGGATTAAATTTCAATGCTTTCTGATGCCAGAGGCTTTCTCTAGCTCCACTTAGGCTGTTTCGTCCTGGCTGTGCTGGGAAGAGCTTGAACGTGAAGCACTCACACATTAGGTGGTGCTAAACTCCAATAAATGTGGGCAAAGTGATTTCTGCAGCTGTTCCCCGTCTCGCTGCCACTTGCCAAGGCTCTGCACTCATCCTCATGTTCTGAATGCTGCCCTCCACAGAAGTAATTGCCAGTTCAGAAGCTTGTCAGTTTGCTGTTAAACTTGCCATCAAATAATATGAGATTAAAACTTTTCTGAGTACTTTTTTTTCTTTCCAAAAAAAATTACACCAAATATTACCAATCTTAGGAGCCTGAATTTAATGTTTTGGGACTTTCCTGCTCCTAGCTACATATCTGTGGCATTTGAGGAGCAACATAATATTGAATCTGCTGTTGAGTATCTGGTAGAGCTTGAGACATGCTGCAGAGTATCAACAGAGGAGGACATCTGTGGTCTTCCCTCTACAGTGCTCAGCACAATTTTTTCATGCTCTGCACACACTTCCAGGCTGTATGAAAGGCCATGGGATGCAGCAAGTATTGGCATGGAGTATGTGGAACTTGCAGACACCTATCAGAGTTTGCTTGTAAAACATTTAAGATATGCAGAAAGGTTCCTTTGTGTTCTGTTGCACAGGGGAAGCTTTGCATTTGGAGATCAGGACCTTACAGGATAATTGTGGACAATATTAGGAATGAAAGCATGTAAAATAGCTGAAGAGGTGCTTTGAAACAAGCTGCCAAGTAATGAATAATCACAGGGAACTCAAATGAGACTCACAGTACAGCCTTTTGTTTCTTAAGGCAAGCTACGTCTCTTGGACTTCTTTTCCTCTCTGAGAACAAAAGGCAGAATAAATAAGCCAGTCAAAGAGACTACTGGAAATTACTTTGAAGTTGGTGATGAAAGAGAATTTTCCTTCCTGTTTGAATTGCAGATTCCTTAACACCAAATGTGGCAGGATCACTTCCACCTCAACAAACCCACCTGAAGAATTTTCATTCTACCCTAGCACCCAGCCCTCCTGAGCACCACTCCACCAAATGAGCTCAGCCAGCTGTAGTGTCTGCTGCAGACATTGCCTTCCAAAAGAGGAGCTGAATCTGCTGTTCCACCACCACAGCTCTCAGGAAGTTTGGCTGTGGCTATTTTTAAGTTGTTATATATTATAGGGCGGGGTACAGGGATGTTGTTTCTCAAACAGTCCTAAGATCTTTAACCTTTTGGTTTTTGCCTTTAGTTTGTGTTCATGGGTTGAGAGTGCTGCAAAAGTACCAAAATTATTACCAGTAAATTAAGAGTTAAGATATATTAACATGCAAATTAGCACTTGATAGTTTCATATTGTCCAAATAGTTAATGAACTATTGGTTGGAAACCGGTTAGACAAAAAACCACATAATTCCTAAAGAAGAACAAGTCTGAGTGCTACAAATCATACCAGTCTTACTTTCACCTTTTAAACACATAACACAATGAAGATGGATCTCTTGACTTTCTAACTCAAACCTGAAGGACACCACCACTGTTTCCTGGCTAATTCTGGCAGCCAGGGGATGTTTGCTCACCACTTGGCTCCTACTTTACAGACACTCAGTCTCTCTTCTGCAGTTTCAGAACTGCTCAAAGGCAGGGCACCAATGGGAGTAACTGGTTATGGTTATCCAGGGACTATTACATTTTAATCCTATGATGTTCTTATTCTTTACTGCCATTATGAGTTAGCAGCCGTGACAGAGGCATGGGTGGTCTTTATTGGCATGCAGTCATGCCATACAGGATTGTCCTTGACTTAAACATTAGAATAGCAACTTCCAGATAGATGAGCAATTGGCAAAGCAGAATTTATGTAAGCTTTCTTAATGTAAAAATTATCCTGCTAACAGTGGATGGTGTGTAAACTAATCTTGCATCTTACTGCACACTCAGCCTTCAGTTGTTGAACTACAGCCTTTCAAACCACCAGGACCTGCTTTCTATCTGCAGAGGTTCATGCTGCACTGGTGGGTCCCAGGAGAGCTGCCTACATCCCACCTAGTAGCTCCCTGTAGGTCCTGTTGGGTCCTTCAGCTAATCTCCATTTAAGAGGGGAAATGCAGAATAACAAAACTTGGTCCCTCATCTTACAGATGGCAAGATGGACCCAGGATGAAGAGCATTTTAGAGGTCCATGAGAAGACATCTCCACCTTCCCTCAGATTCTCCTAAACACATTTCAAAAGACCAGGTATGCCACAGACTTCAGTTGAAGCCTTTAATGTCCCTGCCACTGCCTCACTGCTCACAGAAACCCCACCCCTGCTATCCCAGTCATTTCTGAAGGAAGTTCACCCAACAGAAGTGCTTTCATACTGCAAGTGATCTTAAACATTTGGGTTCCTTCTGCTAAGGCAAAGTTGCAGGGAGATTTTTTCAAGTGAATGATGGGGAACAAAAGGTTAACATCTGACTGCAAAACCATTCCTTTAACTGCAGGCAGGGAGGCATGCTGCATTTTTTATAGCTTGGGACAGAAAAGTGCACAGCATGGCATGGATGCAGAATAAATGTTTCATGAGTCTCCTAAGAGACCTCCCTGAGAGGAAGGAGCTGGCATGGTGGTGGTGGCCTCGGGGCCTGCAGGAGCAAGCCAGGAAGTCTCTGGTAGCTGAGGCAGCTTTCTTACAGGATCTCCCCCCTTGGGCTTCCATTGCTTTTCTTTAAACAAATCTTGGGCCTTTTCTTAGCAGAAGGGTTCTGTGCATCCAGCCCACACTGCACTGGACACAGAGGCAAGCAGTATTGGAGATGTGCTTGATGCAGCTCTGTGAGCCTGCTGGCCCTGTACTTGTGAGCACATGAATAATTGAATGCTCTGTCAGACCATGCTCTTATTTTTAGTAGCATTGTTGCAAATACCCTTTGTGCTACAGGGATCTCTTTTGCAGAAAGAATGTCATTTGCAATCTAATTTCAACATGGTTAGCAGAGTTTGCAAACACGATAATAGCCTTGGGAAAAATTGTTTCTCTGAGAGAAGAACCTTTGGTTTAGTCTGAGACTGTTATTATTCTATCTCTTATGGTATCTCTGTTCTATGGCAGAAAGATTGCAAGGAATTTGTTACAGCTTGTAGTGAAAACAGATGGTGCAACAAAGGAGTCAAAAAACAGGGATAAGAAAATAGATTATGTTATTAGATTAGATTATGTATATATTGTTATCTAAGATACTTTGGTCAGTTCTTTAAAAAATGTCAGGCATCAGCTTTCTGGTATCAAATATAGATGTCAGGTAGGTTTTTTCAAAGTAACTAAGTTAATTACTGCACATTCTTCTACAAAATCCCTTTGCTCCAGTTACCAGGGAACAATCTTTGCCCCCTGACTGTTGCAAGTCCCAAGGTACTTTCATAGTCCCCACCACAAGAAAGTGTCGGAAAAAAGAATTTTCCCCTGGCAACAGCATCATGATCTTCACCACTCATAAATGATGACACTCCACAAGCAAACTAAAAAAATCATTCATTACTTCCCATGATCAAGTAGGTATTCAGCCATCTCCAATGTAACAGCAACTGAAGAAAACTGAACACCCCCTTTCCTTCTCCTCCCAGCTTTATGCTGAGCATGTGGCCATACAGGAGATCCCTGAGGCCAGCTGGTGTCCTCTGTCCCAGCAGTGTCTCTTTCCAGCTTCTTGTACCACCTCCCCAGCCTCCTCAGAAAAGGCCTTGGCTCTGTGTAAGCACCGCTCAATAGTAGCAAGAGGTGTGGAAAGGTGTTCAGGAGGCATCTGGATCTGCAGCTGGGAAATAAGGTTTAGTGGTGTGGGGGTTACAGTGATAGCTGGCTTCACAGTTGGAATTGATGATCTCTTCCAACCTTCATGATTCTACTGTTCTAGGAAAACATCCCTAAATTATCGACACTACTGGCAGCACAAATCAAAACCATAGCCCCATACCAGCCACTATGAAAAAAATTAACTCCATCTCAGCCAAAACCAGCAGACACACACTGAATAAACTAAAATAATAAACTATCCAAGTTGGGAGTGTGGAATAACAAGGGTTGTGACGCTCCCACTGCCTGGCACAGGGACCAGGCTCTGTCATTTATTCTGTACAGAACTTGAGCATTACCTCAGTGTGCACGTCTGGAGGCCAGGGGTGCCACCACTACCTGTGTGAATATTTTGCTATTTGATCTGGCCACAGACAGCTCCAGTGAGCACTGAAGCCCCGGCATTGCCCTGGTCTCCGGGCATGGGGAGCTCCCCTGTGCCAGGAGCCGGCTGCCAGCTGCTGTTACGGGATTCTCCACTTCGTGTCCTCGCTCGCCTGCTTTTGGATCAACGAGGAAAAGGAAGTGCTCTCGTTTCAGGAAGGACAGAGGCTGAAAAGCAAGAAGACCCGAGTTTACCCGCATTTTATACGACAAGAATTAATCTGAAAAATTCAGCCCTCCCCAGGCTCTGACTGAGCACCTTGAGGTTGCAGCATCTTTCCTGATGCCTCTCGGGTTTGAATGGCTTCAGGATGGGACCCACACTGTGAAGACATTGTAACCCACATTCAGGGGCTTGTCTTGGCTCCTGGAAGCCCGTGGAGTATGGCAGACTGACCTGTAGGATCTGACACAGAGCTGAAAATCCCCGGGAATCCCCTCTGATCCAGACATGTCTGCCTCACCGTGGATAAGCAAGTGTGAAGCTTTCACACCATGTCTGCTAATTGGGTACTGGACAGAAGGTGTGGGTCTCATTTTGAGTCCTGGTTCTCTAAAGCATCACTCTGTGCTTCGTGCTGAAGGTAATTCTTCCCTTGCATGTTCACTGATAACTAAACAATCCAGCTGGGAAACATCCCATAGACCTCTGAGTGTATTTCAGACTGGAGGTAAAACCTGACTGAGCTTTCACAGCTGTCTCTGTTAAACTCATATTACTACCTTTAAAGTTCACCTAGCTTGTTAATAAAATCTCATTCCCTGGATGTTCTCAAGGGAGAATAAGTTCTGTGCTCAGAACCAGCTCATGTATTTCAATCACGTCGCAGGACACATGGAATTGCAGGGAATCTCTTCACACTTCTTTGCCCAATTCCTCAAACCTGAAATGGATCTCTTCATAATGGAAATTATTTTAGTAAATGTAATGATAGAATTTATAACTAATTGTAAAACTTTAGTATGATAGCTATTGCTCAGCTTCAAGAAATGTCTTTGCAGCTTTTATATTATGATAACAAGGAGTGCACAGAACAATACACCTGCTCCAAAAGTTTTCACCAGCTTGGACAGGGGAGGACTGAACCACATTGCTGAGCAGCCCTGGGTTTTGCCATAATAATTGTTTCAGGAATCTTTCTCTACTTGGGAATCTGGAGCCCTGAAAGTTTCAATTCTGCAGCTGGTAGAAGACAAAAACCTATTTTGAAACGGAAGTCTTTCATGAAGGAACAACATTGTATTTTATATTATCCTCGTTTTACCAAGTTCTCCTATTTTAAGGTCAAAACCTGTGGGTTTTATTTCAGACTTTTTCTCCATACTAAAGCACAAATGTGAGACAATCCAGCCCTTCCAATGGGGATTTGTTCCAATGATAGAAACTATCTTGCCTTATTTCTTTTGTGAAACATTTCTAGCTCAAGTTTGCAGCAGGTTGTTCAAGTACTGCCAATGCTGCTGGGGTAAACTTCAGAGGGATAAAATCATCCTGTTAATGGTAAATATTCATGGCATCAATTCAGGAGTTGGACTTTCACCCAATAATTCCACCAACAATTTATGGGCATAATAAGGGGATTATCTCCTTCAGTTCCCATTCCTGTTCCCCAAACTCAATGCTCATCAGCCCAAAGTCTCTTAATTATTTTCTAGGGCTTCTGACTTTTGTCCAATGGAACATTACCTTGACCAATTGTATCTTGCAATATTTTATGTCTATTTAAATCCAGCATAATTCTCCTTTGCCATATAATTCTTGATTCCTTTTCTTTGTCCTGACAAATACCAGGACACAGGCCTTTAACTTGGTCCTTTTCCTTGTGAATTGTTAGGAACCACCTTGAGGCTCTTGGGAAGTGGATGGAAGAGCTGGGGTTTTTTGCAAGATCAAGAAAAAAACTGAAAAAACTGAAAAATCAGAAGCATTTCTTTCTCCAAGATATAGAGCTAGAGCAACTGAAAGGTTTGGGCTGTCACTGATGTATTAGATGTGAAATACCCACTATCTTTAACAAGGTGAATCTCTGACAGCAAAGCCTTTTATTCATGGCACCAGAGAGAACTGCATCCATGGGCCAATTTTCTGTGCACCTGAAAATCACACTATATTTCTTTACAGAAAATGCACTTTCCTTGCAGGAACTGATTGTACTTGGGTGAGTTCTACCGAAGGAATTACTGCTATTTTAAAAATAACTGTTATTGGTTTTAGTTTGATGTGGAATACAATAAAAACTAGGCCAAATTATGCAGGGTTACTATAATTATTTTGAAAGCTCAGCATGGAAAAATGTGTAACAGCTCATGTGCTCACATCAGGGTTCATTTCAATTTTACCCTCATGAACAGTTGTTCATTCATTGCTGATTGCAACAATCTTTTAATCAAGAAAACAGTGTGGATATTTTACTCCAGCTGGTAACAGGGATTGGGGGAAATGGTGAGATTAATTTTACAAGCTGAATTTGAGAACCAAATTCTTCAGAGTAGTAATACTTGCTAAATACAAAGAAGTGGCTTTAAAGTTTCTTTAAAAGGAAAGGCAGTGTCAAATTCAGCCTTTAAGCAGTGTGTTGCAAATGTTCTTGTTAGTTATTGAATGGCTTCAATGACCCAAGAAGCAGCAGTGGAAAGGTCTGTGTCACAGTCAGACCACAGAGGGAGCTTTTCCCCACTGCTTTTCATGTGGCAGCAATGGCCAGCAGCTCTGGTTTGCTTCACCAGCAACAAATTATAAATCATTAAATGAATGAGACAACACACAACAAAACAGCTGGAAGCCGGGATCTTCCCTTCTCCTCGACACTGCAATTAGCTCATGCAGTGCTTTTTTACTCTTCAGTGTCCAACCCCAGCATCTGACTGACTACCTTAGAGCTGGTGTGATCTGACTGCAGAAAGGTGGACAGACACCTCTGTGCTTCCAGAGAGGCAGATACAGGGAGGGGATAAGATAACAAGTCTTTTCTCTGTTCAAGTCCCATACTCCTTGTGTGTTACTCACCATCACAGCTCTCTGGAAAGCACCTTTCAATGTTTTCCCATTGTTAATGTGAAAGAGGGAAGAGAGCCAGAGAAAAAGAGGGAAGAAAAGACAGGGGGATCTCATAATCTCTTTAGATGTTGTTGTCAACTTTCGTGGGTGTTTACCTCTGGAAAATGTTGAGGTTAAAAGTGCTAGAGGTATCCAGTGAAAGCAGGACAATTCTTGATGAAACCTGGTTTAAAAGTTCCCACACAAACACACTTTCTCAACAGAAAATGGTACTTCTGGAGGAAAAAACCCAAACTTTTCTGACCACTGTTTGATGAGCTCCAGGATGATAACAAATCCTTCAGATTATGATTATAGTCTGATGGAGTCCTGCACCATCATTTTTAAGTAGGGCTCATCCAGTTATTGACAAGGAACAGCACTTGCATTGCAGAGTTCCCTTGAAGAATTACATGTTTCGGCATCACTTGCACCAAAACTGTTCTGCTTCAGGTTGTTGCAGGGCTCAGTTGCCTGCTCTTACTGTGCTGGCTTGTGTCTGCTCTGTCTCTGCTGTTGAACTGTTTAGATCCATTGTTCCCAACAGGACACTGCTCCGAGAGCAGGATGCTAATTAGATTTCTCAGATGACCCATCTGAGCAGACAACAGCAAAGGAGACTTTACCCCACAGACCTCTCAACTGTCCTCAATGACCAGGTTAGGAAACATGTGAAGGAAGTGCCCAAGAGATAAGAATTTACTCTCAATTCAGGCTTGAGCAAATAAGCAGATATGGAACCAGACAAATATCTGGTTTGCAGTCAGGAGATATGACTAAGTAGTCTATGGGACACATTGCTTTTATCAGTGATCTTGTATTCTAGTAAGCAGAGGAAAAACTGCATCAAAGATGTACTTTTTAACAGTAAAGTCCCACTGCAAAGTTATATACAAGTCAGGGGCTTTCTGTCAGTGTAAAAGGATAAGGCCCAGGCTCTTCAGCCTTCCCAGGCACAGCTGGAGTGACACCAGATATCAAAGGTGCAACTGATAGGCTTCACTCTCCCTGCCCTGGTTAATGCTTGGGGGCTTCACTGGAGATCTTGCATATTTGCAGAATTCAGGTTGGGGCTAGTCATCGTAGCTACAACGAAAAGCAAATGACAAATCCCTGGTTAGGTGTGTTATTAGTATCTGTTTTCACAGATTACTCCCCAGACTGATTTATTTGGTTTAGGGGGCTGTTTTTTCTACTGGCTCTTCTGGAATGCTAATAGGGACTGGGAAACTTAAACCTATTCCTATTCAGATTGATCTCTTGATATTTCTCATTCATTTATGTATTGAAATTATTCCATAATGAGAAAATGTTTGGAATTTTCATACAGAATCAAGCAGCTTTGATATGCCATACTTTACCCCAGCCATATCTTCTACATAGAGCGAGTAAAGATTGACCTCTGTCATGGTGATGTTTTCCTTATCTTTTTAGCAGCATGAAAACTGGCAAGTAAATCTTCTATAGAAGCTCCCAGCACAAAAGTGAAAATGAAATATTTAATCCCCATGGAAACAGCTTATC
This sequence comes from Ammospiza caudacuta, assembly GCF_027887145.1. Taxonomy (NCBI): domain Eukaryota; kingdom Metazoa; phylum Chordata; class Aves; order Passeriformes; family Passerellidae; genus Ammospiza; species Ammospiza caudacuta. The sequence continues at coordinate 31,661,154 of NC_080600.1, forward strand.
ATGGAGGGAGGATTTCCCCAAAAATCAGATTGTCAGCTTCCAAGAACACATCCTAAAAATGGTGATTTCACATCAAAGCTGAAAAGGCAAGTGGGAGGAGAGAGATTTGGAGGAGGAGGGGGAACCTGACTGCTGGTGTTCAGCAGGCCTGTGCAGTCTCATCCTCCAGGACCTAACTCCTCTGGATTTAGTGTACATTTGAGCACTTCCTTAGATTTTAAGCACTATTGGTAGAAGTGGCATTGTTAGGTATTTAATCTGAAAGTAAAGAGGATTGTCTTTCTTCCTTTCAAATCTAAATCTCTTGTTAGCTTAATTTCTTAAAAGGGAAACACAATCAGATGGGTTCCCCCCCCCCCCAGTGCAATTGAGAGTCAGGCTTCTTTTCTGTCCTTACTCCCAAAGAAAAGTTATAAAGGAATGCTTACTTTTATTTGTAGCTTTTTTCTGATCACTTAAGTGCACGTGATATATCAGTCCCTTAAATCCCTTTATTCTGTGTCTGAGTCTGCACTCGTCCAAGTATTTTGTTTTCAGTCTGCTGTGCCACTTCCCATTTTCCTCAGAGGTTCTCCTTTTAACTGCAGCATTTTAAAACTCAGTAACCACATAATATCACACAACCACACCATCTTCTCTTAAATTTTATATTTTCTACTTTAGTTCTAGGCAATAATCAATGCACTTGATTGCTCATGCCATCTACCAGTGGTGGAGGAAAGGAAAATCTGTCATGAATGCCCACTTTTCACAATCTATGGTTGAACAAGGTCCTTCTGCCTTTGTCTCCTGGAATTTATTTTCTTTCTGCAAGTCACTGAATTGTCCTCATATACTTTTATGATGATTCCTTAAGTGTCTCAAGTCATGGCACTTGGACTCCTTTTCCCTGTGGCTCCTCTGCTTTAGAAACAGTGCTCAGGCACCCAAGTTATTTAACTGTTCATGATCTTTGCACAGCTGAGGGAGAACAGATTGTTCCCAGCTAGTAGCCCACTTCAGAGCCTTATATTCCTAATCTCACTGATGTGGACCTTGGCTGATGTCTGAGTAAAAACTGACATTACTTGACAGCTGGTTTTGAAATGAACTGGCAGTTTCTATTTTCTAAAGGTAAGCGGTTGATATGGAATACTGGAAATTTTGGTGACACATTCATAACAGAGAAGAAGCCAAGGATGGAATTAACATGCAATCTGAATTACTGCAGGATGATGGAACATCTCTTTAGATCAAATTAATCTCTTGTCAGTGCAAACCACCCCCATGTGTTCAAACTGTTTGGGTTATTCCTTTGGAACCTGGACTGTTGCAGAATTCAAAAGATTATATTGTCAGATATAAAGACCTGTGCAAGCAACAGCATCGTTTGGACAAAGGGACTTTGGAGAGGCAATATACTGAGGTGAGGTGGAGCCTCAGCACTGCAAGCAGCTTTGCCTGTGCCCACCCAACCATATTCAAGCAGAGGCTCTTCAGGCATTGGAGGCCTTCATCATCCACTGAAAGCCTGACATCAGCTTTGCTTCTTGCGAAGAGATACCTGTGGAAATGTCTGGCCTTACAAAAACACCACCCAGTCCTGGTGAGTGAGGGGATGGGGGTGTGAAGGGCTTAGTCCTTCTTCACTCAGGCAACAGATCATTAATTTATTTCTGAAAATAAATAGTTAATTTTTATTAAAACTTGGCAGAAAGCAGAAGTCTGAAGAGCAGCACAATCCCAGCAGCATCCCCCTGAGGTGTCCATGTGGGGCATGGATGCTGGGCAAGCAGTGTCACTTCAGGCTGAAATCATTATTCTGCCTTTGAAGCTGTTCCAACCTCAACTTCCCTTGAGGAAGCACTGAAAAAGAGTGGACTTGTACCAACCATTATGGCAATTTTAGTGACTTTCCATTCCAACACAGTCCTTCTTTGAGTAAGGAGTTTCAGTTTGTTTGCGACCTGATCTAATGCCTCCCACATTCACTGAGCTGCATGGTTGTCTCCTCAAATTTGCTTTGCTGGAAGGTTTTCCATCAATTGCCTGTAAAACAGTGGGGCAAAGAGCCCCTCACTGCTTTCCCATTTCCCAGTGAGGCTTGTTTTACTGATGTTTGTAAAGCACATGGTAGTTTCTGCTTGGGGATTTCAAAGATTTGCACTTCTGCCTAGTCTAAGTAGCTTGACTTCAGCAAAGTTATGAACCAGATGAATATCTCAATCTTGTGCTAGTAACTCCTATCTAATTTTATTAAATCCTTTCGAGACCCAGATCAATATCTGAAATGCACTCTGTCCTGTAATTAATCTGATGAGCCATGCTACCCTTGTTTATAAATCCCTTCAAATTTTTTCTTTAGAGATTTTTATTTTAAAATTACACTGGCTTAGCAGAAGCACAGTCACGATCTCTGTTTCTCAGTAGCTTTTTCGTGCCCTTATTAAATCTCCTGTACTGAGTGCATTCAGTAATTCAGTGATCCTGCCTGGTGAGCAGGGTTGGACACCAGGTTCTTAGAGACCCTGCACAGGGGCACATTTGGCAATCTGATGGCTCATTGTGAAAGGAATCAATCAGAATAGCCTGACAGATTTGTGGGTTTGTTCCTCAGGCACATAAATATGTGATAAAGAGTGTGGAAATACACGAGTTAGAGCAGTGTCAGTACTCCTGGCTCCTGCCTCGTGCAGCCATGTGTCCTCACCAAGGCTTGGTCTGCTTCAGCTCTTGAGGACAGGGTCCACCTCTTTGCAAGGATGGTTTCCAGACACCTGGCTCTTTCAGAGGGAAGGGCTATTCAACAATCAGTGATAAACCACTCATCAGTGCTTAGTGCTACTAATTGATTAGGGCATGAGACCACCATCCTTTAGCTTCATTGCCCTGCAGAAAATTATCTTAGTTTATTAATAGTATAGATGACAGCAGGACTTAGAAGTAAGCTTAGGAACAGAAGGAATGAACAGAGCAATATCCTGACCCAGTTCTGTTGCCATTGACCAACAGTCACATAGCTCACGTACACAAGAGTGCAGGAAATGAACACACCACTGTTGTGTGCAGGCTCAAACCCACACTGCTGGTCTGCTGTGGCAGTAACTTCCAGTCTGAGCAGGAGGTTGGACTGCAGACCTCCACAAGTCCCTCCCAACAAGCCTTTCCAGGAGTCTGTGACCCTGCCCAGGAGTCCTGTCCTGTTGCACAACACACAAATGTTCACACTCTAGTGAGAAAGAGAGGGTCTAAGGATGGGGAGAAGCTGTTGGATATACACATAGGGAATCATTACAGATCTGGAAACAATATTATGGTGTTGGTTTCTTTTCCTTCATTGATCTTTAGTATTCTTCTTTGGAAGGGACTCAGCTGATTGAAGACATCAAGGAAGTGCTGAAGAGGCTTATGGCAATGAGGGCATCAAGCAGGGCAAGGCTGAGACAAAGCACTGAGATACTCAGTGGAGAGCAAAGCTACAAATACTTCCAGCTCCCTAGAGCTTTCTATGGAAGTCTTAAGTTTTCCCCATTTAAAGAGTGGGACCCACAAAGATTTTTGGCCTCAGATTTAAGATTTCTGCATGACACACAAAAAATATTGCACAGCTCAAAATGCAGTATGTGAAATCACTGAGAAAGTGTCAGGTCTTGGACATTGCTGCTGTCCCTAAAGGAGTTCAGAGGCTCTGTGAGGAGATCCATGCCAACCCTTTTTATTATATGAAGCTTATGTCCTCATAGAATTGTTTAGATTGAAAAATAGCTTTAAGATCATTGAGTCAAACCATTAACCCAGGACTACCAAGGCCACCACTAAACCATGTCCCCAGGTGCCACATCTACACATCTTTTAAATGCCTCCAGGGACTGTGATTCAACCAATTCTTTGGGCAGCCTGTTCCAATGCTTAACAATCCCTCCAGTGAAGAAATTTTTCCTAATATCCAATCTAAACTCTCCCTGTTGCAATTTGAGGCCATTTCCTCTGTCCTGTCACTTGTTACCTGGGAGGGCAGAAGAGAGAAATGGGTCTCTTTGTCCCTTCCGAAGAGAATTACGGCATTTATCAACAGTTCAGCTAATGATTCAAGTTTGGCACAGGTCTAGAATGTTCTTGTGCCCAATTCATGTATCTTGTAGCTGATATATATGCTAGTTTGGATTCAGAGCCCACTTAAGAACATCTTCCTTATCTCTGAGGGAATTTGCATGCCTCGCTGTTCCCCTTGCACAATGAGGAAAGCCTGACCCTCCAGCTTGTGAAAATCACCCCACAGCTTGTGAAAATTACCCCACTTTTGCATCAAATTTTTTGCCTGGGTGTAGTGACCCAGCCCTGATTGGGACAGATAACTTGACCAGCCAGAACCATGCTGGGCTGACAGGAAATCGGCAAGCTCAGTTCTGCAAGGCGCTGCTCAGCTGGGCTGCTGCTGCTGCTGCTGCTGCGTGGGATGTGAGGATAAGGAATCCTTCCAGGATGAGATCTGGGACACAGCCCGGCCCTGAGTGTGGGCTTCCCCACCAGGGTCACATAAGACCCCTGCTCCTGCAACAGAATTTGAGAGGAGTGCTCAGCATAGTTTGAATATCCCAGCGTGGGGTGGGGGTAAGGGAGCAGCTGGGGGGCTCTTCCTCTCACCCTTCATCCTCATGGGAATTAAACATGAGAGCTAAGTGCTCCTTTTCTGAAGCTATTATTGGCAACCAATGCAAAATGTCCCTTTTCATGACAAGTAAATGACCTGCTAAGTACAAGCTATAAAAATTCAGGTCATGTTTTCTGTTTCATTAATATGCTGCCTGACAAAGCCTTTGCCTGCTGGGGCTCTCTGCTGGGGAATGGGAGTTAGAAAACCCTTAAGGATTTTTCACTGTCATTATGAGACAGAAAGGCAAAGAGGCTTCTGAAGGAAAGAGGGCTCCCAAAAGACAAGGCTTTGTGTCCTGATCTCACGAACAACCACAGGAGGAGGCAAGTAATGCCATTTACACACGCAGTCCCAGTAGTGTGGGGTTCCAATGCTTTTATGTTTCACTAATAGCTGGGCCTGACTGTCCCAGAAGTCAATAAGAAGGTTCTTTTGATTGCAACAGGCAGTGGACCAAAAATGCTATTTAGACACAGAAATGTTTGTTAAGTTGGCAAGGAGGGGGAGAAGAACAATACTAATCAGAAAGAGAATTCAAGGGAGAGTCTCTCTGAAATGTTTTTCCACAAAAATCATAGAAGGGTTTACATTGGAAGAGCTCTCTAAGATCATCAAGTCCAACCATTAACCCAACACTGCTAAGGCCACCACTAAACCATGTTCCTAAGTGCCACATCTAAACCTCTTTTAAATACTCAGGTCACCCCTGAGCCTCCTTTTCTGCAGGCTAAACACCCCCAGCTCCCTCAAATGCTTCTCATAGGACTTGTGCTCCAGACCTTTCACCAGCTCCCATGGTGACCATAGTCTTTGGGTCAGTTGCATCAAGAATTTACTGGAGATTTTTTAATGTGGTTGTTCCTTCCACATAAAAATGTCTTTCAGAAATCAGAGGAACTGCCTCCCTTGCAGGTGACATCCAAGGTGGGTTCAGAGGGAGCATCACTTCTAGCTGTAACTACAGGGATTTCCCATAAAGGATGTAGCAAGGCTGGACCTTCATTCTCATGCTTGGCTTAAGCTGGATGAATCTAAAGCTGGGTTCTGGACCTAAAACCTTTTTCCAGTGTAAGGAGTTTGAGCCTGAAGGACTTTGAAGAGCATTAGGTTTTGCTCTTGGCAATATTGAGTAGCATGTGTCCTGCCTTCCTGAGTATGTTCTCTGGGCTTGCAGGGTGGTAACTGATGTGCCTAGGGCTGAGGTTTGGCTTTCCACCTCCAGGTCAATTCCCGTCTTCTCACCTGTCCTGCTCCCTCAACTACAAGCTGATAAAGTGAGTTTCATGTGGAGAGCATGGAGGCTGAGACACAGCAGGGAGATCCAAAATGTAACCTGAATGCCATTCAAAGGGTTATAAACATATAATTTACAAATAAAAATCACTGTCATTCAGAAGGCTATAAATATTTCCTTGAGCCACCAGGTATTTCCAGATTTGGCATCCAAATGTCCTGATGAATTACTTCTTGCCAAAGGTAGGTTTTAGTGCCCTTTGTATGGTTCAATACCATGTATTTTTTTCTCTGCTGTGCTCTTGCCCAGAATGCCAATGTTTTAGAGCAGCACTATCAGCCTCATTCCAGGGATACTCAGCCTGCAATGAATGCATTGATTCATAGCTTATTTTCAAAGCCAGAAGGAATTGCTATGCTGATCTGCTCTGACCTCGAGCATTCAGTGGGCACAGGAGTATTTATAGCTCTGTTTACAGCACTCTGCTCTGTATACAAGCGAGCAGGGACAAGAGCACGTTCCCTGTCCCAGTGTAGGTCTGACAGCCACTACAAATTCAACTGCTTTATTAAGGTATTGCCCTCAGTAACTGGCAGGGCAGATTAGAGAAAGCAATTCCAGAGCACGTGGGCAGGGAGTCACCCACACACAGCACTTGTGCATACAGTTATGGTCTGCCTGCAGCACAAGCAGAAATAAGCTCCAGGTGCAAGGACAGAGATCTGGGAAATCCTGGGCTTGTCTTTCTCAGTCTTCTTGCTAAGCCTGTCTTGTGTCTTCTCTTGGGGGACCCTCTGTCCTATGTTTTAACCATAGGGAAGCAGCGCAAAAGATGCATAAGATCACTGGATGACTGAAATGAGCTTAGGAATAAAAAATAACTTGTAGGGAGGTTCTAGAGAGCAGCAGGACAGAGCCACGACCAATTGCAGATGTTTCAGCTCTCCGAGTGCAACATGTCTCAGACATTTATATGTGTGTTCCCTGCTTTGTACTTGGAGTCACGGGCCAGGACGCAGTGTGTTCCAGAGCACATCATGCTGCTGCGTTTCACATGTGGTGATGAACAGACCTGCCCCAAGCTCAAGCAGTCCCAGAAGGTAAACTCACTTCTATGTGTGCAACTGAGACCATTAAAGTGGAAACTGCTGAAAGTTACTTCACTTTCCACTTGCCATGCCCTGTCTTCATGCCTTGCAGCACACAGCCAGTCTGCATGACCATTTGTCTTTCCCCTGAGCTTAACTCCGTTCTTGAGCTCCTGATGTGTGGTGAATGTCCAGCCAGAAACCTGAGCAACAATCAAATCTATTCATTAGACAGATTAGCTAGTTTTTCTTCCTGTTCAAGGTCAGATTTCTGCAGGTTAATGCCCTGGAACTGCCAGTGCAACATAAGACACCTGTGTCACTTTTCTCCCAGTAAAATGGAATTTACTACATTCCTTAGAACATTATTTTCATAGCTCAATTTTGCTAGAGTTATGATTGACATGTGTCCAGTCAAATTCTCCTGAGAGCCTGCCTTTTTCACCAAACTGTATTTGTGAGTGAACACATAATTGTCCAACATTGATGAAATCCCCAAGAGGAAAAGTAATTGCTTTTTTACATGCACAAAAGTAAAATCAGCTGGAGCTAATGCTCTGCTTGTTAAGAGAAGCAGTTATTAATATTTCTGCATGGAGGCAGCACAGCCACCAAGGCCTTGCTAGTGTGAATCTCATAGTCTTGCTCTTGGGCAAAGTATATGCAGTCATCTCTAATCTGTTCCATCTCTCCCCAAGCAGCTCACCCAGCACCGTGAACAAATTGCCTGCAAATGTCGTCATCGGGCTTCATCTGGCACTATCTCTTCTTCTGTCTGGGTCATTGATTTCCTCATCTCCTCTGCCTTGAAACTCACATCTCACATTAATTTGTGGCTCTCTGGTACTGAAGCAGCTGCACTGTGCCTTCGCTGCTCAACACCAGCAGCTTTCAGCCTCTGAAGTGTCCTTCACTGCTGCTCACATGAAGACCTCCTGAATGTGTCTCAAGTGGCCTCCCTGCCTGCCACATAACAACATGTGCTCTGCCAGCTTTTGTTTCATCACAAGAGAGCTTAGAGCTCTTCTGCTTTCGGAAATTGGGTAAGATTCAGTCTCCTTCCTACAATGACTCAGTGTGCTGCAGAAATTACTCCTGCCTTGTATGAGCAGCTACTGTGGATCTCTCAGAGCTGTGCCAGTCTCTGCTAGCCACCAGCTGCCTTCTAGAGAGCAGAGCAAAGACCTGGGGCTGCTCCACACTCTGGTCTTATGATTTCTAAATATAGTCCATTGATAAATAACACAAATGCATGAAGGGCACAAAATCAACAGTTGTTGCAGGTGCTAAGGCAGCCTTTTCCTCTGTTCTTTCACCCGTGTCACTGACGCCTTTCAACATCACCCTTTGCATTCTGAGTAGGTATTGTAGCTTTGCACAGCTATTTCCAAGGATCTAATCTGGCCAGCAGAAACTTTCCTTGTGTTTTATTAGGAGCAATAAAAGTCTCACCTTTCCTCAACACTTGCAAACTGAGTGCATCTGACACGGAAGTAAGTACAAGATGTGAAGCCCTTACTCCTAAATTAATGGTGATCTTAATGGGAATAATTCCATTCAAAGGAAGTGTCAGATAAAATTAGTCTATTTCCTTAGGGAAGTGTGTTCTTTTATAAAGCTCTGCCAATCCTTGCTTTTTTAGAAACCAAATTGGCAGTCTCTTTGTTTCACAGCCAAATTCCTGATCCTAGGCCTGGAGTATGTCTGGAAAAACATTTCTAGAGAATCCCCTGTTATAAATAACCTGGAGGAGGGAAGTATCCTTTGTATCCTTCCTAGAACAAAGAGCAGCAGGCTGTAAAAGGGCATGGAGAAAGGGCTGATCTCTTGTAGTAGAGAAAAAAAATCTTGATCTTGAGGCTGATGTTTGCAGCATGTGCTCAGGATGAGTCACATGAAAGGCAAATTGAGATAAGAGCAAAGACTCCTGAAAGAAAACGGCCGATTTTAATCTCTGTATCCCAGTTTACATGGTCTTTGCTGTAGGAATAAAAGCTCTGCATCCCCCAGTAATGTCTCCTTAAAAGATGCAGCACCACCAGCTCCCCTGAGCTTCCTACCTGTGCTCTCACTGTATATTCCCTAAGCCTCTCAGGAGGTTTGTTCTTTGTGACCCATTTATAGAGGGTGCTCATGCTCAGCCTGTCCCAGCCCTCCTGCAGCTGTCACGGCCACTCCATGTCCCATCTCCAGCCATGCTGACTCTGAGGAAGTCACAAGAGAAATTTTATCAGTTGATGTAGTTTATGTAGTTGCATGGGAATATCACTAGATGTCCTCTACTGCTAAGCAGCTTCACCATGGTCTGTGCCAAGCACCAGGGAAATCTGGTGAAATCAATCTCAGTTGTTGTGGCTTCATTGTTCCTAGTCCATAGAAGCAGAGCTATATTGTTCATCCATAGCCTGAAGGTGTGACCTGTTTCCTCTGACCAACTGGACTCACAGTGGCAGCAAAGCTACTGCACTGGCTTCATGCAGGTTTGGAGTCAACTGGCAGTGTAGGAACACCTCAATGTTTTCCTTTGCAGCTCGTTTGAGATTGTGCCATCTGACAGAGCTCAGGCTGTGGTCTCTTTGTGCTTTTCTCCAAATTCAACACAGAGGCTCAAGCCCACAGGGCTCTGCTCTGATCCAATGTGGTGCAGGATGGTGCTTTTATCTCCGCAGGGTGCAGCAGGTACAGCTCCCTGCTCCAGCACAACCTGCCTGTCCCCCAGACAGTGATGCCAGCAGCACTTTGGGTTAGTTCTTGGAAGGGCCACTGCATCCCCTCAAACCCCATCTCCATCCCCTGACTTCCCTGAAGTGACCTCTTATCCCTGGCTATATGGCACCAGCAGGAACTTGTACTGACAAAAATCTTACGCATTGCACTGTTCCTGAAAAGGAAAACTTTTTTCCTTTTTTTTTTTTTTTTTAATTTTTTCTTTTTTTTTTTTCTTTTTTTTTTTTAATTTTGTGCAAATAGTCTCTGTCTTGCTGTGGTGCTGTGCAAAGCCTTGTGTTTGCAACCTCCTGCTGCAGAGCCTGGGCAAGGGAAGTGTCCCCAGCAGCCCAAAAGGCAGCTGCCAACAAAACAAGCCAAGAGGCTCATGCTGCACTAACCCACTCAGCTTTAATATGGGACAATAAACAGCCACATTCATTAGACCTAATAGTGAAATACTATGCTACATACATAATGCATCCTCTGATTTAGTGAAAGCTAGCCTGAAGTATAATCTGACTTGAGGAGTTCAGAGGTTGCATGGTCACTTTAATCTAGTCACTGAAGCTGAAACAGATGGGAAATGCCATGTGCTGAAATCTGCATGGGGGAAACGTTGGCTGAAATTTTAAGGCACTCTTTTCTTTTAGCTTTCTATTTTGTTCCAAGGTTTGAAGTGTCACCCATCCTGCACTCACATCCCCCCAGGGAGGGCTGGTCAAGGGGAGGCTCTTGATGCCGCTGCCTCTGCTGTCAAACTGAACATGATGCTTTGTTTGAGGGCTCCTTGGGGTGACTCAGCAGGATACAAAAATGCACTTTAAAAGGAGTTGTATTGTATAAGCGCTCAACCACAGCAGCAATTCCCCTTTAGCAATGTTGTTAACTAATACGCACACAAGAAATTTAATGCTGCTCCAGATACTGGATGGAATTGAAAGAGGCCTTTTTGGCTTTCCTCCGTCCATAATTTTAGTATTTCTTATGGTAGGAAGGGTACTGAGAGCTGAGCAACAACCTGACATACAGATACCTGACATACAGGAGCCAGGCCACAGGCTTTTCCTGTCAAGTGTTACTGACTTTGGTATGAAATGCATCAGAGATTTTCAGGTTTAGGTGTCTGAATATTGGGCTTGGTTGGCAAATGCAGCTATCTCCACAGAAGCAAAAGTGTGCAGCTCTGAAGGGTGATTTGTTTAAGATGCCCAAATAGAAAGCTGGATGCTCTGATTTAAAGATCTAAACCTGAAGACTTTGGCCTATCAGTCCCAGGACTGCTGTGTCCCCAGCATTTAGTGACAGCATTTCCACACCTCTGAGGATGTATAAATGACCTGCTGTGTGCAGCTTTGCCAGTTCTGCCCTCCCTGGTGGCAAGATGTGCTGATAGCAAAAACCAGATTCCTCGTAGCCAGTCACCTCCATCACTGCACTGGGAGGATGAGGAGACTGTTTTGTCCTAGAGGGAAAATTTGTAACCAATAGAGAAGCTGTTTCACATCAAATTCAGGTGTAAACATGTGACTCCTTTTGACGAATGCAAATCTTACAAACCCAGCTGTCAATTCATGTGAACAAAACAAATCTGTTCCACGGTTTGGTTCAGAAACCTGTGGGGTTCTCCTGGTCTGCTCCCTCTCACCTCTTCCACGCTGCTGGACCAGTGCAGGTTTTGAGGCAGATACATATCTTGTTTGTAAAATGGCAGTACACTTCTCTCTGCTTCTTACACGTGTGGAAAGATAGCAAGGAGGCTGTCTTGTTCTGTGCATGCCACAGCGCTGTGCCAGACTCCTTGGGTAGATCTTTCTGGGGACTACTGGAGTGAACAGAATGCTAATTTAGCACAGGAGGAGAGCTGGGATTGTTCACTTGGGTTTAAGAATCATTTTGAGTTCCTGTACCTCTGCTTTGCACACCACCAGGGAGGTAAGCCCTGACCTAGCATGGTAAATCTGCAGGTGACTAAATGTACCCTCTGAGATGCTGTGGGCACTCAGTCTGTACCTGAGCACCACCCAGGGTTGTGCCCAAGGTGCTCCTGTGGTAGGACACATCCTTCCTGCTATGGATTATTGTCACACAGCCATCCCTAGCATCCTCTGTGAGGGCAGCATGTGTCACTAAGTGTGTAGGAGCGGGAGCAGAGCTTTTGCTGGTGTCAGGTGCAAGGTCTGAGGTGGCAAAGGAGCCCGCAGGTGGCATGGGAAGTACTGCTTTGGTTCTGCCTCCCAGTGTCAGCCAAGGGCACAAATGAGAGGTAAGAAAAGTAAGCACTGCCTATGTGTCCCCCGAGTGCTATATAGGATGAGTGCTGGTGTATTAAACACTAATTCTCTTATTGGGATTAAAGTCGATGAAGCTTCTTTGTATTAAGTATGAATATATCTACAGATATATATATATATATATATATATATATGGGGGAGAGGGAGAAGGGGTGCTGTGTGCGCACAGTAGCTGGTTCTCAAAGGCTCGGTGTGTGCCGCGTTCATGCGGCGTGAACGGTGCTTGTGGCAGTCCGTGCCCTCCGGCTGCTGCCCCGTCCGTCAGACAGAACAGGCTCTTTACTCTCCCCCTCCTCCTCCTCCGCTGGCGGCTGCACAAGCCCGGCAGCCGGAGGGTCGGTCCGCTCCCCTTCAGCCACAGCCCCGTGGGGCCCGGGGTGCCGGGCGGGGAGAGCGGCCCGAGCGGTTTAAGGTGCCGCCGCCGCTGCCGCCCCGCTCCGCTCCACCTTAACGCGCGGCGGCGGCGGACGGGCCCATTGCCGCGCCGGGGGTCGGCGGGCCCGGGCCCCCGGGAGCCGCGCCGCCGCCGCGCCCGCCGGACAGCGGCCCCCACGCGCGGCCCGAGCGGCCATCGCTGCCGAGCCGCAGGTGACGGCGGGTCCCCGCTCCGCCGCGAATCCCCCTCAGCGGCGCCCGGCCCGGCCCCTGGCGGCGGGGCCGGGCTATTTATAGCAGCCGCCGCGGCGATATAAGGGATGGCGGGCGCGGGCTGCGCTGCCGCGGTCGCCGGGGCCGGAGCGCTGCCGGGCCGCTTCAGGGCGGGCGCTGAGGGCGCGGCCCCGCAGCCCGGGTGAGCGGGCGGGGAGTGGGCTCGGAGCGGCGCCGCTCCGTTCTGTGAGCGGGGCGGGGGGACACGGCCAAACAAACAAACAATAACCCGGGTGCGTTCTGCCCGTCCTCCGCGGGACAGCGCCGCGCACTTTCGGCGCTCCACGCGTGACAAGCCCGCGGGAGGGGCGGGACCGCCGTGACACCCGGCGGTAACCGCGGCGGGGCTTCCCCCTCTGCCTCTTTCCTCTCCCCACAGCGATTCCTGCTGAAATGCGGCGCCCCACGCTGGCATGAGCCCCGCCGTCGGGAGCAGCGCGCCCCGGGCACCGCCGCTTTCCCTGGCCGCAGCTCGGTGTCGGGAGCAAAGCGCTGTCGCCGACTGTCGCCGCGGAGCCGCCGCTGGCGGCAGCGCCGGACGCCGGGCGAGGGACGGACGGTACGGGCGGTACGGGGGAGCTCCGTGTGGCGGGCGGGCTGCGGGGGGCTCGGGGTCCGTGCCCCGCCGAGAGCCGGGGAAAGGCAATGTATGGCGCTATGGTCGGAGCGCCGTGCGGTCCGTGCCGGCTCCGGGGCGAGCGCTGGGGAGCGGGCTCGCTCTGAGTTACGTGGTGTAATGGAAGATCTTAGTAAGCAAGCTTGTGTCAGGGGTTGTTCCCCCCGCCACAGATTCAGAGTCACGGTATTATCTTACTTTCCTACCCCGGGTGTGTTTGGATGTGATCTGGGTATGCCGAGGATTCTTATCTTGCATTAAAATTGCTCTTGGATCACTGAGTACTTTGAATAAGCTTCCATAACTTTTAGAAGGACAGAGATGCTGTCTTCAATTTCAGAGAAAGGAGGAGGTACGGGTTTGGGTTTGGTTAGTTTGGTTTTTTGGTTTGGTTTTTTTTCCTGGTTTTACTTTACTTTTACTTTGCTTTTATACTTTCTGCTGTAAGAAAACAAACTGAACCACAGATAGGACAAGGATTTTTAAAATCTTGTGATTGGGATTGCTGAGGATTAGAAAGAAAATTTGTAGGTTTTTTGTTTGTTTATTTACTTTAATCAATGGCTCAAGAGCCCTAGAAACAACGTATAAAGCTCTGCTTCCTAGACAGAGAGAAACTTAAGCTAAAGCCACGCTGGCTGCAAGCTGAGGAGCAAGTTAAGTGTTAGACCTCGAGTGGATCACTCTCAAGCATCCTGCACTCCTCTGCTCCAGTGACTCTCCTTGTCGTGCAACAAATTGGGACTTCACACCAGCAGGTCCGAGAGCAGACAGGGCTTCTCTTGGAAGAGCAAAGCGCACAGGGGAGCCTTGATCCCGGCGTGAGGCTTTTTCCCAGCACAGGGAACTGCAGCCCTTCAGCACTGTCAGCTGGCACTGATCTCCAGTAATGCCACGGAAATACAAAAATCTAAGCCACCAAGTCCTCAGCTTAAATCATCTAAGTTCGGATTTTGTCAGCAGGCTTAAAAGGATGCTATTGACTGGAAATGTTTATGTACGTCTTACCTGGAAACTGTTGTTCATACAAAAGTTGATATTAAGAAAAGTGAATCAACTTTATAGTTGTATCAGCTATAGATGTGCTTTCTAAGGTTTCACTCTGAAATTACGTGGTTAGCTCAGGCTCTTTTTGCATAAAAGAGATGCATTTCAAATGCCTAAAACTGTTATTTTTCTTTATGAAAGGTACTTGTCTCTTGCTCTGAATCTGTTAAAATGGATTTGCAAAACCGGGGTCTGTTAATTTAAGAAAGGCTAGAAGAAAGATAAGAGAAAGAACAAGGGGTGTGGCAAGGAAATTGCATGAAGTAACAGCTTTAAAGAAAAACTCTCTGTAGTAGAGTTTCAGACTGCCTAAGAGAGCTAAGATTTCTTTCTGGATAATTGAGCTGAAAATACCAAGCTGACAGTATCTCCTTAAAAATAATAACATATGTAGAAAATAGGTATGAATAGCTTCATATTGTAGTTCTGCATCAATTTGTCTTTCTTTGATTTTGCTCCTCCATTCCAGGAGATATCCAATATGATAAGAATGTATACCCAGATTGCAGAGGGCCAAACACCCCACCAACATCTCTCCTGAAGCAGAGCAGCTGGGTCAGAGCTGGCCCAGCACCTCTTTTCAGAAATTATCTGAGAGGCAGTTCTATTTATTGAAGTTTTTGGTGGGTATTTTCATAAGCTCCAAGTTTTTTGCAGAGAATGCTAAGAATTGCAGAAACTAAACTTGCCTTCTTTGGGGGGAACTTCTTGGTATGTGTTGCATTGGATGTTCTTTCCTTAACCTGGGACTGAGGCTAACACTAGGGAGGAATAGCATTGTATCAGAAGGTGATTAGAGAGGACTTTCTTCCTTCTCACCACCTTTTTTTTTTGGGATCTGGTGGAAAAACGGCATTTGGGGAATGGAAGGAGGAGGATGAGTCCTTCACCAAGCTGGTGTTGTAATTGACAAAGGCAGTGTAAGGCAGGGGGATATAGGAAAAATGAGTGTGATGATTCATTATTGTCATTGTGCTGGGGTTTCTTAGGCTCCTCTTTAACTGCAGTGTCCTGTACCCAAGTCCTCTCTGGCCCATTAGCTGCTCCATGTGCTCCTAGTGGTGTTTCTGGGCTGACAACATTTGAGCAGGAGCTCTACTCCCTTCTCTCAATTCTAGAAAGCTCCTTGAGGAAAACTGTTAAGCTTTATTCAATTCTGCCCTTTCATTTTTATCTTCCTTCCTTGGGTGTGAAGTCCTTTTTGTAGCTGGATTCAAGCCAAGAGCTTCTACCCACAGCTGCCAAGCCTGGATCCCTACTGGCTCCAGGTGAGTCAGTTCATTAGGATGAATCAGTGTGCCCTGTAAAAGTTTTAGGCTCCAGACTTCAGCTTGACCACTCTTAATAATTTGGTTTTGCCTGGTTTATTTGTTTGTCACTGCTTCAGCTAAGCTGTCAATTCTGGTGGCTCCTTGCTTCAGACTTGCTCAGCCTTTGGAGCCATGCAGGGCCTTCAGCCAGTGTCCCTACACTTTGTGGAGCTGCTTTTGCCTCAGCATTGTAACTCCTCCATGACCACTCATCCCTTTACCTCTCTTATGTGCACAGGGGGAGTTAGGGGGGATTGCACCTCAGCATAGGAATGGGCAGCTCTCAATGCAGGGAGTACTTCAGATTCTGGAGGTGGAGAACATTAACATGAATCCACAGGAATGAAGAGGGGTCTGTTTTTGCATGGTGGAGGTGTTTGCATAAGCTTTTACTGTCATCAATAAGTAGATTGGGATTCAGGGGACAGATTCAATGTGAAAAATAGGTATTAGTTTTCCAGCTTCCAAGGTAGGGCTGAGGAAGAGAATGGTGTTAAAAGATACGGA
This sequence comes from Ammospiza caudacuta, assembly GCF_027887145.1. Lineage (NCBI taxonomy): Eukaryota > Metazoa > Chordata > Aves > Passeriformes > Passerellidae > Ammospiza > Ammospiza caudacuta. Next base: position 31,677,237 of record NC_080600.1, read on the forward strand.
AATGTGCCTTGAAAGTAACCATGCAAAGATGGATTTTTGTTGTATGAAGCACCCAAAGTTAACGAGGTATAAAGCAGAAGGCTTGGGAGGATTTGGTCCAAGTGAAAACAGAATGAGCGTGGGACTGGCAGATGGGAGGAACATGAGCCCACTCCTTGGTGGAGCTGTTGCTTCTTTCTCCTGTTGTTGCTTACAGGGGTGCTTGAGAGAAGATGCTTACTGGGGAGGGAAGAATAGCCTTCCTGTTCTACTTGAATGTCACTGGCTGTATTTTGTTCTGCAGGGAATCAAAGTTCCAGTGCTCCAGTGGGTCACATCCTGAGTGTCTGTATCCAAAGTAAATCTAGAGCAACACTGTCCACTTCAAAAATATCTGCAGTAAGCCAAGACTAGCTCTTTCTGAACAGAGAGGATAAATGAGCAGCTGCAACTTCAAATACTGAGTTTTTTGGCATACTTGGTTTTTCTGAGATTTATGACTCTTTTATTCTCTGTTTGAGAATGTAGTGGAGCAGTTGCTGATCTGTACATGTGTATGTGTGAGAAAATGTCAGTGGAGGAGTAATATATATGGAGATCTTGCATAGAGATAGAGCAGGCAGTCAGTTTGGCATTAGAAAATGAAATAATTGTACAAAAATATGTCTCCTGAAATAACGATTGAGGGAAGGGGTAGGGACAGGGTTGGGGAGGTTAACAATATTTTTGAGTAATTTTCTCTACTTACAGTACTTGTTACTGACCTCTCCTGCAATTTTACTGCCTCAGACACTGCTTTTCCAGTGAGTGATGCTTTGTGCTGCACAGGCACAAAGGTTCCATCTGAGACACCAGCCCAACACCTGGAGCTAGGTGAAGGGATGGGAAACTGCCTCCAAGTACTTTCTCTGTCACAACCTGGCCAAAGGTAGGTAGGCTGAGGTCAGCAACTCTTACAGGTGCCAATGAACCTGCCTTTCACTAAGTCCAGTTTTCTTTCTAAAATGGGGAAGTAGAAGTTATTTCTTTGTGGGTGTGTTGGGAGCATAAATACAGCTGAGATACTTCAGAAGGCATCTAAGTATCTGAGACAGTCTTGGATGGGATTCCCCTTCTTGCTACTTCTCTTCTGGCCAGAACTGACCAGCAGAAATGTTCAGTGCTTGTACAATTTACATATTAATTTTTGGCTAAATTTTGTTAACCTTGGAATTTGTTTGACATTAATGGGCTCAAGAGTAAAATATTTAACTACTTTCTTGTACTTTTTTCTACTATAGATCAATTTAAAAAGTTCCTGCACTCTTTCACCTTCTCCCAAATAACACAATGCTTGCCTTGCCTTCTCTTTGAGAAAGTCTGCTTCTGCAAAGAATGTTGTACCAAATATATAACTTTATGCAAGCTGGTAAAAATGGTTTATTCTTTCTTCATCCCAGCTCTTGACTGCATCTGCCTAGTTCTTGGTCTAGAGATAAATGTCACTGAGGACTGCCTGGGGACTATTTTGCATCTGAAAGGTGACTTGTAATGATTCAGGTAATGAGCCAGACCACTGTTTTATGTGTGACTGATGCTAGTCCACTGAAGTCCAAACAGCTGCTCCAAGTTTCTATCATCTCCAGTGAAAACAAGTACAACAGCATCAGCTTGCAGCCAGTTTACAGTAAACCTGCTTCCTGGGCTGTGGGTTAACCTCCTTAAATATCCCTGTGGTCAGGTCTGTTACTCTTGTATGTGAAAATAAGTCTTGGTGTGCTTTCTGATTTACTGAAGTGTAAATAAACCAAGAAGGTCTTTCAGGCTCTCTCATCAGCCTATATTAGTAACGCTCATCAGCTCTTGACTGGAACTTTGATGGCATAATTACTCTGAAAGGGTAACATATTCAAAACTACCTGTGTGACTTTGGGAGTTAGATTCCTCAGAGTCTTAGTCATTATTTTAAAAAGCAATTAGCTTTTTAAGCTACACACACTCCTGGAAGTTTTAAGCAAAGGCTTCTGTTTATCTTGTCTTTAAAATGACAGTTTCTAGGATGAGAGTTGTGGCTCTTCCACTCCACTTATTTCAGATATTAAATAAGAGTTTTGGAGAGACAATTAGAAAAATACTGTGGTAAATAAATTCTCATGGTTAATCTTACTAGAGAGGTCCAAGAGGTAAAAGTGTACTTTTCAGTCACCTGACAGCAGGATGGATGTGGGCATGCATTTTCAGCTATGCCTTTAGGACAGCTGAGAGGATGAATGGTGTCTCAGCTGTTGTTGTAGACAGAGCAAAGCATGTATTTCTCTAGCCAGGATTTGGTGCACTTAACTCAAACAGCTTGTGACTAGAGCAGTTCAAGCACTGGGGCAAACATGGTTATCAGCAGAAGCAGATAAACTAAGAAAACAGTCTTGCATGCTCTAATGTTTGTGCAAGTAAGATTTTAATTTGCTATCAGTCCTAGGGTTCTTTATGAGCAGTGATGGATTAGTCTTGATACTTGTGCAAGTTTTAAAGCATTCCTGTAACATTTGTAATGCAAAATCTATTTATTTTGTAGCATACCTGTGAGATAGGGACCTGCTATTTATCTCATTTGTACAGCTAGGGAACTGAAGTATTCAGTAAAGCTAAACACAGCATGAGGGATTGATCACACAAGAAAGTCTGCAGCAGGACAGGCAGGAGGGTGCTCAGTCATGATTCTCATGAAAATCAACAAGCTCTGGTCCATGCTTTTCCCATCTGATTCTTCCTTGGTGCTTCTGATGCAGCTTGTGGCATTTGCTTGACTAGGCAATGTGTGTTTGGCTTTTCTAAGGAAGAAAGCTCAGGCCTGGTGACAGAGGGAGGTGATGTGTGTCTGGGGAAGGTGAAGAGTGGGAAGCATCCCCCAGCTAGAGATGCCTCCACCACCACTTCTTCAGTGAGTGGCTTCCCCAAGGCTGGCACAGGCTGCTCCTTGGCTACTGAAACTGTGTTCCTCTCTGGCAAATCCCTGCTCTTCCTGTGCCCAGAGCAGCTCTGCTCCTCTTAATAAAGTTGATATGAGTGGCTGGGTTGATGATGGAGCTTCCTGCCCAGCTCCACATCTGCTGCCACAGTGCTGAGTCCCTGTGCTGCCTGGGTTCCCTGATGGAGCAGAGCTTCCACTGCTCCATCTCAGCCACATGAGGGTCACCAGTACTTGGAGTTTGGTGGAGAAAGTTGTCCAAAGCTGGCAGGAGGAATTTTTTGTAATGGTTGCATGATGAACAGTAACAATGTGAGTTTTATTGCTCAGAATGTATCCACATTTTTAGGATGCTATATTTAAAAAGGAGAAAAAATGAGTCATGGGGAGCTATGCTAATGCTAAGTATTTATGTCTACCTCTTGTGAGGCTGAAGGCAGTGGGAGTTGAGCAACATTCTTGTGAAGTGTCTAGAGGATTTATGGATCAAACTAAAGCCTGCTGAAGTCAGCTGTAAGTCATGCAGTGCCTTGCTCGGGGCCCATGTCATGTACTGTGTGTGGGTTACAGTGAAATATTCCACTTGGGAAACCCGGGAGCGCTCCGTGCTGCCGGCTTCCCTGGGCTTGGGCAGGAGCTTGACTTGCTCCCAGTGGTTATTACTCTGCCACTGGGAAGTCACTCCTGGCTTGCTGCCAGGGCAGGAATGTTGCTGTGCCTCCCAGGCCATGCCTGCAGCACCATAGATATGGATACCTGTGCCCTGAGTGGGAGCAGGCAGAGCCCGGCATGTCTCGGCTTCTCCTGCACTCCCAAGGAGTGTAGTGTCAGGGTCTGCTGTGGTACAAGCTGCTGAAGCTTTCCTTTCAGAGCTGGCTAGGGTCACAGGGATGCCAGGGTTCGGATGCTTTCACTTATGGCATGCCTTGACACTAATTCAGTTGGCTTCCACTTAATCATGAAGTGCAAATGTTGGAGTTTGTTTTTTTAAAAGTTCTTTAATGAAATTGCAATGTGATTGAGAGCGCCAGTGGGTTCAGCTTTGCAGGTGTCTGCTTGCCAGCATGCCTCAGCTCCTGTCACAGCTATGGGAAGGACTGGGAGCAGGATTTCAGTGGTGGGTGAGCCAGCAATGGAGTATGGAGAGGGACTCTGTGAACAAACCCTGACAGCGCCATGTGTCCAAAAAATGCAGATTTGGCAACAGCAAGAGGCTCTGCAGATCCTCTGTGTAATCCACTTATTGGAAGGAGAAGGTTTTGAAGTGAGCAAAAAATAATTATTAAAGTGAAATCTTCAGCTTTATTGGACTTTTAAATTTTGTTTTCTTATGATTTTTTTTGGTTTTTTTTTTAAGAATTGGTCATATCAGTATGAAAGTGAATGTGTTTAATCTTCCTTGGATATAGTTTTGAGTGGTGCACTATTGCAACCTCTTTTGTTTTCCAGTGCAAGGCATGCTCTGGTTTATGGAAATAAATACTTGTTCATCTTGCAAATATAAGAGGAGTTGAAAGGCTTTTGAATAGGACTCTGCTCTTTGCATTGCTGGAAGCACTAAGCCTCATGGTGAGCAACAGATGATAGGCATTAGCTGGACCAAACACCCACCCATTTCAGATTAAAAGGATGTTAATGGACATCAGTGTAGTGGGAATTACAGCCACTTTTTTCTTGAACTGGCCTTCCCACTTAAAGAACAACTAAAGCACCACTGTAGCATGCCTTCAGGTACCTGGTGACTTAAAGAAAGCATTTAAAGGATTTTTTTCCTGTAAACTTGTGATACAAGTTCTCTACCAGTTGGCTGTTGAAGGGATACCAAATGACAAAATAACAGGATGCAGATGAAATTTAATCTCTTGGTCACATTGAGACACTATTATCGGGTCTGTCATCTGTCCTTAGCATACTCAGATAGCTCTTGAGTGGTCTGCATAGACAGCTGGCAGTTTAGTAGAGATTGTGATCTTCAGAAAATATGTAGCTGATGTCTTGTGTAATACTTGCTATGGAAGTATTGGTGTCACTGGCCTATGTGCAGCACTTGCTGGGTGGGGAACACATGTCTATAAAGCAGGACTCTTTGGAAGATGTTATTCAATACCCAAGCACTCAATCCCAGAAAGAGACCTAAGGGCATCCACAGAGCTTGTGCTGCAGGGTGATGAACTGGGAGCAGGGAGATCACTGAAGGAATCCCTTTGGCTCAGCAGTGCTTGCTGCTGACTGCAGTTGCAGACTGAGGCTGGTTTGTGGCTGCTGGTGTTTCGTAGGGACAAGAATCCCTAACTAACCTTGGAGCAGGAGGAGACAGACATGCCCCAGTGCTCTGGAAAAACCCTCAGCTGTTGTGAATTGTTTTTGTGCAGCAGTGCAAGGTCAAACACTGCTGTTGTAGCTCTCAGAATAGTGCACAATCTCATTGTTAAGGTACCTGACTGCATCTGACACAGCTGCCCTTGGACAACAAGGCTGGTATTGCCTGAGTCCACTCTGTGCACTTCACCTGAAGAGACCTTGGTGGTAGCTGGGGAAGAATCACAGCTTGGAATTCGAGCATCCAGAGGTTGTGATCAGCTGGAAGACAAGGTGGACTTGAATAAATACTTGCAGCAGTACATCTCTAAGAAAATATTCTGTAGCTCAAGGGCAGAGTGCTTTGAGAGGGACTTCTGTTTCCTCCACATGCTGTGGATGCTTTCAGATCTAATCTGCAAACAGGGACTATGTCAGGCATGAGGAACTGTGCAGACCATTTGCTTTTCTTGAGCTCTGGGCAGCTCCAAAGAGATACTGAATGCTCTGTTGAGATGCTCTGCTGGCATTGCTTCTTCTGTGCATCCTGCAAAATAGCTCCAGGAAGCACAAGGATGCTGACAAGCTGCTGCATCACCCTAGCCCTGTGAGCAGCAGGGGTTTTGTTACATGAGATTTACTTGTGGAGTATTAAGTCTGTTTTCAAAAGTTTTCCTTGGACCAAACGCCTGTGGAGCATGAAAAGGCTTTCATGTTAATCGGCCAAGTTAGCTAAGAGAATATGTAATTCCTTATTCTTTTTGCAATGTAGCAAGCCTGTTTAATTAGGCAACTGGGATTTGAATTATTAAATAACAGAACAGTTTCAACCTACTTTTCTGTTGGTAAAGATCTCCAGCAACCCTGTTTTTATTCCATGGATTTTTGAATTATGAGTTCCAGAAACTCTTTGAACCTCAGGAGGATGACTTACTGGATCCAGGAGGACAGAGAAACAGGACTCTTATTTTAAGGTCTCCTGAGCACAGCAACTTACTCTCTGTTGTTTACATACCAGCCTCACAAGAATATGGAAATAAATGCTAGGCTGTCGAAGCAAAGCAGAAAAATTGTGTTTTCAGGCATATCCTGTGTCGAAGCATCTGTTTGGTTTTGTGCAGCATAAGAATAAATCCTTCCACTGCACAAAACTCTGGGAGCAGCTCTCTCTCTGATTTGGAGTAAAAGAGAATAGAGCAAAGTAACAGGAGCCACAGTTCATGTGGGCTTGGGAAGACTCACGAAGATGAACTGGCATAGCTGGGAGGTGAGAAGGGACAAAGAGGAGCTGTCTCAGCCAGAGCAGTGAAGAGCTGCTGAACTTAGGCAGTGATTGGAGGCCTGCCACCTTCAAGGCAGTGACAAAAAGGCTGAGGAAATGCCTGCTAGGGTCCATGGTTGGGGCAGACATGCCAGCAGCCCTGGGCAGGGTGTTCTCATGGGCAGCAGGAGGCAAGGGACTTGCTGACAAAGCCACTTAGACCCAAAAAACTCCTGAAATATCTCCCGGCCTCAGGCTCTCCAAGCCCTCCTGACCCCAGGCTAATGTATTCTGGCTCCTGTTTGGGACTGGTGCACTTCAAAAGCCTTGTTGAGTGGATGGGTGGGTGGAACTGGTGACCCAAAATACCATTTCCCCTTCCTAAGGCTGGGCGTATACCAAACTTGTGTCTCTGTGTGGTAAAAGAATATGAACCAAAAGTGCTGAGAGATGCAGTGGTTAAATTGAAACATGCTGTGGCAGGATGAAAGTAATCTTGTCCCTTACAAGGCCTTAATGCTTTGGGGCTTTATTTATTTTATTTTTTTTCAAGTGGCTGCCAGCCATGCTGTCTCTATCTGTGATTTTAATAGAGATATTTTTATATGCAGACGTGTGTCAAGATTAAATCACCTCGTGTTATATTATCATTCACTAGGTCGATATAAAAAACCAATATCTATAGCTGCGTTTTATTTAAAATTTGAAGTCTGAATTGTCATTGAAGGTGCTGAAGTATAAGAGGATAACTCTGTGTTAGGGTCTGTGTCCCTTGCAGTACAAAGAAGGAAGGGCCAAATCCAAATTTTTTGCTGTTTCTGTGAGTCTGGTATGTAAAATATTATGCAAATCAGAGATTTACATGGATTGCCAAGACTAAGGCTAATCCATAATCTCTTTGCTTGGTGTTTAAAAATAGTGGCACTGTACATGCATAGGAATGGCTTATGAGATCTACCCTAAGGCTAGAGCAACATAATGCTGCATCCCACTGGTTTTGAGAAGAGACCATGGTGTCTTGACTTGGTTACAACTTTGCAGCAGGGTAGCTGTACTTCAGATCTGTGTGGTGGATGGAAATTATAAATGGGTCTTATGGCAGAACCTAAACATTTCTTTGGAATTTCTCAGCCAAGGTCTTCAGGAGATTGAACATGTTTCCTTGCTCAGATTCTTCTGTTTCAAGCAGGAGAAGGAGAGCTGAGTACTTGAACCAAAGCAATGATTTGGAAGAGCTAATGAAGGACCAGGGATTCTTGTTTCAAGGTAGTTCTTGATTTACCTTACCTAGACAGAGAAACTTTGTCTAGTTGCTTTGCTTTATTTGGTTCATGCGTGGCCGTAGCTGTGAAGTGACCCTTCCCACTGCTCAGGTAAAGCAAAGTTCTGTACACTGCTAGGAGCTCTGTACCACTCAGCTACAGCTGCAGCGTCCAGTGGCAGTGTAGTACCGCTCACAGTGAGGGAAAGGTGAGTGTGGTCCAGCCCCAGAAAATGACAAGCAGCGTGGTGATACCAGTGTTTAACTGATGCTTTATCCTCTTGTCCCATCCAAGGTCTTTACTGGCCCTGTTGCCAAGACTCAGAGGTGTGTTCACTGCCTGTATTGCTCTGTAGCCCAGCACATCTTCTCATTCCTCTAGGACAGCATCCCCTCAGGGAATCTGACTCTGCAATTTCTGCAAATCTGTCAGTGTCAGCCTGATAATAAGACAGAAGGAGGCATCATGTTGGGCGTGGAGCACTGAGTACCTTGAAAGCTGACTGCTGCAATGAGTATAACCAAGTGTGGTATGCTTCTCCCATGTGAAAACAGTTTATAGGGCAAAAGCAGATGTTATTGTTTGGTGCGTGTGAAAGATGCTTTGTGGCAGAAGAGGGTGTGCCTCTCTTTTCCTTTAACTGGCAAGAGAATCTACTGTTCCTTTCTTCTTTTCTTTTTCTTTTTTTTTTTTTCTCCATGCAATGGTAATTGAGTTTTGAGGGGGTTTATCTTTCCCTGAAGTTGTGGGTGAATTTCTGATGTGATTGCACAGTGTAGTGGTGGCTGGAGCCCTGCTGTTGCCTTGTTCATCAGAGCTGCTTCATGAGAATGCAGAACACTTTTGAGGTATGATTTCCCATCACATGCTAATCCAGTGAAGTGCTGTAGATTCACTTGCTGGTGCTGTTTAAATCCGTAATGCAGCACCACCTGCCAAACCACGGGGCATAATGGAAGTGTTAATGACTGTACATATATACCCTCCCACATGGCTGCAAGTTGAATGGCTTAAGAGTCAAGGCAGAGAATTTAGGCTGAGTGTAGAAGGAACCAGAATTAGGGTATCCTGATACAGATAGATCTCTGCTGAAACTGGGGGGTGATGGGTGGCCACAGGGGGTGTAAAATTGGGTCAGATGACTTACAGGATGCTTTCAAAGATGTGTTGATTTTCAGCTGCTGCTCTATGGATTCATCCAGTCTCTACACCGGAGATGTAACTTGGGCATTCAACAACAAAGTGCAGGTACTGAGAGCACCAGCTGGGGCCCTGGTACCTCTCTTCTGAGGGCTATTCTCATGGGATGCTTCTCTCCAGTGCTGGCAGGGTGAAGGCACTTGATAGGAGAGTGTAGTTGAGTCATGCAAGGGTGAACTCTGTTCCTCAGGGGTGGTTTGGCCAGTTGCCCACTGGTTTGAGTGTCAAGGTGTCTGTTTGCCACCAGGATGGCTTGTCCAGGCTGGCACAGGAGAAAGCAGGGAAAGAGCTGAACAGGGACAGCCAAGGGGTTTTCCAAAGAGAGGGGCTGAGAAGAGGCAACAGGGCTGACCTGGCACATGGCTGGGATGCTGGCAGTACATGCACCCTGTCCTCAGGCAGGTTCAGTGGAATGCTGTGGCTTTGCAAAACCCTGCATCACCATGTGTGAGGCAGAGGAGGGGCCTGTGCATCCACCCCTCATCCCACTGCTCATCCCTGTACCCAGCCCTGAGTTCTGCCCACCCTCTTTGAGAGAAGCAGTTGGATTTGCCAAGTATGGAGTCACCTCCCCAGCAGGCTGTTCGTAAATAAGAGGCTTATGCTCTTGGCAGACACTGTAACGAGCCTGGAAAAAATTACTGTTATGGGTCCTGGCCCAGTGATGAGATCTTGGAGTCTTCCAAGTGACAGAGTAATGACATGGACCTGGGAAATGCCTGGAATAGCCTTCCACACAGTTCTGGGATTTAGCGTCATTAGATTCTAAGTAAAATAGGCCATGTGCCTATTTGGGTAAATTTGGGAGGCAGCTGTTCCTTCCTCTTCTCAAGTCCATGCTGGTGAAGCTCTACTAAATCTCCAGCATTACAGACCAGGATACTCTCTGTTATTCTGTACTTGTGAGTATTAGATGTGTTGTGGGGAACCAGGGGGACTGTCCTTGATCCAAGACCCTGGGAAAATTTATAGAGAGCCTTTCAAGCCTGCCCTGTGCCTTGGGGTGTAGAACTATTGAAGAAATATCAGTGCTGCCCCACAGCTCACAGATAATTTCTGGGAACTTTGTGATGCAAAGTGAACAGGCAATGTGTCTTTTTTCCATATGTTATGTGCAATAGTCTTTTTGCCTAGGAAGGACATCGACATGAGTCAAGTTTTGGAACAGACTTCTAGGCAGAGGACAGATTTTGTAAAAAGCCTGGGGATCCCTACTCTCCTCACCTTCCTTCATTTGTCTCTTGGACTAGGTAGGATTCACCCATCCCCTAGTGGAAATGCTATTACCAGGGAACTTCACAGCCTTCATCTCTTTGCAGCTGTCTAAGAGATGCAAAGTGTGTTTGCCAGGAGGGAAGGGAGTCTTTAAAAAGCCATTTACATCCTGAAAGACATCCGGTAGCAACACTGGAGATGTAAAAGCATTAAATACTGAATTGAGCCTGACTGGAAGACAAATGTGGAGCCAAATGCATTGATTGATTTGCAGAAGGGTGACTGGAATGAGGTGGCCTTTCTATCCATTAATCATCTCCAGAGCATCCATAGGTGCCATGAAGTCTGTGCCTTGGAGCAGCCATGTGTGGATAGCATGGTGCCCATGAGTCTGCAGGGCAGTGACCCTTCAAGGAGCTGGGCAGAGGGGTGGATGCACTCCTTGTTTTGGCAGGGGCTTTGGGACTGATGTGGGAAAGGCAGGGTGGAGCAGTGAGGAGGTCCATGCTGGGCAGTCCTGGTGCTGCTTAGGATCCCCTCACTGCTCCGTGATGCAACAAAGGAATTTGTTGCCTGGACCACTTCCACCTGCCCAGAGTGATGCTGGTTGAGGCCAGGAGGGCTGTGCCATGCACATCTGGTTGCATTGCCAGTGTCAGGGCCACATGCAGGCTGCAGAACATCTGGGCTGCAAACAGGACATTGCTAAAGCACTGGGCTATTGCTTCAGAAACCTCACTGAGCGGCAAAACCACCCAGGGCAGTGAATTTGGGGTCTTTTCTATTGGTGTGTCAGCAGGCTGGGATGTTTAGGAGGGAAGCTGCCCATTTCCAGGGATTGTGTGAGCAGGAAGGGCAGCTATTGGAATTCGAAGCTGCTTCCTCCACTAAATTTGTTCTTGCTGTGTTATCTCTGCCTGGGCAGGGCAGGGGAACATCTTGGCAATCTGCTTTTTTGCTACAGTATGTTTAGGTCAGCTTCAGTGGTTCCATGATAACATAGGAGAGGCCTTCCTGGCCTCACTAGCAAAGAATTTGCAATAGTAATACAGGAATCTGTCATCCCCTGGTGTCTCCTGAAGGTTTTGGAAATAAATGAGTAAGGAAAAGGATGGTGGATTTAAGCACACAAGTAATGGAGGTAAGAGTAGCTGAGCCAAGCCCCAGTTACTGAATAGGATGCTCTTATTTCATACCTTGGCAAAAGGCTTGGATCAGTGGACACCCCTGAACTGGCAACAATACAGTTTTATTTGAGATCCTAGAGATAAAGGTTCTTGTGTAGCTGCTTTCTGGTCGCATAACTGTATTCTCCTACAGAACTGGTAGTGGCAGAGCTGTAACTACCAGTGATCCAAATCTGACTGAAGTATTGCTTTTAATAATAATAATTTTAAAAAAAGAGAAATCTGGCATCTGCACCTGACTGTTGGTTTGTCAGTGGCAGAACTCTTCTTACATATTTTGAAAAGGGCACTACGTCACTGAGGGAAACAGGCTGAAGATTAATGGAGTTGTTGTGGGAGGTGGAGGAGGAGTTGGGAGAGGGAAGCAGAGTTGGTTTTGGATGACATTTGTCAGTGTGATTGACTCATGCTGTGCTGCACTTTACATACAGATTGGGACACTGACAAGCATGTGCTTCCCAGTAAAAGCAAGTGAGTCCCTGAATCCAGCCTGGGCAGGGAAAGCTGCTCAGTTCTACAGCAAGGGCTCCTCCTGACATCACTTAGGGATTCACAGAGGGGGAAGGTGGGGGGCTGCCTACTACCTAAGCCACTTCCAGTGACGTGGTTTTTTATTATTATTATTTGTTCAGGCTATAATTCTGTGTTTCCTGAAATAACTACCAAGTATTCATCAGGCAGCTCCTGTCTTTAGCTGCCTTTTGTGTGAATCTCAAGTGCTTCATTACTCCCCCGGTGCGTTTTCTTTCTCTTACAGTAAATCTGAGCGGCATCTATGTGCTGGGGGAGGTGATGCAACTTTGGGGTTGAAAGGGAGAAAAGGTCTGGCTGGCACAGGAAGCCAGTGAGCAGTTCAGGGAACATAACACTTGGGGTACAGCATCTTTTTGCACAGGAGGAGAATTGATGAGGCCACTTCCAGGACCCACAGTTACCTCCCCCCACATTCAAAGCCCAGCCGATTGCAGCTCTTCATTGCTTGGTAAAGGATTTTATTTTTAAACGACAGTTGGTTCAAGGCTTTTTTTTTTTTTTTCTCCCTTTTAGTATCAATCTGATATTGCTTTGATCACTACTCCAAAAGGAAATGCCTGTAATTTCCTGTGCAGGTCTTACCAGGTGCTGGGCTCCATCAGATCCGGAAGCTGATGGGAGTTGGGAGCACCTGTTAGAATCTGCCTTCTTAGAAAACCTCAGAGACTTGAAATTTCATTTTTGTTTTGAAAAACCTAATGCCAGAGCTACAAAAGGCATTAGACTCTGGCTTCCCACATGACACATCTGTTCCATGCTGACTTCCCACAGAAGACTGGAACACAGTCCAGCTTTTGTTCAGTGTGTCCTTTCAGAGGCATTGACTGGGAGGGACATCTGACAGACTGGAGAAAACTTGGCTAGGAGTTACTCATCTTTATTTAATAGTAATTGGCAGGTTTCTTTCATACACCTACAAGTCCTTGGGCTCTTGATGGTTTGGGACATGGTCATGCCTGCTTGAGGGAGAAATTCCTGAAGTTCATTCAGTCCTGATCAGCATGACTCAAGGGAAGTAGCAGCCTCCTAAAAGGGCATGTCCTGTCTTTCAAGGATTCTTAGTAGTTCCCAGCCCAAGGGATTGCCTGCAACACATAAGGCTGAACTATTTTGGTACCTGGCTGGCGTCTCTGGGTGTGTCGTGGTGGTTGTGTGGCTGCAGCCAGCAGTCTGCAGGAGAAACAGAGAGGGAAGTGTTCAGATTTTGCAGAGTTTCAGCCCTGCAGGCACTGCGTGGAGCTGCTAATGCTTACAAAGTGGCTGGGTAAAAGGGTGTAATCGAGTGAGCTGTGGGCAGAGGAAGAGTTCTTAATTGCAACCGTAGGAGGAGTTGGCAGCCTGGGTGGCTGATAGTCTACCTCAGGTGAGATTGGCCTCCTCAGGTATGCAGAGCTCTGTCAGGCCATGGGTGAGGAGCCATGGACCAAAACAAGCTGATGATAGGAAAATTTCCTTGGCCGTGGGCTGATGGAATCATCAGCATCCGTGCCCATACATTAGTGTGTGCTAAATCATGGCCTGTTGCTGAAGTGGACATCAGCTCCCTGAAGTTGTCTGCTTTGGAGAGCTGTAGCAGAGGAGGAGGGAGCTTGGTAGTTCCCACACAAGCCCTGCTGTAGTTTTCTTGGAGGTTTCATAACAGAATTAAGCAATTTATGTTGCATGTTGCCATGGACACTGTAAATCACTGTCGTGCTGGCCTTCTCAGTGAGGGAGCTGGTGTCTTTAATTGCACTAACCTGCCCTACAAATCCAGGGCTTGGTTCTGAGCTTGATGACCTTCTGTAAAGGCCTCACCCTGGGAGCTCAGCCTTCAGGACAGCAGAGCAGAAACCAGGGAAAGGGGTGCCAGCACATCAAATATCAACTATCTGGGGTCCATTTTATTTTTTATTATTGTCTTATGTGGCCACAATTCTGCTCAGAAGCTGTGCTTGGACCCACTTGCATTCAGGGCAAGTTTTGTAATGAGGGTGGGGATTAGATACACCACCTACATTTTGTGGGCCAGTCATACAAACTAAGATGAATTTGGTGTTTTTATGTTACTTGGCTGCTCTAAGGGGATAGCTCAGCCCTTCCACTCCACCTCCATGTCCAGACAGGTAAATGGTGTTTTATACAGTTTATTCTGCCTCCTAAAAGAAAATACTTTTTGCTGAGGAGGCTCAGTTTCAGTGACACCCTTGGACCAATGTTTCTTTTTTCTTCCCATCCACCTACCCCAGAAGCAGCCACACTTCTGACTGTCTCAGCATTACTGGCTTGTGCTGTCAGGCCACCAGTCTTGCCAGTGTGTGTGAAGATGGTTGTATAAATGGCTGTATAAATCAGCCTCCTTCCAGTGACTAAACCAGAGCCCTGACAGCATTTGCCAGCGTAGGGTATGGATCCCTCTCTTGGCTCCCTCAAAATAAACAACTATATAAATTGTAAGATGATTATCATCAGACCTTATTAGTGTATTACCACATGCTGCTTTGTATTCAGACAATAGATAAAAACATTTGTGCTTCGCTTTTCTCAGTCAGATCTACAGCAAACACGCTTATTCTTGCTCCCATCTTAGGAGGACTGTGTCAGTAGTCTTGCCAAAAACACATGAAAATTAGCCCAAGTCTTTTGCACTTGCCTGTAGCTCTGTGCACCTTTGGGAGTGTTTAGTCTTTTCCAGGAAATGGTATATGTTGTTTTAAAGGTTTGAATCATGAGCTGGTTAAGTTCATAATCTTGTCAAGGCATGAGTTGTCTTTGTGCTTTGGTTATCAGGGCAGATGGAGGGGCAGAGGGATAGAAGTGCTTGAGTTTCTGAAGGTTTTCTTTATGTGCATGCATGGCTGGAGCACAGGACCTGCCATCTCAGTAGAAAGAGGAGTGTTTCCATGAGCAGCAGAAACAATCCTGCAGAAACATGTGAACTTGCTGCGTTTTGACACTCTGAAGTTTTCATCTGTTGTTCTAGCATCACCTAAAATACAGGGAATTGTGCTCAACAGGCCAGCCTACGGTTCTTGACTTTTTTTTTTTTTTTCCCAGTTTTTTTTTTCAGTTCAGTTCTTGCTGTTTTCCCCAGGCTATGTAAGAGTCAGTCTGGTGGTTCAGACACACAGCATGACCAAACTTCTGGAAACAACGGGAAGCAAATGCCCCGATTCAGCCGATAAGCATGCTGGGCAGAGACACAGTTTGTACAATGGGCTAAACATTATCCTAGCACTTTGGGGAGCATTTCATGCAAGATAAGCTTGAGGCTTCTTAGGAGTGGGTTAAAGGGCTGGCACAAAATGTCAGTAAAAATGTAATGCTTGTTGCCAAGCAGCAGCTTGTGGTTTTGTGAGGAGGTCAAAAATCGTGCACAAATGGAGTATGTTTTTCACATCCACAGACTGTCCCCTGCCATGTCAGTAACAATCAGTCTTTCATTCTGCCTGGCTGGAGCTGCTCTGCTGTGTAAAGAAGGATGGGGTGAAATCTTGGCCATGGGCAAAGCAAAAAATTGTCATTAACTGTGTTGGAAGGAGAGGCAGAGCTTTAGCCAGGGTCTGTGTCTCAAAAAGCCTGTGAGGATCATCTGACCCCAGAAGGATTACACAAAAATAAAACTTGGTATTTCAAGCAAAAATAAGACATTTAGTTGAAATTCATTGGTTTTTCAGTAGCCCAGCCTGCTGTGTATTGATGTGTGGTCTCATAAATATGAGAAAGTGGCTTACTCAAAAATAGGGCTAAGAAACTTCCTTGGGGTTGTTGTGAGGAAATGCAGTGAGACTGTTTGAAACCTCAGCTAGTTTGGTCTTCTCCCCATCCAGCAGATGTTGCCTGCAGTGGAAATTCTTGCTTTTCTCAATAATTTCCTCCAAAGGTGGTTTAGAAACAAGCAAACTTGATCATACTTCTTGCTCTGAAAACGTTGGCTGGTCTTAATTTGGACAAGAGGCCTTTGCTGTTCTTAGACTCAGAAACCTCATCCTCTGTCTCCTTATGGGCTTTACTTTTTAGAGGTGGTATGGGGTCTCCAGTGTACTGAAAGAACACTTTTGATCACCAGATCAAAAGTGCTTTTAAGATTCAATATTTTGGGTTAAACTGAAGTAATGATTATGGAGAAAGGGACTAGAGAAATCAGAAACTAGATTAGAGGATTATGTTTTTGTGTTTTCACAAGAACACAGCTTCTGTGGCACAGAGCACATCAGACTTGCTTGGTGGTATTTGAGAATGAAGAAGTTGTCTTTTTAATGAAAAAGAAATCCCTGGGGTTATTGGGATAGCCTCCAAAAGCTTGTGTTGCTTGGTGGGGATACAGGTTGGGAGCCAACAGTTTATGGAGGTCCCCTCAGAGCAGTCTTGGTCCCACCTCAGTGCTGACCCCAGCCAGTGCCTGCAGCCCAAAGGGCACCAGCAAAACCAGAACATCTGGGAGCAGGTGCCTGCAGAAAGTGTCACCACAGCTGCTGCTGCACTGAACAGTATTTTCAAGAAAACCAATACCAGGAAAATCAACTGCCTTGTCTTCAGCCTTATCATTATGATGGATTTTTTTCTCTTTAAGTGTGTGAAAGACCTCCCAGAAAATGCAAGAGTCATTCAGATCTGGGAGATGGCCACCTGTTTCCTCTGAGATCTGAGTCAGTATCACTGCTGCCCAAGGGTGGGTGGAGGGCACTTACATGCACAGAACCTCCTGTTTGCCTTCTCCTTAAATGAGCAGTTTCTGCTGCTGAGTGTTGAAATGGGCCAGTCAGCAATGGCTGCTTCTTCTCCCTTCTCCACAAACCTGTGCTGTTGCCCAGTTTCAGCCAGGGATTTTTTTTTTTTCATTTTTCTTTTAGGAGGTAGCTCTGAGGTGAGGGAAGCAGTGTGACCATGCTGCTGGGAAGCTGTTCTCTAGGCTGTGTCACAGCCACAGGCACCAGCCTTCCTGCCACAGCAGGGTTGAGGGTTTGAAAAAAAGGCAAAACAAAAACCACCTGTTATTCCTGGCCTGCTGCCTTCTTGGTTTTATTTCTCAAACTTGAAAGTGAGAGAGAAGAAAGCAGCTAAGTGCATTTTTGTCTGCTGGCAGAGCCAGGCTTGGACCTTTACCTCCAGTTTCATCCATCACCAGCAGCTCTGCCTGCAGATCTGGCCCTAGGATGTAACATACCATTTAATGTTTGCTATACCTTGGGTTAAGCAGTGAGAAATAGCTCAACTCTGACTTATCAATGGGATTTGGTCACTGGCAACAGGAAACTGTTAGGAGCTTGATAAGTGCACTGAGCCAGGGTGATTTTTGTCATTGCTGTGCACGACCCACCCCTGTAGGAAAGGTATTCAATGGCATAGGTGTTGCATGTGCATTTGGTGACAATTAGCAATGCCTGCAGACAAACAAGGCACAGTGGTGGAGATGTCTGCACTTGTAAGCGCTGGGTGTGAGTTGCTGTAGAGCTGTTGGGAAGGGTTGGTGCTGCTGCTCCTTTCCAAAAGGATTTTGGATGCCAGAGCTGCCTTCATTCTCACTTCTTAGGCAGCAGGTAAAAGCTGCCTAGTGCATATTGCCCTCTTGTCATTGCTGCTGAGTGACTGGAGATGATCTCTCTCTCCAGCAGGTGCAGCACGCTGGCAGCATGGCTACAAGCGCCGTTCCCAGCGAAAACCTGCCCACGTACAAGCTGGTGGTTGTTGGAGATGGTGGTGTGGGCAAGAGTGCTCTCACTATTCAGTTTTTCCAGAAGATTTTTGTGCCAGACTACGACCCAACTATTGAAGACTCCTACCTGAAGCACACGGAAATAGATGGGCAGTGGGCAATTCTTGATGGTAAGCAAGCTGCTCTCATTATCCCCTTTCCCTTCTAGCTGAGCACAATTGCAAATAGACCTCAGTCTCCCACAGCATGTTGTGTCTCTGTCCCTCCTGCTCTGCTGGGGCTGGCAGGATGTGGAGCTGCAGTGCATGGTCTGCAGCTGGTCTCCAGCAAAGCTTCTGCTTCCAGTTGCTTTGGTTCCAGTTCTGCACAGAAGTGTTTCTTGCAGGCCTGTGAAAACCTACAGATCCTCATTGACATTTGGAGTAGGCTTCTGCAGCCAGTGAATTACAGCCCTGCCAGGTGGCTATTGCTAATGGTACTTCATTGAGGCTGAACTTATCCCCTGGGAAATAACTGTGAGTGGGTAACTGAGTGAGTGGTTATAACCAGAAGGAATATTTAATCAAAACTGTTGTCCACTGACAGTGAAGAATTTTTACAGCTCTAAACTCAGTCATTCAGGATGATGTTTTCATGTTTAATTACCTGTCCCATTTCAATGTGGGTAGGGTAACAGCCTGAAGATCTGTTGTAACCAAGTTTTCAGTTCTTTGAAGAAAACTGCGTCTTTTTAAAAAACAACCAACAGTGAAACACATAGGAAAAAAAAAAAGGCAAAACAAAAAAAAAAAAGAGCCCAAAAAAATCCCCAAATCCACCACCTTAATTAGCAGGTGAGGAGAAAGACCTGTATTACCTAAAGCTGCATTTACTTTTTCATTTATGCTGCATGAGGCAGACTAACCACAGCTACAAAGGGACTCTTGTTCTTAAATGTTGTAAGTTTTGTTTTCCTTTATGGAATAACTAGGTAGTACATAAAATCAAGTATTTTCTGCCTTAATTACCCAAGTTCATGTATGTGGCCACTAACATAACTGAACTATATTTAGCCTCACTTGTGCCAAGTTCTACCTCCACCCTCTTGTCACAAAGATGCTCAAGATCTTTGTCTCTGCATAAGTGTCACTGGTGTGTGGGGACAGAAAGCTGGGGGATTGTCATGAGTGGTGGAATATGGTGCTGATGGGGTTTGCTGTGAGGACTGTTAGCTTGGTCTGGAAACCTGAGATCTTAGTTGTACTCTTTAGGATTTATCAGATATAATTTAGTGAGTACAAATGGCCAAAAAGTCCTTAAAAGAACAGCTTTTATTCAGTATTAAAAAAACAAAACCTGCAAACAACAAAACATGTTAATCTTGCCAACATTTGTTCATTTGAATATGTTAACAGTTGATATGAGGCAGTACTTGTGAAATTGGTGCTGAAATGTCTCTTCTTGTCATCTGCATTAGAGATATCTACTCTCAATTAATCATCTCATAATGTATACATGGATCTTTATTTTTAAAATGTCAGTCCTGTATAAAAGAAAAATCCAGTCCTGCTGTAAATTTAATTCATTATTTTGAGTACAGAATCCAGTCCTTTAAAATGTGTGACCTTTATCTTCACTGGTATGCCCCATGTTGTGATATATATATATACACACCAGCTGCTGTACCTGTTGATGTTAGCTGAAACAGCCTTGGTTTTGCAAATTATTGAAAAGTAGAAAAGGCATCTTTTACTGAATACTTGGAATTGTTTATACAAAACAAGCAAACAGAACTTCAACAAAAAACCTAACTGAACCTGATCTGAGTGGGAGTGATGAAAGAAACTGTTTTCCAAGGAGCAGAAACTTAACCCTTTGTTTTAATGAAAAAGCATCTCTTTTGCTCAGATGGGCTTAATGGCTGTACTTGGGCTGAACAGAATTCAGCTGTGACCTTGAATGGCATTTTGGGAATCCCTGACTTCCAGGGCTTGTGTGCACACAGATGCTTCACAGCCAGAGAAGTGAAACTGCAGCTGCTTCTCTTTCCTACCACTTGAGATTTTGAACAATCACAATTTTGGAAGAAAGACAATATTCTTGTCTGAAAAAAGGATGTGACCCTTCTCCATCTGCCCAAAAGAAACAGGGCACCAGGACTGACTAACACTTGTGTCATTTGCCTCAGCTCTCTGTCACAGGCTTTGGATCTGGGTCATTCTCCGAGGTCACCATATCCTGGGACAGCTGCTCTGCTGTGGCTGCATGAATCACTTATGGGATAAAATTAGGGACAAACATGATAGGTAGGGTCAGGATGCATCATGAAAAATCCTAGACTTTCCAGTTGTTCTTCATGACCAAAGCCTTTACAAGCTGAGGTTTCATGCAGTGCTTGGTGGGCAGAAGCAGCTGCCCACCCCCTAAAATAGGAACTCGTTTTGGAACATGAATAACTAAATAAGAATATAGTATGAAGGGCTCTATAAATTTTGAAATTTTCAGAAACAGTTATTATTAAAAAAAAAAAAAGAAATACATAGACATCCAACAACTTTAAAAAAAAAGGGAAACAGCCCACCCTTTTCCAGGCTGTTGCCTGACAGTTCTGTACAAAGCATCTCAAGCATTTTGTAACTGCACCAGCATTATGTTGTAAAAAAACCCTTCTGCTAGCCAGCTTGCATAAAGCATTTGGCTTCCCTCCATGAAGACCTTCACCCACATTTATTCAAGAGCACTAACTGCCTGCATGATGAAATGTTTGACTTGCATTTTTTTCTTTAGCTGAAATCTCTCTTTGAAAGTAGACTGAAATGGAATAGGGTTCTGTTTTAAATCTTGGAGCAAAAGCTACATTCAAAATCTTCCTTTACCTGTTTGTTCTTTGGCTTGGGCATGTCTCTATTTTTCTCACCAGGAGTTGTCTGTGATAGTTCCCTGCCTCCCAGGAGATTGTGGGGCCTGTGTTTGTTGTGTTCATGTTCCACACTACACAAACCCACTTTGTTGTTGACCTTATGCCAGCTTTAGAAGACCATCAATGCAGTGTTTGGAAGTGTTGTAGAGTGGAAGAGGGCACTTAACCTGAATCAAAAATGCACAGGCAATTTGTGGCTAGCCCATTTTTTGGTTGCTGCCACTCTAATGAGGCTTTAGGACCAACCTCCAATTTTCTCTGCATGTGTCATCTTGGTTTATTCCCTGCTGGTTGTGCTGAAATCAGCACAGTGCTGTGTTCAGTGAAATGCACATAGGTGCTGTAGAGACATGAGGTCAGAATTAAGTGGGGGCCAGGGTTAATCTGCTTTGATTGGCTCTTGTTCCAGTTGCATTGCTGTGATTAATTTTGCACGCTCCTTTCTGTGTGCAGGCTAATTTAGCAAGTAGCAGAAGATTTCTTTTGGTGTGGCTGCCAAATGCCAGTCTGGAATTATTAATCTGGGCATGAAGCCAAAAGTGGAATACCTTAATATGGCAAAATGTTCCCTATGGTTCAGAATTCCTTATGGCTCATACATCACACAGAGATAAAAAGGTGGCAAGCAAAGGGAGATGAAGAGATGACCACAGGCACATGGCTTGGTCTGGTTGGGAATTAGGCTGAACTCTTAGCTGTCAGTAGGGCTGTGCCAATTGGTACAAGTCAAACAAGGAATTGTGTTGGTGAAAGGAAGCTGTGGTCTCCCTTCTCTTCCCTTTCCTTTCCCTGGTATGATTTTGATGAAACTCTCACAGCCTAGAAGTTGTCTCTCTGCTCCTGAGGTTCAGTTGCCCTTCCAGTTCTCTTCCCAAGACCTCCTCCCAGTCCTGGGGTGCCCTTGTGCTGGGCTGGCCGTGCGCAGCCTGGTGTGCACCCCTGTGCGCTCACACCAGGCTCCATTCCTTCCCCCACACTCTGTCTGCCCTTCCCACCTGTCTATCCTTTGCATCCCTTTTTGTGGAGGGTTTTTGCTGCTGATTATCCCTGGGCACACAGGAAGTTTTCTGTTGGAAGTCCCTGCTTTTCTTCTGGGAAACTTGAGATCAACTCAGCCACGAGGCCAGAGGGAGATCAAAGGTCACTTCAGATTTGCAGGCAGAAGGGTTGGTTTGTGGCTTGCTTTCTTCTTTTTTTTTTTTTTGTTAATTTAGAGTAGCATCACTGAGAGCATTAAAATTCAAGTTAAATTTGTACTTCCGTTATTTTATTTGTGTATCCAGTATTTGCCCTCCTTTAATTGCTGGGATTTTGCAACAGTGAAAGAGGGGGTTTTGTCTTGGGTTGGATTTTTTCCTGCCAGGAAAATTTTGATGTTACAACATGGAAAACACAAGGCTTTGAATACTTGCCCTTTGTTAGAGAAAGGGCTCCTTTAAGGGCATGCATCTTTTTTCTGTTTATTGATGTGGAAGCCTATCTTCTTTTTGCTTAAAGGAAGGGCAAGAATTCAAGTACTTGGGTTTTCCATGTTATAACATCTGTGTATTTAGCTAGGGCACAGAAGAAGGGCTCATAAAAGCCCCAGTGTTTTCCTATCATGTGTTTTTTTGCTGAGGAAAGCTGTCATGCCAGGGGCAGCATGGCCGTGTCTGAGAAGGAGCAGAAGCATCAGAGTGACAGAGTGAAGCATCTGCCTTGCTTTGCACATGGCAAGGGCACCTCATACCTTTTCAAGGTGACTTGGGGTGTGGGGACACAGAATAGGAGCTGTGACCCCAGTACCCCATCCATGCAGTGCCCAGAATGCCAGTTCCTCAGCTGAAGGCAGTGGCTGATAGGAGTGTCCTCTCCCATGGTGCTGCTGATGGAAGACAGAGACCATGGAGGTGGCTTTCCTCAGCCTGAGGCTTGTTAGTTTGACTTGGCAATTCAAGTTACATTTTCCCATGAGCTTAGGTACCAAGCTGCAGGGCAGTGAAACCCAAAGGCTGAAGGACAGAAAATGGGTTGACATGCTTGTCAGTTCATCTTTATCCCCTCTAGATGCCATGGACAGTGGAGAAACTCTCTTGAGGTGACCTATACACCCAGCTGCCTGGCAAGGTAAAGATGTAGGGGGACATTTTGCCTAGATATGGAACGAGAAGAGCTCACCTGCACAACCAGATCTGAGCTCCTCGAAGGCTGGGAATGCTGTGTTTGAACTGAATCCAGCCTAGGCTCCAGAAAAAGCCATGCCATTGCTGGCTTAGAGTTCACAGTGTGTCTCCACCCTTGGTTTAGGTTCACCAAGTGCCTTTGTCTCTGGATGGCCACTTGGAGCACTGTCAGTTGCAGAGATGTTGCCACATGTACACCTTGAAGCACCAAGGGCTTCTATTTTGGACCACAAATTCCTGTATATTCCTGGGCTCCTGTGCCTGCTCAGAAGTGCTCTCTAGGCAGCTGCACTCTTGCATAACCCATCAGGATTCACAGAAAAATGGTATGGAGAGCTCTAAAGGGGCAGGATTCAATTAGCAAGGAGTTCATCACAGCAGCTGGGGGTCACATCTACTGGAAAGTCGAAAAGACCATCTCTTCACTCAGCAACCTCTTACCTGCAGAGCAGGAGACCTCCCTGCTGGGCTCTCACAGCCTAATTGCTCTTAGTTTAGTCTCCAGCTGGTCTCATGATAGCTCTAAATGGCTTTGCCCTCTTTGGATGTCTGTTCCTACATCATACATCATCCTTGGCTTCTCTCTACTTCAGCTTACCCAAATGTTTTCATAATTGTTCCTCCTTGCTTCTTTGGTCAAATTTGTGAGAAATTCACTAAGTTTTCTGTTGGAAGTCCCTGACTATGTACAGCCTATGAGTCTGATTTCAGTTCTTGGAAGAATGAGGTAGGAGAAACCCACTTGTGCTTTGGTCCTTGTTTCCATGCTGGCATTGATGTGCTGCCAGTGGGGCAACTGGTGGTTCAAAGTGTACCAGCTCACAGTTCTCTACTCATGGTTCTTTCTGTCTTCTGCCATCCTGTCTGTAGAAACAGCAATTTTAAAAGAAGGTGAATGCTGGCTAATATGCTAAATCTTCTCATCCTTTTGGGAAGAAAATCACCTTCTGAGCTACCCCTTCCCAAGTTTCTCCTTGCTCTTTCCCATTTCTACAGGTAGAAGTTGTCTTGAAGCTTTTATGCCACAAGACACCACAAGCAAAGCCACTTACATCTGGCCCTTTTTTGGTGCTGATGCTTTTCAGGATGGGGTCCTTCCCTGCCTACAAAGGATCCAGATCCCTCTCCTCTGTTGTTTACAATTCAAAAAGCACAGAAGTGTTAGGCTGGGGGTTTGCCTTAATGAAGAGCACATTTAAAGTTAAGACAAGGACTTTGTGTGGCCATCTACACAATGCTTAACTTTGTATTAATAACCTTAACCTTCACTGCTGTGTGTCTTTTACTTACACTTTCAGATTGCCATTTTAAATGCTGCCTGGACTTGCTCACCTTTTTATCAATGCTGCAAGTGAATTCCCTTTAAATAGCAGCTGCTGACCCAGCAGCTCTGCCTGTGTTTAGTGTGATGGCCAAGATCCAGGCAAGGTAGGAGAGCCCCATGCACTGGGGTATCCCCACAGCCCCCACCAGGGCTTGCCCCCTCTCCCAGGGGTGCAGAGGTTTGGAGAGGCAGCAGCTGGGGATGGGTTGATGGGTGCAAAGGCACAGCTGGATGCTTCTTATGTGCTTCATGAGAAGTTTGCAAATGTGCCAGAGCAAGGGGAAGTCCCTAAGCAAATTACCATGCAGGATACAGCACATCCATCTCCACCTTCCTGCCCACAGCTTGTGCTGGGGCACCTGCCCTGTCTCAGGGGGAGGGAGCTCTCAGCAGGGAGCTCTCCCACTCTCCCACAAGTTGGGTTTGTGTGCTCAGCCCTGCCCTGACACCGTGTCTAGCTGCTGCAGGAGTCAGATGAGGGCAGCCCAGCCTCTCTGTACAGGTTGGGCAGGTAGGAGAGATTAATTTCCTCTTCTGTCCCAGCTCCAGAGCCCTGGCCTTATTCCATGGTGGCAATTCTGTCCAGGGCATAGAAATTTACCAGCACATGCAATCTCTTTGGGTTTTCTATTTCCTTTTTTTTTTTCTTTTTTTTTTTTTGTACAGTCTTTAAGAATAGCTGAAGTGCCTTTGAGCTGAGACCCTTGTTTCCTAGATTTAGAGGGGAAGAGCAGGATAAAAGGCTATGAAGAGACTCAGGTGACTTTCCAGCAATCTTGGCAAATAAGCCTAAATCTCAGGGTCTCTGCAAGAGCCTGGAAGTTCTTTTTATCTTAAGAGTTCATGAAAGCAGACATTCAACACCAGTTAAAGCAGGAGAACAAATGAGGCTGAAAGCTTTAAAGGGCCTGCCAGCACCAAGGAAGGTCTCCAGGTCTTCCAGTGTAGTTGTCTCTCCTCCAGACATGCAGTGAAGGTGTGTGGCTGGCTCCTGAGGTGGGCTGTGACATGCAGCATGTCCACCTGTGCTGATGCAGCAAAGTGGTCTTTATCATGGTCCCATCTGGAAACTGGGGCAGCCTGAGCACTTCCCCTACAGGGAACAGCTTGCTGGGTCTGTGGATTGGTTCAGACCAGACAAACCTGTATCAAGCCCTGCTGCTCTGTCAGCAGTATGCTCTTGCCACTGTCTCCATCCACAGCTACCCTGGGCTTTCCCCATCACTTGTGGGCAGCAGATGTTTAGATGTTTACACCACGGCTGTACAGCAGAGGCAAAACAGTTTTCCCACCCAGCCCAGTTGACTGGGATGTGAAAATGCTCCCAGTCATCATGAAGGTCCCATGTTTGCCTCTGGGGTGCAATGATGTATTAGGATTAGTACTTCTGAGCAGCTGATGCACTTTGAGTGCACCCCATGTGGGTACTGGCATAGCCTAAACTGATGAACTCCTCTGGTACCCTCCTCCTGCCAGACAAATTCCTGGCTGTGCACAAAGCTGGGGCTCAGGAACTAGCACTGATGTATGTGGTGTTTACCCAGAAGGCTGGGGTTGCTTGTTCCACAAGTGATGGGACCCCCTGCAAGACAGATCCATGGAGAACCAGTGAGTTATGTTTCCATCAAGTTTAATCTAGTGGGGAACAGCATCTGAGTGGCTGTCACAACTGAGGTGTTTTAGGGGATTTGAGCATGGATTTATTCACAGAAATGTGATCACTGTATTGGATGTGCCAGGTACTTAAAGCTTTTCCATCTGTTTAAGTTACCTCCTTAGTATCAGCACATCATTTGAGACTAAATATTTAAGGAGAGTTCCCCAAGGCTCACTCTGAAAGGACAAAATGGTCTAGAAACAATATCCAGGTGTTGAGAAAAGGAAAATGCTTGTAGCTATTACTTTGGGTCTCACAGCCCTGCTTCATCATGCATTTTGTAGGTTATCCCTGACATTTAAACTGGCTTTTAGCTAACCTTCCAGTCTTGGGTTTTCTTTTCTGGGAGAGGGAAAAGTTGAGAGGGCTGTGAAATACTTTGAGCCATATCTTGCCAGAGGAGCAACTCTGCAAATTCAGTGATCTGTATTTGGTACTGGAAAAGGAAAATTAAATCCACAGTGTCCTCTTCCCCTGCTCCCAACTTAGGCATACAAGGATGAGTGAGGTCTGGGACAGAAGCCCCCTTGTCAATCCAACTTGATTTCATCACATCTTTGCAGTCTTTGAGGAAGCCCAGCAGAGGCAGAAAGGCCACAGGACACATAGTGGTGCCAGCAGCTACAGGTCCCCCACAATAATTAAAAACCTTTGTCTGTTCTGTCCTAGTTCTGGATACTGCAGGCCAGGAGGAGTTCAGTGCAATGCGGGAGCAGTACATGAGGACTGGAGACGGTTTCCTCATCGTCTACTCGGTGACAGACAAGGCCAGCTTCGAGCACGTGGACCGGTTCCACCAGCTGATCCTCAGAGTCAAGGACAGGTGGGTGCCAAGGGAGTCCCCACCATCCTGGGGGCATGGCTGCACATCTGACCCCAGCTTCTGCCTTCTGCATGTCCTGAGACAAATCCTTAGGTGGCATTTGTGGACCTCAGTGTGGTGAATAACAAGTGGTTTACTTCTGATAAGCATGAAGCACTTTCAGTGTGAAAAGGGTCAGTGGTGTTACAATGGAGTGAAAAGATGTCTGGAAGGGAGAAATTTCTGCCAGAGCAGTGTGATAAAGAGAGATCAGACACCTTTGAAGGTTACCAGCTCAGCTCTGAAGAGGAGGAAGATTGCTCTGTGCACAGTGCAGGCACTTTGGGATCACCAGCAGGGAGTCAGCAAGCATTTCAGCCCTAATTATTTTGCGTGTCCTGGTACCATCTTCCTGTCCCTGGCTTGTGCCAAACACACCTTCAAAGGCCCTGCATTATTTGGGGGTGTGAGCAAGTGTCTTGAAGGGGAAAAAGTTCGTGCTGGAAGGAACTATATTTCTTACCAGGGATGTAATGTAGTTAATGCACTGTGCTCTGCAGTGAACAATTTCACAGAATAAAACATCTGTCTGTGCCTGGGGAGAGGTCACCTCTCTCCTCCTTGCATGTGCAGGGGAGAAAGTACCACTGGGAATTTAATCATGGTAAATAAATGTGTCCTGGCACAGTGAGGGGAAGCTGCTGCTTTATCTACAAGATAACTCCCTCTTCCCATCCTGGTTCGAGAGGCAATGGATCCATTCTCACTGGGTGGGGTGTGAATTGAGCCCTTATATGTCTGCAGCTTTGAATCACTTAGTTCTTCCGTTCATAATGACTTTTAATTATGGAAGTCATCAAGAAAAGTCACCAGAGGGTTTGGGCCTCGTTGCTGGCTTCCTTTCACAGCTCTGAATAACTTCCCCACAGGAAGGGTGGACTCCTATCATGTGAGGTTCACAGCTGACAGCTCTTCCAGTAAAGCATCCAAAGTGTAACCCACAAGAGTGAAAAGTAAAGGAAAAACCACCCTTTGATTTCATTGAAATGAAGAAGAATGTCAGTCCCTCAGTCAGCCTCTCAGATCACAGCAGCCTCAGCACTGCTGGCTTAGCTTGGGGCAAAGTAAATCTGTTTCTAAAAGCTGAAGGAGACAGGACAGAATTTCCTGTAACTTGCCCCAATCTGATGCTGATTTTATCTAATTTAACTTGGTGAAAATAAGATATGGTGTTCACTGTTTGCTCTGGACTGAAACTTTTGCCCTCCATACATGCTGTGCAGTGCTGCAGCAGCGTGTGAGAGGCAGGAAGTGAAACGGGCTGGCGAGGTTGTTTGTGCTCCCCGCTCAGCGCCACTCCGAGCGTGAGAAGCGTATTAATGCGTCACCCAAACCTGAGCTGGGGCAGAAAATCACAGCAGTGGGAGCAACGTGAGTAAAAAACCCTCCTGCTAAACCCACAGGGAGCTGGGAGCAGAGCATCACCCTGGTTTTCAGTCTGGCAAGTGGTTTTGGCAACTTAAGATCCAAAAGAATTGCAGGCTGCTGTGTTAGCAGGGCTGTTCAAAGCCTTCCTCCCATTTTCTTTCCGCAACTTTCATTATAGTAAAATTTCCAACTGTAGCAGCTTTGTCCAACTAACAGTTGTAGAGCTTGCAATAGGAACAAAGTCCCCATAGAGTTTTATGCCTGATGTAAACAAGGAAAATGAGATACCATCCAAAAGTAATCTAAAAAACCTTTCTAATCAATGTGCAGCAAGCCAAAAAGCAATCAAATAATCCAGACAAGCAAATATTTTGCTCCAGAAGGATCAGAGTCAAGATATATCAATGCTCAGGTATTAACATTAAATCACAGTCACATTATCAGAATGAATAACTCTAAGACTCATTTAAAATGCAGAGTGCAGTACGGTATTTTTCCAGCCAGAGCAATGGGGCAACATGCCAGAAGGAAGATGGAGCTCTTATCATCTCGATGAAAAATGACCCAGAAACGCTGTTTAAAAATCCCGAGTTACCAGGGAAGTGTTTTATACAGAAATGAGTATGGCCAGCTGTTCCTTACCCCAGTAAAATCAGCTCTGTTACAGCAGAGAACACTGGGATCATTTAGGAGGACTTAAATATAGGACAACAATACTGCAGTAAGTGTCAGTGATCAGAAGGGACCTCCTCCCTCCCAGCAGTGGCCAAGAGGCCCTGCAGCAGCTGATTGTTCTGCTTCATGAAGCCAGAGGACAGAGTGTGGCACTGCCAACACCTCCCATGGCTCCCAACCTTGGTTCTGTTTATCACTGGAACAGTGGAGCTTTCTGCTGGGGGAGAGGAGGAGAGCCTTGCACAGGACATGCTGTGGATAAATGGATCTCTTCTCAGGTGGTGGCTGAAGGCAGGCACTTACATGCCTGGTAGTTAAAGAAATATTGAGTATTATTACAGAGGGAGATGGGTCTGGTATTTTTTTCTGGGATTGGAAGCAGGAGATGGTAGGTAATAGCACTGGAAGCTTAACAAATCTCTTTGGTTCCTTCCAGCCTCCTTCCAGCTACCACTGCCAAGCCCAGTTTGTCTTGGGGTAACAGCTGATGGGCATCTCTGCTCCCACTCATTTGCTTCACCATTTGATGCCCCTATAAGCAACAGCTCCCAGAGTCCATCTTTCTTCCCCCACAGTTGCTCTCAGTAGATGACCAGGAATGAAATTACTCCAATTCTTCCATCATCCCTCAGTATCTTGCCAAGATATGCAGTTACTGAGATGCCTTAACTAATAAAAAAGAGTCCCAGTCTCCTGTCCAAGAGCTGTCTTTATGTCTCAGTTGATTTTCTGGCTAATTCTCTAGATCTTTCTTCACCTAGTTGGATCTTCAGGCTTAGTTATCATCAGGCATTGCAGAAATTGTGACAATAAGTTCCTGAAGTCCCTACAAATAACAAGGAATGTGTGCATGCATGCAACTTGTCAAGTAAATTTTTACAGTATGAGCATATGTATAGCACAGCCTGGGGGTTTTCTTTTTATTTCTTTACACATATGTGGTATGTCTGTAGCTGAATATGTTAGGTTATGTCAGCATCAAAAAGTGAAATTTATGCTCATAATTTTTGTTGTAGTGTGGTAATAATTGGGTGGTGGTTTTGATTTTTTCCAGGGAGTCTTTTCCAATGATTTTGGTGGCAAACAAAGTTGATCTAATGCACTTACGGAAAATTACAAGAGAACAGGGGAGAGAAATGGCAACAAAACATAACGTAAGTTTGCAGGATTATTTAATGGTTTATTGAAAGTCCTATTACAGGCATTCAGAATTGAAAGCTGTGCTCATTAGGAGCTGCATTAAAGCTTACAATGAAACATTTGTAAATACATCTTTGACTACTACAAAGTAGCAGTTCTGCAGTTTCCTTCCAGTAGGGCCAATTCATCACTGAAACCAGAACCTCTGCTGTGCACCAGGCTCTAGGAGAGCTGTGGCCATCACTGAGACTTCTGTACAAGGTGTCTGAAAGTGCTGAGAAGTGTTCAGGATGGGAGAAGAAAGTTCACTTCCCTGGAGTGAAAAGGCAGAGTCAGGCATTAGAAGGTATATCCAGCTGCCTGAGCTTGTTAAAGATAATGAAGTTAACAGGGTTGTTAAGCCTATATAAATCTGGCCCACTATCTCAGCTCTGCATTATTCATGCTGTTAGTTTAGCCCGAGAAATTGGTCTTAGATGGGTGCAGATCACATGCTGCTCCACTAATCACCTCGAAATGCTAGCAGCCCTGAACACCCAGAGGGAGACAGCAACTCCCTTAGGAGGTGGAACTGAAGGAAAGGTTAAAGGCAAGCAAGCCTGAGACCTCTTGGCAGCTTGCTGTGCCTAAAGGACAAGTGTGTGGTGGTTTCTAAGCAAACCTCGATGGGAGTTTGGCAGGGCAGGTTCACTCCCCCTCCGCACGGAATCTGGTTTCTGTCAGAGCCAGGACACCTAAACTGCAGCACAGCATGTTGTATCCATCTGTATACACACGCCTTGGAAAAGGCCATGCATGAAAATACCTTATCAGAGGCAGTTTTATAAATCTGCCAGTGTGCTGGACAAGCACTCTAGGAGGCCCCATCTGGCTGTCAGACTTTGAAGGGGAAGATCATTTTACACTGAAGGGGAATTGTAGTCATGAAATATTCATGCAGTAGTCCCAATAAAATGTGGCAAGCAAGAATTTTTGGCAAGTGCTGGTCTTTCAACAACCTTCGGCTATTTTCATGTCTGTGAGCACAGCTCAGGGGGAGAGAACATCTGACAACATAAAGTCTGGGATTATTCTCCCCCAAACCCAGACCTCAATAGCAGCTGTTTAGCCTGGTGCTTATTCCAGACCTTTTGTAAGCAGTTGCTGACCTTGCTGCAAGTGTGAGGGTGTTGATAGCAGTGTCATGGCAACATTTTGTTTACCTGTATTTCCGTGGTA
Source organism: Ammospiza caudacuta (assembly GCF_027887145.1). Lineage (NCBI taxonomy): Eukaryota > Metazoa > Chordata > Aves > Passeriformes > Passerellidae > Ammospiza > Ammospiza caudacuta. The sequence continues at coordinate 31,708,057 of NC_080600.1, forward strand.
TTAGCAGCCCGTTTCTTCAGCCTTCAGGCTTTTCATTTTGAAACTGGTATTATCACTGATCTCTTTCATGATACACTTCTCTCCTCCAGATTCCTTATATAGAAACCAGTGCCAAGGACCCACCTCTGAACGTGGACAAGGCCTTCCATGATCTTGTGAGGGTAATAAGGTAAGCTGCAAACTCCTCCCTTCCTTACTGCCCGTGGGTGGGACATGCAGGAGTCATGGCTCAGAGAGTCAGGAGCCAGGTTTTCTTGGGGGTGGGATATTTCTGGTGTTTATTAACTTCCTTGTCCTGTATCTGCTTAGGCCTGTTACTAGCACTTAGCTACCCATGCAGGACATCAGTACCATGCCCAGTAAGAAGTAGCTGAAATGAAAATTTTTTGTTCAATGAACAGTGCAAAACCTACTACAATGATCAGCTCTAAAAGGCTGGCATTGAAAGCTCTGGACCAGTAATTTGGGTTTTCATAGTTTTATCCTCTCAGAGTCTTGCCTTGACAGAAGTTAAAAAGGACCGGCAAAAAATCCTACAAAATTCTAATGCTGTAGGTGACTTCTAACATTTTCTGCTCACTAGATGGAAAAAATTAAGCCATTTTGTATGAGAAACTGCATGACCTAATGGCTAAGCCCCAGGTTTCCTCAGACTGCAGAGGTTTGTTCCCAGTTCTGGCATGAGCTGCCTTTGCTCGTTTTGGCAAACGCGCTCTCCGGGCGAACCCCTGCTCCGGCTGCCAGCAGGGAGGGACTGCCTTCCCAGAGCCCGGCTCCCCTGCAGGAAAAGAGCTGCACACACATCCCAGCATCTCGCTGATAACCTCAGTTCTCTCTGAGAAGATTTGTTTTTCTGGACTAGTTGTCTGCCAGATTTTCTGGGCCCTCATTTTTCATGTTTTGGAGGGCGCTGAGCTGAAATCGTGCTCCTCCCTGCTGCGCAGAGTGCCTCGCCCGGCAATTAAACCACAAGGCATTTATTCACAGCATATCTGTACTTGTGAATATCCTAGCAGAGCCTCAAGCCAGCCTCCATCAAAACCAGATGGTACTGCCCACTCTTCCCACATGTCTCAAAAGCAGAGGGCAGAAAGTCTTTGGAGAACTGAGTTGGAAGTGTCCCAAGCTCTTTCCCAACTGTTCTCTAACTCAGTATTAGCTGGCTGGATATGACTTTTGTGTTGCAGCAAGCTCTTACCACCATGTACTCTGCTCTGCAGGAAAGGAAAACAGCCAAAATAAGATGGAAAGGCTTTGTTTGCTTTCTCCACGTAACACAGCTCCAAGCAGGCTGAAAGGAGTATTGTAATGAGGCATTACTAATTTCAAGCCCTGAAAATGCACTCCATAACCTCAAAAATAAGTGGTACACCTCAGTTTCCTGAGTAGCTAATGTCAGTCTTTGCCAGCCTGTGATGTCAAGGGCACCAGCAATGTTCACAAGAGCTGGAACTCGGGTTAAGTCAGAGAGCAGGAAGATGCTGTGTGATCTGGCTGGACATTGGCCACAAACAGCTTTGCTAGGTTTTTGGACATTACAAACTGTCCACAGTCAAGGGTAGCATCACCCATCAAGTATTGTTTTTCTGGTTTTCAAGTAAGCTTTTTCAAATAAAATGTAAATTTCAGCTCCCTGATAACTATCATTGACAGAGTGCTTTGCAAATGAAGGGCTTCCTCGGAGCCCTTGTGAGCTCTCAGGGTGAGGATGCTTGTTCAGCGTTGCACTGTTGGTGCTCCTTGCACTTGGCTGATTCCCAGTTTATTTAGCTTCATGCAAGAACCTGTTGTCTGGAAGTAATCCAGAAAGGAGTGGGGTGATTGAGTCCATTCAAGAGATGTTTTAAATTTCCTGATGCCCCTTTTATGCTGCAGCCGTGCACACACAGGAACTGTCACAGCAGAAGCCTTGAGCAGGCCCAGGGTGTGGTTTCTGGATCTCTAAAACAGATCCAGAAGAATATGAACAGCTTGTGGTCACTTAGTGTTTATCCAGATTTAAAGAATTTTCTGATTTGCATCTTTGTAGTTTTGAGCTTTAAAGTTTTATGGTTTTCATACCTCCAGCCTTCATATTCACTGAGAAGAAGTCTTACTAGTCAAGGCTGAGTTTTTCAGGTGGTTGCAAGAATTTGGAAGCTGAGGCTGTAAGAGAAACACCAGCTAAAGTCATAGTGATTTATGCCCCAGTGATGTCTCATCCTGGTCTGGATTACTTGCTTTAATGCCTGGTATATTACATGACAAAGAGGCTGCTTTTGAACTGTTCAGACTCTCAGGTTTGAATCTATGGAAGCTGCTGGTGTCTGTATGTTTTATCTTTCACTGAAATCTACATCTACAAGCTGCCTGTCAGGTGTTTGAGTTACAGAGCCTTCGTTGGATTTGCAGAGTAGCTGCTGCAGCTGGGTGCAGCTGCTAACAGGCATTTGGGCAGTGCCTCACCTTCCTGGACAGGGAGAAGCCCTGAACAGAATGCTTCAGAGGCTGCTCACAGCTCCAGGGCACGCTGCAGGAGGGCTCTCAGCTGTGTGTTCCTGGTGGCTGTGACTTCAGACAGCCAGGGACATCTGTCTGGGGTCAGCTCATTCTCTGTGCACCAGTGCTCTTCACAACATCAGAGGAAGCCAGAGCCCCTGCAGCAGCAAATGCAGTTCTTGGTTTATTATGTTTTAGCTCCCCTCCATCACCAAGTCTGCATCACTGCAGCTGGCTAAGGGCAATGCCAGCTGAAAGGCAGAAGAGTGTATTTCTCTGTGCTCTCTGTATCTCTCTCATCCTCTTCCCTACGGAGTGTCAGCAGTGTAATGGATGACGTTACATCTCTTGGAGCATCCCTGTTTCCCAGAGCAGCCCCCATGGCAGGGGAGGAGGCAGCAGTTCACCGTGGGCAGCTGGAGGCATAGTGCCCTGGCAGGACATCCATCCCTGCCATTACCCTTAATGGCTTCTTTCCTCCTTCCTGAAGAATACAGGCCAGGCCCAGCAGTGTGGCATGAAAAGCCATGCAGTGCTGGAAGGGTATATGGAGACATGTATGCAAATATGCACATGCAGACCAAGATGCTGCTCTACAGGCTGCCCAGGGCTCTGGATCCAGCCCAGCCTTATGTCTCACCTGCCTGCTTTCTTCTCTGTCTCCCAAAACAGGCAACAGATCCCAGAGAAAAGCCAGAAGAAGAAGAAAAAGACCAAATGGCGAGGGGACAGAGCCACGGGCTCCCACAAACTCCAGTGTGTGATTTTGTGACAAGACACCCTGGGAGTGCCTTGGATGCCTCCCTCCTCCCCTCCTGACCCCCCAGCAGCCCGGGTGAGGAGCTGCAGCCCGATGCTGATGCCCTCAGGGCCCCGTGGGCTCCCTGTGGCAGCTCAGACCCGGAGTGGGCGCTCAGAGGGGCCGGACCCTGGAGAGGGGCTGCACGCCAGGGCCAGCGTGGGAGCTGTGCCAATGGGAGGCAGAAGGGATCAGCAGGACCTCAACTCTCAAACATCCCCAGCACCTTCCAGGGGCTCCATGATGTTTATAAAAACAAAACAAAAAAAACCAAGGCAGAAGTTTAAAAAAAGTGTTGGTTTTATCTGCAAACATTTCTCTTTGTGACCCATTTCTGAACAGCATTGAATAGCCCCCCTGTTTGGTACAGTTGTCTGTGTATGTGGGGGAAGGGAAAGGGTTTTTCTTTCTCTTAATTTTTTTGTCCTCTTCTTCCTTTTTGTTGTTTGCTCAGCAAGTGTTGGGTTGCAAAGAAACAACGGCCAGGCTTAGATTTTTTGCACTGGACTCTCTCTTGGGCAGCAGTGCCAAAACACAGCTTCATATGAAAGTGCATAGATTTGGAGGAAGAAAATTAATTCCAGCTGCTCTGGGTGCTCCAGACATTGTGTCAGACTCTGGAGGGTTGCCAGCTCACAGACCATAAACTCCAGTTTAGGAAAGGAGGTTTGGGTTTGGATTATATATTTTTTTTCTTACCCTTTGTCAAGAGGTTTTGTTTCTGTTTTGTAACTTTGGACATGTCAAACTTAAGGCATTTTGTTAACCTGAAAGTATTTAAATTAAAGTAATTTACAAATGGAAGGGTATTTCATTTTGGGGGGAGGGGGGTGGCAGGGAAGGGAGAAAGGAAGTAAAATCTGAACTGAATTTGTTATTTGGGTGTTGAATTTCTCCCTCATAAATGCATGTAAAGTGGTGTGATCTAAATCACTCTATTATTCCTTAACCTTTTCCTGCAAAGCCACTCGTGAGTAGATTAATTGTTTTGCTTTTCCCAGGCTCATCTCACACACGCAGAAAACAAAATGTGTTTATGGAGTTTGGCTCAATGTTTCTTCTTCTCCCTCCTTCGCCAAGTTGGTGACTTGAAAGGAAGAGGTGTTTTTAAAATGATTCAAGTGGGATGGGTCTCTTCATAAGCTGACTGTATCTAAAATGTCTCCCTAAAAACAGCAAGGACTACATTTGCCTTATGAAAAGACAAGGCAAAAACCCTGCAAGCATTCAGACTGCCATCTGTAGCACCAGAAATATGGCTGTGCACATCCTGGAGGGGCCACGTGTTCTTTCACACCTTTCCTGGCAGTAAGAGCTGCAGTAGCAAATTTGTCTTTAATGGTATGTCATATGCTGGATTGAATCCATTGGCTCCATTCGTGTGGTCACCAAATCTGTTTAAAAGTAGCAACTTGCTTTTCATCAGCTTGAATCCTATTCAAATATGCTTTGTGGGCATGATTTTAAATATTGGCAGAGTATGAATGCCTGAGATTTATGTGTCTGAGCATAGAAAATCCTGGTATTGGATATTGAAGATACCCATCCAAGATGATGATCATCACAAACTTAGTTGTCCATGCTTGTCTATTTGCCACCAGGTTTCATTTCTTCACCCTTTGCCAGGCCACTTTTTAGAAGTGAGTTGGCTGCTGATTATTTTTCAGGTGAATGAGGATAATGGAAACATGTCCTTAATTTGTCCAGTCTTCATCACAGCCAGAAGATGGCAAAGGCCTGTAGCTGGCTCAGCAAGCTGCTTGGGTAATGCTGCCTCTGTCCCCTTTGGTGTGGTGACAGATTCTGGGGATGGATTAAGCAGAGCGATATTGGAAAGAAGTGTCTCTCACAGACTCTTAGGTTGGATGTGGGCCATACACTTCAGTAAAGCAGCAACGTGCTGTGTCAGCTGAGATGTGGCGCCCGACCATGGCAGCATTTCTCCCAGTGCTGGCTGAACAGAACTGCAGCAACTGAAGCCATCCACTTCAAATTCTGGTCCTTGAGCCTTGCCTCTGCCTTCTGGAAGAAGATCTCCCTGTAGGCATTTCATTTGTTCTGCTTTGAAAACCTCCAGTAAATCAGAAATTGTCTGATGATCTTTGCAACCACCCCATTTCACCATCCCCCCTGTAACCACTTCCCCACCAGAATCCCTGTCTAGCCTGACTGCTGGCTTAATAGTTTTAATTATACACTACTAATGCTATGGGATTCCACACAGAAGAAGATGATGACAATTTCAGGAACTCTTTTAATGCCCCCTAGTGCCCTTCCATTTAAAAATAACTTGATTTCTGCTGAAACACCCCATCCTTATTATTTTTATCTAAACCCTTGGGAATGCTTGCCTGAAAACAGCATGTGTGTCTCTTGAGTCACATCTGCTGTGTACTCAGCACTGCATGTGAGAAATTATCTGCTTTTTCTAAAGCTTCTTAATTGTTTCTTCAATTTCTTTAGCAACCAACAGCTATTGCAGAATAATGGAGAGGAGGAGGAGGGGAAAGGAGCAGATTAACAACAGAAAATGGAGTAGTGGCCAGTGGGGAAAGCATGGCTGTTTTATTGTACATTCATCAACTTGTTTGTAGCAAGGAGTGTTTTCCAGCAAGGATTGTATCTCTGACAATTCCAGGGTGCTGAAAATAGCAAGGTATACAAAGCCTTCTGCCACCTAACCCACCCTGTCATGTTCAGGGCTATTGGGAAAGGGAGAGCACAGCACCTACAGACCTGGTAGGGAGACACCAGTTGGTGACACAACAACTGTGCTGTGGGTGGCTTATATTTTCCAATGGAGCATCCAGTGGATAGGGACATTTTGTTGTGGTCAGGGGCAGTCTGGAGGTGGATCCTGTAAGGGCACACGTGGGGCTCATTGCCAAAGAGCTGATGGTCCAAGTGACCAAACATCATCTGATGTTAGACCTGACCTTGCTTTCAACACACAGTTTCAAACAAAATAAAAAGGGGGTAAAACCTTACAGATTCGTTGGTATTTAATAACTGAATAACCACCTTTTTCTATTTTAGACACTGAATAATTGTAGAACAACAAACCAATAGTATTAAGCCACCTAAGTTTTGGCTTTGCAAAGGTGTCATCACCTCCCTGACCTGGGATCCCATAGCATCTGTACCACTGCCATCATGTAAATCATGTTGGTGTTTCCTCTCTCTGGTCCTGCCTATAAAGCAGCCACTGGCTTTGTTTTCTTACCAATTTCTGAGGTGCAGGACATTTATTGTACAAGCCAAGTCACTTGTTTGTCTGTTGACCTCATGTCTCTCAAAAGGGAGTTGGGAAGGAAGAAAAGGAGAAGTACCTGGTTGAAATAAATACATATTCCTTTGGCATGGGCAGAGTTTAATTGTCCCTCTCTGCCTGCCAGCTCTAAATGGCACAAAACCCTGATGAGAGGAAATCCAAACACCACCACCCCACAGCTGAGGAGGCCTGCAGGTGGTGGCCACCTACAAACCTGCTGTCTTGGCTGCCTCAGCCAAGGCCAGGGCTGTCACTGGCAAAGCTGCTCTGTGCTAGCCTGGGTACATATAAATCAACAATGTTCAGATGATGGTGCTCAGCTGCAAAACACTGGAGATGGTGAACAAGAGAAGCAAGTATTTAACAAGGGGCTGAAATTGCTTGGTTTGGATCAGATGTTTCAGTTTAACAAGAGGCTATTGTCATTTGTTGCTCAGTTCCTTAATCTGCAATAATTAATTTTGGCTGGCTCTTTTAACCTACAGCTGTAGTAGAATTTACAAATTAGGACAGGCTGAGGGATTTAGACATACATGGTGTGTCTTGTCTGGAGAGTAAATAAGCATTATTGGGCACAGAGAGGACAGCATTGTAATGCTGGGTCAGATTTTTTTGTTTTAGCTTGTTTCCATCCTCAGGCCAAAATGGACTGCCCAGAGGCTTGTTCAGCTCCAGTGATTTCAAGGGATGCTCCTTAAATGCTGCTGAAGTGCTTGAGAAGAAGGTGATTCCCCTCAAAGCTCTGCTAAGAGTAGAATATAATGGGGAACACAGAAAATACTTTAAGAGACACAATTTATGGTCTACTCCAGATGTCAGAGTTCAGATGTTTATTAATGAGGGAGAGAGGGCTTGAGAGAAGTTTGGCATTAGGGAAATAGCCAAGGCCTGTGACAACTGCCACATCAACCTGTGTACCTTGGAATGGACAGAAGAGCTGTCTGAAAATCTGCTTTCTGTGAGCTGGGGTCAGTGGCCAGCCTGCTCTTATCTGCTGCAGGCTGAGCAGGAAGGAGGAGCTTCAGTGCATTTATTAAGGACTGAATTACTGTGCACAGCAGTCACAGTGCAAAGGAGAGGAAGGATGCTGTGGCATGGGAAGTGTTGCTGTTCTTGGTCACTGCTCCCTGTGCTGGGAGGTCTCCAGCAGTCACACAGGCTCAATTGAGTGTTCTGCATTTATGTCTTTAATGCCATCTGAAGGTGCCTGGGCTATCCAGGGCATTTACCTGTGAGTTTCAGCTGTAACACAAGACCTATGGGAAATCTGGGCCCTTCTGGAGCAGCAGCCACCAGCCAGGCAAGGATTCACCTGAGCATCTCAAATGGCTCCACATGTGTACCTTGGGCAGCCAGAAGGTGCTTTGAGTCACTGGATATTTCAGGAGTCTGTGGACACCCTAGTTCTTCGCCTGCAAAGTGATGTCACCTGTGTTTTAGGTGATGATGCACCTGGACAAAGTCTGAAGTAGAAGTCACCAATTTTTTGAAATGTATGAATTGCATTTTGCAGCCTAGGCAATCTCATGAGTATCAGTTGCACAATTAGGCTGTAAATAATTCAATATTTGGCTATCAGGGATTCCATCAATATTATGCAGGCCTTTTGCTTCCTTTTCTCTTGCATGCAAGGGAAAGAAATATTTCATAGATGGTCTCACAGATGGTTTCTGGGATGACACAGGACTTGCTTGCGGCAGGAGACCAGGGAGAGAGATGCCTGCATGTGCTGGATCCCATGATGGGGAGGCAGGAGGAGTTACAGCACAGAGGTAGGCTCTGGTCTGAGGGGGTTTCCCACCACTGTGGTAAATCACTGTTGCTTCTCTCCAGCTCCAAGAAGTCACTTATGAGTGGCCACAGGTCAGGCAGGTCAAGACTTCCTGAGGCAGGAGGAACATGTAGGCACTGTGTCCCTGCTGTGCCAAAGGGGGGGACCAGGGAAGGAAGGCTCACACCCAGCAGTAGGACCTGCTGGGTGGGTGAGTGCAGGGGTTACTGCTAATGACAGGAGGGGGATGTTCAGCAGTGTGGAGAGACAGCCAAAATCCCCTAATCCTGGCAGTTCTGGGACAGCTTTTTAATTCTTTTGAATTCAGGGATCCCTTTGCCAAATCCTGGGGGATCGGCAACATCATGCCAAGCCAAACACAGCAGTCTGACTTGCCACAAACATTACTGCTCCTCTGGTTTCCATCCCTCCTCCCAGGTCCCTCTCATGCAGACCAGGACATGTACAGCGTTGTCTGAGAGCTCTCACTGGGCATGTGGTCAGATCCAGTAGGCCAAGACAGGGACTCAGGCAACATCCTGGATTTGGTCAATAAGAGAGCAGAAGTAAGAGGTGAAGGAAGGAGCTTTGTGAAACAGGACCCTGTTCTGTAAAGCCAAATCCTCTGCAAATCTAGGCAAGAGACATTGTACAGCTTGTGATTAAGACAATCTCTGCTGAGAAGTCAGCCCAGCTGAACGAGTCACGAGCTGCTCCTGGGCTGCCACACACAGAGGTGGTTATCCTGTGGCTGCTGTGACAGCAGCTCCTCTCACTGCACAAGTCAGGCCCAGCCAGCCCAGACCCAGGCAGATACTGGGCATGCCTCTCTGCAGCTTAATAGCCCATGTCCCCACAAAGCAGGGAGCTCTTTTCTGCCAGCTCCATAATAAGAGCTGTGTTTCAAACAACAGTCTCTGGGATGGAGCTGACAGCAAGCAGGAAATTCAAAGTTAAGGCTGATGCTCCGGGCTTTGCTCACACAATTGTTGAGGTCGAACAAAGCACAATGATGTGAGCTGGGGACAGGGTGCTACTCACCCTCCCCTGGGAGCTTCCTGCCTTGCCTTGTCTCATCCCAGTCTCCAAACTTTCATAAAAGCTTGTGCTGGTTTCTGGCATGGAGTTTCCCACAGAGCTGGTCACAAAGATTTGTTCCCATGGTTTCCTTGCTTGGCTTGGTGAAGTCTCTTTGTCTCCCCCAGCACCCTTTGGGCAGCAGGGTAGGAGTGGTGCTGGGGGTGTCTGGGCAGCCTTTGGCAGAAGGTGCTTTGTGGGGAAGGGGAGGTACAGCAGGAGACAGGGAAAGCAAAGCAGTCACATCACCAGCATAAAACACTTAAAGGCAAAGGTGGCACTCAGCTAGGTTTTTGTTGGTTTTACTTTAGCACATAAAAATTGTTCTGGGAAAATTCACATGACACCTGCTATGATAAAAGAATAGAGAATAGAGAAGTAGAACTAATGAAAGAAATAGAGAACTAATGATTTTTCACTTCAGGATCTTAAAGCATTCAAGAAACAATCCAACCTCTTGCAGTCAGGACTCTTAGAAGCAGCAGATCCTGTTCCATAGGCTGAAGAAACAAGAGCAGAGACATCTGAAATGTAGACAAAGAACAGGGGCTAGTGAGATGCCCAAACTTCAAATACTGCTGGGACTTGTGACCAGTTTGCTTCAAGCTGTGAAACTATAATTAACATGGACTTAGCTGAAGATAAATATTAAGTGCAAAAAGAAGAGGTCTAAGGCTAGCTATCTCAAGAGCTTCAGCCCCTGATAAAATCTGTAAATACCTACTAGATATAGGCTGCTTTCATAAGTGGCATTTTCTCAGTATTTTCAAATGATTTTTCCCCCTAAGCAATCTATTTCCTTCCTAATTTAGGATTCATCTTAGCACATCATAGAGATAAACGAAGAATGGAAAAGGTCACAAGTTCTACTTTATTTAGGGAAAAAAATACCCTTTGTAAAATGCCTTTGGACTTATTTTTATGACGGCTTTTGTTTTTCTTAGAGAACAAAAGTTTGACTCCTGCTTGTCCCATGGAGCCCTCAATACCAGTGACTGGATCAGGGACAGGCTGCCTGAGGAAACCAAACCTGTGAGCACCACGTGGAAGCTGTGTGAGCCCACAGATAAGTTGCTGGTTTAGGTTTCCAAGGGTTGGAGGCCAGTGCTTAATTTTAAAATGACAGGTCCTGTGGTAATGTTGTCCTAAGACAACAACAAAGAAATGGCACTATCTAATGCCAGTGACTGTCCCTCCCAGAAACCAGAGGGCCACCAGACCTGGCCATGTAAATAATGGCACTGATGTCTGTGTGGAAAAACTACCTCTGCTTCTTGAGACAGGAGTTAGCACCAGCCTGACCAATGCTCCAGACTGCTGCCTATTTGTTTATGTTTTATTGCCAACTAATACCAAACTGCAGGCTTAGTCAGGTCTACCAATACTCCAAGTTGGATTTCCTCTTACTGTGTCTAGTGTGGGACTTGTAGCACTGAAAAATCACTGGAAAGTCATTCTGGGCACAGCACAACATTTTGTTGCTGCCCAGCAGCCTCTTGTCTGCAACAGGCTTTTACCACAGGCTCTGAAAAGGTGGGACAGAGCTGCTGCTGCTCCCTGGAGAGAGGTAAGTGCCTTGAATTTGATTGTGTGGGCCTGGGCCTGTGTCTGCTGTGTGCCTCTATCATTAAGGGGATCTTAGCATCTCTTTGGGGCAATTTGGCTTTACAAGAAATTAATTATCTGCATTGACCAGCTGCGGGCAGGAACAATTTGTCTATGTTTTCAGGTGGTATCAGAATTAAGTGGTGGCTTATATATAGATTAAACCTCAGGAGAGCATCTGTGATGAGAGATGACCTTACCTGCCAGGTGGACTGGCCTTGTCCCAGCCCAGGCTCTGTCAGTCACCTGCCCTTGGAAAAATGTTCAGCAGCAAACACACACACATGGGTGGCATCTGGCATGAGCAGGGAAGTCAGTGCAGCCCAGGATCCCTTCATGGGTGTGCAGTGCAGGTGCTGGCAGCAGGAGTGCTCAGCACCACTGGGAATGCACTGGGGTCTTCAGTAAGGGCACAGTAAGCTTTTCCAGATCAGTTCTGCCTCCCTCTCTTGCCTATTGGTGCAGAAAATAACCCAAAGAGCAACTAAACAGCAGACAAAGAAAGCTTCCCTAACATCTTAGTCTTTGTGTCCCTTGTCAGTGAGGCCTGGGAGTAAAACTGTCCCAGACACAATGGTTAAAAATTGCTGAAAGGAGAGAGTGTAACAGAGAAACTACAGTGTGTGCACTTGTGCTGGTGGCGGATGTATTTTATTACTGTTATTGGCTATTCAAACACTTACCCAAAAAAAGAAAAGGAGAAGTGGAGACAGCAGCCTCAAATCAAACAGATTTCAAACACTTCACAAACTTTTTCAAAATATAATAATCTTCCAAGTAGTCTTTAGCCTGTTAGTTAGATTTAAATAATCATGACCTAGTACTTACTAAATAACTGTAATCTTTTGAGAGTTCACATTTATAGTCCAGATCCCTGCAAAACAAAAGGCAGAAAGAAATCCCATTTGGATGTGAATATTTAATGCGGCATTTGGAAATCTGCTGCACTGACACTAATTTGAGCAGATAATCAAATAAGTATTAAAACAAACAATTATGCAGACATATAATTAGAACAGGAAAAGGTTCTAGGTTAAGCCAATAGAAAATGGTTTATAAAGCCCATTTGATCACAGCCTTTCAAACAGAACTGGAACAAAACACCAAGGCTGTTACTTTATATAATTTGGGATTATAGATCGGTGGAGGTACCAGCAGTATCTGGAATGTAAATACAGGATGGATGCTGGGTCTGTTCCTCAGGGACACATTTCAGAGTCTGCAAATGTTAACTGGAGCCTTTCTGTTATGTCAAACAGGCTTTGGGTCAGGATCCATCACCCTCTGATGAGGGAGCCCCACAATTCCTTTATTTGGCAGCTTGCAGGAGAAGCAGAAGTAAAACATATTGCAAAAGCCAAGCTCCAAGAGGAGTTCTGTTCAATTATGTCTTAACATTAAACTGTAGCTAATGTGCTTTTACCAGATGTCCTGATGAAATACTATTACAAGCTGGTGCATTGCATTAATTAAAGTGAAATTTCATAATGAATTCTTTTTTCAAGGCAGCAGGGATGAATTGATGACCTACATAACCTCCCTTTGCTCTAAAATAGCTTTCCAAACTAATGAAATGAATCCCCCTGGTTGTGGCAGGGGAGCGGAGCAAGCTGTGCTTTGCATCCCAGCTACACGCAGCGACAGGAAAAAATCTGGGCACTCTCCACAGAGATTATGGCTTGCCTTTCATTGTGTCTAGCAACAAGAGAGAACTTTCAGAGGCAGGAAGACTCTCCATTAAGGCACCTTGCATAACGGGAGGCTTTTGAAAGCTCCATTAAAATTCTTGGACAGCACCCTCACAGAGAAGCTGGGGGATAAGCTGGCTGACCCTCTACCTTATAAACTGGCACAAATGCACAGACAGTTAAATGCACATTTGTTCAAGTTTAAGAGGCTTAGGGTATGTCATTAAAATATAATCCACAAGGGACAACAAATATGCCCACAGCTGGCAGGCTCAGACCCGTCTCTGCGGCGAACATGTCGGGAGAGGAGCGTGAGGATCAGCATCACACAGCCCGTGTGTGTGGGGAGCTGACAGGAGGGGAGGCCTCTGTTCCCAGGCATATGTTTTTAAAAGAGAAAATATGCCTGTGAATTCTGATTATGCCTGTGTTACTACATTTTGATCCATGGTGGTTTGAGATTAAAAGCGATTTATGGTGTTGCTAAGTCTCAGCAGTCTACATTTCACTGAGCCATTGCAGTGCAATCAAAACAGTGCCTCTACCAGTGCTGGATTGTGCCAGTGAGTCCTAATTGCCTGAAAGATAATGGTGTCATTAAAGTCTCTTGCCTCTGTGAGCCTTGTACTCCTCGTCAGAAAAAATGCTTTTATTGTTGGTTTCAAAGGAGCCCTCAGTCACTTCTAAAGCACATTGTCCATTCAGAGGTACTGGGAGGCTCCATTCTGTAGCTCCTTTATTTCTCAGCTTCTCCCTTCATAAGCAGTGGGCAGGCAAGAGCAATGGAGAGAAATGCAGAAAAAATATTGACTTTTCAACTAGCAATGCAAAATATAAATCAGATATGATTCAGTTAGACATCATAAGGGAAATAAGTATCTAAGACTGGTTTAGGCTTCTAGCAACAGAAATGGAGAATGCTTATGTATTAGGAGACACACTCCACAAAAAAATGCCAACTTCACCAATAATTTTCAAGTCAGTAATCATTTTGACAGAAAAGCTGTGACCAGCTTCTTTATTCATACAAAAGGCATGTGGCCCTGCAATTACACCTTAACTCGTAACCATTATTCTTTCTGGACAATTTCAATTAAGAAATGACCTCTCCATAAAACATTTAATTCTGCTACAAGATTTATTACTGTCTTCATCTGGCAACATCTTCCTGAAAACCAGGCAGACACTTATGCAGGTAAATTTATCACTTGTCTATTTATGGGTGTGAGTTTTCTTAAACAGAAGAGGGTTTTGCTATTATTAGTTGCCTGTACTCTGAATCTTGTTATTTCTTGTGCTTCGAGAATCACCTTTGCTGTGCACAGTGCCCTGCTCACTCAGGGAGCCTGTCTTCACTGGCTCAGCAATACCAGACCACACACATATGACAGTGACATGCAGAAGAGCCTATAACAAGAGTTTTCTATATTTGTGCCATCCAAAACTGAACAGAGATGTATTTAATCTCTAAGACCACAGCAGTGTCAGGACAAGTAGTATCTGCTGAGTACAGCAAGAAGCTTGGTTTGCACAGGGGCTATAGTCCACCCAACCTGCTATCCTCATAAAATCTTTACAGTTAAATATACACTCAGCTACCCTTAAGAGACTTAGGGAAGGCCATTATAACATAATCCAGAGTGCTCACCAATGCATGCATTACTGCTTGGCATTGCTGCTGCAGGATACTTTCAAGCAGAGAAGAGCCTCCACAAATCAGCACTCAGATCATTTTCCTTTCATACTTTCCTTCTCCTGGTCAGCCTTTCTCTTAGCTGTTGCTTTTACTCCTCCAGCTGTTACCTTTCCATCTTCTATCCATGTTATCCATCATCGTGAGTATAAGAGCCTTTCTTCATTGCATCACATTTCTGGAGTACTTTGGAGTATTCTGTTGTAGTTTTGCCAGATTCTCCATTTGCTTAAGACTTACTGGCATTTAATGTTTCTTCCTTGCTGAAGCCTTTTGAATGTTGTATCTAAACTGCAGTTCTGCTCAGGGCTGTGCCTGTGAGGTGGCACCAGAGCAGCGGCTTCTTCTGAAGGCAGGAAGGGTCTCAGTCAGCTGGATGAGTTAGAGGGGCCTTTCCCATGGAGGGCAGGCAGTAATTACACAGAAGAACTTAATGCTTCTTGCCTGAAATGTAAGTGGCAGAGTGAGATTGTTTAAACCCCAAAACCATATTTGGAGACGACTCCTCTTCATACAATGCAGCAGCCTGGAAAGGGCCAAAGTAGTCATTGATAGCCACACCAGAAAGCCCAGGGCAGCTCTCCCCAGCCTCTCAAATCCATTTATGCACACTGGGCCCTGCCAGGGACTTGCTCTGATGCCCAAACCCTGCAAAATGTGAGCTCAGATCTTAATCTAGTGTATTGAAAATAGACAGAGTTTTACTTGTTTTTACAAAGAACCAGAGCACGAATAGCAGTAAACCCGTGAGCCTTTTGGCTTAATCCTATTTCAGACATAAAAAAGAAACTCCTGCCTGACAGCCACAGCCTCTCTGGGAAAAGTCAGCTCTTCCTATGTTTCCCTAACTATATTTACTCTGCCATGTGCTGTCATCCTCCAATCCTCCTTGAGTGTCACTTGAAGAAAAAAAATCTGTAGTGGATTATAATGACAATACATTGAAGATGGCTTACAGCAGAGAATGGCACTTCATAGCAGCAACTGTGACAAATCTGGGTTGGGAGAGAATATTGTGCATGTCCCAGAGATTAGAGCTTTTAAAATAAAAACCTCATTCTTGTTCCCTGGGGCTTGTTAATGAATTGCCACATGCAACAATGCCTTAAACGAAGCATTGGTGGTTATCCATCTGACTGTGGCTCAGTGACTACAAAATAAAAGAACAGGCAGCACCCCGAAAACTCTAAACCTACTTGAAGAGGTCTACTGATGCTAAGGATAGTCCCATTTAAAAGGCAAAGAAGTAGAGGTCACCAAAGGAGCAAATACCTTTAGAGAGGTGGGATGTCTTACAGTGGTTAACATTTCTCAGCAGGATGAAACTCTCACATCTGAGCCATGGACCAGTTGCAGCACACACAGAATGAGGGTAATAAGTGCCAGTCAGATTCCAGGATGATTCAGACACCTGACTATATGAAAACCATGTTTTACCCTTCTGGCAAGAGCTAGAACAAGGTCAGGAACAGCAGTCCTGCCTGGTGTGACCCAGAGGGAAGTGGTCCTTGTTGGAGCACAAGGATAAAGTCTAGTGAGGGTTACAGGTCTTATATCTAGGACAAAGGATGTCCTGTGCCATCCAGATATCTGCTTAAACACATCAACACTATGGCTTTTCCCTCTTGGACAGAAATGCTGGTCACAGCATTTAACTCTGTGTTTGGCTTAGGGGTGCAAAGGAAGAGTCTACACTAGCACGGCTCCCTCTGCAGTTGCTGGGTGAGATGAGCTCCTCTCCCTTGTAACGCAGGCTCTGCCGCAGATCATGCTGCAGGAAAGTCTGCCATTCATTCTCCAGGGAATGTACAGGGGCTCTGGAGACCATAATCCAAAATGCCTCAGCTTGGGTTGTGCAAATACACACCACAGCACCAGGTAGCAGTGGAGACCTCCAGCTCCCTTGTCCATCTTTAACCACTTTTCCAATGCCTGTGCACTGGCCCTCTGGGGCTCTCCCAGTGCTCCACAGCCTGTACAGCCCTAACCACTCCTTTGGGTCCAGAACCATGCTTCAAAGCATCCCAAACTAGATTGCTCTCAATAGCCTCTGCACATACAGAAGGAGGCTGATGCATCCCAATGCCCTGGGCTTGCTGCTCACGGAACACAGCGTCCCTCTGCCTTTCCCAGGATGTCCGGATGCCCAGCAGCCTGCCTGGCACATTCCCAGATACCCACTAGCTCCCTGCCTGTGCCACTGAGGAGCTGGCAGGTCCCCACACTTCCTCGACGTTCGCCCAGCATTTATTTTCTGTTGCTGCTGGGCTTGGCAGCTTCCAGGGTAAATCTGGGTCAACATCTTTCCATAGGATTTCTGTTCCCTTCCTGCCATGGCTGGCAGAAGGGGATGTGCCAGGACACTACTGAAGAGCCATTGACTGATGAGGAAGGACAGGCAGGGAATGAGGGTTTTTTGGTTTAACTATGTCAAAGCTGTGCACAAACACCGACCCACAGGCACTGCAAGCAAATGTCAGTAAAAATCAGAGGCTGGTGTACAAAAATCTCTTGTTGTCTCCAAAAATTGCACAGATTCATTTAAATCCAGTGGGAAATTCGGTGTTTGCTTTTTTACTGTGATTAATAGCTATTCAGGTTTTCAAAATTTTAAGCCTTTATTCCTAACATATGTAACAAAGTAAATTTAAAACCTTAGACCACTTCAACTCTGAATGCTGGGAAACCCACAGGAAAAAACAGTCTCAGCCCTATTTCTGTAAATGTGCAGGAGGATCAGTATGAGTAAAAGCTCTTGTTAGTTCTCTCATGCTTTGCTCTTAGTAATTGGTTGATATTTTAGGAATGGAATAATCTGTGGAAGTTGCTTTCTGTAGCATGTGCTGCTAACCCTTTTTTTTTTTCTGTCAGAAAATCCTTTTGAAATTAGACCCAACTGCTTTTCAAGCCAGAAGCATATGTATAAGCATCATCAATCATGCCACTGACTCTTATCACTACTCTATATTCACTTTCTACCTGGTTTGAATTCCTAATTGGCCCTGCTGAGCAACTTAGCGCCCTGAAGAAAGCCGTGGAAGGGAGGTGGGAGAGAATGTTACTTTCCAGCTGGGACTGGGAGGGTTTTCTGCAAATTACACTGATAAAGTCTGTTTCCTGGAGAAAATAGACAAGAAGCAGTTGGCAACAGGGTGAGTAAGAGTTGGATGCAATGGGGTATGATGTACAAAAGTGTGTACAACTGGCTCAATTATCATCTGAGCAGTTGGCCTGGCAGCTGCTTAAATCATGTGTTTCAGGCTCATGTACTGCAACGCAAGCACGCGAGGAGTCACTTGGACAGGAATGGGGTAGATAATTCAGGAGACAAGGCTGGTTTTCTGATTTAATACAGGAGAAGTTCTGGAAAAGGCAGGTGATTTCCTGTGCCATCTAGAGCAGGATTTCTCTTTCTCTGCTTAGGAAATCACTGATGTTCTCCCCACCCTCCAGCTGTCATTTACAGAAATCTCTTTCTCACAGTAAGGTTGTCCCAAGCTGCCTGAAACAGCAAATTGGGTGGGAGCAGCCTCAGGATTGGTGACCCAGGACATGCTGGTGGGTCTAGGCTGTGCCAGGGAATGGGCTGCCTCCTCAGGCAGGGATGGGGGTCTCAGGTACAGCTAACCCAAACGGGGACTGGAGCTACCTCTCCATCTCAGGTGCAGAGTAAGCACCAATAGTTTGCACACAGAGCAGTTATTGCATCGCTTTGCCCCCCCTGCTGCCCCCCACCCTCTTCCCATTAAGCACTCACACATGCTGCTGAAAGCCAGGGCAGCTGTATTCATCTATCAAAGCCTGTCAGCTTGAGAGCATAGGCTCTTCCCATTAATTAAGCAAATGTAATGTGATTAGCTAAGGCTGTAAATGTTTCTAGGCCCATTTAGGAAGCTACAAAACACCAAGCATCACCGTCTCTTGTTTTCATGTGCTTGTGCTATGTGGGATGCTCCTCTGGGGCTAAGACTTTGGCTTTTAAATTTTTGTGTGTGAGAAAAAATAGGGAGATATAATAGAAAGCACAAAAAATGGGTCATGTAGTTCTAAAATTGCTGTTTGAATCTGAAGAAGAAATTAGTTTCTGCACTTTTAAAAGACTTTTGACTACACTTTTTTTTAAATGGATGCAACAATAGCTGCTGGAAGCTGAATTTTTGGTAAGAATCATATACCTTATTTAAGTTTTCTACTTGCTTTGATGAAAAATAGATATTACTTAGCAGCTAAGTATCTAAACTTGGGTGCTTTAGGCTGTCAACCTGAAAGTAAACGGAACAGTCAGTGGGAAGTTGCACACAGAATAAGAAAATTCTTGCAGGAAATTTGATTGTTAGGAATTAGAGCTACTTAAGGATTTAAAGCTGAAGTGGGATGCCTAAATCTAATACTGTGATGCTGAATGCAGCCCTTGCCAGACTTTCAGTGTGTATGAACTCCAAAGGTTTAAAGCTCTCCAGATGTTTACAGTCATTTTGATCTCTGGGTCTCAAAAGTGCTCCCACCCCATCCAGGCTGAGCTGTTCAGGAATGTCATGTGAATCTGCAGCTCTTTGGGATCCAGAAATTTAGCATTTCTTTCCCCAGTTCCTTGCACAGCTCAACCTGGTAGGCTTGCACTAAGAATACCCCAGACAAAGGGGAGCAGCTTAGACCACCTTGAGCTCCTACAAGCGCTTCCTAGAGGCGGCACCCACACATGGGCCACAGCAAGGAAAGCCCAGTGCCTGATGTTTCACCATCTGTGGGTTCTGTGCCAGCTCTTGCGATCAAAGTCTTGGCACATCGCATACTTTCACGTGGATGTTAAAAAGTCCTCAGGACTCAAATCATGAGAGTCATTTCCTGAAGCTGAGTTCATTTAAATGAACCATTCCATCAGACACTGACATCCTCTCTACAATCTTTGGTAGAGATTAGATTGATCCAATTCCCAACTTTGTTTCCAAAAATCTGGGGCTTTTCCTGCATGGGTGAAGAAGAAGCCACCATCATGGCAGGCAAGGCAAGAGCAGGGATGAAAGCCTGGTAAGTTCTTTCCCAGCAAGGCAAAAAGCTTTAGGGAGCCTGGGATAAGAAGGTGCTCCCTACAGTCTTTATCTCACTGCTCTCACAAACATCCTGGGGGACAAAGGGAGGAAAATGCTCCTTGAAATCACTTGAAAGCTTTCCCTGAAATGGGGCAGCACAGCAAAGAGCTGCTGCTGTCACCAGTCAGGGCCAACAGAGAGCACATGGAGGAGTTTTATCAGTGGCACCTCAGAGCCTGGTGCTTTCTGAGGGATTGCTCCTTTGACTGCCCCAGCCTCTTCCCAGGGAGCATTTCTTAGTGCTGAGGTAGAAATGGAAGGGGGAAGAGGGCTATTGCTCCAATTATCCTCTCATCTAGATGAATGTGTGATTAGATGTGAGATTTGCCCTTATGGGAGGTCTGTGGTGCTTGAGACCAAGACTGGGCACAAGCCCAGTCCCTGTCAGGAGCTGTTTGTGCAGCTGGGGCCACAGACACACCTGGGCCCTTCTCTTACAACACATAGCTGCAGTTGCTAGAAAGGCAGCAGCAATGCCACATTTTGTGTGGTTTCCTAATGCTGGGATCAGCAAGAAGCAGGATTCAGAGGAGATTCAAAGACCTCTCATCAAGACAGTGCCTTGCTCCAGGCTTACAGGAGTTTTTGAGTGGAGAAATTTCCCATCTCTCCTGGATCAAAAGTAGAAAAAAGGACTATCAGGCCTATATGGTCAAGGAGCACTTAGAGAATAGGATACAGTGCTGGAGTTTCATGTTTTGGGTCTTCACCTGACTGTTAGCATAACTGAGAGTAAACAGATCTGTTGAAATACTGCAGCATCTCCTGGCAATTGCTGCAGATGTTTTAAACCCACCTAAGGGGCATAGGTTATCCTTTTAATGCTGTTAGACCCAGGCCATCAAAGGTGATTCTAGTGAGTGTAAGACACCATAACATCTCTGAATTAGTAGCTTTCAAAGAAAAACAAGTTATCAGTGTGATTTCTGGGGCTGTGTTAGCACTGGAAGCAACATGGGGAAACCTAAGTGGCATTTGGACGAGATACCCCTGGTGTCCAGGCCTGGCAAAAACCATGGGAGCCTAATAAATGGGATGTTGTGAAACTCTACTAGGTGTCACTCTACTTCTTCAGGCAAGATTCCCTGGAGTGTTACAATGCCCTTAAAAGTCAGTGATGCTTAGATGGCTGAATGCTTTCAGAAATCTGGCCTCCACCTTTCTCAGAAATGGGAAATCTTCCCTATGATTTATGCTATTGAGGCGTAGCCTCTGACAATAATATTAGAAACCTAAATATTTTACTCAGAGGACTCAAAGAGCCTTTTTCATACCTCAGTTGGAGGCTGGCATTCAGTTAATGTTGATGTAATGTCTTTTTTAAAAAGACTGTAATTAAATTTACCGACACAGTCACCAAAGAGCCATTTATAAATTGTATATATAGCTGCAATTCAGCATCTGTTGTGACTATTTCATTGGGTTAGTCCTAACATCACAAGCTAATAATACTAGAAACAGGGATATGGATAATTCACAAAGGACACTGTACTCAGTATATAGCTAACAGTGATTAAGTAGTCTCTGCTCTCAGAAGAAAGATAAGGGCCAAAAAGAATAGGTCCCTCGATAATATCAGGTAATTCTTTTATATGGTCCTTCATGACACAGGTATAAATCACAATAAAACCCATCTGCAGATCTAAGAGGTGAAACCATAAATCCTGCTTTATAAATGAAACCTGCACATCTGATAGTGTACATTGCTCCAGATTTACAGCAGCTGTAAATGATGTACAAAGGTTCACAAACCCATTTGCACTCTCTGGCTGGGGAGAAGGGTGGTGAGATTTTACTGGGGAGGAGAATGTATTGGAAGATGCAATGAGAGGGACCATATGGATATGTGTGTCTCTGTGTGTGTGCGTGTGCAAGTGAGAAATGTGTCTTTTACACAGACTTGCCATATCTTGATTTTACATTTGAGACTCCCTCCTCTGCCCCCAGTTTCTGTAAATTCATGGTGCTGTGTTATGCCTTCCCATTCCCTCCAGGTCTGAGGTTAAATGCAGGTGATGGGGCCAAAGGCTCAGCATTTGCTGCTCACTGGGACAAACTGGGCTCAAATAAAACCTTTCATGCTGGCCAGCAGGCTGTGCCTTTTTTCAGGCTGCAGCTTTGCCTGAAGCAGGTGAAACCCAAGTGATCATTTAAGCAAGTGCAGGGTGATGATGATCCAGCACCTTTCCTGGGTCATGGCCCATCTTCTGGACAAAGCTGGCCAGCTTGTCCAGCTGCTTCTTCTCCTCTGGGCACTGCAGGGTGCATCTCCCCTGGGAGCTCCACCTTCCTCTGACCAAAGAGCTGCCTCTCATCAGCAGCACTGAGCCCCCCTGGGGCCACTCCCCACTGCACCCACAACAGAAACATCTCTGGGGCTGCTCCAGGATGGCAGGTTTGGGATTTTGACTCCTTGTGTCGCTGTAGCTCTCCCATGACTGCATTTCACAGGGCACAGTGTATTTGTCTTTTCTGTTGGCAGCACAAGACATTGTTTGCCTGGTGCTCTTCTGTGGTTTGGCAATGCCAAGCATGGGGTAGAGGCTGACTGGGCACATTTTCTCACCTGTGAAATGTTGTTATTTGGATCCTCTCTCCTTCAGACCGATGCCTCTGCAGGGCTAACAAGAAGTCAAGTATCTGCATCTGCACCTCCCTCACACTCTGCTCCAGCTCAGCAGTTAAACCAAGGCATGATCCAAAATGTGTGACTGATTCTTTCATTGTCATTGTTGGGACTGGGACCTTGGAAATGCCCTGGGTTTCCTATAACATTTGCATTTCACATTCCTTAGGATGTTTTCCCAATGGCACTTTCGGAGTTTGGCTTCATAGAGCCAAAGAAGGGTGGCCTTCCTCACACAGGCTTTTGTCACAAAAGTCATCTCTAACCTTCATTTTTAGCACTTTACTGTGAAGCTCCAGTGCACTTTGCAGCCAAGGTTAGTGTAATCCAGCAGTGCTATCTTCTCTTCCTGTTTTGGTATTACTGCCATCCCAAATTTACATTTCTAAATAAATGAGCCCAGCAGTGTTGCTTCTTTCAGAGCAGTTGGAGCTCCCAGGTGTGAGCTCTTTGTGTTTCCAAGTTTCATCTATGTAAAGTTCAGCACCTCCTGAACAATCAAATACGTTCCTGTGTTTTCCTGTGAAATGCCTCAGGGAATGAATGTAACCAAAATGTCAGTCTGAGGAAGAAGTGTTTCCCAAAGAGTGAACAGAGCATGTAGAAATATGGACTTTGTTTCTCTAGGGGCACCTGCCAGACATCAGACAATGCATATAAAGCTATTTGCAACCTGTCAGCTCCCCAGAAATCTTTCTTTTGAAGCTAGTAAAAGTCTACTTTAATTTATTATAGATTTCTTTATTTTTTTTCCAGTCATACATAAATATAACATTCTAGCTTTTTAACATAGCTTCCTAAGACAATTGTATCCTTGCAGTCCCTCTGTCTGCCTGTGATAATCTGAATTTCTTGTCCATATAAACACATTAGGCAGACAAATGGAGGCTTCCAAGAGAAGTTTCTACAAGCTCAATGTAGAAATCTGTAGCTGGAGAGAAGATAAAGTTATTAATGCCTCAATTGAGGGAAAACTGAGGGCCATCCCTCTGCTTGCTGATGGCTGATTGCCAGCTAGCCCTTCAGCTCAGCCAAATCCCATAATGCCTTTTGACATGGCAAGAGGAAAAATACATGATGGAGGGCAAGGAGGCAGCTGGGAAGTTGGCTTAGAAGTTGTATCATGGAGTGAAAGAAAAAAAACAAATGAGAAAGGGAGAGAAAAACGGAGAAAATATCATAGAGAGGTGTGAGGAGCAGGATGTGCTCTTTGGGATGCTCCAGGGAGCAGCAAGAGATGGAATATTGCAGAGGACAGTGCAGCAGCATGGACACAAACTCTCAGTGGGTTTGCTTCTTGTAGAAGACTCATTTCAGTGGTGATGGACCTGTGTTTCCATTGCCTCATTAGCCTCTACCTGGCCTCAAAGCCCAAAAGCAAGCAATGTGCCAGCTGCTTTTAGGCAAACTCTCTCTGAAATCCTGTCTGTGGCTCCTGGAAGGCATTCCTGAGTGCTACCAGGGCTTCTCAGACCCCTCTCCCCTGCTGTGGGCACCTGCTTGATATCTGAAAAAGGTTGTGAAAATGAAGGTAGGATTTTCTTCATTCAGAAGGTTTATAATATATTTGTCACCTTTTCATACTGCCTTATCTCACTTCACTGTTGCTGTAGTGTCCATAACTTGGCCCTTTGTCCAAGTCAGCTGAAAGCTATTGGAATTGTCAAGCAATTCAGAACCAATTACTGATACACACAAAGCTGCTTTCCCACTGCTGTCTTCATCAGTTTTGCTGATATTTGCAGCTAATGGGGACAGAACAACAGAGGGTCTAAATCAGTTGTCTTCCATATTTCCAGAGTTTAAAATACAGGAGGGCTATTAACTGCCCCTTTGTGCCACTTTAGTGATTATTTTATTTCACTTTATTTTGTTCTATTTTATTAGCAAGCATTCCAAATGGCTCACTCTAGGCCAGCAGCTGTGGTCAGGGTTTACCTTGCTGCCTGAGCTCTTGCCAATTGACCCCTGCAAGGCAAATCTTTGCCCTCATCTTGCTTGCTGGAGTCTCCCTGAAAGGTCCCCATCTTGGGAATGACCTTAATACTTTCAGGAAGTATTTGATAGACTGGTTTTTCACATGGCTCCCCAGCTGGAACACAGGAGCAGCAGGGCTGCTACAAATCCTGTGGTGAATGCTTGAGGGGCAGCAAGGGCAGTGGGGTGGCTCTGATGAGTTAAGTCTCAGTGATATTTCTACTAGATGTTTGTCGTGGTTCCTGGGAGGTAAAGGAGGCAGGAGAAGTGCCTTTAGTGTGTTTTAGAAAACGTGAGGGGCAAGAAGGGCCCTCCCCAGCTGACAGAGCTGGCAGGGCACAGGGCAGGTCCTGGCTGTGTGCCCAGGAGTGGCGCTGCTCCGGACACTGCCAGAGACTGTTTGTGTGAGCTGAGGGGAGCTCCAGGCAAAGCTCTTTTGTTTAGGTGCTGGGCCAAGGTTCTGCTTGAACCAGAGCTGAGGAAAGAGCTTTAACCCCTCCAGCAGGCACCAGCTACAGCCAAGAGGAACCACCAGTGCTCTTGTGGGCTATAAAGCAGGGGGAAGGTGGGCTCTGTGGCCCTGAGGGAGCTGTTAATTCCCAGGGGTGCTCATCTGAACTGCTCTTGCCAGAAATCCAGAGGATAGCATGTGCTGTGCTTTAAGGGCCTCTTACTATTGAAACTTGAAGAGCAGAGCTTCTTGTTTGTCAGTGCAGCAGGGATAACTCAGCTTGGCACCTCTTGGGACTTCTTCACATGAACATTAAGCACATGGTTTAGGACTTCCTCACCTTCCAACCTCTCCTTCCATCCACACACAGTTTGCTGCAGGGAGCAGCTGCTCATGTCCCCCAGACAGCAAAGGACAGTTGGAAGTGAGTTTAATGCTGCTAATCCACTTCAAAGAGAAGCTGTACCTTCTAACCATCCTCCTCCATAACATCTGAGAGCTTTCCTAAATTCTTATTTCCCCTGAAGATTTGTTCACAGCCTTATGGACGTGTTGAGCATCTTAACCCTCCTGGATTTTCAGGGTCTCCCATCTCAAGAACTCAGCTGCCTGATTTCAACAGCCTGACCTGTTGCCTTGTCTCTGTGCCCTGCTTTGATGGATCTGCTCAGCTTGTCCCTGCCTGTTTGGATACTGTGGTTCTTCCTAATATTAGGAGCTGGCCAGAATGGGAGCACAGGACCTGACAGCTGTGGGCACTGTGGCCGTGAAGGAGCAAAGGCTTTTCTGTTTTGGGGGCTGTCAGTCTCCAGGCAGGGAAAGGATCACTTGCTGTTCCCTTCCCCTCCTGTTCCCTAAATGAATACAATACTCCATTTTAAACGTGCAAAACTTACCTTCCCCCACTTCAGCTGAGCATCTGGGACCTCAAAACGGACTCTACTAGTAAATAAAAAAGAAGCAGCTTGATGAGTTTTATAGCAGTAAAAGGGGGTTAATCACTAAAACGGCTTCTTCTGCTGCCATGGTTCAGATAAATGTGTTTAGCACAGCAAGCAGCCAGGGCACACATTAGAGGCTCATTCTGCAGCAGAGGAGCAGAGCTGCTCAGCTCATCAGCCCTCCGGGCACAGCCTGTGAACATGGTGGAGACTTCCTGCTGGCTTCAGTGGAGCTGAGATTGTGCTGCAAATAAATATATCTGCTTCCAGAGGGTACAAGAGACAGAACAAACGTGAGAGAGCTTTTCTTGTATCTAGTATGATCTTTTCCGTCTATTTCCTCCATGGATTTCCACAGCATTAAAGCTTCACTAAAAAGAAAGTGATTTAAAAATTGCATTTACCTAGAGCCTCTCACAATATGCAGCCATATTGCCACATAAAATTCATGTGTATTATCAGTTCCTATTGGGAAAAAGCTATCTGGGCTTCAGTTGTGGCATCTATAGCACCTGGGCACAGAAATATCCATTGTGACTCTACCTGTGCAAGCCCTAGATCGAAAGCACCAGCAACTGGTAGCCAGTACCAGCTGACTGTTTGCAGCCCAGAGCCAAAGATAATTCAGGATAATTTTGTTAGTCTGGATGCAGGACTTAGAATATGTTAAATGAGTGGCTGTAATCTGTATTTGTTCACACAGCAGCTTGAGCAGGGAATGGGAAGCCAAGGAGGGAAATGGGTATCACCTTCCAGGCAGGAGGGGAAATGCATAAAGGCTCAGTGTAATCATTGGAGTCTAGAGATTGGCTAAAACTTTAGGGGGGAACCTTTGAAATAAAGGTTTACCTAAATAAATAAAGCTTTACCTAATGCCAACAACAGGTTGGACATAAAAAACCCTCACGTTTTTTATGTCCAGCCTGTTGTTGGCATTAGGTAAAGCTGTTGGTAAATTATTGGTAACCAAATTTTGGAAGTATTGCATTCCATTAGCATATTGCCACAAACTCTTCAAAAGCAGTTTTATGGGGTGGAGAGAAAAATGCAAGACAGATTTCTATTTCCTGAGTGAATAACTACAACTCCTCCAGAACAAATACTTGCATAGATGGCTAAAGGATTTGATTTCTGACATTTCATGTGCAGCAGTGGTACTCACTCCTGCACAGCAGACTCACTGTTCATGAGCCTCATAAACACAGCAGAAACTCATCATGTTTTGGTGCTTATTGGCTTTGGTACTGGCTTTTTGCTGCTATGTTATTTATCAATTTTTCTGGCAAACTCTCACCTAAAACCCATTAAGATGCAAGAAATCATTAACCTGTGATTCTCATCTCTTGTCAGTTCACCAGGAGACAGCCACCACAGCCCCTTTCCTACAGCATGCGGCTCACTTGGGAGGCTTTCCAACTAACCCTGGAGATCTCACCAAACCTGCACAGGTGGCTGTCAGACAGCCACACCACCTTCCCCTTCTTCACAGAAAGCAGTAAATGAAATCTCCACTTACTGACTGTAGCAGACAAGCCATTTCAGGTGCATGTGGAAGAGAAAAGCCATTTGGTGGGTTTTCACTTCAGCAAAAAGCTCTCGCTTTTTGCTGCATCCCTCAGCTCAGCTCCCAAGCCCTGCACAAGCCTTCCCTCATCCCCTCCTCTCACAGTGCCAGTAATGAGCTGGGAGATGCTGTGTGTATCTGCTCTCAGAGCAGCTCTCCATGCTGGCGGGAGCTGACAGATAGAGATATTTCCAAAAGAGGGAAAAAACAGGAGCCTCTCAACCCACTGCAAGTCCCTTGTTCTGGCTGCATTGGTAAGGCAACGTGCTTAAATGAAGCAGGGGAAGCAAATGAAGTAAGGGGAAGGGTTAGGTTAAAGTAGGTCTCAAATCAGAGTCCTCAAGGCAAATTTTTGTGTAATCTAAGTTTCTATTATCTTCCCCAATTGCTCAGCTGTTGCCCAATTTACAAGGGGAGCAGACCCAAACAAATGATAATCAGAAAAATCTTGGGAACTTTTCCAGGAATCAGTGTTTCTCTTTTAGCCATGGCATTCAGATTTTGTTTTTCTTCATTTACCATTTGGTTGAGAGGAGTAGGCATGTCCCAGCAACTGGCACTGAAATGGGAAGGCCTTGTGTCTGTGCTTGAACTCCTCACTGTTTCTTGCAGAAGGCTGCTGACACTGTTGGGTGCCTAGGGGGTCTCTCAGAGCTGCTCTCACTCAGGGCTGGTGCTGCTCCTTCGTGGTGAGGCACCCTGACCCTGCCCACACTGCTGCTGCTGCTTCCCTCTTGTCTGTGCTGTGGCTTTTCCACATATCCAAGGTTTCCCCAGTTTGTCTCTTCCCAGCACTTTCCCTGGCCTCAGGTTAACCCCTGCACTGCCAGGATCCCTAGATTGCTGATGAAGGAGGAGCTTTAAAGATTCCATGTCCCCACTGAGTGCTTTGCCTTCAGTCTCAACTAATATGAAGTGGATATGGAGCTATTACAGCCCAGAAAAAAGGTTGTGAGTGGGGAAGGGGACTTGAAGAACAAAATATCAAAACACTGTGCCTTTGTAGCCCTGGGAAATACAGAGATGTCACAACTCTTTGGGAACAGTATTATGCCACTGACAAAAGCTATTTCAGCTTCTCTTTCTTATTTTTTAATGATATTAAATAGCATTCACTCTCTCTCCTCAGGGCACATTCTGGATAATTCGTATCTCACTGTAAACCAGAAGCATTTCCACTAATCTCAGCAAAGACTGACCCAGTGGAAAGTAGGATTTTTAACCAGATAATTAGGGCATGAAAAATAGGGTGGTCGTAAGGCTTCAAAATTTTTCTCCAATATTTTTGCAATAATCTCTCTGCAAAGGTGAACATGCAACAAAGGAACCTGCTTTAATAATTAACTCAACCCTCCCCTGTGTAAAAACTATGCTGATATCTAAATTAAACAACCAACAGTCACTCTTGGAGTGGCTACTTTGTTACACTGATATTTGTGATGATAAAAACATGGTCAATTTCAACACCTTGCAGTGCTCCTCACTGGCAGAGATTTGATGGTGCCTTTTATAATGACAATACAAAACACCAGAGTGCTCAGTTTTTAGCCATGTTACCATTTGAAAACAGTCTTATGTAATAACACTGTCACCCACATCCTTCTTCTCCCAGTCCTATCACTGTCAGCTGTATCACACAAATTTAAAAAAGCTGACAGGGGAGGAAAATAGAATCTGAAATGTTGTGCAGTGCCCACCTATTTCATTAAATAAGGGGAGAAGACAAATGCTATTAAGGACCTCAGCTTGTCGTGCAGGGTGAAGGGAAGGCTGGGATGGAGATTCCCCTTCCTAGATCTAGGAGGGTCCATGCTGGAACTCTGCCTGTACATGAACCCTCAGGAACAACATGTCTGTGGTTTCATTTCAGCTCAGGCTTTGATGTCTCTGTGCATGGCTTTCTTCCCACCCCATTTAACATTTTAGTTGAGAAGGCATCCTCCTAATGTGGGCTATAATATCTATTATTTCCACAGACCACTGATGGGACCACGAACAAGTGAGTGTGTTCATCTGGGTTTCTGTTCCTCCACTTTCCTCCCCTGTCAGCAGCAGCAACTCCTTCCTCCTTTTCCTACCCCAGAGAAGCATAAACACCATGGACATTGTGAGCAACCCTCATTTACCACCTCTGTTCACCCCAATCCCAAATATATTTCTATGCTTACAACAGAAATACTCCAAACACTTTCAGTGCAGGTCACCTCCTACAAGATAAAGTGTCTGAACAAGTGTGAGCATCCTTGCACAGACCCTGTTGTCCAAGCAGGTCCATGCATTTGCTATGGACCTTTGGGGACCTGTCCTTTACAGAGCAAGTGCATTTTGTATGATGCTCACACAGCAGCATTTCACACTTCCTCCTCCATCCCCACATTAGTTAGCTCAGGTTGGTAATTCACCATTGCTTGGACATCTGGCACTACAGTCAAAGCAGGATCTCACTTACTGAGGCTGCAAGGCAAGCACATCTGTGTTTCCCTACAGCTTTGCCACCTCATCATGTTTCGCAGCACAAAGTTCATTGCTGCCCCCATGACAAGGCTCTTCTGCTACTGAGGGAATGGGGGAATGGTTTCCCACCAGGAATGCTCTGGCAGCAAAGCCTGTCCAAGAAGTTTGTCTGAGTTCAAGCTCCCACCTACAGGTGCTTCATCCCATTCAGGTGTGCTAACTTAACTTTTTCCTGTGGTTATGCCCTCAAACTTTTTTTTTAAGTGAATTTGCTTCTGGGAAACTGTAATGTAGCATGTCACAGAGACTCAACTACTCTTGCCAAGCAAGTAAGAGTTCCTCTTACACTACACTATAAAATACTAATGTACACACAGTGAAGCCTGGACTTTAAAAATAATTACCACCACCACAAAAAAAAAAAAAAAAAAAAAAAAAAAAAAAAAAAAAAAAAAAAAAAACAAAAACCCAAAAAAACCCACAAGGAAAAAAAAACAATTTGGTATCATTTTGTATGTTTTGGATGGACAAAAGGCTGATCAAACTTTAAACTTCTATTAAATTAGGGTTTACTGCTATGTTGCTACTAAATTAGGGTTTATTCCCATGCTTCCTACTCTACAATAAAATATATTTATTTCCAGACCAGAATGTGCACACAGGAACTTACTCTGCCAAGCACAGAATGAATCAGAGGGATATGAGAGGATCTAAGGACTCGGCTCAACTTTTCCCACTGTGCCCATTCACAGCTGCATTCAGTGGCACTAAGTCACAAAACAGATGTCCAGCAGCCCTTCGACACCTGACCCTGCCCCAGGAATTCTGTGGTCATTGCCCCCAAAAAAACAAATCCTTCACAGAAGTACAAGAAAGTCAGTGCAGGAATGAGGACACAGATAAAGCAGTTCTGTATCTGAAATGTGATTTGTTGAGATGTCATCTCTTTTGATCTCTTTTGTTGGAAATGAAATTATTATTTCAGCAATAACTGCTCTATCATGCTGTACATATATTAAAAAACTAACAAAAGCTAAAACCTTGAAATTATATAAGAAAAACAAAGCTAGAAAAATTTTAAACTTCCACCATTACCAGTCTCTCTTGGGATCTAGATGATTTTATTTCCATCATCTTCCCCAACCATGCTATGTATTATTTCAGTCAACTTGATGTTGAGCAGTGTGGTTTCCTACCCTTTAGGAGCAGGCTCTTACATTTGCTTTATAATTGTCAGTTGCTGCTTTGTGTTTTTCCTGCTTTTCATATTATCTGCTGCTCATGCTTTGGATTTCTTTCCCTCTCTTTGTTCCCAAATGCTGCAAGTACAAAGCAGGTATCTGTAAACTTACAGCCATTCCTTCATTTACAGAGCAGGCACCAACACATCTCTGAGATCTGTCTGCACGCATCTGAGGAAAAATCAATTCCAGACATACTGTATCAATTTCAGCTCTATGTACGAACTGGCAGCGTTTAAATCTCTTAGCTTTTTACATCTTGAATCAACTCTGCCTTTCTCTTGCATAGATACAAAGGTAGAATAATCTTCCTAACTTTGAGGGAGTTTAATTCAAGGGTACATCTGTCTAAAGAAATTAAATATTTGTTTCTCCCAATTCATACATTTTCTGAGGAAGGGGGAAGATGCAATCACTTGATTTTGATACTTCTAGGGACCATCAGCTAATTTTACCTTAGTCCCACATTCTCTGAAGGAATCACAATGGCATAAAAGCTTAATCTTGTTCTCATTCAAGTCAATAAAAAATTCCCATTGGTTCAAATTAGAGCATGAGTGATCCTGAAATGAGTCAGAATTGCACAAGCCAATATTCATTGGGCTAGGCCTAAAGAATCTCCTTTAAACCACATATTCACTGAAGTTCCTCATGTGCAAAAGCACTGGTTTACCAAGTGAGGCCCCAAACCCTGACTCATTGAATTCCCACTGCAGTACTCTAAATATTACCTAGGAATTTAGAGATTTGTTCTTTCACCTTACAGCACCATCACTTTTTTTCCTTCCCTAAGTCTTCTCCTCTGCAAGGCCCTTCACTTTGCCCTGTGCCTTTATAGAAACAGCAAAAGCAATAAACTTTTGTTTCCCTCTACAAACATTATGTAGCTGCTTAATTATTAAAATGTCTGTGTTGTTTCACTGGAGGGAAAAAGTCAAGCTCTGCATGTTTTAATTGTTTGTTTTCTTCTCAGTTTCCTTGGCATAGGTTTATTTTTTTTATAAAAGCTTAAGCAAACATTTCTTCAGGCTCAGCATTCAAAAAGTTCCTGGTGAATTAAACCAGTTGAGACTCACCAACCTGAATCTTTCCATGCAGACATGATGAGGGAGGTGATTTCATTTTATGGTAAGATGTCTGCAGGACATCTATTAATCTCTGGAAGTGAAAGAATACAGCTGGCCTTTTAAACCCCAAGAGTTACAGCCAAAGACATTCTTGAATCTGTAGCTGAGCTACAGGCAGTGTATTGCAGAGGGGGTTTTCTAGTCAAGATGTAGCTGATGCTGTAATAAACTGTGGTTCACAAGATCTTTGTGGCTGCCAGGCCCTCACATGGGGCATCCAGCACAGCAGCAGCTGTGCAGAGAGGCTGTGCAGGCACAGCTTGCCACAGCACTCCTCACAGCAGTGACACAGGACATGGCTCCTGTCTGGAGAAACAGCCTCCTGTCAAAGAGCTCAGGCTCTACCTCTTGCCCCACATCACTCCGGCCCATGCTGGGAGCTTCCTGCAGGAGCTGCAGGCAGGAGAGAGCTCTCACTTCCCTCTCTTTATGAAAATTGTCATCACTAAGGTTTAAGATCCCTTTCTCTTTGCCTTTTCAAGGCCCCTCAGGCTCAGCTCCAGCAGATGGGCAGCACAAACGTGGTGATTCCAGCATAGCTGAAGCCAGCATATGCAGGGGATTTGAGTGTGCTTCATGGATCCAGTCCAAATGTCAGCCAGCCTGGGAGGGGTTCCAGCCACAAATGAGTTCAGGACAAATGGCCAAAGTCTTTTTTCAGCCTGGAGAAAGTTGGCTTTGCGAAACATGCCCAGTGAAACCTGCACATATGGTAGCTTTAGCTGCAGAGGACTTCATGTGCATAATCCGCCTTCCCGCACTTCTGTCGCTGACAGCTGGGAGGTCACTATAATTATCCTGAATTTGGATGCTGAGCAGCACTCAGCACTTGTCTGTTTAGGGGAAGAGAGAAAATCTGTTTGCAAATGGCTTGTAGCTTAATGCCTTCAAAGTGTGCCTGCCCCTTCTCCTTTCTAAGGACTGTGCACTGGAAGATCAGGGAGAGGATTAATGGAGTGGGTACTCATCCACTCGAGGTTTTGTTAAAGCTAAGTCACAAAACCCGATTAGTCGTTGGGATGTCCAGGCAGGATTAGTTTAGGATTGGAAATAGGCTGGTAAAGAAATGCTGGGTGTGTTTCTCCTCCTCCTCTGTCAGTGCTGTGAGAAGATTTCGTGCATGTGGGATGTGGTGTGATCAAGTGGCTAGTCCATGAGGGAGGCTCTCAGCAGCAAGTGGAATAAGACGTTACTCTCTAAGCTGCAAGGAAAAAGAGAAGGGAGGTCATTTTGTTCTCTCTCTGCAATGTTTACCTGCTATTTTATCAGAACTGCAGAATCCTTCTCTATTAAAAAATTATCTGTACTCTTATCTTAGACTCTTGATGAAGCTGGAAAATTTTTAATCAGAGAGATACACTTAAGGGGTTATACAGTTTCTCAGTTTTTTTCATGGCAGCTAAGTCCTGTTCTGTTATTTATCAAGTAATACCCAAAAGGTACTTAAAGAAGCCCAGAAGGATCCGAATTTAAGGCCAAGAAGACAGCAGAATTGTCCTGATCCTCCATTCTAGAGACAGAGCACATCATCCTGTGTGCACTACTCAGGTTTTAGCAATGCAAATTTTTCAGGATCAAGAATCTTTTGGGACGGTGGCAATCAGAGTGGGATGTGCACAGGGTGAACTTCCAAGTATGTTCCTCAAAACCACATTTTTGTGTCAGTCCTTCCCTTGGAGTAGAGTAGGCTGGAGGACCTAAGGGGATGGACACTACAGGTCAGAAGCACCGTGGTGTTTCACAGGCAACTCCCAGCATGGGAATTTGTACAAGGACCTCCTGTACCTGGGACTTTCTCCAAATAACAATTAGACTTTCCAGGAAAGTACCCACAAAAGCATGATGTCATGACTTCTGTGAGAGAACACGGCACTCTCTGCTTCAGAAACTGGCTTTAAAATGTACAGTGCCTTCAGACAAAGAGAACTGGGGCTTCCTGCCTGTGTTTAACTCTGCTCCCATGCATAGTTACCCACTGTCCTTCAAATGGATAACATTACCTGCTCTCAGCTATGCAGGTGTACTGTGCAAGCAAGGAACCATAACACAGAGCAGCAGGATGGCATCAGAAGGAGGGGTTTTTCATTTTTGACTTATTTATGACCCATATAGCTAATTTAAGTGATTTGTATAATTCTGTTTAGACAGAATGTGTTGATGTTTTGCTCTCTTAAACCCAGAGGGCATTTTTAGGATATCTAATATGCTATTCCAATGCTTTCAATACTAGTTCTTGAATGAACTTTCTGATCACAGAATCATTGAATGGTTTGGGTTGAGAGAGACCTTAAAGATCATCTCTTTCCAACCCTTCCACCTTCTACTAGACCAGGCTGCTCAGAGCCCACATCCAACCTGGCCTTGAATACTTCTAGGGATGGGGCATCCACAGCTTCTCTGGGCAACATGTTCCAGTGCCTCACCACCCTCACAGTGAAGAATTTATATCTAATCTAAACCTGTGCATTCATCTGTCAAACAGAGGTATTTCCCATAAAATCGAAAGAGGTACAAAACTGGAAAGAACAGATCTGTAGTGAGCTATTGTTTGTACTTGAGAGGAGAGGAGACTTTCTGGGTTAGCACAAAGCTTTAGAAAACAGAGGCCTGAAACACAGCTCTCTGCTCTGATATCTTCCTGCAACATCCCCTGGAGGAAAGTATCATTTATGAAGCATTGAGCTTGCAAGTTAAATGAGCCATGTTGTGTGATCTGTGCATTCAAGAACGGGCTCACTTCTTACATGATATGTGAGACGCTGCAGGCTGCTCTTAGAGAAGCGAGTGACACTCCTGGACCAAGATGATTCAGTGTTTCTGCTTTCCAGGTCCTGCTATTGTGCAGATATTAAAAGATGGAAGAGGCACAGCATACATTGTTTGTTGTGCACTGCAGGGAATCTCTTCCCAGTCATGCAGCCAAGTTTGAAGTTAAATTCAAATGAAAACAATTCATCTCAATGAAGATAAATTCAAGTTTGCAAAAGATATTTCCCAGAGAGTGCAACTGAGACAGATGATTTCCTCATCATCTTTGGAAGGAGAAGGTCACTTGGGAAGAGGTGAGTGAAAATTAGTCAAGAGTGCCTGTCCAACAGCCCTTCACAAGGAACTGGATCAGATTCAGCTTTGGAGGATGAAAAATAGCAAGAGATGGGCATTCTGTCAGCTGCCCTTTCTCCCTTTCTTTGGTACCAAGCTTAAGCCTTTCTCCTAAGAAAAATTACCAGATAGAAAACTCTGTGGACTCCTCCAAATACTTTAATTCTTTCAGTGCGTAAGGTGCTGCCACTGGGGGTGTCAATATGAAACCACCCCTGGAGAACTGACAGGGCTAAGCCCATGCTGCTTTCTGCCAGCTTGTGATCCACTCCACTCTCTCATCACATGCACCATCAATGCCCATGCCAAAGCAGACAAATGCCTCTCACTCACTAGCTGGGAAGTGTAGGGACATCTTTTCCTGTTGTCTCGACCATAAAGCACAGGGGAATGTGCCAAGGATTACCTGGCCTGCTGGTGCTTTTTCCAGCAGTGCCATGTGAAACCCTCCAAGAGGTGGAAGGTAAGAATGACCTCTTGCAACTGCTGCCTGTTTTTGGAATGGTGGTGCCCAGGGCTGGCTGGCAGCTGATGGAAAAGCAGAAGGTGCTGCAGGGAAGGGGCACAGGTAAAATGCCAGGGGTCAGCTGGAAGAGGGAGGTGGCTATGTGTGCATTAAGGGTGAGTAAAATGGGAGAACTCATTAAATCATTGTTAAGGCTTTTCCCCTTGAACAGACATTCCTCAAGCAGACGAAATGGAGGTGGAATTTGGGATGAGCTTTGAAACCATTCTTATCCATAATAATGCAACAATAACCAATAATCCTATTACTTGTGCTTCCCCCCATGGTGATCTTACTTGGCACACTGACTTTTTGGAGCCTTGTGTCCAATATTATCTAAACAGTGTTTAGGGCTCTGAACACATTTGGTTGTTGCACAAAGTCCCCAGCTACTTTAAGCTAGTATTAATTCAAGACCAGCATAAGGAAGGATTGAAGACAGTCTCTTTCTCAAAAGAAAAGATCTCTTGGACAAGTCTAAGCAGATCACTCTTCTGCTTAGAAAAAGCGAGTAAACCCCAGGTTACTGAAGAGCACATGCAGCCCTAGTGACCTCCTGGGAAAGATTGTGAATTGAGACTCAGCTGTGTGTTGTTTATCCAAAAGTGATTATGTCAACAAAAGTGCACTTATTTTTTTTCTCCACTGCTTTTCTGAAAATCTCTTATAATATTTACCTTGGTTTGAGATAGCATTTGATAGCATCTAGCAGCTGAACAACCTTGATTGGCACCTCTGATTACAAGAAACTAGATGGTGGGAAACCTGAAATTTAGCTTTATTTGCTTTAGAGTACTTATTCTTTTTATGTTTGATCCAAAGCCCACTGGAGTCCAAATGAAAGTTTCCATTTCTTTAGGTTTTAGTTCAATATCTTTGCCAAAAGTCATTTAGTCACAGACTGACTACTAGCATATGGAATCAAAACCAATCTTACAAAGAGATGTTAAACAGTGTTTGTGGACAGCAGGGGCTCAGCACAGACTTTCACACTGGAGAAGGAAGCTCTCTAGGTCACTCCTGAGGTACTTTGGCAGGATAAAGAGTGGTACCACGAGCGCTTAAAGGTTGTGTTGTCCATCTGGCACAATTTGGCCAGACAGATTGATTCTTCAATGACCTCAATGCAGCAAACTTCCCCCTAACAAACCCTGATTCTGTTATTTCTTGTCTGGACCTAGAGTTACTTGAGAATGCAGATTGTTAGAGCTTAGACATGTAGTCTCTGAAAAACAAACCTGCAGGCAGGTTTTGTTACAGCCATTTAAATGGATTAACTCTAATACAGACAAAGTTGGTTACTCTATTTATTTCCCCCTGCCCTGTTTTCATGCATATTATCTTACTTCCTGCAATCCCAATGGCATAGAAATCAAGCATCTCCTCATTAAAATTCAGAGCTAATAATTTTGGCATCCTCTGTGCAATAAGCAGCTTTATTTCAGATTGCACATAGCCTACATTTTGTACCATAGACAGCTTTACAGAGTAAAGCAAGATATAATGGCCAAATAAAAGATGAAGGAGCAGGTTGAACCTTTCAGGCACAGAGCTTTTTGGCTAGAAGGTCTGCCAGGACTACATTGTCCTTGTGGTCATTATCAGAACAGGGTTTTTAGGTTTAGGGTTTTTATTAGACTTTTCCCAACACTAACAACAGTATACACACAATTGAGATCTTGATTTTTGTGTAAAATGGCTAACTAGTACTGTTCACATCTTTAGAAATGGTCCTTAATGCTTGTAAATTTGCAGGTTAGAAAGGAAACAAGACTCAGGTGCCCTGGATCATGAGATGAATCAATTAACCTGGAGTATATTTAAGGGGGAGAGAGAAGTTGCTAATGAATGAAGTCTGTTTTGGGAGAAGGTGTGTTTCTGTTTGGTCATTGTATTGGGTTGGTTTTTTTTTTTCCTCCCTATGTTGCTGGGTTTTCTGCAAATGAAGCTTTTTGCACTGCTCCTGACTTACTGCATTACTGAGGATAGGCTTGGACAACAAACAGGTTTGTCAATTTTTTTTCATTTTTAAATTTTTTTTGGTCTGCACTATGGTTTCTGTCTGTGCCTTTCCATGTAAATTTTTCATTCCAGTTCTTCCTTTGCATGGAGCAAAAACCAGTACCTGAATGGTCTCCAAGAGTACTCAAGAACAGTCTTCCTGTCCTGTAACTGGATGGAATGTTGACATCTGTGTGCAGAAAATCATGGTATCAGAGGGATCTGTAAGCTTTAGTCAGCTCTTGCTGGTTAGAGTGCTGTTTTGCAAGTTCTCCTAAATGTAAATCTGTTAACTTTGAGTGAGTAAATAATGGGATAGAAACAGATACGTTTATTATAATTCTTTTCTGGTTTTGAGCTGTGGACACCATGACTCCTCACCTGGTTCTTAGATGTTGTCCCTCATCTGTGAAGTTGCTCTCTGTAAACCACTTTGGCTATCTATAGCACTTGATATGGCTGTTCCTGACTTTGTTTTTAGCACTAAATTATCTATGACAAGCTATCCACTGAGTAGTTATCATATTATGTGTTAAGTTTTCCTTTGTTTTTATGGGTAATGTGGACTGCTCCTTCAAATGCAGCTTCTAGGTTTTTGATTGACTCTCCAGTTTGCCAGGTCCCATGTGATTCTCCAGATGCAATTGTGCAATCAGTCACTGTTATCAGTTCCAGATTAGCAGGGAGATTGGTTTGCATTCATCAGAAGTATTTTTGTCATTTACCAACTTCTGTTTCAGAATGTGGATTATTGGTTATCCCTGTGTCTTCCCTTGTGACATACAAATGTAAGCTCCAGTGCTAATAGCCTCTTGCAGGTGTGGCCTAACAACCACAGGTCCCTGCCTTGCATATTCTTTGTCATAGAGTTTCATACTTGTTCATCTGCACCGAGCATTTTATCCTTACCACAGTCCACTTTCTCAATCCTCTGTTTATATTTTAAGGTGAAGAATGCCTTCAGCTGGGGAAAAACAATTATTTCTACTTTGGGTTTTATTAATAAATTGTTAAGAGGCTTGAAGAGACTGTAACACTACTGACACAAACAACAGACTTTGAAACAAAACTGGTTTCTGCAAGCCAATGCACATCCCCTTTTGTAGGATGCTGGATGGGTTGAAGTTTGTCTCTGGGTTTTCATGGTTATTTCTCCTTATGCAGAGTTATTTGTGGGATGTGAAAAAATCCAGAAAGGTTATTGTTTTATACTATGAATATGCTTTATCACTTTAAATGATACGGAACCTGTGGTCCTTCACTTTACAATACTGAGATCTGGATGATTTTAGTTTTGGGCAACTCTTGGAAGACAGCATAAAAATTTGTTGTGGTGGGACTGTGGGTGGCAATTACATCAGCTGTGTAGATCTTCAGTGCTTATTTTAAAAGGTACTCACATCATCTTTCTTTAGAGCTTACTTTCACAGATTGGGATGCTCATGCTGCAAGCCAGCTATAGGAAATTGTGTGTAGCCTGCACTTCATTAGCCATCACCAGCAATACATAATTGGAGTGGCAGTAGATGTACAAATGAACTTGATATTATGGTATCTGGATTTCACTTTAGCAACTATCCTGAAAAAGCTATTGACCCAGAAAGCTAGTATTTGATTAGAGATGCTCATAAACCATGTAAACAAACCTATCTCTTTCAAAACAAATTTAGTGCTTAAACAGGAACGAGTCTCTCTGGGTGATACTGCTTTCTTTAGACCTTTTATCTGAGAGAGGATCTCTTCAAAACTTAATTCATTTGCAAGCACACATGAGCTGACCCAGTTATATGTAAAGATGCAATATGTGCAGTCTGAAATACAGCTCAAAAAGTTTCATCAAGTACTGGAAGATCCTTAAGTGACTGATGCAATAGAAAACATGGACTGTTCAGTGGCCGAACAGGTTTCCCAAGAAGAGAGTGTGGGATCAGACCCTTCCCTCCTACACGCTGCCATACCACAGTGCTAAAGCAGACAGATTTCACCTGGTTTGCAGGGTGGTTGGTTATGGAGAACAGCTTTGGTTTACTGTAGCTGCTCTCTGCTTCACACACTCTGTGTAAGACATGATCAGCTCCCACTCAGAAGCTGTTATTTTTCTCCTGTTACACATGCTGTCCAAGAAAAAAGCTGCGTGCTACAGCTATATGTGATCCCATCTTCTCATGGTGACCTTTTCTTAAGTGTTTTAAAGTAAGACCTCTGAGGGGAAAAAAACTAGGTGCCACTTTGAGAATGGGTAAAAATCTGTAGGCAGGTATCTTTGAATTAGAAACTCAACAGATTGGGCCCGAGTCTCCAGCTCCCCACCAAAGCACTGGGCAATCAGTCGGGTAACATAGAGAAAATGCTGGATTTCCAGTGCCAAAGAAAATTATTTCTGCATTAACAGAATGTGTCTTTTGTTACTGTTTATCAGCATGAGTCTCCTTTTCCTAGACAGTAAAAATGTGGATCTGAGCTTCGGTAATAACACTGAATATGAAAAGTCTTAAACAGATTGAATTAATAGGAACCCAGTGTTCCAGATAGATCTCACTTTAACGTTCATCTTGCATTTTCTCATAATTTAATTCTGTTATTTCTAGTGACAGCTCTTGCCTAGAACTGGGATGTCTTTACAACTTGAGGCAGAGTGGAATCTCTTGTCTATTACTACAGTAGAATGTACTGTTTTTTAGACTAGCTGGTATTCTGTTTGTAGCTTCCACAGCTTTTAATTAGACAGAAAAAATTACCCTTATCTGCAGTGATAAGGACCTTCCTGGAAGGTCACAGCATTTGTGAAGCAATCCAACCACAGAGTAGTGCTCAGTGACCACCTAGGTTGATTGACTCAGTGAAACAGCCCCAATTTCTGCTTGCTTTCAAATATCATTACCTTTGCAGTAACTTCAAATATTCCCAAGGTTAGACAGTATGATTCAATCTGTTAAATATTATACCATTGCCTCAAAGTATTGGCATCCTCTCCTTCCCAAGACACACTTCTTCCAATTCTGAAGGGAAATGGTGCTAATTAGCTGTATTATGAAGATATGACATCTTAATTCACTATAGTACCTTCCTTTTAGGAGAGCTAGCTAAATGCAGGACCAGAGCTCTTTAAAATAACTGTATTAGTTATAGACAGTGAACAATTGTTCTGGTTAACAGCTTGGCTCATGTGCACTGCCCAGAAATCCCAGGCTAGACAATGAACTTGTGTTTGTCAGTTTTCATTTGATTTCATCAAAGGACATCACAATGGTGTCTGTAAAACAACTAATGCAATGTGGTATAGGGTCTGTGCACAATGTGGATACACCTGAAGCAGTTTTAAATAGCACTAGACTGCTTGCAGAACCATGGGCTTCAGCATGAATTGATTTGACCAGACTCTGCAAGTGGTTTTGCTTCTCAGCTCTCTGCTGCAGGTATCCAGATTTTCCACTAGCACCTGTGTTCACCTGGATATCACAGAATCAGCAAGGTTGGAACAGATCTTCAAGATCATCCAGTCTAACCATCAATGTAGCACCACCACAGTCACCCCTAAACAAGGTGGATGTGTGTCTATTAGCCTCAGCAGAGACTGAAAAGTACATTCAGATCAAGGATTTTTTGATGATTACACTCAAAGGAGTCCTGCTTGAAGGAAGGATTTTCTATTTTACTTCACAGGGTGCTCACTCTATCAACTTCTGGTGCATCCAGATAGAGGTGAAGGGAGCTTGTACAATTAGCCCCCAGATCTGAAAATGCAGTAGCAAAGAGATAAAAAGCTGCATATTTTCCCTTTTCCATGTCTGCTGCCACAGAGAGCCTGTCTGAGATTTAGGCAGGTCTGGATCAACAGATCAATATTTCAAAGACTCTGGAAAGAAAAGTTAGTCCCAGAGCTGTGAAGCCATCCAAATGACTTGCAGCCTCTTTATGGCTTCCAAAACACTAGTTTTTCATCCCTGATCAGTTCCAAGCTGTGATACATTAGGGAAGAAAATATCTTCCCTATTCTTTAAAGACTCTGCTTTACTGTGATCTACATACCTGCCAATACCAACAACAAAGTGAGTCATCTTTTTAATCCTTCTTAAATAGACATATATAAAAATACTGGGGTTTGAAGGTTTGATTTGAGACCAGAAATAGAATTCACTCTTCCCATGTGTTTCTGAATGTTCATCGTTTATTATGCTTGTCTACATCACCCATCTTGAGAGGAAACACAAGGTATTTATCTTTAATAACATGCACACATCCCAGGAATAAGAAAAATAGTTGTGAATAGTCATCTTTTTCAACAGAGGAGGTCTAACAAGGAGATGGGAATTTTTTTTCCTACTATTTCTTATACATGGCTTTGATTCTCAGCATAACAATGCTATTTCAGACAACCCTTGTCTGTAAACCCAATAGAAAGTGCAGATTAGAAAGCACATTTTCCTAACTGTGCCAAAAGCAAAATCCTGGCATGCAAGCAAAATTTGCAGTTGTGTTCCCCATCAGCTGGTGAGTGTGACTGTTCCATGGGTGGAACACATGGGACTATGAGGCACAGTGGGAACGGGACATACAAGGATATATTATCAATATTGGCTGCTACTTCCTCTTTCCAGCAACAGAAACTGCTGAGATCTGAAAAGCTGCACCTTCATGCTTTTGCTTAATGCTGTGTACACTTCAATCCCACTGTCACTCTGCTATTTGCTGCAATTTGGAGATGGGCAACTTGCTCAGAATGACAGCTGGAAAGCCCATCTTGCCACAAGCTCTTCTTCCCTTTCAGTGCAGTAAGAGACTGTTCAACTATGAACAGGCTCAGCCTTTTGGCACCTGTCAAGAACATTAAAGGTCACTTAATATAGCAATTTTCAATGCATTTTCTGCTGAGTTGGAAGTGTAGGCAGGTGTCTTTGCAGGTTCCAGCACAGGCCATTGTAAGTCACTTAAGTACAGGTGCTTTCTAGGCATATGTTTTGCTTCAGAGCATTGCAGTCCTTCTGCATGTTCATTACTGAAGCACTGCACTCAGCAATACTGAAAAGTGGGCCAGGGAGCTGCTTTTAAAAGAAGGCTCACAAGTCATACCCTTCCTTCACAGTAAGATCTCCCCCAGATCAGCCAGCACATGTCACTCCAGGATCTTTTTGCCCTCTAACATTTCCTCTGGTCTTCATAAGACTTCTCTGTCCTCATGTCCTGTAAAACCCCCTAATGTCCACACTCCAGTTCCCTGGTTTTCATGATTGCATCCACAGGTGACTGGCAGATTATCCGTGTCCTGCAGACTTTCAAATCTCTCTCCTGCAACACCTCTTTCATCTGACACCTGGGACATGCATAAATTTGTGCCAAAATTATAAGGTTCCTACTACCCTCTGTTAAAGCTCGTCTCTAGGGCATGGATTATAGAAAAACTTGCGTAAAAGGGCAGATAAATCAGATAAACAGACTCCATAAAAGATGTTGAGGGGAGACATGTTTACTTCTTGGGCTGATGGACACTCACTGACCACATTTATATTTCCACTTTGGAAATCACATGAGCAAAATAGACTGCAAGACCATATAAATTTTTAAGCAAAATGAATGATTTTCAGTTCTGTATTTAAATGTCAGCCTTTTTCCTAATGCAGCAACAAGGCTTTATACATATGGATTGCAAGTTAGAGAGGCAGATGATGGTAGGTACCTCTATTTTATGGTAAAATATGCGAGAGAGCTCGCTCACATTCCTGAATGAGTTAAGGCAGAGCGTGTCCTACAGCACCACCTAGCAGGCTAATTTAGAAGTGGTCCATATGCCTGGATCCATGACTACAACGATGTGTATGAGCATCAAAACCAGGGTGCACTTCGGTTCTTGTGCCAGTGTGGTGATTAGTAAAGCTGGGGTGTCTGTTTTCCCCAGTCGTATTAATTATAAATCTCTTAAGAGAAACCATAGTAAGAATGCAATGCCAGATTTTTGAGGTTTAGTGTAAGAAACCCTTGTTTTCTAGATTTCTCCACCAGGTGCAGAAGCACCTCTCAAAGTCAGATTTCACAAACCCACCCAACCTTCTCTCTGTGTTCACCAGCAGGATAAGTAAGTCTCAGTGTGATGAGGGATTTTAAAAGCCTGAGAGCCTGTGTGTGTTGGCTAGTGTGAGTTTGTTGTCCATCATCACCTACATAAACAGTTTTTTGTGCATCTGCATGAAGTGTGAATACCAATGCCAACTTACAAATTGTAAGTTTTGGCAGATGATGAAGCTCCATGCTGAGGCTGCAGAATGAAGACTGTAACAGCTCTCTGCTGATATAGAGAGGAAGGTGGGGTTTTTTTGGTTTGTGAGGGTTTTTTTGTTGGCCAGGTTTTTTTTTGGTCTTTTTTTTTTTGGCGATTTTTTTTTTCTTTCTGGCTGCCTCATACCTTGTTAGAGCCTTGGCACTTCTCAGTTTTCAA
The DNA here is from genome assembly GCF_027887145.1 of Ammospiza caudacuta. Lineage (NCBI taxonomy): Eukaryota > Metazoa > Chordata > Aves > Passeriformes > Passerellidae > Ammospiza > Ammospiza caudacuta. Next base: position 31,751,948 of record NC_080600.1, read on the forward strand.
TGCTCCATTCTGCTTGATAACCTAGCAGAAAATGCCTTTTTGTCTGTTACTATGTTTTCTGCTAATAGTGAGATAAACATAGTACATAAGAGGGTCTGATGGGTGACAGAGCTGGCAAAAAGTGGCTCAGAGGGGAACAGGTGAAAAAGGTGGGATCTTTTCTCTGACTTCTCCCTTTGGGTGGCAGCAAACTATTCATCTGCCTTGCCATACTGCATAAAGCCATAACCTAAGGGTAGAACTGTGCCCTGTCATGAAGAAGTGTCTTTTCTTAGTAACCTGTTTATTGGAAGTTAAAACCAAGGTTGTCTTTACCAGCTTCTGTTCACAACAGGCTATGCCTAGCCTGGCCTGTTTAGTACTAGCATTTCTAAAAATCAGATAATCTAGTGGGAAAAACATAGGATAAATTTCTTCATGAAAGTCCTAAAAATCCCCATGAATTTGAATGAGAACTTCTAAGTAGTCAGTTTACGATCTTAATCCTTTCATGTGAACTCGAGCGTCATGCTAAAATGTCTGGGAACTAAACCTTTACAGGCAAGAAATGCTTCACTCAGGGGCTGCTGCAAAGAAAGCAAGATCTGTCAAAATTAATCACAAGTAGAAAGTAAGAACAGCTTGCTTTTATTTCTATTCTGTTGCCTCTCACCCAGCATAACTTCCATTTGGATAGTGAAAAATTATTACCTTGACTGCCTGGTGTGGAGGAACACTTTAAAACAATCATCCCGCATGAGTGCAAGCTTCCTATACTGAGACAAACACACTCTTTTACTATCCCCTACCCAAATAAAACCCGAACCTGGCCAGAAGCAATTATGTATTCTGGCTTTGGAACGACTGCACATCCCAGGGGCAAGGCTGGACTTTGCAGAGCTCAGCCCTCGGGTACCAGCGCTTCCAAAGGGCACTGCCCTGCCACACACCTCCTCTTATTCCACGTCTTTCCAGGGCTTTCAGAGTGCCCAGGCTGTAAATCAAATCCACACGGGCTTATTGAGAAACCACACTGGCCATCTGCTTTGAGCAAACAATAACTGTAAAGCAAATTAAAAAAAAAAAATCCCTGCCTATGTTATTTTACCAGTAGGAATGAGAGATAAAACAAATCCTACACGACGGATGCCAGCTCTGCCACTTGCTGCCTTAGCGGCAAGCACTCCTGCCCTGCAGTGGAGAGGGATGTATTAATAATACAGATGTAAAGCAGGAAGAACGCTGGGAGTTAGAGCACAGAATTAAGTCATGAGGCGGGCGGAGAGCGGCAGTCCCCGCCTCATGCTGCGGCTGCCCTTGGAGGGGTAGGGTGGGTGCCTCTTGCTCTTCGCCGGCAGGGGCAGCGGGTCGGACCTTCCCCTCGGTGCGTTCGCCCGAGGCCAGGTTCAGAGGGTCGGACCTTCCCCTCGGTGCACTCGCCCCAGGCCACCCCCGGGCTGTCTCACTGCAGCCACACCCGGCCGCTGTGAGGGGAGCCGAGCCCTGCCCGCCATGGCGCCCCCGCCCGCCCCTTCCGCCCGCAGCCCCGCCTCGGCCCGGGACCCGCGGTAGGTGCTGGGCGGCCGCGGGGCGGGGGGAGCCGGGCGGTTCCCGCAGCGGGGCCTCGGGGTTGTGCATTTGTATCACTCTCCTCTTCTGTGTTTTTAATTTCGTGACAGCCGGAGGCCTGGAGGCGGCTCCGGCCCTCGCCCCGTTTTCTGACGGATCGTGCTTTAAGCTGGGCTTTCCCCTCGACTACGTGTGATTTTAAAACAATAAATTCAGTAATACACACGTGTTATGGCCGAACCCGCCCAGATATCCCCCATCTGAACTTTAGCTGATCCAGATCTCTGAGTTCAGTGAGAATTAAGTGCCTGTGACACCGCAGAGATAGAAAGTATTTCAGCATGTGGGGGAGGCCGCCGTGTAAGCATGGCTTCATGGTTATTAAACGATTAAATTAGCAGGATATGGGCCATATAAATTCCCTTGCAGTTTCCGGTTGCTTTCCTCGTACATAAATTACACAAAGTGTATGAATAAAATAAAGATGCCGTGCACGGTTAGGGTTGCAGTGGGATATCTGCAGGAGCTGAGCATCTGCACTGACCCCCGAGGAGGGTTTGAAAGCATAAATGCTAAAATGTATTGTGAGCAGTTTTCTTTTTATTTTCCTGACTATTGACTCTTATGAGAAAAAAATGTGGCATTTCCTGCTTACTTTTGCGTTTGATGTGCACAATCACATTTGATCATGCAAGGGAAGAGTTTTCATTAGGCAGTGCAAGAAAGGAGAGTTTTCAGTGTGGTCTGTCCTTCCCCACATGGGTGTGGATGTAAGCTGAACAGGGACTTTTTTCCTTGAAGAATTTTTAATCTTAAAACTATGTTAGCCAGCTCCAGTGGGAGGGCATTCTCTGACAGGAGAAACCTGTGAAGTCCCTTCCTCAGCTTCACATGAGGATCAAGTGATAGGCTCCCCACAGTCATCCCCTTGGAAGTGCTGCCCCTGCACTGTAAATGACATGACCTTTCCAATCAGATCTAGATACCAGATTTGCTGAGAGGCCATAAACTTCAAAATGGTCGTTTGATATTAAGTATTACCATTTTCTGGTTTTTAGTTCTACTATCAAAGAGATTTTCTCCTGAAATTTGGTTTCATCCAAGGTCTTGGCTCTTTAGCATGTTTTTCTTAAATAATATTATCAAAAAACTCACCACCTCTGTCTTCAGCAGAATGTAAGAACACCACTAGTTATTACACTAAGAAATACATATTAAATTACTGTATGATTACATACATCATTGTTTTTATTAAGCACTCAGTGTGTGTTCAGTGCAGCATAAATATTAAACAAGATTATTCTCCCCCTGGTGGGTTTACAGTCTGAAAGATCTTCATAGGAAGGAGTAGTAACAACATATCATTAAAACACCCCCTTTAAATTAATCTCTTTTTGTTTCCCTGTGGCTAACACTCACTTGCTGTTGATCATGACTGGTGTATCCTGGCATGTCCTGTGGTGCTGTTTGGTGATGTTACAGACCCCAGTTGTCCACTCTGCCCCTCTGTGAGAAGTTCTCGTTCAGCCCATGTGGAAGGAGAGCATGTGTCCCTGCTTCAGCTGCTGCCACCCAGAGCCCAGCAGCATGGCTGAGAGCCACCTTTGATGGCGCTGCACGCTCACACTTTGGTTGTTGTATCAAAGCTCAATTCCCTTCTGCCACCTCGGCTTCCTGTGAGGACAGCTGGAAACATTCATGTCTTTAACAGCTGCAGCAAGATCCTGTGAAGCTGGTATGGGAAAGCCCTGAGAGAAGAGACTCTGCAAATGGAAAGAGTGATGCCCAGTTTTCACTGATTTCTGCTGGATTTAGGTGCCTAATTCACTTTTATACCTTCCCAGTAGCATCGTTCTAGGCGGGGAATTTTGTACCCAATAGAATTTTTTTTAAGAGGAAATTGGAGCTTTCCTGGGCAGAGCATGTAATAGAGCTTGGACCATAAAAAGAACTGATGCTTCCCAAGGGAAGCATGACTCTTGAACTGAATGAGTTGGCAGGTTTGAAAGTTTTTATTTGCTTATTTAAAGAGTCATAACACAGTCGTAGGCCCTGAAACAATTTATCTTCCAGTTTCTGCACTAGATTGAACATAGTGTTTGTCAGAGAAATTATTTCAGAATCAAGTTTTTAAAAGTAGCTGCTTGAAAGCATGCTGTTTTCTGAAAATTTCTTTTTGCTGAGTAAGCTAGAACCACTGCCTGGAAGTTTAAATGTGAAAGAAAAGAAAAACAATGTATAGAAAACGCATACTGTTTCTTGTTGGTTTTTGTTGTTGTTTGGGGTTTTTTTTTGTTTGTTTGTTTGGTTTTTTGTTTGGTTGTTTTTTTTTTGTTTTGGTGTTTTTGGTTTTCTTTTTTTTACTGAGCTGGACTATCCATGAGAACAAACTCCTAAAGGAAAATTCTGTCTCCTGAAATTTTTCAAATCAAAATGTGATCCTGTTTGGAAAGTTGTTGTCAAACTCAGCTTATTGAATTTAGTATTCAGGTTACTGATTAAAATTTTTGCAGCTGTACTGTAGAGGAGGTTGGCACAGACTGATCTAATTATTGGCTCTTTCTGACCTCAGTACCTGTAGACTGTATAGGGGAAGGCAGGACTGGGATTGTGGTAGCAAGGACTAGACAAGTATGTTGGGTAAATACAGGGTGTGTATTGATTGCTGGGGGAGGAGGAAGTGTGGTGGCTTTAGTGTTGTCCTTATTGTGGTAAATTGATTTACTGGAGGAAAGGGAGAAGTTAATTCATATCAATCATCCTGTGTTGCAAGACTCAAAAATTATTGTGTGTCTCTTCCTCTGTAAAGATGTTTTGTGTTTTGTTAATGTAAAAAATGGTTTCTTTGGTTATTGTGCTCTGCTTCTTCTCATGTTTTCTGCTTTGGTTGTTTGGGGTTTTTCAGTGCTAGAGAGATGACAAATCTATCTGTGCACACTTTAATTCTGGTTTTGTGTTACAAACAGGTTAGGATTTGACTATGGCAGTGCGGTTCCTGTGGAAGGCATCAGTGTGGTTCAAGAAGCACAAGATCGCTGTGTTGGCCGTTTCTTGCACGGGACTGCTTGGCACTAACCTTTCCTATCACGTGTTTCCTGAGCAGACATTCAGACTGCTGCACGAGTGCTGGTCTGAGGGGCAGCCAGCTGAGCTCTCAGAGGAGCTCTGTGGTGTGTTTCAGGATGTCCTTCAAGATACTGCTGTGAAGTCCACTGGCTCCTACAGAGCCTTTGCAGCTTCTAGCTTCCACCCTATGAGCGCTGGCATTCCCTGGCTGCCCGAAGGCTGTTTGGTGGGCATCCCGCCTAACTTTGATAGCACAGCTGAGGATAAAAAAGGAATAGTCAACCATGTTGTTGTAATAAATGGCAAGGAGGTAGACTGGGAGAGCAGTGAAGGTGTGGCTTTGAAGGAAGCTCTCACATTTTCCCTTAAAGCTCAGAAGTTTGCCATTGCCAGAGAAGTTGTGTACTTGCAGAGTGGCAGCCCTTTAGCAAGTGCAGTTGTGGCTCCCACTTGTTTGGCTGGGACTGTTGTCTGTGGGAGTGCTCTAAAGCTGCTGCTGGGGTTATCCCGTGGCCCTGTGATCCTCCGGGGCCTCTGTAACCTTGTCACTGCCATGGGAGGACTGCTCTGCTACTATGTCTCTTCTGATGCCATCACCCATCACCTGGACTGCAGGGCCGACTCCAAGGCAGCCCGGCTTTCCAAGGACTATGCCAGTGGTGGCCTTGAGTTTTATGATAAAATCTTGTCCCGCAACAGGATTTTTCGTGGTCTGATGGGCAAAGAAGGGATGAAAATGTATGCCCCGAGTGGTAACCTTTTCCCAAGGCACTGGTTCAGATTAAAGTATACCCCATACACTTACCGGAGAACTTTGATTCTTAATGTTTTAAGAGAGCTCCAGGCATCTGATGGGAGTGCATGAATGTTAAACTTGTGAATTATGTATTTTGGAATACTGCTGTGCTGCTTTTTTCTTTTTTTCCTTCTGTATCTTCATTAGAATTTCGGGGTTTATTTTTGCATATAGTTCAGAAAGAGTTATTGCACGTTTCTTGAATAAAGAATTCTCTCTTAAAATATTAAAGACTTGCTTCCAAAGTGCTCAGTTCTGTGTGCATCTCAAATCACAAGACTGCTGAGAAGGGAAACTTTTCAAACACTGATCTGGAAGTTCTGCTGTGCTGCTTTGCCTTCCTGCCCTTTCAGTCTGGCAAATTGCAAGGTGCAAGTCCAGCAGAGGTTTTGGAATCATTATAATTTAAACTCGGCCGTTTGCTCTTTCTCCTGTGGAACAACACAGATATTTTAAAAAATGGGCAGTCTGTATCATGTGGTTACATAAATATCAAGACACAGAGTGTTTCTATTCTGTGTAAGTTCTTGTGCTGTGTATATTCTTATGTTGCAGTCACCATTCTTCAGTAGGAGATGTTAGTTATGCTGCAGTTTCTACCAGTACAAACAGTTTATTACCAGCACCTGCATCAATTTGCTTAAATCTAGTTCTGCTCTGTCTAGTACATGGTGACTGTGACTGTTCCCCAGGAGTGGTAATATGTAACAGGACAGTCCTGGGTTGTTTTCTTACAAGTAGGATAAGCATGTTGAGAAAAGTTTTTTTGGCTTGCTTTGGTATAGTTTTTTTTGTTTCATTTAAAAATGTATGTCACCTATTGGTGGCATGAGACATGAGTCTGGCATTTGGTGCACAAACTGGTGAGGTCTTGGATGCAGAGTTGCCAAAGGAGATGACTCTCCTGTATCCAAAGGAGATTATTCTCCTGGCTCAACAAGATTTTGTCTGGCAGGCCAAGCTTTGCCCAGGATTACTAATCTCCTGGAGAAGTGTTTAGTGCATGGGCAGTAAGCTTTCCACTATAGCCTCACCTTGATTTTCAAGGTGAGGGTTTTCAACTTTGTGGTTCCTTCTTTCCTATGTTTCTGTTGCTGTTCCAGTAGCAATCCCTGGTGACGACAGCATAGTTCTCATCTCTGTCTCTGTTGTCATTCTCACCAGCAGCTTCTGTTATTTTGTGTTTTCTCAGTCAGAGATGTGCTGAGTGTCCTTTCTTCCCTGCCTTTGTCCTTTCTTCATCTGCTTCAATAGGATCTGTCACACCTGTGTTTGCTCAAAGCATTACTGAGTTCTGTTTCCCTTTTGAATCACATGGTGACATAAAATTGATATTCTGGCTGCTGAAGCACTGCTGTTGCTTTCCATCGCTGAAGCCATGTGTGTGAGATGTTTGAGTTTCTGTTGAAGTAATCTGTGCCATGAGCTTCTGAAACATCACCTATTGCTTGCACTTGTCCTCAGCAGGTCATGAGATGTCTCTCTGGTGTTTTTTTGACTGTAAGGCATAAAGCTATTGTTTTTGTGTCCTTTGTGAAAGAGTGATAAAGTTTCCTAGTCAGTGGAATAAGAACAGACTTTACTTTTAGGCAGGGTCTTTAAAAGCTTTGAGCTAATTTTTTTTTTACTTGTCTTCCAGATAAATCCAATATAAGACATCAGAGAAGTTTGTTGGTAGAGTGACATAGTGACTCAAGACTGGAATATAATTCCTGGTTTATATAGTCTGTGAGTTTATTTCATCCTCCTGTTACTCCTTCAGACAAATCTAAACTCTGTGAAATATTCTCAGAGAGTACTTGGCCCATTTAGTTTATGTGGTTGAAGGAGCTGCTGCTACATAAAGAGTGCAGAGAGGAAATCAAGGCCTTCTTGGAGATTTACAAGTAACAGTTTAAACAAAATGAAATTAAAGTAATCTACTTGTCTTTTATCACTCCTTACTGTTGCTTTTCATCATGATGCCTGCAGCTAGTGTGGTTATTTGACATTGTTGGGGTGTAAAGCCCCAGTGATGCTAATGGGTTTTGCAGCTGTGCACTTCACTTGACTCTTGCAGTGGCTCCATGTATCTCTAAATGTTGTGTCCCATTTACCCTTCTCTGAACTGGCTGTGGCACATTGGTGTTGGTAAGGAAGGGCTGGCTAGCATCAAGATGCATGACCCTTCTTTCCAAAGATTCTTGCCAAGGGCTTACACACTTCCCTCTCTATGCAGTTGAGCACAGTGTCATAGTGTCAATACAGGGAAAACAGGAACTGCAATCACAACTGCTTTGTAAGATTTCCCTGAGCTTTGGGAATGTGCAGGTTGTCCTGGAAAAGATTTTTGTGTGTGTGTGTTGCCAGGTAATTGCTGTTGGCAAGATCACCCATGCTATTTGGCAAGTAAGAATAGCACAACTCAAATACATGGCCATGACAGTACTCATGAAAAGTCTTTTATTATACTGCAGATGTTTTCCTGTAGGTAGAACTATCATTGAAATCAAACATGAACTCCACATACCAGTAATAAAAATGGTCTGGTTTTGACAGTTCACTAGAAGCAAGCATCCTAGAATTAAAGGTGGAAATGTTCCATAGGAATGGTCTGATGTAGAAAAGCAATTCATTTAATGGCCCAGAAAAGGCCAAACAAATCAGTTTTCAGTAAATCATGTCAGTGAATTGCCTCCCCCAGCTCTGAAGCTGAAAATCTGAGGAATTTGAAGAACTTGTTTTAGTATTAACTGGCTTGTCTTTTGCTGCTCAGACAAGGCACACTTTGTACAAATTTTTATGTAGAAAAGCAACAAAAATGTTAAGCTAAAAGGAATTGCTAAGAGATGTAGATAAAAGAAGTCTAAGTCTAGAAACTGTAAAAGCAGGGATGTCAGTGGAATAATGAGCTCTCATAAAAATGGATACTATCTACAGATATGAACCTCTCTGTCTGGTAGAGTGATTAAAGGATGAAGAAGTATAAGTAGCAAATGACCAAAATGAGTTGCTAGTTTAAATTTAGATAAAATCTAGTTTAAAGAGGGATTTGCTTGACTGGTTTACTTGTGTTATTATCCTGAATGTTCTGTGTAACTGAAAAGAAAATGATCCTTGTAACTTCTTTTTTATATAAATGCAATCCTTGCTGCTTCATAAAGCTTTAGTGGGTGATGCTGCAAGAGATGAAGGTCACCAAGGTGCTTTGCTCAGAATTCCCTCTGAAGTATAAGAAATGTACTCCAGGACCTGACTTGCATATTTCTTTATCCTAAAAATTGCAGTTTCTTGTTGTGGAGGTATCTTCAGCTTGTTTAATGGTTAAAAAACATAAAGTTGTCTGAAAAGAGCAGTATTGAGAGCTAGACAGTTTTCTTGAAGACAAACAAGCTGTGGAAGTCATCTGATTACAGCAATTCCTGAATCAGCTGCTATGGGTATCTGGAGCTTCAGAGAGAGGGAAATCTCCACCCAGGTGGCACTGAGTAAAGGATGTGGACTTGCCCAGAGGGCTTCAGTTGAAGGGTAGTGGTCCTTTAGAAAACAGCCTTTTTTATTACAGTAGAGCACTGCTATCTCCCCATTTCACATTAAAGTGGTTTCCATAATTTGACAGATAAGATGGTGAGAGAGCTGACTGCAGAGCTGTGGAGCTTCTTGCCCTGCAGGGAAAGCTGCTGGTGTTGGGAGAGGTGATGCTGGGAAGAGCCTACTACTGTTTTGCCCTTGGCTGTAGCAGTTGTGAAACAACCACAGTGACAAAGTGTGGCTTGCATGGGTGGGGTGTGAATTTGAATGTATGAATCAAATCATCATGACTGAAACACAAGTGGCTTTCACCAGAGGAGCAAATGCAGAGGATCCATCAAGGAGTGAGTAACTGCTATGTGCAGTATGTGGACCCTGTCCTGCAACTATTATCTGCTCCTGTTCCCTAACAGCTCCATATAGCAGGTGTGATTACATTCATATAAAAATCAGCACCTTGCAGACAATCTGCTGTCCATGCATCCAGTTCCTCCTTCATTTCACTCATCTCAGCTGGGAGTCTATATTATTGAAAGGCAGAATGCCTTTCTAGCAGAACAATGCTGATGTAGGAAGACATACTTAAGATCTTGGAATAAAGAGGACACCTTCAGGAAGAGAGAAATTTGGTTGTTGTCAAAACCAGACTTAAGAATAGAAAAAACTTATTATTCTCTGGGAATTGGTATGTTAGACAAATTAAACTGAAGGCACTGAAAAATGGCTTATGGATGTTTTGCTGGGCATCTTTTTCACTGACAATATATTGGTTTGTTAAGTTGAAGTGAGTATATTTGGGCTGCTCAAATTGCCAAATCCATAAAGTGGAGAAAATTAATAAAATTTGGCCAGAAATCCGTCTGTTTTTCCCATCTGGAAAAATACAAGCCAAACTCTTAAGTTTCGTAGCCAGAAATGAACATTGAAATATCTCTGCAGTTGGAAGTATTTACTCTTCTCAGTAAGACCAAGTTTGCCAAAATCTATCCAGGTCTTCAATTTTGAGAGAAAGGGTGTTCTTAAAAACTCACTTTTGTGTCCAAAAATGCACTTTGATAAACACAGCCAACCCAGTGTACATTTTTTTGATTCCTACCTTAGTTTTTCTGTAGGAAAAACATACTGCAGGAAGAATTTGTGGTGCTCTCTGCTTGTTTTGAAAATATATTTGTCCCCCAAATCATCCTTACTGGAGAACTTTCTCCTGTTTAATTTTTTTTTTCCTCCCATGGTTGAACTTACATCATCTGGAAAGTTGATCCCTTTTCCAGTCCTGACCTGGTTTCTCAGAATCACTTTCTGCTTTGGTTTGCAGGAGCATTACCCTGTTAATGTAGTCAAGGTGTTAACAGCTTCTTTCCATATAAATGAGTAACAGATGAAGCTGAAGCTGTGTCCTCCTTTGTGTATAATAAAATTACTTCTGTAGAAGTCTTGCAAAAGCAGGCCTCGTTAGGGTGACTAAGAGAATTTAGAAAACACAAGACATTGTGAGCCTGATCCCAGGTTCACAGTTCCAGCAGTTCTTGCAGAGTGAACATGAAGAAAGGAAATGCAGTATCCAAACAACTTTTATCCAGTAACTGTTTAGTGGTTTAGTGCAGACCTGCTGACCTCTGGAAGCTTTGTTTCTATCATATGCTGGAAGTTTTCCAGTGGGAATGTTGTTGTTTCTTCATTCTCTGTTTCATTTCCCCTTGCTCTGTTACTCTAATTGCCTCTTCTGCCTGCTGACTCATCTTACAAGCTGCTTTAGCTTGCTCAAGCAAGATTTGTGAACTTTTAAGTGCTCACTTGCTGCTTGCACTTTCATTTGCACCTCCTACCTTTTCCTACAGTACTCACCTGCCAAAGACCACAGCAGCTTCCATTCTCCTGTGTTTTACTACATTTAGTCTAAATGTTTTTTCAGAGAAAAATACTTTTGACTACATGAAAAATTGCATTGTAGTTAAAACATTTCCTATTTTGCCATAAGAAAATAATTTGATGTTACTTTTGAAATTTCCACTTAGCATTACTCTTTAAAAGATGTATTTCTTACTCGCTGTCTATGGCACCCAGTTCCCTTTTGATCTTAATTTGCCTCTGTCAGTTTTAAGCTGTTATTCCCTTGAAGCCCTTAGAAACTTTGTTTCCTGTTCCTGAAAACTGCAGGGTATTTCATATACTGCTGGCTAGGTGAGGTATTGTGAGTTGAGAAGTTATAACTTATGTAGTGCTGTTAGCTGCTTGTACTTAGCTCAGGCACATCCATGTGCTGGTCTTGAGAATTGTGGGTTCTTAAATTACACCACTGTAGCTATTAAGAGATACAACTTATGAGGAAGTAAAGATAAAACTATAACCTGCATTAGTATTTTAAAGCTACATTGATTCTTAAATTAATTACTGCACAATGAAATACTTGATCAGTTTCTCAGGGAAGATCTAAAATTAAGATCAAGCCATGTTGTAAATAACAAGCCTGTTTGGTTTTTTTAAAATATTTTTTCCCCATTTTTTTATTCTTTATTTTCTGACTAGACTGGAGGCAGCTATATAAATATTTCAGACAACAGAGCAGGGTAAGCATTACTCTGTAGAAAGTTTTCCTTGTAAGATCTTTTCTCATTTGGGATGAGTTTCACTGCCACAGTGACCATGTTTTAAAAGCATGTTATATAATTCTCTGTAGATACCCATAGACAGATGTATTTATGGTTTTTGGAAACTTCATGTAATTTAGGCATAAATCTTGAAGTGTGTTTTATAGTTCCTCATTAATAATAGTTGAGAATTATGCTCATCTAAGGCAGCACACATAAATTCTTAATGTTCAGACATTCATTATATGCCTGTGATGGTTAGAAGTTGCCATAGGAAAATAAAAGCCAGTGATCCCAAAGATTATTATTTTTATATATTCTTTTAAGTAATTTGGAAAATTGTGTTCATCCCCTAACAGTTATTTCCCTTTGATTTCCACATTCTTCATCTTAACCTAAAGATATCATACTGAATATTGAAAAAGTCAAGTCAGCAACCAGACAAACTTTTTATTGAAGTTTTCATTAAGCATGGTAGCACCTTATAAAAGGAAATGCTGAATCCATCATTTTATGGAAGTTATAAATTCAGTAGTTTTTTTGCAATTGCAATTTAGAGATGCTAATCATGTTTGCCTATATCTTATGTGAAGACAGCTGTGGCACAGTTGCAGGTGGCTGGATGAAAACTTGGCATGTGTATGATGGCTTTACACCTGTGAAGCAGGTGAAAAGGCAAAAGTTTTTTCTTGCTTTTTTGGCCAGAACATAATTTATGTATTGCAAATTGAAGTCATGCTTTAGCAATTACAAACTGAACTCTAAAAACATTTCTTTCAATTTTTTTTTTTTACTTTCCAATAGCAGAACTGGATATATAGAGGCATGGAAATGATCTGAGAGCTGAATGAGAAGAAGAGTAATTGGGATTTTCTACATATTAGGAATTTCTTTCAGTTAGTATTAAAGGAAAAAAATCTCTGCTGAGACCTCACAATAGATGAATCAAAAAGATACATTTTCTTCTAGAGTCACATGGTGAGTAGATCTTTTCCCTGCTTATGCAGAAAAAAATGCAGTAGCCAAGCAGGATGCCATTTTCTAAACAAGCAGTTCAGCTGGCACACACCTTTATTATTTCCTTGATCCAGATTAAAAATTTGCTTGCACTGGAGAAATGTTATGTGGAAATACTAAAGGGAAGTTTACCTGTTGCACTGATTTCCCAAATTTTACTATAGCTGTCTCTGAAGTTTGTTTTATTCTGAGGCTGGAAGAAGATTTAATGCAGCTTTGAACTCTGCAAAATGTGTGTGTGCATGTTCTGGGATCACATATGTCCAAATTTTTCTCCTTTTACTGAACATTGTCATCTTGGACTTTGCAATATGTTGTCTGGTGTGAAATAATTGTTCCTTAGTGGGTTTTTATGGGTATTGGGTGCATGTTTGCTTTAGCCTAAACTATGAAAGCTTCTGGAAAAGAACAGACCTACTATGCACTAGTTTTATTTCTTGGCGTTGCTCTGGTTTTAATCTTAAAGATTTTCTACTGAATTTTGCTTTGAATAGTACACAGAGAGCCAATATTGATGGCCAAATCCAACAGAGATGCTTGCCTCAAACCAGCAGGAGGCATGGCAGATGTTGGGATACAAATTGGAAGCCATGGAAGGTGCATGACCCAGCACAAGCTCTGCTCACCTGGCAGGCTCTGCAAGTGACCCGGTCGTGCTGCTGCCAACCAGGGAAAGAATGTTCCTGCTCAGCCCCTGGGTCACTGCTGCTGGATCTGGGGAGGGGATCAGACTGCTCTGTGCTCAGAGCCACCCAAAGCTTCACCCATTACCACAGGGATCTGGGATGTCCTTTTATCACATGGCTGCAGGAGGGGACATTGTGCCCCCTGTGTTGCGCCATGTGTTAGCGTGCATGTTGAGAATATAGATCTGTGCTAAATCGTCTCTTCAGGCTTATGATTTGTAGATTTAAACCATAATCTCCTGGAGATTATATGAAAGAGGGAGTTGCAGGCACGAATGGATGAAGGGGATCCCAGTGTCATGGTGCAGGAGGAAATTTAGGAGTTGTGGCTTTGGAAGAGGAAGAGACAGAGGGAATATTATGGTGGGTTAAACAGAATGGGGACTGGGATACTTGTGTCATGCAATCCAAGGAATATTTTCATCATATTCATTGTAGCTAATGTGGAAAGTGTTTAATTCCTTGGGAAATAAGGGACTGAAACCAAGTAATCCCACAAGGTGGCTGACCTCACCACAAAGCACTAATCGGGTTTTCCTTGGACAGATTATTTTCAGCAGTGTGGAACAGTGTCCCCTCTGCCTCCTTCTCAAGTCTTATTTTACCTTGGGTTGTCTTTTTATGTTGGCTTTCTAGAAAAGAAGAAAAAAGAAAAAAGAATCAAACCAACATTTTCATTGCTACTAAATAGGTTATGGAGAGCAAAAAGACTGCTAAATTTTTTCATTATGATCAAATAGCTCCTTTCTATAGACTTTGGCACAGAAATATTATCACCTCGTGTCTTTTACAATTTTCCTTCTTTACAGTACTTTCTAATACCTTGTAATTTCCCTTGGATTAGTTTCTATCCAGGCTATCAAAGAGCACACAATATAAATTTCTTATTGCATGAACAGGTTCCATGAAAAGCAATGTGTAAAATACAGATCATGTTGTAGCTGTTTTATTTTCTTGGTGTTTAATGTGTGCGTCCATCATGCCATCATAAACTCATTGCACATTTTGTAACTCAGCTGTTAAAGGTTTTCCACCCTGCAGCTCATGGATGGGTTCATGGGCTGTCAGCTATGAAACAGTGATTCCCTAGCTTAAAAATTACTGCTCAATGTCCCTATAAATAATTTAAGGAAAATCACAAATTTAGAAGTTTTCCCCTGCCCTGCCCTGTTTCTGATGAGAATATTGTGGACCAAAGAGCAGTGGTGTGCCAGGCAGAGAACATCCAGGGGAAGCCTCTGTGTGTCAGATGTGAATTTTGTGTCCCTCTTGGCAGGCAGGCAGTCACACGTGCACTGGCAGCAAATCAGTGATGAGCATATGTGCTTGAGTCACTCCTGCCCAGTGGGGATAACACTTGACATTCTCTCTGAAAGAGAACTTTTTTTCAGGAATTCAGCAAAGCACAAAGACTTTGAGGACATGACTGCATTTCCTGGAATTAACAGGCTGAATGCAGTTGAAGGCTGAGATTCTTTGGTTCACCTAATGTTACATCTGCCATGTGTAGTCCTGGGATTTTAAGTGCCAAGGCCATGCTGATAGGAAAACTAGTATCTAGCTCGAGGGCTTGATTAATGAGAGTCAAACCAAGGGGAAGAGAGACTGGCCCAAGGTTGCTGTCATCTATTAATAAGACAAAAATGAAGTGTCTGCACTGTGGCAACTCTGAATTATTTATTTACCACAGATGGACAGGATGCCATTTGAGTCAAGAGGGTTTGGCCAGACAGTGGCTTTGCTTAAAGCCTGGTGTAAGGCACATGCAGCAGGTGTCTTGTCTTGCCAACTGAGCCATTTTCTTTTTCCCATGGAGCCCTGGCCCTTTAGCAGCCCAGATGTTGGTCCCTCAGAAGGAACTGAATGACCCTTCAAGACTTTTATTTGTGCCAAGTTTCCCTCAAAAAAATTAGGGTAATTCCAAGGTGTCTACAATGTTCTGTCCCTAAAAATTTCTGTTTGGCCAATAATAAAAAAAAATTATCAGCCCAGCATTGCTTCTACTCTGTGGTATCTGTTGACCAAGTAAATGGTACTATAGGCTTGATGTGTAGATTATTTTCAGGCAGCTCTCAGTTTGTGCCTACCAAGACAGCAGGGGAGCAGGTGCCACATCCTGGCCATGGCTCCTACCTGGATTTTCAAGTGCTGGGTGTGCCAGCCCAGCACGGGCTGGGGAGAGTGGCAGGCACCATTCCAGTCCCCCTGAGCTCAAAGCAGAATGGGCTTTGTGCACCATCAGCCTCAAGATCCTGTATTTGGTTTGTTTGGTGACTGGCTTTAACAAAAATTATTATTGCAGGGAAAAGCATTTTGTCCAGTTAAGTATTCACCATCACCAGCTTTCCAAGTATCTCATGTAATTTCACTCCTCTGTGAGGATGAGGATGTCTTCTATTTGTCTGATGTCTGTCCAGCTTATTTAATCTTTCTTGTATAACAGAGGACCACTAACATGATATAGTTTTCTAGACAGACAGAATCCACTTTCTTTGTGCAAACACGTTCTTTGGAGTCCACAAGAAATAGAATGGTTGCACTGGAAAAGAGTTGGTAGCTAGAGAGCTCAGAGACAGAAGGGTTTTGCTGCAGAACAGTAGGAGAGCTTGAGACTGTTTAAAACTATAATCTTTTAATGTGCTAAATCTCAGTTCCCTGAACTCACAGGCTTTTTATATTATGGTAAGCTTGTCATAACTTGCAGATGTAGGCTGGTAAATAATCTTATATTTAGCAAATAGGAAAAGAAAATTAAACTCTCCCTGTAGAATTTTTTCTACGTAAACTTATTGGAAAAATGCAAGATGACATGAACTGTGAATTACCGAGACAGCAAATTTAGATCAGCTTTTTCCTGGGCATGAATATTCAAGGACACTGAAGCCTTTCTGCTTCAATTCTGAAAAAGATGCAGACAAAGTAAATACTAGGTTTGTACTGATTTCTTTTCTTTGCACATCAGGTACCAAGGCTTTTGCCAGTTTTTATTTTGGCCTGCCTAATTACGAGGTTTGCTTGCCAAGGCTGTAGAGAAACATCATTTGTTGGCAAGATGGACTAGATGACATAATGCTCATGGTTGTTCCTTGCTGCAGCTTCTTTACTTCTGCTAAACATTGCAGCACTGTTGTTTGGAGGTTTTGTTATTGCCCTCTGAAGTTAAAGCTACTTGCTTATAATAAAATAAAGCACAATGTATTTGAAAGGTATGAGCATTTATCAAAGCTCTATTCACAGGGTTTGGGCGTCTGTGGGTCAAATTTTCAAAGGTGCCTAAAAACATAAAAAACATGTAGAGAAACATGAAGTGACTGAGAGGCTAAGTGATAGCTTGCTCTTTGAACCCAATCTCCTGGTAATGAATGTTTCTCTGCTGAGCAAAAGGATTTGGAAGAACAAATTTCCACCTATTTTACCATGTGAGAAAAATCTATTAATCTCTCTCCCCTCTCCAGGAGTGCTATAAATGCACCAAACCATGAAGTTAAGTGTTTTTATGCGTTGTATTGATAAATTGTCCATATTACTGTTCTTCTTTTAAAAGCAGGAACTATATAAGGCACTTCTTCAGGAAATTGGCTCTCTCCTCATTAAACTAATCTTTTGCCCCAGAACATGGAGTATTCCACACATTCACAATTGCTAAAACATGCTCTCACCATTAAGTTGTTAATGAAGGTACCTA
The DNA here is from genome assembly GCF_027887145.1 of Ammospiza caudacuta. Classification (NCBI taxonomy): domain Eukaryota; kingdom Metazoa; phylum Chordata; class Aves; order Passeriformes; family Passerellidae; genus Ammospiza; species Ammospiza caudacuta. The sequence continues at coordinate 31,768,844 of NC_080600.1, forward strand.
AGTAAGAGATACCATTACAGTCATTACCTACTGACAAGATATAAAATTATTCTGACACCTCATCTTTTAGGCTGAATTCTGTTCTCATTTGGTGTTTCATTATCAAGATAGGAATTAAAATAATGCAGACAGGGTTTAGCAAATTTGTTTCTGATCTTGAAGCCATATGGTCCTGTTTCATGATGGTAACTGCTGCGACCTTCATCTGTAAGCAGAAGAGTGGCAGTAAATAAAGATGTTAAATAATTCCTATGGTTAAATAATTCCTATGGTTCTAAAAAACATGACATAGATGAATGGAAAATTGCCTAAACTAGAACTGGATAATCACCATTTACTTTGGCCATCCCTGGATCCTATCCTAATCCCCTTTGTCTCTCCATCACATGGGATTTAGATCTGGCAAGAACGTGTACGGCTATTATCTTTTCCTTCTTGACACACCAGTGTTTTGTTTGAAAAGTAGCTATGACTTACATCTTTCTATGTTCAAAAATTACAGAGTCATAAATATCTGACTGATCTGTCTGATCAGAGATCACAACAGACTTTTAGGTAGCTGGCAGAGTAGACTGAGACTCTGTTCTGTGAATTTGCTTTCTGTTTTTTTATTTATTTTGAGGACAACATGTAGTAACGTGCATTATATTTAAGTAATGTGTGCATGTGTTTGATATGTTTATTTTCTTTTGCTTCAGCTGCAGTGATCAGCAAATGCAAGTGCAAAACTGAGTAGAGGTAAATTGTAATGCTAGTAAATGGTTTGCCAGAGCCTCGTTACTGGGAGGAAGCAGTAATGCCAGCTTGCAGCTAGAAGCATTTTTAAAGTAGCATTTCATTCTGGCAGGAGGGAGCGTGATCTGCTGCAGGAGAGTAACATCTGTGCAGACACTGTAGGTGCAGCTGCACCAGCATTTCAGTTGTGCTCAGGAGTATGATTTTGAAATGTCTCTCCTAACTCTGCTCAGTGTGACTCCCCATCACCTTGGCTGGTTTTCCAGTGTCACCCAGAGCCCCTATGTTCCTGCACACCCCACAGGAGGCCAACAGCCTGAGCTGTAAAAGCCTCACCCAGAGGGCTGCAGCACAGGCACCATGTTATTTCACACGGTGCATTTGAAAAAAGCCAGCTCCCTGTTGGTGGCATTACCATAGCAGCAGTAATGACAGTAATAATGGTAGTAATGATGGTGTCTCACAATAAGAAGGGCCATCCTGTAATGTGTGTGTGACCTTTCTAAGAGGGAGGGAGCCCTGATCCTGATAGACACAAGACAGCCTGTGCCTCCAGGAGTTGGGAATCACTGGCCACATTTTACCTCATGGCATGCACATCTTCTATAATTTATGAGAAGAAATACTATCCCTGAAACCTAGGAAGTACAGGCTGTCCACAGAGTTTTGCACCACAAAATGCCAAGGCTGTCCTGTTTTGGCCACTGATGGCAAAGGTGAATTTTGATCATGGTGATGGTGTGTTTATATTTGAAAATTAAAGGAAAGGAGACAAAAGTAGCACCTGCATGCCTGGGGTTAAGTCTTGGAGAATATTTGCATAGCTGGAGAATTATTTAGTTTTGTATTTACAGTCCTAAATGCAAGAGAAGCATTTGACCAGAAATTGAGGACTAATTGCCAGCAAATATAAACTGGTCAATCTCAAACAAATAGACAAGAAAATATGAGATTGAGTGTGTTCAGGCATTAAAGGAAGAAAAGGGCAGAAAGACCAAAACCAACATAAAGAATGACAGTGAATGGAATAAAGGTATATAACTGATACATATGCATTGACTTCATAGTTTGAACTTTTGAGTCACTTTTCCTTGGTTTCCTGTGTTTCTTTTATCTCCATGTTGATGCCAGAAGTATTGTGATAGCACAGAGATCCACTGTGTGCAAGAGTTTGCATGTATGCAGCTGAGATTACAAGTACTTTGGGGCTAACACCAAGTCTGTTTATTAGCCTAGAGAGAAACAAGCTCCATGAATACCATTTATTCATTTGTAATGAATAAATAACACAAAGGAAATTGATTTGGAAATAACTATTCAAAGGAAGAAAGAGCTAATATTTCAGTGCAACATTTGCATGAAGAATTATTTGCAAGGTGTTATTCAAACATACATCAAGGTACTGAATAAGGAAAATATTTATCCATAATAAGTATTTGATAAAAATATTGCCCAGCTTTGCAATGAATAATTCAGTCTGCATTAGTAAGATGTGCATGACTCTGCACGTTATTCATATCTTTATAAATGCTATGGTAAATTGCTACAGGTTAATAGGTACTTACATCTTTTTCTGTGTAGAATGATATCAGGTCCAATTTCTCAAAGGAGTTGAGCCACCCAGAAGTTTAAATATGATAATGAGTTGCAGATACTAAATCTGTGTGTAAATCAGGCCATGTCAATGTTAGTCATAGAGAGTCTGTTTGGGACCTGCGTGGAGCAACAATGCAGCAGCCCAAACCAGGGATATGTTCTGTAGGGCTCTGTGTGTGTTCATTTCACCCTAAACATCCTTTTCTTACCAACACAAAAGGCATGCTTAAAATGGATACAATTTAGTGTTTAAAAGCAGATTAGAATCTGAACAGATTGCTGATGGGAAATACCAAAGGATGGATAAGACTGGTTATTGGACACTGTGATGAAAGATGAAACCCTTGTGAAAAACAAGACAATAATCTAGAAAGCTCACTCAAAAAGATCTCCCCACCAAGTTTCTTCTTCTCTTTCATTATAATTGACATTTAGGAGTCAAGCAATGTAAATAGCTGTGAATCTGGCATCCTGTTGTTATGCCCTGGACAGACAGTGAACAAACCCATGTTTCAAGCCACAGAGATGTATATGAGATATGTGTAAGAAAAAAAAAAGAAAAATATACTGTGGAACAGTAATAACATTTCCTTTAGATTTAGATTTTAAAAGCTTGTCATTCTAAAGCAAACTGCAATTGCTTGATTCCAAAAACAGTGTGCTTTTTGAGAGGATTTAAAGTTAAGCTGGTTCAATTATTCACCCTTTGACTTCAAAGAGCTCTCTAGATTGTATCAGCCCATATGTCTGGTTAAAAGTTTGCATCTGTTGTAAAGCAGTTTTGATAACACAGCAGTCATACTGCCATAATGAAGATATATTAATAATAGAACATTAGGAAAGCATTGTATCTATTTATATCTCTCTGCTTATCTTTATGCAGATCCCAACAGACCATTATTTCTGTACATTGAACTATCCAGTGACCTTAGAGTGGGGATGTACACATTGTGCTAGTGAAACATGAGTTATTTTATCAGGAAGCCAGGCCTTGAAGTTCACTGAAAGAAAGCAGAGAAATACAGTGCAGGCTACCAAAAGCACAGGAACACGATGTCAGCAGGGCCTTGAAGGCACAGGACATTACCAGAAGCCTAAAGTACACATCACAATTAGTAAATTACTTTTCTCAAGAGAAATGAAATCTTGAGAGCTGGCTGAAACCAGTTTTAGGGACTAACTGGGACATGTGTTGAGTTGTGTAACAGCCTATTGCAGCTGGGTGGCAGCACAGGTGGAGGCTCCTGTAGATGGAACAAAAGATTGCAATGAAACCAACTAGTCACACAGGAATCTTATTTCAGAACTGAGTATGCAAATTGATCACTCTGATATCCTCTATGGATGCATATGTAAAAGTATTTCATCATTGTATTTGCTCTTGTGATGTATTGCTTTTGTTTGGTTTGAGCCTTTGGTTTAAATTGGATGCAGAAAGCAAAACCCTTTGGTTTTTTTGGAAAACAAACATCTAACTGCTGTATTGCTTGAAACACCTTTGCTTTATACAAAGTTTGCAGACCTTCATCATCCCCGATGGTGCCATTCCATATGTCCAATGCTAGCATAATTGGCATTGTAAATCACTGGAAAAGACTGCAAGAAGCAGATATGTTTAGACATAAAATATGGGTTTACAGCCTATATGGTCTTTGCAGGAACAAAATTATTGTGACTGATTTTTAAGCTAAAGAAAATTCATGTGCCTTTTCTACCTGCTTTTATTTTGTGCTGACATAGGCTGATACAGCAAATAAATAAATAATGTCTGCACAAAGCTGTACTAGAATCATGTAGGTTTTATAGCATGGTCACACCTGAACAGCTTGACGATGTTGAGTATGTAAATTAAAGATGTTCTTGCTGCATAAAAAGATGCTGCATGTTGTAAGTGACAAAGCTGAAACACTGACTTACAAATTAGCCACGCCATCCGGTGAGCTTGTTAAGCAGCATCCCCTCAGGAGACAGCAGTAAATGTGAATGATCAGCCATGAATCCACTTAGTGGATATCCTGTAAGGATTCATTTGGAGCCCACATTTTTTATCGGCAGACAGTTCTGAAAAACCGTATCTGTGAAATGATTCTTTAGTGCAGACATTTGGTACAGGGCTGGTGTTACAACTCCAGGACCACCTTTTTTCTCAAAGTAATAATAAAGGATTTGACTAGGAAATAAGGTGAGCAGGATTCTGATCCACCAGAAGTTGACAGTGCATGTCAGCCGTGGGCACCGACAGCCAGCCTCCCTTGGGATCACACAGGACTCTGCGTTAAGGCAAATCTGCTTTCCCCCTCCCTTGAGACAGAAGTTCCAACCTGCAGAAACAGCACAACTTCACACTTCAGCTCTTATTGACACCTCATTGCCAGAGGCATTACTCTTTCATTTTGAGACCTTCTTACCGCTTTTCCAGATTTGACCTGCTTTTTCTTTTCTTTTTGAGAACTTGTGTTGCATGCTATTCTAAATGAGACACTTAAACACTCTCTGAGAGATCCCTTCTTAGAGTTCTTCTTTGGGGTTTTTCCCCTATGTTACCCTACCCTACCCTATGTTACCCTACATAGGGTGTTTTCTACACAAGTAGTCTGTGTTTTTAGGGAGTCATTGATCTCCGCTGTATCAAATCTTAGCGTGTTCATTAAGGACCTGTTTCAAACAGGCAAAATCCTCTCCACTTTTCCTTCCCATCCTTGGTATCTGGCCTCTGGCTAAAGTATTCTGGCTCCTCACCTGCCTCCCTCAGCAGCCTTCATTCTGGAAAGCTTTGCTTGCTAAGTATCTGATTTCCTCCAAAGACCCCTCTAGGAGAAAATGAGGAGCTATTGGCAAGCTGAGGAATAAATAGCTGCAGCCTCCACGCTGGGACAGGGCAGAGTGCCTTCAGACCAACTCCAGGGTAGCTCACGCTGGGATCTGAGCAGGCTCTGACACGAGGCTATGTAGTCCAAGTCACAGTTCTGTAGGGTGTTTTAGTCACCTCAGCTCTAACAGGCTGTGTGATGTAAAAGCAAAAATGCATTCATTTTGCTGAATGTCTGAGCAAGTGTATCTTAAAGATATATTTTCCATTTATATTTTTTCTTGAGAGGGTATTCATGCAATAATAACCTGAATTGCTTTGTACTGAAAAGACCTACTTTAATGCCATTTCTCAGCTTCAGAAACTATGTTTAAATTTTATTCTAGCAGGATCTAATTCTTTATTTCACTCAAGCCAAACCCAAGATGTTCACGCTGCTAAAAACAAACAACAACAAAAAAATCCCCAGCCTGGCAGTTTCAGCAAAATTTTAACAGTATTAAATGATGCATTAGCCAAGGCCTCATTACTCTCACCAGATATACATAGCATGGTGCGTTATAACTATTAGCAAAACTGACCTTCAGTTGTGAAATTAATAGATTTGAGGCACATTTGGCCAAACTTCTACACTAGCATGTCAAAGCTAATAGCATAGAGCTGTATTCTCCTCCTAAGGTGGGGTGTAAAGGTAGAAATCACAAGTGATGAGCCTTCAGGTGGGCTCAGAGCACCTCTCTATGTGGACCTTATTCCAGGGTTAGTTGCAATATTTGGGGCCTGATGAGGTTACAGGGACCAGTCAATCTGACCATCCATCAGAGAACTACACCCATTGCAGTTGGTAAATTTGCTTCATACAAATGATATTGCTGCACCCTGGCTGCTTTCAATTGAGCACTATATTTCCCTCTTTGTGTGTGCCTCAGCTTTGGCAAAATCACTAATATACAGTGACAAAAAGCTCTACAAAAAATACTGTGAGCCTTGGGTAAAATGCCAAGAAGTGTAATTACTGATGTGCACAACAAACCATTTCATTTGTGGTGGAAGTGTGATCCTAGCATTGACTTTTTCTATTAAACTTTGTGTATGATGCATTAACAGGTGGATATAAAAATCTGTCTCTTGTTAGAGCTGCCTCAGTGCCTGCCCTCCAACAGCCTCCAAACCTGTGTTGTGCTCTGCCAGGGGGCACTGCAGTGGTGTGAGAAACGATCAGTTTGACACATGAGAAGCCAGATAGTGAGAGGGGACATGGCAGCACATCCTGTGTGCAAGACTGCACCTGCCAAAGCACCCTGAATGGTGCAGGCAAGGGAGTCAGGGGGTGGCAGAGTGAGCAGGAATTAAATGAGGAATCTATCCCCTGAGATGGGGAGCTGCCAGTGCCAGTGTATCCTGGCACTGCATGTGGGGTACAACCTGCTGTGCTTGGGGCTGGGTGAAGCCCTTTGTCTCATACTCCTATGAAAGCACTGATCAAAGGCATGCATGAAAAAAGAGCATTCCCACAGTTCCTATTTCTATGTAAGGATATTTTCTAAATCCCTAAATATAACTTCTGTGTTATCCACTTGGTCCACCTGCCAGCAAATTTGCTTTTGAAACACACTTGGTAAATGGTCGCTTCGTGTGGCTTAGCCATCCTGCACAAAGTTTAATTTCCTCCTTTCCCCACATTCAGAGGTTCTTTACTTTCCCTAAAATATGTGTGAGGTGTCTCACTAGGATCCTCAGATCCACAAAAAAGGACAGCAAAAGGAGTCAGTGGCACACTGGACTCTCCATCTTCCAAAGGTGGAAATTTTTGGAAGGAACAAAGTGTAACAAGAGTCAGGGATGTGCTGTGGTTAGAGGGCTGGTAAGAAGAGGTGGGGGAGTGCATCAGAATCTATGCAGCATTTGGATAAATCCAGAAATAATGGTCTTGTACCAGCCCAAAAAACTGGTAAAACTTGCTCAAGTTCAAGAGATTACAGGCAAGAAGATAGTTAGTAAAAGATAGAGTAGAATTGGGAGAGAAGCAGGGAGGATTGGGAGAGTGAGAGGGGATAATGAGAAGGAATAAGTTTTTGTAGTTATTGGCTTTTTATAAGCCAACAACTCTGCCCCACACTGCTGCTCACTCACTGCCCCTGGTGGGATGGGGGAAGAGAATTGGAAGGGTGAGAAAACTCTTGGGTTGAGGAAAGTACAGTTAAATAACCAAAATAAGATAAAATTTTATCTTATTTGTGATGAAAAGAAAATTATGAAAGAGAAAAAAATAGAACCCCAGAAAGACAGGTGATGAATAAAACCCGAACTGCTCACCACCAACAGACCAGTGCTCAGCCTGTTCCTGAGCAGTGGCCCCTCACCAACCTTCCCCAGCTCCGTGTGCCAAGTGTGATGCCATATGGGATGGGACATTCCTGGGGTCACTTGGGATCAGCTGCCCTGGCTCCGTCCCCTCCCAGCTCCTTGTGCACCTCCCAGCCATTTCTCTGGTGGGTGGTGCAGAAAAGGCCTTGACCGTGTATGTGCTGCTCAGCAATAATGGAAACACCGTGAATTATGAGCACTGCTTGCAGCACAAATCCAAACCACAGCCCCAGAGCAGCTACTGTGAGGAAATTGAGCTCTACCCCAGCTCAAGCCAGCACAGTGCAAGAGCAGTGCAGTATTTCTTGAATGTGCTAAATGGAAAAGTGGTAATCTGCTGAGATTTTGTATCATAGGGTCAGTTTATGTGTGCATGCATTTTCCAGTGCTTGATACCTGAAAGCGTATCACTCATCCAGACTTTCCTGGGACTAGTTCTACCATAAAATGACAGGCACTCAACAATTGTGATTTGAAGACAAGTTAAATTTCTTTAGTATCAGCAGTGCATCCTTCTACATGGCTTGGGGCAGTGTGATTCATCACATGCAAGGCAAGAATATTAACTAATCTTATAGGAATATAAATGTGTTGAAGAAATTCTTCCCCAAAAATTACTTCCTTGCTTTCAGTAATTCCTATTACTATTTCTTTTTCAGCAAACTTTCCAATACTGCAAATTGCAACACTTCCTGGCTTTGTTGCTGTTTCTTGTATGGAGCAAAAAAGGTCCACATAATGTTTGGGTTTCTCCCTACAAATGGCAAGAATAAGCTCCAACCCAGGGACTTTGAAAATGTAATTCTTCCTCCCAGGTATTCCTTAGAAAGCAAAATTTCTCCACTCAAAAATTGTCTGATGCTGTGCAAACACAGAAGCCAGCAGAAGTGGAAAAGAAACACAGGGATATTTTTTCTTTCTTCCCTAGTACAGGCAGATAAAGAACAATATTTATCTGCACACATGAGATCACTTAAACTTTTGTAATACCCTATCAAATTTGTATTCTTCCTACCTCCCCCACTGGCAATGACATGCCACCAAATGAGTTCTCTAAGTCACCCCTTGTGACACTGCCTCTGTTGGTCTGACTCCACGGAGTCACCTGTGTGGTCCTGCCTGCAGTTAGCAGCAGCTTGGTGGAGGTGCTCAGCAGGGCCGTGGGAGAGGCTGCCCAGCCCTGCTGGTTCTCATGTCTGGCTGTGATGGGCTCTCTCCAGCCTGCTCTCTTGCCATGAACCGCCTCTCACAGGGGAGACCTGCAGCAGCCCTTGAACTTGCTGCTCCACCAGCACTCAGCAGACTGAAATCCCTGCCTGAATGGCAGAGGTGCGAATCTGCTGCTGCCCTGCCACATCCGCCCTTCTCTGTGGTCTGTGCCCCCCACATGCCTCCAGCTTTGCCAGGAGGAATTCTCATCCTTACAGCTGCTCCTCAGCCTGACCTCTCTGTTGGAAGGCTGCCAGCAAAACTAGAAATTAATTTCAGGTCTAGTGGTGGTTTTACGAGATGCTACTGCTTGTGTGCTGGGAACATGATTCAATTCCCAGAGTCACTGGGCACTGAACAGACTGCGCAGAGTAACAGTTTTCAATCAATACTGACCTGAGCTGGAGACGAACCCATCTGGAAAAGATGAAAGCTCTGCAAAGCTCCCATTTACAATTCCCTTTGACATGCTGATTCCCTACCACTGGCCGATGCCTTCCTTCCCAGGATCATTATGAAGCAAACTCTATTTCATTTAGGTCATGACCTTATGTCTGATTTTTCAGAGAATTATGACCTACTTTGAGGCTGGGCTTCATGCTTGTTTTCAACTCTTCAGATGGAGTAAATAGTAAGTAAGTTAATTACCTGAGGACAAGCATTTATTTTTATTACTTTTAGTAATTTATTTTTCATATTTCTAATAGCTTCTCGGTATAACCAGTGCAATGTAAAAATATTTAGGGCCCTTCTTTGTAAATCTGTGGCTTTTACTCCTAACCTTGACTTTTACTCCTCACTGCAGAGTATTACATGAAATTCTGCCAAAATGAAACCTCTGGCCTGAAACACTGTAGAGTCCATAGCTTAGAATAAATAATGCTGCATCTTGCCACTGGCTAAACTGATCTAAGTTTAACCATGTCTACAGGAAGAAAAGAAAAACAAAAAAGGAGATTCCCCCTCACCATGCTCTTAATCCACCTTTCTCTATACTAATCTGAAGATGAGCTTGTGAATGGTCAATAAGAGGGCCAGGGCCCAGTTTGCTGAGCATGTGGCCTAGATCCTCAGCTGATGTATATAATTTATATTTTGAACCTCATCACACCAGGAGCAGATTATGTTCCTGAACAGTAAATATTGACTGCCATTAGGCCCTGTTGAGCTTCAACAAACCATTCTTTTCTATTCTAGTTCTTTTGCAGATTAAGACCAGATAAGCAAATTACAGCATGTCAGAGCAGGACAGGCCAATATAGCAGGGTTTTGAAGCTGTGTTTTGATTTTTGCTGGAAAGGAAGTATATCACTTAACCAGGTCATATTGCAGTTTTCTCAAATTACATTTACCCCTTTCTTGAAACAATAGAGGTGCTGCTAATTGGGTTACAACACACAGCACATTTCTGAATAGTGTGGTACATAATAAATCGACCTTTAGGAATGAGGGGTAAGCAAAGACCTGATAGAAACGCAGCCCTGAAGACCTTAATTAGCTGAAACCGTCTCCGACCTTCACTTGGCTTTGTCCAAGCAGAGCCTCCAAGACAGGCTGGAACACATTTATCCAATAAACTTGTCACATGAGAAAGGCTCTGCAGCAGTGCTTGGTTGGGCCTGCCTGCACTGAGAGGTAAGAGGATCTCAGGTTGTTTACCAGAAGGTGTTGCACAACGCACAAGTTAAAACCAGGCTGGCAGGCTCTGTGGGAGCCACACTGCATAGCCCTTCCCCAGCTGCCTGGGTCAAGGGCTTGCATAACATCAAGAAAAGTCATGTGTATCTATGATATTATTTGAAGAAGCTTCATAAAAAATATAATCTAGTGTAATTTTCCAACTCAGCATGCAATTTTGAATTCCTAAGATATAAAGAGAAAAAAGGAGTAGCTCATTGTATTGGCATATATTATTTGGTTGATTTCAGACTTTGTGGCACTCTCAGTAAACCATTTCACACATTTAGGTAATTTCTTGATACAATTGCATATGAATAATAATGCCAGTAAACACAAACTTGCTTTATGCCTCTTTCCTGCAGTGCCAAGTAAGAATCTCTGATGAAGTCAGAGCAGTTACTCCAATGTGAAATGCACGAGTCTCACCCTCACACCACACAGAGCAATGCTGTCACTATTTTGTTTTAAACACACTATTCTGTGCTAAGTCTTCAAATTTATGTTATTTGACTCAATAAATGTTTGATGGTCTCAGTGTAGCATCTAGTGGAGAAAGGGTAAATAACAGAAAAAATGCAAAGCAGAACGGTGCCATTAACCCTGGTGCACAGTGGGGATGAAAGTGTGTTCTTTTGGGGAGGGGGAATACTGGGAATATTCCCTCAGATCATTCAGTGGAACACTTTGGGGGTTTCTGCAAAGTGGCTGCAGTTAACTGGGTACAGTGCAAGGCTTCTAATCCAGGCAGAGCAGGATGGTATCACTGGCCTGAATTCAGCTCAGGAGAGTCTCTGTGTCTGAGCTACACAATTGCTATGAAGGCAAATTGTCCTTTAGAAACTTCCCTACTTAGTTTAAATTTGCTTTTGCTGCAGCAATAATGTTTCTGTCCTGGCTCAGTGAGTTTTGTGTTTTTTGAGTTCATGCTAATACTGTCTCAAATTAAACTACAGAGCCAGAGCTGCTGTTCCCCAAATTTTGTCCTGACTTAGCCCTTGCACAACCCAAACAATATCAGTGTTGCTGCAGCAGCTGGTCACACTGGAAACACCACAGCCAGATCTGGCTCACAGGGGACTTGGCTCAGGACTGGTCCAGGACCCGTGGTGCAGCCAGACCTTGCAGGGCTCAGGGAAGTTGTGAATGCACAAGCAAAGCAGGAATTGTTCCCGCTGCCTTTGCATATTTAATCTGGGATTCAAGGGCTTAGCTTTTGAGACATACCAAATCTCAGCAGGTCCTGAAAAATGGGCTCCTCTGTGTAATTACTTAACAGCAGCAAAAAAAGCTTAGTGTAACATTTTTAATATAATTTTTTCTGAATGTCATTATTATATTCTGTTTAGAAACAAATTAGAGTAGCATATCCTTGGTAAAAGAGAAGAAATCTTAATTTTCAATAACTGCAACCTTAACAGAGTAAAGAATAGAAGGCTTGTTTTATAATTATTTTCTTTAAACTTTATTGTGACTTTTTAAGTGCATAATGTTTTCAGTATTTCGTGGGGAGGTGAACAAAGAAGCACAAATCCATATACCAGAGTCTGCCTCTAGGCACAGTTCATAGTGAAGAGTCCTCCACTGTTAGAGGGGGGGAGACAGCTATGAAATTAATGATGGCTTTGTAGAGCCAGTTCCTCATGATATGGCATGGAAATGTGCTGCCTTGGGCAGGAATACAAAGTAGAGGGTATGTCCCTCATTAAAAGTACCTCTAGAGAAAACTCTGATTAATCCAAAATTATCTAAGATACAATTTCTTTGCAATTCATGAGGCCTTTGTATGTTGCCACATATGTGTAGCAAGCAATTACAGAAGAATCTGCATTAGCCTTGTGGCACTAACCAATAGGCAGCAGAAAGAAGGGTTCCCCATTCTGTATCTGTCCTTACTAAATCTTGGGAGTAAGACAGGCCAGACTGCTACCTCCTGAATCCCCATTAGCACATTGGAAGGTGTAAAGTGGGGGGGATTCCTGTTTTCCTACCTTGGTGCAGAGTGGAGCTGATAGTGCTGCCTGCAAGCAGTGGGACTGCCCAGCTGTCTTCCAGAATGCCTCCCAGGTAATCTAAAGTGCCTTTCAGCTCTGTGCTAATCTCAGTCCAGCTCCTCATTACTTGATGTTTTCCTGCTCCTCTGAACTGCTGAGGGTGCTGTCCCATGATCCCATAACAAGTTCACTGCAATGAGGGTAACTATCCTGGTTTTGAATACTTAAGAAATGGCAGCAGACATCACCAAAAAAACCCTCTCACTCCAGTCCAGTAACTGCTGAGACTGGAGCTGGACAGAAAGAGCTACAGATTTTTACCTTTTGATGCAGAGAAGAATATAATTACACTTTCTACTGTCTTAAAAGTGACTTGGGAGTATCAGTAACAACATTACTGGTAAAGGCAAGTATTCAAAAAAGAGTTTGTTTCTAAGATTGTGAAATAATATAGGTGCATTTTAATTTTCATTCTGTTGTTCTTTGGGGTTTTTTCTGACTTTTTAAATTTCCACATTTCCAAGTCCCTGCAACTATTATGACTAGAAATATTGTCATTATCACTCATCATCAGTACCATGGCTGTTGGTAACACTAGCACATGAAAGCTAAGATTCTTAGATAACAAGCAAATTTTATGAGCTGTGGGTAACATTACAGACCTGCTATAGATCAGATAAAAGCCACATTCAATGTGCAAATAAATGCTAGCCTTGGTGGTGGTGTCAGCAGAGCCACGAAGCACTGAGAGATCCTGCCCTCTGTGTGTGGCCCCTTTGGGGTTGAGTAAGGAAGGTGCAGGTAGAGCAGTGGTGTAAGAGCAATATTGTGCTTTGCTGGTTTCAATGTTGTCAGTCCATAGGGCTCCTAACTCACCCTTCACTGGCATCTCTCTTCTTCTATTCCCTGGTAACCCAGAAGCCACTTTTGTGTCTGTGAAAGCATCTTTCCAGGGTTCTATTCACCAAATGGCAAATAGTTTGAAAATTCCTGCTGGCTCTCTGGTCCTCTTGTCTTTGCTGAAAGTTTCAGATGTTAGCTGGTACACTCTACCCATGCTATTGTTAGGAAACAAATATTTTTATATAAAAACCAACACGTACAACATTTTGCATTCTTGATCTGAAAATATTTTTCTGCCTGATTAGAAAATGCAGTGAGCTGAATTTTCTGTAAATATTGATGCTTTTTTATTATAATTGGTCTGGCTAATTTCTACATGATCAGCCCAAGCTTTCTAAAATTTTTTCTGCTTATGACATGAACTTTGGAACCACTTCAGGAAGCCAGAAAGTGAACATTCTATGAATCAAAAGTGCAGAACAGGTTATACAGTTATTGGAAGAACTTAACCGGTCAAAAAATCTGTCTTGGCAAATTTTTTTGCAGGAGGCCAGAATGTGGGTGTACCAGGAAGTATTTTGCACATATGTTTTGTTTAGTTGAGTTGCTCCTGTGCCATATTTGTCTTTTTCTTAGGGCAGGCGAAATTTGGCAGTTTTCTGTACCACACTCTATTTCAAGGTCAGAGCAAACCACAACAGTCAATAAATGCTCTTTTATTTTCCTCTTCAGAAATACTTGTAAAGAACACTTACTTTGGAAACATGTCATGTTATACTGCAATGGACAAAGGAATTTTCAGGACTGGGGGTGCATTTCTGGCTATGTTTTACCAGCAGGGGAAAAGCCCTGCACTGCTGCTGGCTGCAGGCAGACAGTGGTGACCTCAAAACCACAACTGTGAAACTGTGGCGCAGTGAGAGGTGACACACGGTCTCCACTGGGCCTCACATGGGTGAGGAGTTCTGTGCAAACTTTATAAAGAAGCCTGGGAAAGGCTGAAGTAACCAAGCACTACAATATTTTTTTAAATCCTCAGGAAAAAAAATGGGAAGGGATGACAGAGAGGCCATTTTCTCCTCTCTTCTTCTATATGTACTGGTATTTTTCAAAAGGTTTCCTGATGTTGTACTGGAAACAGGGCTGAAATATGAAACTGCCCATCTGAAAGTGTGACCTTATTCCAGTGTTTGTCTTGTAGATCAAGGAAGCAAAACCAACTCAAGAAACTTCTTTTCCAATGTACAGTGTGCACTGCTTATCTTCACAAGTTGCTGTCACCTTAAGAGAATAAAGTGCTTTGGCCTTCACTCAGGGATCTTAGCAACAGAAATGTAAATAGCATTGAGTACAAAACACAGCAACCTGTGCACTTACATCATTGTTATTAGAACCAGTGCTATCTGACTTCCAGCTTTGAAAGAAAACTGTCTACTTTCTGGATAGTTACCTACAAGTCAGTCAAATAAAGGTCAACATAAAGTTAGGGGAAAACAAAGCCTGTGAAGGTAAAACTTGTGTGTGTCAGCTGCTCATTTCAAATATTACTTCAATTTTTTTTATCACTGTAGAAAGAAATCAATAGTAGGATTGAACCAATTCCACACAAATGGAGCCCACTTATACTCCACTTTTTGCATGTATCTTTCTCTCCTCCCAAATACTCCAGAAATTTTCTGAAGAGTTCCAAATCCAGAAGGCTTTAGTGGCAGTTGTCAGTGCTGGGTTGCTTAATGATGGGCTTAGAAAAAGGGAAAAAAAAACTATTCTAAAACTTGCAACACAGCTCAAACCAAAGTTATAGGCTGTTGCAGAAATTACTGGGTGAGGTTCTTTGGGCTAAGTCAAAATGAAGGTCTAACTAAACCATCATTTTTGGCTTTGTATCTATGCAACTGGTTTGCTAAATTAAAATCTTAAAATGTTGATTAAATCCCTTTTAAAGTTCTAAAAACGTTCATTAGATGTTCCATTGATTTAAATGTTTTACTGGGATTTCTCAGGTTCAGTCCCCACAGGGTATGATAGGAAGCAGGAGGTTGGAGGTGGGGACATCTCTCTGCTGCAGCTGCAATGCAAGAAAGGCTGACCCAAGTCACACCAAAAGTCCAGGTAACCTGGTGCCCTGCAGCTCCCTACAGTGGAAATATAAGGAGAGAGCAGTTAGAGCCTAATTTACCAGTTCAATCTCTGAATATCTAAGGATGGAATTGGAGGCTCTCTCCATTTTCTGCAAAGCAGCCTGTTTTTCTGCAAATTTGTCTAGGAACTTCTTGCAGCCCTAAGTATTTTTGGCATCTAAAAGATCTCATGATGATGAATTATCCAAATTAAGCAGATGTTGTTTAAATAGTACTTCCTTTTGCTTTTTTTACACTTCCATTTGAAAAAATATTATTAGATTCATCGTTGTTCTCATAAGAAATGAGTAATTGTTCCCTATTCACCTTTCCCATGTCAGACTTGATTTTTGATACCTGTATTACATCTGCCATTTCTCATCTATATTCTAAGTAGTTGCAGAGTAATTAACCTGTCTTAGAAGGCATTCCGCCTTTCTGATCAATCTGGTCACTCTTTCCTGTTTTTTCATGTTTTTCCAATGCTTAAGATGCCACCACATCTCAAGATGCTATAAGCAGAATTTTGTCTTGTATTAAAGGAAAGAACACGATTCCTAAATATTTATAGGATAGCATTTTATTGTTGCTTTATCATTCTCTTCTGTCCTTATCAGTCCAAACTGCCTCTCTGAGCACTGAGATAACAATTTCAGAAAACTTATCCATAGTGACTTCAAAATATCTTTGCTGACTGATATGAACTAATTAGAGCCTACTATGCTGCACAAGTATGTATTTTTTTGTTTTCATTTCATTGACTGATCGTTGCATTTTAGCTGTAATTTTATCACCTACTCCATCTTTATCATGATGGATTTTTCTTTTGGCTACTTTGTGTCAGCAGTTCTGGTTTTGATTTTCCTGAAGAATTGTGAATCCCTAAAAACACTGTCCAGTCCTGTTTCACTTACCACTTGTGAACATGTTGTAAAGCTCAGGTGCATTTGGTATCTCACTGGTTACTGCCTTTGTGATAATTTACCCATCCATCCTCCCTTTGAAGCAGTTACCAATCAGACAGAGAGCTTGCCTCCTGGGCTTTGTAAAACTGTTTGGGGAAATCTTCAAATGTGATTGCTTCATCCAGGCTGCATGTTAAATGTTCTTCAATCATGTCCATAGCTCCTGCATGGGTTGGACTGGGAAGATACCCCGAACATGCTCTGTCTCCCCTGGTGCCACACATTTGGATTTCCTTTCTGTGGCAATTAGACTGAGAGTAAAAGCAAGCTGGGAGGAGGAGAGGAGAAAGAAGATAGCAGGAGCTTGTACAAACTTGGTCTTCTTCCAAAAGGGAGTTGATTAAGGCTGAAGATCCAGAGTCCCAGTATTTATACAAAGTCTACATAAGCCAGCTCCTCTTTATCAATATTTGCTGACTTTGCTGACATTTTTAAAGCTCTACCAGGTTTGCAGTTTCCACTTCTTCTCATTACATGGTGATGAGCCATGTGTTAGACTGACTGGGTTGTCATTTCTGTTTTCTCTGAAGTCTTGTCTAAAATCTTCTATTCTTACAGAACTGGGTTCACTCCAAACCATAAATTACAAAGCACAGTTAATAGTTTGGCGATTTCAGATCCAAGCTCCCTTTGAACCCTGGGGTAAAAAATACATTGTCCTGGCAGTCAGGTACTGTACAGTTTACTGACTGGCTCCAAAACCACAGACACTCACTTTTGCACATATGTTTTTTCTGACCATGCCCCTAAAAAAGGTTTAGTTGTAGCAATCACCTCAAAATCTGCCAAAAAGAACAGTGACACAAAAAAGGTACTTAGTTTTCTCCTGTTTTCCCTGAATGCTTTTGTTTCATCTCTGTTGCCTGCTAGTTCCTCATATTCTCTGGCAGATCTGCTCTTGATGTGTTTGGGGAAAAAAAATTATGCTTCAAAGTATTTTTTTACCTGGTTTATTATGGTTTTGTTTTGCCAGTTTATGCTACTTGCCAGCATTTCTCCTTTTGGACAGAAGCAGAAAATAACAGTGTTCCACGAGTGAATGCGCAAATGGACTTCACAGAATCACTGGGCTGTTTGCAGTGGGTATCTAGAAATTCAACCTTGTGGTACTTTGATGTGCATTAAAGGCAAAGAAGTTTGTCAAAGAAGGCTGGCTGGAGAAAAAAAGGACTTGGTGAAACATGGTCCAGAAACTGTAAGTACTGATGTTTCCATTATCTTTTTGTTTTTGTATCATTTCTGAGCATTATCTATAACATATATTTATAAAATAAATACAGCCAGCCTCCAGACTGGATGATAGCTGCAACAAGCTTATTACCACAAATTGCTATTTTGCAGTATTCTAACAATTAGTACTGTGGAGCCCTATGGCACCAGGTATTGCACAAACTTGAAGAGAAAGTGAGTCCTTGTCCCAAGCAGCAAAATTCTTCTGTCCCCATAGCTTAGGACACTGCTAACACTCACATTCAGTATTTATGTCCATACAATGCACTGTGGATACAGTAACAGTGATCCCAAAGCACAAACTGCTCTGCCATTAATGCTGAGCAGTGGCACTGCCCATGTGGAATTTGGCCAACTTTAAGGTTGTTCCCTGAGTAATGTGTGTATGTTGTAAGGGCTTTGCTGAATTAGGACCTCACTTTATAGAAAACCCATCTGCTAACAAACACGTTATGCTTGATCAAGCTTAGCGTTAAGATTAAGTGCCTTGTCTCCTCTTTTCACAGCTAAACTCCACCTGTAGTGAGAGTAATTTATCTTGAATAGCTTTAATGCAGTGTTTAAGTATGTCTTCTTGGCCACAAAGCAGTTTGCATGTATTTCAGTGAGAGGCTTAAAATCCCATTCACATTTTTCATATACAGTTTTCTCAGATAAATTAATCACAGCTCGGTTGGCAGGTCTTGCATGAGTAATAAGGTTGTTGGCGCAAACACACACCACGGGTCTGTTAGGTAAAGGAGAAGCTTTTGTTTGCTTCTATATTTACCCAAGAGGTTTAACTTGTACAAAACAGTTTAAGATAGTGGTGCTTTACTAGCAGGACACAACAGGCTGTGAGATAACATGTCCTCCCCAAAAAGCATCAACAGAGTACAGATAAATCCCCACACACTGGTTTGAAAATTAAACTCTTGCTATGCGAAATATTTTCACAAAATGCAGTTTCCATTACTTATGTACACAGGCAGACAACAGCCAGAAACTTGCTGTTATATGAAAGAGCCATGCTCTTGAAAAAGAATTGAGCTGAATGCACTTTTTACATGAGAAAGGAATGTGCTCTTTTGAGTAAATAATGACAAAGTGACATTTTAGTTTGCTTTTTCTCTTTCATTCATAATTTTGGGAAGTGATTGCTCAGGGTTTATAACGTGTAACTCAGAATTCTGCAAAGTAAGTTTTTTGCTAGATTCGTCTGACCAATATCTGCACTCAAACATTCTGCAGTGCAATTTTGCTCCATTGCTGTTGTAAGAGCATGAGCTGGAGAGCTTTGTCTCAATATCCGTGTAGTGCTCTTGCAATTTAGGCCTGACCTGAGGTACTCTGCACATGGTGGGAATCTTCCACTGCCTCGATTTAGGGCTTTCAATCAAGTCTTCTGTAAACAACAAAATGCAGAAAAGACAATGTATTGCAAGGAATTAACATTGGAATGCACATATAATATCTGTATGTGTCACTAATTTTGTGTTAGATCAGCAAAACAAATCCCTTTGTACCACTGCAAGGCTGCATTTGCCAAAATGATGTTGTGTAGTTCTACAGTCACCACAGGGAGTGGTTTGGGTTGCTCCTCCATCACACACTCTGTTGAAAGCAATGTATTAATTATTGTTCTTCTCAGATGGAACATAACTTTATGTCTGACACAAACCATGCACAAGAAAATGATATGAAAATGTGAGAGGCAGAATTGGAATCTTAAGTGCAAATGGATTGAAATGTACGTGTGCAATTTGTGCCTAAATCTGACATGAACTTTTGAAAAAGAATTATCAGGCAACCAAGCCAACTCTGCAGCCAAGGATGTCTTTAATGCCCAGAGGAACATATGCCCTGCTGGAGAGGCTGGCAGCAGCTCACAAATGCAGGATACAGTGGTGGGATGTCTCTGCTTGCACCACAATCAGTCTGTCAACTACAGAGATGTTCAGGAAGAGCTGGAGGAACAGGAATGCAACAAGGAATGGCATTACTGATGCTGTGTGTACTATTTTGGGGCTTTATGAAATCATCAGTCTAGGAATTGTTCAATCTAAGTTCAATTCACATTTCAAGCTTTGTCATCTTTTAGATTTTTGTTAATAAAATGTAAATCTCAGCAATTTATAAGTGTTTTCTATTCATTATCATTAAGAAGTCTATTATTTAAAAGAGCTCCAGAGATTGTGATCTGAAATTTCTGCTTGACTGCTTTCCCCAATTTTGGTCTTCTCACCCCTGATTCACATTATTCCTGAAAGAAGTCATATGGAGTATCCTGTATTATCATAATACTCACTAAGTAAATGGGAAAGGTTACAAGTCCTTGGATTATTTAGCCCATTATCATGGAAGGGGTATGACTGCTTTATTAAAAGCAATTGAGGGAAAACACTGCTAAGAGGGAAGGAGTATTTAAGCAAAAGAACAAAACTGGCACAAGAACAATTTAGGCTGGAAATGTATATAAAGTTTGCAAACATCAAACAAATGAGATTTTAGAAAGCTTCCTATTTAGAGGAGAACATGCAAACTCCTTCAGTACTACTCCACATCTTGCTATGGTTAGGAATTTAATTGTGAAATCCAAGAACTCATTCCCAAACATTGGACTCAGTAATCTTAAGGGTCTTTCCCAGCCTAAATGATTCTATATATTCTATGTGTCTGTTACTCAGTAAACACCTTGTGAGAGGTTGCATTTTAATAAGTGGACATTAAAGACATTTTTAACCAAACCCTTTCATACACAATATAAGTACATCAAAGGACCGGGTTGTGTTAAACCACGTCTTTGAACGCAAACCTTCCCATGGGCCACATATGAAAATGTTTATGTGGCCAGGGCGCACAATACACCTCATGCTCTGGAAAGCTCCGGCAAAGACCTACAGGCAGTAATGACCCCCTGGGACATTTGCAGGGTGAGGCTGGGCGGCCATGTGACCAAGACGAGGGTTACGACATTAACACACCCCCACTGCTCCACTGTGGCTCATTTTTCCCTCGGAACGGAGCGGGTCAGAAGGGCAGCGTGCGGCTCCCACGGGCACCAGATCCCTCAGAGGACCCCGTCCCCAGGGCGAGCTGAGCGCGGCGGGAGCCAAACCGAGCCACCGAGGGCAGCTGAGTGCCGCCCGCCCCAGCGCACCGCCACAGGTGTGAGTGACGGCTCACCTGACCAATCAGTGCTCACCGCCGGCTTCAGCCATGGCAAACCCAACCAATCAGAACGCCAGCTGCACTCTCGGTCCTGCCCCCTCCCTTTTACGGACACATGGCGGACCAATAGAAAAGGGAGCACAGCGCCCGCCCCCCATCGGCTCTCGCGAGCTCTCGGGGGCCGCCTCCCGCCCTCCGCCGGGTGACTGCGCAGCCGCCATGTTGGTTGCTATGCTGCCCGCGTGAGGCGGGCAGGAGGGCGGCGATGAGGGGAGGAGGCTGCAGGTCCTCCCCCCTCCTCCCCCACGGGCGCTCGCTCGCTCGCCGGCAGGGAAGGCGCCTCCGCAGCGCCCCGGCGCTCCACCTCCCCCCCGGTCCCCTGTGCCTCCCGGCCGGGGCTGCGTGCGGGACAGCCGCCGGTCCGAGCGAGGCAGTGCCGCGCTCCGTGAGGGACAGCCCCGGCCCGTGCGGCCCCTCCGGCCGGTCGCTGTGAGGAGAGGGGGGAAGGAGAGGCCGGAGGGTGGGGGTGTCCTCCGCCTTCCCCCCGGGGCTCCTCCGTCCTCTTCTCCCTCAGCTTTTTTTCCCTCTCCTCCCCCCCGCTCCCTCGGCCCAGTCGCTGCAGTACGATGCGGCGCTCGCCGCTGCGGCGGGGCGCGGGGCGGCTGCTGTCGCTGCTCCCGAGGCTGCGGCTCGGGCGGGCGCTGCGGGAAGACTGAGGAGGGGGGGCGGCGAGCGGCGCCTCCGCTCCCGGTCTCGATCCCGATCCCGCGGGGGTTGCGGGCGCTGCGCGTGCCCGAGCGTCTGCGGCGCGCGTGCCCGTGCGCGCGCCCGCGGAGGCGGGTTGGGGGTCGCGCGGGGCGGCGCGAGCGCGCAGCCCCCGCGCCTCTCGCCTCGGCGCTCCCCGCTCCATCTGGAACCAGGACGTGGATGGTACATGAAGGTAAAGGCGGCCGCCGGCGCGCTCGGGGCTCCGGGCTGGGGGCTCGAGGGGTGCTGCGAGCCGCGGCCGTGTGTGTGCTGTGACCCCCCCGCTCCCCCTCCCGCAACTTCGCGCTCAGCTCGCCGCGGGCGGAGAGCGACTGCCCTGAGCCCTTCGGAGAGGGGGGGTGGCCGTGTGTGTGCGCTCTCCCTCCGCTTCCCCCTCCGAAAAAGCAGCAGAGCCGGCTCCCCTCGGCCAAGGGGGTGTGTGGGGGTGGGGGGGAAATAGCCTCGAGGGGAACGAGCTGCGGGGGCAGGTCGGGGTCTCTAAAATGCACAGAGCTCCGCCGAACGCCCGAAACGGATTTTTATTTTAGCGTGTTTAATAAAAAACTTTGCGATCCTGTGCTTTCTAGGCACATGTGCGCGTTGCCCTGGTTATGGGCAGGGAAAATAGGTTTGAGTGCTGTCGCTGCATTCCTCTGGTACATTTTTAGTGTCTCCCTCGAGCAGAAGGCTTGTATAATCGCTGTGTCTATATGCGACAGAGGCTTTTCGTCTACCTGGTGATGGGTTAACTCGTGCATGCTGTTGCAGCACCGGCTGGAAGAAGCAAAACGTCTTTTTCCTTTCAAAAATCTCCAAGAGCTAGTGGCTAAAACTAGATAGCAGCCGGTGTACGTGAGATGTTCCCACCTCTGGTCTGTTCGAAGGGTATATGCATCGTTCGGACGTAAAATACACGTGAACGAACTTTATGCTGTTATTTACAGCCATCCAGGATTTTAGTGTGGCCAAGCTGTTACAATTTTTGAAACTGTGAGGTAGAAAATATTTGTGTGACTTGGTGTATTACAGAAGTGCTAATGGATCTCAGCTGAAGGATAATTTTTAGGCTGCGGTGTGCACATACATTTGCTCACCCACGGGGCATTTCTCTTGCCCTGAGCTAAACTCAGAGTTCGGTGGTGAGGGGGTTTTGTGAGTGCACGTTTGCCTGCTTGTTTTGGCAAATAAGTGCTCTGTAATGTTGGGAGCCACCGACGTGTTCACACGCATGCAGGCATGGTGTGCTCCTCACATTGGAAATGTGCATTGCAGGAATACAGGAAGGAGTTACATTAGAATTGGTAAAACCATTTTTTGTTAGATTTGTATATTGTAGGAAAGTTTTCCAGTTCGTTGCTTGAACATAATATATTCACTATTGTAATCTTATGGGTGCCATTTTCTTGACAATGGATTTCTTGCTTCACTGACCTAAAAAGTTGTTTTTACATATTGGCACGACTCTGGCTTGCACCATGTTGATAAAAAATGATTCTGGGTGATAAGCTTACAAATATGTACATGTGTGTCAGTATGTTTCCCAGGCAAGTTTATACTTTGTAAACTCAGAAATGTACTGTCGGTCCGATTTTTTTTGCTATAATTTTGTTGTCATTACTGTTTCTTTGTATTTTTAGATGATGTGCGTGTTTTTAATTTTAGTTTTTCAGAGTCAGATTAAACATTGAAATACAAATGCATATTCTTCACAAGCTGAAATGTATTAAGTAATTTTACCTTTCAGTATGTTTTCCTTACGTTTGCAGTTAAATTTGTTTGGAATCAGATTTACCTGTTTAGAGTTTACTTCGATGGTTACTTCTTGTTCAGCAAAATTGTCCGTGGAATGTATTGTTTGTTGCCATGCTTTACAGTTCTCATGTCCTGTTAATGTCTAATTTAGGATGTACATAGCAGTATTGATTGAACACCCTTGCTAAAAATACTTTCAGGGTTGGGTACACTTACACCATAGTAGCAGGAAAGTTCAGCCAATACCGTTTTTCTGTGACTAGAATTAATTCATTATTAGCAGCTATACTTTTAAAACATGAACAAAACCCAAAATCCTATAATCTTAGAAGTAATGCTAATGGCTCTCTGTTAATGAGCAGGGTTCATGTAGTACTATTTACATGTCACTGTCATTAGCATATTTGAAATATATGGTAAGTTAATACTCAGGGTACATCATTTTGGCTCAGGTCCTGCAGTGGCCCCTCTGTGGGCAGATGTTTGCACCTGCACAGAAGTTGCTGCAGGAACTTGAGCTCCAGCATTGGTTCAGGAGGCATCAGGCCTGTGTTTGTCCTGGGCATTGCTGTGTGTGAGTGTGGTGTCACAGGGGCTTGTGGGCATGCAGAGCTCCAGGGCTGGCAGCCTCATACAGCAGTGTGTGACATGATTGTGGGGATAAAGGCACTTCTAAAAGATTGCTTTCATACTGTAACAGCACTGCTGAAAGGTCCTGAGCACCATCTGGGGGCTCCATTTCACTGGGCCATTATTTATGGTTGCTACTTTGTAAGGATTTTGCTGAGTGTACATGGGAGTTGTGTGCCTTGGTTTGTGTGCACATGTAGAAGGTGGGATGCACACCAAAGGCAGCCAGGACGGGTCAGCCCTCAGCTCACCTGTGTGTGGGAACAAGAGCAGCTTGCTTGGGGCAGTTTAGGCTTTGGATGTAGTCAGTGGGTTGGGTAAATGTCTTCTTAAAATTACAGTGGAATAATAGTCTGTTCTAACTTTTCAACTGGTCAAATCTTTAACTAAAACAAGCAGTAGACATGTGCATGGCTTTTTTTGGTGTTGGAATCAATGTTAGACTATTTTCCCTAAACTGATAAATAGTGCATTCCTATGGTTTGTCTTCTTGGGTCTTCTTACTAGTTTGATCCTCTGATTGCTCATGATTGTGCCTTGCTCCTCCCCTCCCCCAGTTTGGGTTTAAATTTGGTGCAAGATCATATGAATCCCATGCCTTCACATCCTGTTTCTGTGTCACCTCACTTCCATTCTCACCAATTAAAAAATGGCCAAACAAGAGAATCTTTCAGCAGATGGTTGACTGTGCTTTTTTTTTTTTTTTTTTTTTTTAAATACAACACTTTCACTCTGATGCTGTCACTTTTCATTAAATGCCCAGACAGAATTCTCATGGGTATTAATGTCCTCCAACCTAAATAACTGTAAAAATGGTTTGTGTATGTATATAATATGGAATTGTTCATGGGGGAAAGTAGGAACTGTGAAGGTGGAAGAGCAGAGGGAGGGGAGAATGGCCTGAGCAGGAGACAAAACCCAAGGAGCTCAGCAGAGTGCTGGTAATACAACAGCAGGTCTTTACTGGCTGCACCAGCTGTTCATATATGCTTGTTTGGGAACAGAGGCTGGTTTTCCTTCAGGACTTGTAATCCCCTGAAGTAGCACAAAAACAATTTTCTGTAGGCTTTGGAAAACCTTTAATTTCTAAAATTTTGGAGTTCCTTCTAAGTCTATATATATATATATATATATATATATATATATATATATATAATTCTTACAGTGCTATATATGCAGGTACATATTCAAAATCTCCATCTTTATTTTGGAGAATTCCAGAATTAGAAAACTATTGCTGTTTGCCACTTAGAAAATAAATTACTTCAAGTTTATAGCAGTTAAAGTGTTCAGAGAAGTTTTATTGATGAGCTGACATACCAGAATCAGGGTCCAGATGTGTGGGTTAAAGGAATCAGGTTAACAGCACACTGAAGTGTGTGCTGGTTGTGTGCAGTGTCCCAGTACATGCACAGAATGTTACAGCTGGTGGTCACAGAGATTCTCAGTAGGTCACACAAACATAACTTGATGAATTTCTCTTTGAAATGTGAGAATTGAGGCAGCTTCTCCTTTCTCAGCTGATGCACCTTCAAACAAAGTCTGGTAGGGTGATGCAATTGGGCCTCTCTTGGCACCCTGCTTTGTCTGACGCTGCAATTACTCTTGGACAAGTTTCCTGTGACTATTGGATGATAAATGCAATTCCAGTTGTGTGGTTTATGGGACACTGCCATCTCTACAGTTACATGAGGAAGGGGAAATGGCTAATATCCATTTTAAAATAAACAGTCTTTTGATTATGAGTATTTATGACCTGTAATGAAGAATGCTCTGGGAAATATTTTTCCTGACTGGAGTGTGAAGTGAGCTCTTCATTGCCACTTGACACTTTTCAGTCTGACCCTAAGATTGATGAGGGAGAAACAGACAACCCACTTCCCATGGCACGTGCATTCTTACATTGCCTTTCTGGGTATTTCTTATCTTTTTCAGGGTAACTAGATTAGAGAATAGTAACTGAATTATTTTGCATGACCAAAAGCCCAGATCTTCAAATGACAATCAAATGTAGTGCTGCTAGAGATTACCATTTTCATACTTGGAATTTTTACTTTTTTATAATTAGAATGGTGTAGATAAGCTTTAAGGAGGATGTATTCAGTTCTCTTATTAGCCTGGATTTGGGACTTTAATTTAAAAATTGCTCAATATCTGCTAGTCAGAACCTTGTTCTACTGGTGCTTTTTCTTGGGAAACATCAGTTAAAGTCTGAAGGTATTGAGTTCTATATGATTTTGCTATTTTGTTTGATAGTTTTAATAAGCCAATTGAAAAAAAAAATGAAATATAAGCTCTTTTCTGGTGTTTGCTAGAAGTAACAATTTAAATTGGTTTGGTTTTGTGCTGTTAACTGTGCTTGGATTAAGCAAATGATCCTCATTTTGTCTCCAGAAGGATATTCACTTTTAAGACAGCTGAGCGTATTTTAGCTTTTCCTGAGTCCTTTGGCCACTTTTTTGTGTTTGTGCACCAACATCTCCCTGACCTACAAATCCCCCACTCTCCCAAAAACCCACCCACCCAACCAAACCTCCAAGGAGCGTTTTGTGTCTGCTGCAAAAGACAGAAATGAGAAACAAATGATATCAGTAGTGCTCTGCAGCTTGTGTCAGTTACTGAGTGCAATGAAAGTTACGTAAGTGGTGTTTTCTTAGATGAGAAAACGATTCTTAGTTAAGTTGTTTGCTTTTTTATGTCAGGTTTGAAACCAGCAATTGAAACTGAATCTGCAGCAGATCCTGTCCACGCAGCAGCTGGTGACAGAGCCTGCTGTGGCTCCTTTGTCCCAGAGATGGGCTGGCATGCTTTGTCTGGGAGGAGGTGAACAAGCGAGATTTCTGTGTTCTCTGGCCACAGTGGAAGGTGCATGTGCAGTGGATTTGATAACACTGCAGGCCTGTGCTTCTCAAAGGAGAAATTCAATGTGACACACCAGAGCTTGTGCTCTCTTGTGTGTGCCAGCAGAGATACAGGGCTGAAGTAACTCCATACTTAGTTCAGGCTTGACTGGAACTGGAAATGCTGTTGATTCCTGTCCTTCAGGTAGAGAAATTACCACATAGTCAGTAAGAGCACCTGGAAAATACACCAGTCAGTGGAAGAACAGTTATTGCTGCTGATGCTCTCTGAAATTCCAGCTTAGCACAGTTTTGTATCCAGGCCAAGAGAGAATTTCTTGATGGTGCTTTCCCTTATATTTTCCTAGGCCGTGAAGTTGCAAAACATATTAATTGTAATTAAAGTTCTTATAACTGATTTGAACAAAAAAAAAATATCAAAAATGTAATGTATTTCTTTTGGTACTGAAAAAAATTGCTTCTCAGATTTTACAGCTTTGACTCAATGCTTTTGCTTTTAAAAATGACCATTTATGAGGAAGACATAATAAAACTGGGTTTGTTTTGTTTCTGTTAGCCTTGTCATTGAATTCAGAGATGTTTTTGGGGAAAAAAACTGCAGTCTTCCCATGAAAAATTGGCTTTGGAGAGAGTTAAAATTAACATATGTCACTTTGCATTTGTCTGTCTTGATACGTGCAACAAGCTTGTAGTGTCATCTGAAAAAGTGAGAGATATTTTTGTCTTTTGATGTGTAAATAGGGTTAAAGATGGCCAGTGCTGATGTCCAGTGATGTGTTGCATTGTAAGTTGTTTTTTCCCAACGAATTGTGTGTGCACTGCATATGCCAGTTTTGCATTGTCTCTGAACTGCATAGAGCCTCAGTACTGCTCTTAAAATGTTTTTCTGAGTTTATTCAGTGCCCCTATTTAGAAAAGCTTTACTTTGGGAGCAGGGGTGTTTATCAATTTGTTTGACTTAAAAATAAAATTTTATGGAACTTGGCATTTGAGTTTGAAATCTGTGGCCTGTAAGCTCCAAACTGTGAGCTGCTATTGACTTCCCTTGGAAGAGGCTCTTGCCTTTTTTTGGGAGGCAGGCTGCAGTTAGGATTGATGCCACAGTCTGTTTTTAGTGCTTGGGTGCAAATGAGGCTATGGATGGGAATCCTCATCTACCAGTAATTCCCCACTTACTCTGTTTTAGGCTTGTGTGTTGGTTCTGTAAGGAGAGAGTGCATCCTGTTAGCTCATCCAAGTGCACCTGCTTTCCATGGAGCAGATCTCTTGAATATTTGCAAGGGTGTAGTATTTATGAAAAGAAGGTTTTGAAAGACTGAAATGTGTCTGCCTCTAAAACTGAAGGGGTGTATCATCTTTGTCTAAGTTGGGATAGAAAAGAGGGGAAAGAGAAGGACAGCTGCCCTGCAACAATTTTAAAGTGTGTTGGGTTTTGGTAAACATAATGAAGAAGGAGAGGTAATTTATTTTTTTTTTTATTGTCCACAAATCTCATGACCTGTTGTGAAGCTTGTGCTGCACTAACTGTGGCACCCACCACCACAGGAGGGAGAAACTGAAATGCAGAAGCTGTGTTACAATGGAACAAACACACCAGATGGTTACATTGTGGGGTCTTACCTCCAAGTGATGTGAACTTTTTTTTGGGCTTATTTGTTTCCTGTGGGCTTAAGTGAGACTACTGATTTGGATTGTCCAGCACTGAGAGCTGATGCAGTTGCTGCTAGTTGTGGTTCTGTCACCTGTTCTCAAGTTTGCTATACATGCAGCTGGGTGAGGAGGGACAGAACATTAATGGTGGCAAAAGCTTCTTACCTTTCTTAACCCTTCCCTAATTAACATTTTGCTTCTCCTTTCATTGTATGATATATTAAAATATACCATATAAGTCAGATTTGTAAATTACTCAGGCTGGAGGTGGCCTTAGATATTCAAATTTGGACTAAGGAAATAATTTTGGAATTTGTTGTTGGGAAAGGGTTATTTTTGCTTTGCTTTTCTGGGTGGTGTAATGTGGTTACAATTTTTTGGCACCTTCACCTAATAGGTTTACTGTTACTTAAGAGAATTATGGTATTGGTGATACTGTCTGTTCCCTTTTCTCATAGGATAGATTTGAGTATTTTGTTCTGCAGTTCCTGCATCTGTCTGGGGAAGTGACCATGTGAGTGTGCCTGGGGAGGGATGCACTGTGGTGGATGTTCCTGGGTTCTTCTGGTAAATCTCTTTTTGACTTTCCACAGTCCCCATGCTTGCAGAAACTCTGGATTATGTTCAAGCCTTTCAATAGTTAAGTAAATTGTATAGGATTGAATAACAGACATTATAAAGATATTAATTAAACTATCTCTGCTTTCAAAGACATGCCACCTGAAGGATGGAGAGCTGTACAGTAAGAAAATGAGGTGTGAGTAACCACTAAGGATGTGTACATACAGTTACACTTGGAACAGAATTCCTCAGCAGAGGGCTAGAAAATAGATTGAAAATGAACATCTGACAAAAAGTCCTCCAAGAGGAAATTCCTGCAGGAGAACTTCATTCTTGAGATTAATTAAATGCAAGATTAGAAATTCTCTAGATAGCTGTAAGCTATTTAATAAAACTGAAGTGAGCAATTAAAAGGCTCAGTTGTAGTTAGCAGCAGAAGCATTGCCTCCCTTTAATGATCGTGCTGCTGTCCCCTCCCCAGTTCCATATGCTCTCCCTCCTTCTACAGGAAAGCTGTATGGGAGCTCATTAATGCTGGGTGCTTTCTGCAGCATTTTCATAAAAAGCATCCTTCTCTGAATAAGGGTCGTGTGGATAATAACTTCTTTGGCATTGGAAACACATACACAGTCCTGAGAAAACAGAAATAAAAGTGCTTTGTAGAAATTATACTAATGAAATGTATGTGAGAGAGTAGCTTGAAAGAGAAACCTGATTAACATCTGCAACTTCAGCTCATGTTCAGCCACCTTTGAATAGAACTTATGTTGCCAGTGAAGCTACTTTGTCAAATCTCTGTTTTCTATTTCTAAGTTACATGGATGTAAGCATTTTCCAATCCACCTTTTTGCAGTATTTTTTTCCTTTGTTTGCCAGACAAACAGATTCATTCTAACTGTTGTGGGAAATGATTGTAGCTGCAAAAGCCTTTTTCCACTGAAGTCTTTCATATTCATGTGAATATATTTTGTGTTGTGGTGTGCCATGATAACTGTGTGTGCTCCAGCAGTTGTGTACAATAAGCTGGGATGTGTTACATGACCAGAGATCCATCCCTCATTGGATAGTGCTGTGTGATAGCAAATTATGTCATCATGTTAGGGACAAAGATGTGTAACTGCAGATTCAAAGAAGTTGCTGTAGTTCAGCAGAATGAGTGTGCCATGAGTAATTAGGAAAAATAGAAAAAAAATTAATATATGTATTGAGTAATGCTCTAATAATAATAATTTTAAATTGCTTCAAAATAAGATACTACTTAAGTTGTTGAAGAGCACTCTGTGGTAAGATTATTTTAGAAGTGCTCATTACTTTCAATGAGAAAACAAATGTGGTTTCTATTAAAATAAAAATAGGCTGATACAGAAGTTCTGAAGATAAACTTATTAATGTTACTATTTTTCTGCTGTAGACAGAAAGCTACATTCTAAAAGTCTGCTTTCCAGACTTAAATGTCTCTTGTTAGTACTCAGAAAAACCCACAGTGAAACCTTTTCTTTTGGCATTGTATAAATATCCTTATTTTCTTAGCATAATTAACATAATACACACTTTGGATATATCTGTGTGCATAGTAAGTAAAATATCATCATATTGGTGGTGGATAAAAAGATGGAGTGATTGCATTTTAAAATTCTGTAAAATAAAACTATGTTTTACTATAGATTATATTTCAAGATTATAGCAAGTAATTTAGAAATAATGTCTGAGAAGCAAATACCAGTGTTTATGCTTCCTCTTCAGGAGTGCTGGGGAAATGTATTTTGAATATTGTTTTTGTATTACACTTATTTTCTGTCAAGCCATGTCATACATGCTTGCACTTCAAAAAACGTTGAAATGTTCTGTTGACTTTTTGATACTTTTTGGCAATGTGACACTCTCCATTTATTTTGTCCCTTGTTTAAGAGTTTTTGTGTGTGTTTTCAAAAGCACTTCCATTCACCATTCAAGGAATTCAATAGAATTCTAATAGGAACTGCTCATAAATAACTACAGAAATCAATGCTTCAATTCAGCCAAGAGTTTTTTTGTGACTTCAAAAGCCACAAGAGCATTTATTATTAGAAACATACAATTGACTTTTCTTGTATTATCATTTTGCATAGTGATTTGGTTTTTACCACCACAACAAGATGTTTGACAGTTTCATTTGAAAATGATGTATTTACATTCAGCATTCCAAAACAGTGTAATTTTTATCTTTTCACTCGAGCTCTATTCATGTTATTTTGCATGTTGAGCTCTGTGCTAGGGTTGTTAGTGAAATATTCACTGGTGGGTTTTTCCTCAGAGATCAACCAAATGTTAGGCACAATCTCCTGTTCTTATATTGTGATGAAAATGTAAAAATTGTCTTCAAAGAGCGGAGTTTGATTAATTTTCATCTGTTCAACTCATGCAGTGTAAAGCATTTCCTCTCCTCCAAAACTCTCAATTTTCTGATGCTAGCAATCACAGAAGTGACCAACCTGTGATCATGCAGGGTTAGGCTGGAACACAGCCTCTAGTGTTCATATTACACCTCAGGCCATGGCTTCTGGAACAGTTCCTTTGATCCTGAAGGTTTTAGGTGGGTTCTACGAAGTGAGATTATCTTCAGAGACGTGGTTTGAGCACACCAGAATCTTTAAAAAATTAATGTTTGTCTTTTGAAGTAGTCCAAAGATGATGTGATGTGAAATACAGCGCTCTGTGTTCAGTAATGCTTTACTTTTCTAAAGGAGCCCTTTGAGTGGTGTTTCTCTTGGGCAGCTGGGGCAGTTCCCCTCAGGTAATGGTGCAGTGTTACACCTGGGGTGGGGAGCGCATCTGCAAGGGAAGAGTTTTGTTCTGGTTGTCAGCAGGGTACTCAGATTAATGGATTTTTCCGTGTTCTAGTTTTACTTTTCACTGCTGCTGATAATTCAGAGAGCCAAGTCAAGGTACCAGCAGGACCTTTTAGATGCTGGCTGCCTTTCCCCACCCTCCCAATCTCCTCATTCCTGCTCGCCAGACAGTCTGGTTCTGTGTGAGGAGAAGGAGGTGTTAAGAGCTTCTTTGTGGAATTTCATCTTGAGAACCAGCTAATGCTGAGGCTTACTGCCACCAGCCCAGTCACTTGAGATGCAGCCCCACAGTCCCCTCCTCACCTCCCTTGCTGCAGGAGCAGCTGCATGTTTTGGCACTTGGGAAGCATTTCAGCTCGGTGGAGGCACAGGGAAGCATGGCCTGTCTCTGGTCCTTCCCTGTCCTAACACTTGGAGTGCAAACACTCTTCAGGTGAAATTTACACTGCACCCTGAGAAGTGTTTTGCTGCTGATGAGGGAAAGAGGGTCAAGGTGGAGTATGGTGAGGAGCAAGATTGGTACCACAGACAATATCATAGCTGCAGAGCCACTGGTGTTCAGTGGTCTCATTTGGAATGATATGCATTTGGGATTTAAATCCTGTCATGGTGTTACCTTAAAAAAAATAATAAAGTGAAATGAAATTAGATCTTCTGTTGGTTCCTCAAAGTTCTTCCCCATTTTCCTTTCCATTTCTAATTCAGATTGCATTTCAGTCAGCTGCTTTCATCTTGACACTTATGTCATTCAAGGATCCACAAAGTTAGTATGTTAATGTCTGCATTTCAGCTGACTGATAGGTACACCAAAACCTATCTTAATTTTGTCACTGCAACATGAAGCTTCTTTTAATTTCCAAGGCTGTTCTGCATTTATCAAAACAAGATAATGGAACATTGCTGGCACAATTTGTAATCCTAATGTTTAAAGTTTATTAAACATGACTTTTTTTGCTTAAAACACATTCTTGCCCTTCCTCTGTTCTTCTAGCTGCTTTGAATGTAACAAATTTATAAGCTGGAAGAAATAATCATGGGCATCTAAAAATAGTTTAGGTAGGGAAACTTGGTTCTGCTAAAGGGCAAAAAATAATTTTAAATCTCTCTAAAAGTGACCATCACTCTGTATTTTTAGGTTTGTCTGTGTTCTTTTTCTTTATGAAAATCAGTTCATGGCAGTAAGCAAGAGAAACCAAGTACTTCATGTTTTTTTTGACACAGGTCAAATATTTGTGGATATTATCAATCTTCTTTGGCAGTGCTGTTCTTAAACAGCCAACCTCAAATATATCAGAAAACATTTTGATACATTTTACATCAAATGTTTATAATTTGTTTTGAATGCAAGAAGAAGAAACAGAAGTGGAAAAACCAGAGAATGCCAGAAGTGGTAGGAGACGAGGGCGACTTGGAAAGCAGCAATCTATCTAGCTCATGCAAGTAGGTGCCAGAAAACCTGAAGCAGGGATATAATAAAATATAGTACTGGTGTGGAGCAAGAAAGAAGTTATTA
This sequence comes from Ammospiza caudacuta, assembly GCF_027887145.1. Lineage (NCBI taxonomy): Eukaryota > Metazoa > Chordata > Aves > Passeriformes > Passerellidae > Ammospiza > Ammospiza caudacuta. Next base: position 31,802,081 of record NC_080600.1, read on the forward strand.
TTTGGTACAGCATAGTGTGCTTCATAGCTCCCCACTGTCAGGTAATCCCTTTTATTGAACTTTGTTTTGAAGTATATACAAGTATATACCTTGTTTGTGGAACAGGTAGTTAAAAATGTATCTCAGGGACAAAAATACAGTCCTAAATTTGAACTAAATCCTTCCCTGACCACTTTAGTGTGTTTTGTACTTGTCATCCCTTTTCCAGAAGTGCTTTCTTCTGCTAGAGCAGGGTTTGTGAGTGTGTTGCACTCCTCCTTACCATAATAAAAGAACTGAATCTAATATCTAATTGATGTAACATTGAGTGTCTTAGTAAGCATTCCATCAACTATATATGGATAACAATTGTTTCAAAGTGTTTGAAAGCTGTGATACATTCAATTTCTGTGGTATTGTATGAAGTAACTGGACTGTTCTTATTTGACCTGCATCTGGGTTATGAAGCTTCAAACCAGGTCCCTTTGAGGTTTTGCAATGCTGAGAATCCTGAGGGAGGACCTTCATCTGTCCCGTGGGTTGGGCACCTGACTCTGTATCCTCAAATGAGGGATTCCCTCTCTACAACAGCATGACATAGTTGGTTTATGTTTGTGTCTTATGACCTACTAAAAATATTCTCTTGCCTTCTCACTTACCTTCTAAGATCCTCTTCAGCAGAATTGGTGTATAACCACCTTGTATGCAATTCTGGTATTTTGTAGTGAATTGTGCCTGCTTGACAGAGTAAAGAAATTCTCCAAACTTAGGAAGGAAATGTATGTTTTCAGAAAATAGTTTTCTTTTATTATTCTGGATTGAAAGCTGAACATCTGAAGCCACTTGCCTTGATCTTTTGGAGGAGGCTTTTTTATTTTTATTTCTTGAGGAAAAAGATTTTGTGGAGTCTTTTTATGCATCTTAAACATCTCATGTATAAAAATAGAGGGAAGCAGAAAATATCAATGCATATGGAACATAATATTTGAACAAGTAAGAAATAAATTCATGTCATGTGATAGTTAAAAACTTCTAATTCTTGACATTGATTCCTAAGCACTTACAATTTATGTTATGGAAAGTAAATTTAAAATATTATTTCAGTGTCAGTCTCTGTTTTAGAAAGAAAACATTGCTGTCTGCAAATCATCTTTCAGTTTGTAACATATAGTTAACTAGGCTGTATAATAGACAAGTACACCTAAAAATATATAGGGATATTTCTTCTCCTTTCCCTATGCCAATTAAACATTAGCCTCTGTGTATAAATATTTTTCTTCTGTAGCAATTACTGTTCCATGCCAGGTAGCCACTTTGCAGAGGATGTTAGCTTAGCCATGCATAGTTAAGCCCATGTCCCCTCAGCTCTTCTCACTGCTGCATTGCCTGCCACTGACTACAGCAGTAATACATCCCTTGAGCACTGCAGAAACTGTGAAACACAGTTATCTATGGCTATGCAGATTCCAACGTGCATTTTAAAAATAGAATTATTCTAAATGTTATGCATACTTTGGCTTCTCAAGGGAATGTTTACATTCACTGGCAGCTAATGAGTTGTATTTGTACATCAGAAGCTTAAGAGCATGTGTGTGTACAGGTGGGGCTGCTCCCCACACCTGTGGGAGCCTGCAGTGTCCCTGGAGGGAGGTTGTGTCATCCAACTGCCTTTGCCTTTGTAAGTCCAGTGCCACCATCCCAGTACATGTCGTGATCTTCGGTCACCAGGGTGTGACAAGGGTGTGTGCTCATTGCTGATGTGGATTGATAGGTTTTTAATTGGCGTGGTGCAGCAGAAACAATCACACAGGGGCTCAAGCTACATTTAAATATCTATATTTAAATGTTTGAAAGATCCATACCATATCTGTTTGAAATAATGACAGATGTTTAGAAAGGAAGGAGCAGATCCTGTTTTCTCTCTTCCTTCAGCTGCTGGTGGTTTTCTGCTTTACCCACAATAGGTCTTTGGAGTCTGTGTCTGTACAGTTACATGGCATTTTCAGGTGGTAGAAGTTGTATCAAGCAGCTACATAATCAGCTTGGCCTTGCCTACTCACCCTCTGTTGCCTGAGCTGAGAGCTGTAAGCCAGTTCTGTTGAATGCACTGGCATGAAACTCTTCCTAGCACAACCTCTGTATTTCCATACATCAGAATAGCATTCTTTGGTTTTCATTGGCAAAAGTGGCAATTGTTATGTCCAATATGAGTTTATCTATTTGGACTTGGACATGTGCAGGATAAGAAAAACTGTGAATTAAAAGTCTAGACTCCATCAGTATTCTGGCAAGTGGTAAAACTGAATGCACAGTAAGAAACTTCAGTGAAAGTTCTGCTGCAGAGATTAGTTGTGGGAAAATGTATTAGCACCAATTACAACAGTCTTCCTTTTTGGAAAGGTCTCCAAAGTCATTGATGAAGATAAAATGCAATCATTCCCGTGGTTGTGTGCCAAAGATGATATGCTAAAGGAATCATAGAATTGATGCCAAGTTCTGTGGGTTTTAAGAATTGCTTGTTAACTAGAGGAGATTTTTTTTCTTTGAGTTGCATAAATTAACCTTTTTTCTAACAATTCATCTTTTGTTTATGTGTTACTGTTCCTTGTTCATTTGTACTGTCATTGTCATTCTCCCCCCACCCCTCATGCTCTAGTCACTTTTCATACCACAGGGGGAAAAATTCTGCATCCAAAGGGCTGGCACAGTTATCAGCACATGCTGCAGATAAGAATGGGAGTGCACTCTGGGATCAGATAAAAGATCCGGAACTCAGTAATCCTGACAGTGATGAATAACATGGAGATGTATCAGACTTGTGTCCTGTGTACAGACAATCTTCCTTGGTGTAACCACATACAACTGATTATAAATCCATTCCTAGGTTTGTGTGGTTTGAACATGTAGCTACTCATAGCTATAACTTTTATTTTGTAGAATATTTAACTATTTTTAAGTGTTCATTGTAAACCCAAACACAAAAGCATTTCTGGTATCTTTCAGTCAAAGAAATACTGGGCTGGAAAAAGAAGGCAGTAATGTGTTATCTTTTAAATAGAGTGCACTGTATAAGCTTAGTGTTCATTTTCTGAGCAAAAGAAAGAACGAGCATAAATTTGAAATTGTGAGGATCATGTTGTTGATACATATGGATGTAACTATTATAAAAGACCTTATTCTAATGCCAGTACCTGATAAGAACAGCAAGAGATGTATGACCAGTGTGGGCTGCTGCCACTGACTCACTGTGTAATGACAGGCAAATTACTTGGTTTTCTGCATCTTGTTCTATTCCTTTATAAATGAGAAATGGTTTCCCAGTAAAACTCTGAGATCATTGGATAAAAGGAGATATTTTTTGTACGCCTACTGAGTATATAAATTTGAAGATAGAAAGTGCAGCAAATACCAGGTTCTGTGCAGGTCTGTGCAGTACAGACACAGTAGGGTGAGTCTTGCTGCTCATTATGGATTGTATTAAGCCACGTTGTACTTTTGAAGACCTCTTAATGCACAAACAAAACTAGGGGTTTAGGTCAGATTCAGCACCTCAGGGTGTATTCTGTTCAGTTTCTTTTTGTCGTTAAGTACAGCTTCAATAAAACTTCTCTGCTGTCTGCATGGGTAACTACCATTCCATTTTCTGTGATATGCCAGACGTGGCACTGCCTTCAGACGAAACAGTGCAGGGAGCCCTTTAGAGTAGCTCACTGTCAATCTCCATCACCTCTGTCATGTTATGTCTTTGGCTGCAATTTCATTTTGGCTGCCTTCATTTTCATAATGTTTTGGGGAACTTGACCTTTTCAGAATTGTCTGCATTAACACTATAGTCTTAATCCTTCCCCTGGCACCTCCTGAAACAAAATACAAATTAGTGATTCAGACACCACAAAACAAATCACATGCCACTTGTTTCTTCCCAATGATTCTTCATTGGCATTGTTTGCTGTATTGTATGCAAGTCCTTGTGTGTTCTGTGGTGAAAGGGCCTAAATAAGGCAGGAAATTTTAAGGGAGGTCTGTAGCAGATAAGTAGGGAAATGATGCAACAGTTTCAGGTATATATATAAAAGATTATTTGGATCAACATAAAAAGAAAGGCATTATTTCAGCACTGACATATGGAAATTAACAGGTTTGATGTGTGCTTTGTTTTTTTAATAAAGTTGTACTTTTATTGTGATAGCCCATAGGTACCTATGGAAAAAGTGGGAAATATGTGAAATTTCTGGTCTCCAGAGCTGTTTTTGCACCTTCATCTCCTTCCAATCTGTTTGTCATCATTCTTAATTCCTTTTTAATTTGCTCACTTTCTTAGCTATTTTTCATCACATGAAATGCTTCCTTTAGCTTCATAATTTTAAAAAAATCCTGTAGATGATTCTAGTTATCACCCCATTTTATCTGGTTGTGTTCTGCCCCAGATTCAGGAAATGCACAGTCAAAAGCTTCAGTTTTGAGTTTATCTTCACATTTTCCCCACCTTTTCAACATTTTCCACCCTTTTGTTCTTATCTTGAAAAGGCATTTAACTAAATGGAGGAGTGAATGATATAAACTTGGCTGGATGCTCATACCATTACTCTTTGCCTTGTTTGACCATGAAGGAAGCCTTCCTCTCCTCATGGCCACCTGCTGCCCTCCTTGTGCTGCTGTAGTGCTTCTGCCACTGCACAGTGAGTCAGATTGGGGAATTGCTCTGACTGAAGAATAATTTTGCCAGAATTGTGTTGCTTCTTATTTCCCCACTCTGGTTTACCATATGGCTGTACAAATGGCTATGTCAGCAGTAGGGAGAGGATGATGCAAGGCTGGAAGCAAGAGGCCAGACTCAGGAGTGGGTCAGGGATGCTGTGTTACCTAACACTGCCAGGTTATGTCAAAATAAAAAGAGTTTGTCAGAGTAAAGTCTAGTTGTCGGTGATACTGTCGCATCCTACTTCTAGAATTCCTGATCTCTGCTGCTTTTTTCCTTAACCTCTCCCCCTTAATGTTTGACATATTTTCCAAAGCTCCTTGTTTATCTCTTTCTTAGAGTAACTGATCAATAACTGCATCAATAGAAAGCCTCCATTTCTTAGTGTGCACAGAAGGAGGAGCCTGTTGCCCTCAGTATAGGTTGAAAACCTCCTATTTGAATAATTTGTGTGGACATCATGAGTTAAACCTGTACTGTCATTTGTTCATACCCATAAAATAATTACAGTGAGGTTTAGACTGGCAAGCTGTTTGAGTTAGATATGTATAAGTTAAAAAATTTATTTAAATCAGTAATTGTCCACATCAGTACAGTATGGTACCTGCTTATTGTGAAATTTGAAAAACTTTAGCCATTGTGGTAGAATCATTGGTAACAAAAAAAATGTAATGCAACCTAACCTGCTTTCATAGTGTCTTTCCATCAGTGACTGGATATCTTGACAGCAAAATATTTCATGTCCCTGAAATTAATCACAAGATGCTCTTGGCAAACCAATGCAGTAAATAATCCCTTCCTTTTCCTAAGTCTACAGAGATGCACTTGATGACTTTGCAGTCAAGTTATTAACAAGCAGCATGAAAGTGTTTGGTGTTTTTTCTTGTTTCTATGTTTGTTGGGGGATGTTAGTTTTACTCTACAGATATTAAACTGATGCTGAAATGATAAAATGTACATCTGAACATAAGTTACCTGCAAATATGATAATTTTCCTGAACTGAGGTTAAAGTGGAGGAAAAATATGAATTCCCCTCTAAATGCAATTCTGCATGCTCCCATGTAAATAGACTTGTTCCAAACCTGTAAGTAATGGTGTGGCTACAAGTGTTGAAGTCTCAAAACGTCTCAGCTGATGTAAGAGTAGAATATCTTTTTGTTTTTCCCAAAAAGTTAATGTATATTATGTTCCTTCTATTCTAGTACTTGTTTGGAAAACAATAACAGAAAAAGTGGCATTGTTTAATAGAGTGATGCACACCATGGAGACAATTTCTGCAGCTCGGTGTGTACAACTTTCCAGAAAGGAGTGATATTAGTTAACCTCTGGTCAGTCATATGATCTGTAGTCCATTGTCTTGTCCATGCCTTCTTTCTGGCTATCATAATCTCAATTATTGGCTTTGTAAATTTCCATTTGTTTCTATACAAACGAATTAATGTTTGGTTCTTTCAAAGACTGAGTAAAACAAGAATCTGAGCTTAATGCACCAAAACAGACATGAGCTCACTCAGGCTACGCACGATCATTCAGTATTGGGTTTTTTTAGTAAATAGGTCATTTTCCCAAGTTTAATACCAGGAATGGATGCATGTGATGAAAGTGAACCACCAAATTCCAGTGTCTTGAAGTATAATCCCAAATTGGAAATAGAAAGCAAACTGTCTGTGGCACATAAGGTGTAAATAAATATGACGTTTTGTGGGTTCCTCTCTAGCTCTTATCCCAAAATATCCTCTGGCCTTGTTATGTGCACATTTGGGGATCTGATGCTCAGATCATCAGGCTGGCAGCACTCCTGGGAGCTCTTCCCATCACCTCCCTCCTGTTCTCAGTAGTTGTGTAATGTCTTTTTAGCCTGTATCATTCTGCATTGCTCTTGCCTGCTGATAACGTAGATCCTACTGCCTGCTCTTTTCCACAAGCCCTTGAACCCTGTTCTTTTTTCCCAGCTGAAAGGAAGGCATGATCTTCATTCAGGAGTTGCTCTCAGATTTCTCAGGTAATACATTCCTGGATCTGCTGCCAGTGGAGACAATGGTTGTGTTCTCTTTACCTTAACGTTACTGACAAATTTTCAGCTATTTGTCTCCTGTTGCCTTGTCTGGATTTCATATAGCTCCCATAGATGTTGTGGTTTTGTGTTTTTATCGGTAATTGTTCTGAAAACAGCAGTTAAGTAATAGCTCTCTGATCATCTCTAACTCTGATATAGTTACTCTGGAAAGCAATTTTTTATTCACTTAAACTCTCAATCATATTCAATAGAAAATGGAAAGAAACTTCTTAGTGAAGCCAACAAAACAGGAAAACAAGCTAACTACAACAGTGAATTTTAGATAAATGTTCAAACACCTACAATTTTAACACTTTTCTCATCCCTTGTGGTTGAGACTAAAAATTCACCAGTCCACGGAACTGCAAGATGAGATGTAAGAACCAGATTTGTAGTGGTATTAAAACTTGCCATGTAATGGTGGCATGGCTGCTCCTACTCCAGCTTACCAGCATCTTCCTATATCATTTTTCAGAGGAGTATTACAGTCATCTTACAAAGTGGCTTAATAGAATATATAGAGGCAAAAATATCAGTGGCCAGTCGTAGATTTTTTTTTTTAGTTATTTTGCCATAGTGACCACCATGTGACAGAGATGTCCAGGTAGTGTAGCCTCTCTATCTGTTAAAAAACAAAGCCTACCACAAAGTATGCATAAGCTGTAGGTTTGGGTGTGTGTGTTCTTGAGTTACTTATTTTGGATTTCTTGAGAGCTAGATGAGATTTTTCTGCACTTTCATGAGCTCTGTCAGCACTTGTTCAGTCTAGTTGGCACCTTTTCATTTCTCTCTGTTTTTTTCAGCAGATTTTCTTACAGAAAGGCGGATGATCTAAGACTGTGAAGAAATTCTAATTTGTGTTTCTCTTTATATACTTCCAGAGGACAGATGGACACGTCTGTTATTTAATAATGCTTATGTTACATCCTTCATGAGGAATCAGAATAGCTTGTAGCAGTCTGCCTGCTTGTCAGTAGCAGACAGAAGCTTCTTGCTGATTTTGTGTTAAATAACAGGGATTTCTGCTCTCTGGGCTCTAGGTTTCAGAATTTGAGAACAGAAAATTCTCAGATGGGCATTGTAGATTGTTCATACTCTTAGCTGCTGAGAAGCTCCCTCAGATATTTTTGGGTGACCTGGTAAATAGGCATGCTGTGCTGGTTCTTGGAGGGTGGGAGGTACTTTTCATAAGGATAATGTGGTGATGGTATTAAGCTCTTTACCATTGCCTCTCTCTGTGATGTACATAACATCACGCTCATCATTCTTAACAAGTTGCCAGAGCACCCTGACACCAGTTTCTGCATCTGGAAAGGACAAACCTTGATACATTTGTCTCCTGAATAGTCAGAACTGAAGAACTCTTCAGATACTCTTCAGCTTGAGACACCCTGCCATCGAGTAATGCTGAAGGAGTCACTGTGCATGGCACTGGCCACCACTGTTCCATGGGTGGTGCATGTTCCTGGGAGCCTCAGTTCAGTAATTGTGTGATCCATCTGGAGCTGCATCAGTTCTTCCTTGCTTTCACAGACTCCAGCTTTGGACCCACTAAGACTGACTTTGGAGGAGAGGACCTGTTACAGCAGTGGACAGAGCCAAAACTTGGCAAACCTTTACTGGACTGTAAAGGGGCTCATTCATCTGTTGGTTTTTACTCTCTTTGCAACTTCCTGGAGCTACCAAAACATTTCCAGTCATGGGTCATCAGGATCTGCTTCCTGTGATCTAGGGAGCAAATTGTGTCTTGTCATGTCTTTCCACAGAAGGTATTAACAATTTCATGGTACATTGTCATTGGTGCTAGTGTGCTGACAGTTCTGAGACTCTTGAATTCTCCTGTCATCCCATTTCAACAACTGCATGGTTGTACCTAGGTGACTACTCCATACGTGTTTATCCATGGCAACAGACACTTGCTCAAGTGTACTTGTTCTGTAGTCAGTTCTGCTGATGCTGCTGGTGGTGGTGGCTGGAGTTCAGAAGGATTGATTCAATCTGGACTTTGTCAGAGACAGAGTGCTCTGCATAATCATAATGCAAATGTGGTGGCTTCAGATGTCATTTTTTATTCTGTTTAAAAATGTTGTTTCTATGTCTGTTCCCAGGTTTAACCTGTAATGGGAAAAGAATACTTTCCTTTTTGTGGGTTGAAGATTTTTGCTTTTTCATAATATGGCAAACTTGTTCATCTCTGTCACTGATCCACTGATTGTGCCAGAGAAGATGTAACTGGGAAAACTGAACTAAGAAGCCAGTGGTTTTGGTTTGGTGCTCTGCACTTGGTGAGCCTTGCTATTCTGGGCTGTCCTGTACATCTTTGTGAAGAGGAAGCTTGTTGCTAACTGAGTTTACAAATGCAGTTTTGAAAGTACTGGATCTCCTAAGGTCCCGATTTAAAGTACTTGTTGCAGTGAAAGGCCCGAGTCCCCAGAAGAACTGACTCTGATCTCTGATGCTCTGATGAGTCTGTCTTGCTGTTAAGAGAGAAAGTGACTGTGTCTCACTGGTGAGTGTGGTGGCTATGGCTAGTGTCTTTATTTTTGGAAAATACCTCTTCTGAGCATTTCTGGGAGCATGGGGAAGAGCTTTGTGTCCTCAGATAAGCATAGTGCCACTGTTCAGAGAGACCTTTGCTGCAGACCAACATTCCTGCTGCTTCCACCTGTGGCTCCTGCAGCTGTTTCTAGGGAACCTGGGCTGTGCTGCAGAGCTGCCAGCAGGGAAAAGTGCACGTGAATAGACTTGGGAAATAGCAGAAACGTGTTGCTTGGTTTTCTTTGTTAATGTGCTCGTTCCATATCCTGCCATATGTCACTCTTGTGTAGCCTTTTAATTCTGGGATGCTATAGTGTAAAGAGTTTGGGGAAGCTGAGTTTAATTACAAAAGAGTGCCTAAAGAGGCAGGTGTGAGAAAGCCATTTTGGCCTGACTGCAGGGGCACATGAATGAACAGAGTTCTTAAACACAGTGCCCAAGAGGAGCAGTGCAGATGTGCTGACTCAGCTTGTTGCCTTTTAATGCCATCTTCATTTGTATGTTGGTAGACTGCTCCTTCTCAGTGCACTTTGTAAAATAGTTTCACTGTAAAGATAGGTGAGTGTTATCTCTTGTCAATCTGAGTGTCTCTTCACACTTAGAATCTTGGAATTGTTTAGGTTGGAAAGATCTCTAAAGATCAAGTCCAATGGTTAGATACCTAAGTCCAGCTTGATAGATAAAAAGCTTTGTTTTTAGGTATCAGAAAACTTAGCAATGTACTCATGTCACCATCAGTGTGTTTGTGCATGTTGAGAATAAATGTGTACTTAATCAGTTTTCCTTCTGGGTCTTCTGTTTTGAAAGTCTTTTTGTTTTGAAGGAGGTTGTCCCTAAGCATTACAAGCTTGACTTAATTTTGTTGGTGAAAATGATAGAAAAATAAACCATAGATTTAAGTAAAAATGTATGTATGTAGGAGACTGCTAGGGTGAAATAACTTTACTGCATGTTCTTCATGGATTTTTGTAATGGTTTGGAAATCTTTCTGTACTGCATGTTAAAATGTGTGAAATTTAATAGCCTTTTAATGATTTTTGGTAATGCTACCTATTTGATTAGGTTGCCATTTATCCCTTCCATTCATAACCACATGGAAAGCATCTCAGGAGAATGCATCAGACATCTGTGCTGTAACTCTGACTTTAGATGTACCTGGCAGCTCTGTATTAACCTTGGGAGTGGACTTGGGCATGGCTCTTGTCTCTTGGCTGCAGTTTTTCTTACTGCCTTCAGGCAGAACTTGTTTGATTTTCTGTGCATTTGGGGACATTCTTGTGATTTCTGTTGTTGTTCCATCTTCTGTACCCACCCCAAAGGAAGAGGGCATTGACTAAGCCAGAGGAAATTTGAAATGTGATTAGAGAAATGGACAAAATGTAGGAAAGGATTTGAGTGAGGAAGGAAACTGAACAGTTAGAAGGGGACTGTTAGAGCTTTGAGAAGGAAAGAACATACATGGAAGAGATCTGGAGTATTTGCAGTAAGTGAATGGTAGAGAACTGATGGTTTGCATCATGAATTATTACTTCTGTGGTTTCAGCATGGCTACCTCATCAACCTGTGAATGTGACCCATGTTTGTACCTGCCTATCCAGGGAAAACAACAGGAGCAAGAGCCAGGCTATTTTAAGATTAATTAATATATTGTTTAAATTGCTAGTAATGTCCAATGACTTTTAAAGTACCCCATTGAAATGTCCAAAAATCTTAACTTAACAGTTTATGTTTTATGTTCAGCTTAACAGTATGCTATCTCCATTGTCCATTGTTATCTGTTATTTCTGTCAGGAATCACAACATACTTGCTAAGACAAAAAATCTTGCTTTTCATGTCAAATATTTATAGAAGAATGATTCTCCCAAGGGACACCTTGTGTCATTATAAAACAAGAAAGTATATTGGAAAAAATTGTATTTTTTATATTATCAACTTAGTAGGCTGGTTTTTGATCATAATGGTATTCATAAAAATATCTCAAATATTCATTGTTGTAACTTGTTTTCATTTCTGTGCAAGTCTGTGTTGATACCTTTGAGCTTTTTATTGTGACTTAACAAACTCTGGATGTAAGCTAGAATTGTAGTGGGAAATGTTAGAACTGCACTTCCCTTTATATAAAACGAAAATGTCTTGAGAAAGCTCTTTTAGAGCTTTTGGAAAACTAAGCCAGAATTTTGTCAGAACTTGCTCCATTCATTATTTTTGATGTTTGCTTATTGAATTGTTCTTGCAGGTAAGATTTCTCATTTTTTCAAGGTAGCACTAGTGGTGAATAATCACCCCTGATCTTGTGCTGACATTTCCTATAAGGACTGCTGGTAATCTGGGGCTGGCCCAGGCTGACCCCGGGTTGAATTGAAGATGTTCCTTCCTTTGACCATCAACAGCCTCTGCACTGGTGTTATTCAGAGGGCAGCACTGGACAGTCATTTGTGCTCTGTACTTTGAGAGGTGGAGGCTTTTTTCCCTTTTTCTCCCACAGTAGCTTCTGTTCCCTTTTAGAAAGGAGAAATGAATCTGTCTCAATGTTGACTACTTGGCAGTTAAGCAGGAAAAAAAGTGTTTAATGGTGGATTTAAAGGAAAGGTATTTAAGGAAGTGGTGATTGTACTTGCTGGCAGCTTCCCTCCCACTGCTTTTATCGACAACAGCTAAAAATCTTTATTCTCACCTTTACCAAAAGGATAAGAAGTTGGGAAACTTGGATGCATTCTGCAAATCTTTTTCTCTGTAGGGACACTTACATTTATAATTTCTGTAAAGAGTTTTGAGGTTTTTTGGCTCTGCAGGCTTGTAGGAATTTCAGAGTTCATTTGTCAGAGATTTGTATCTTCACAAAGCATTTCACACTGCAAGTATGGGTCATGGAGATCCTTGAGAACTGTAATGCTGGGCAGAAACTTGCCTACTGATGTAGGTCCACTGCTGTGTTTGGCTTTACCATAATTACACCCGAGGATGTAGTTGTGTCCTAGATTTAAGGACTGCAGCCCAGTTTCTGTGCTTAGTTCTGACCAAGGAGTTACTGCCATCTTTCATAGTGATTTATCATCAGCACGTCTACATAAAGCTCGTATGAATTACCAAATGTTGAAGGTCTACTATCATAAAAGTATATTGACTTGTGTAACTGAGATGCTTCTCAAGTAGCTTTGGAGTCAGGATGTTGCCCCGTGTATAAAAATAACAAATATGATACCAGGGTGAGTTTTACACTCTGACAGTTTCTTATGCTGTCATTGCCAACCGTAGATCGGCTGCTTGAAGTGTGTTCCTTGCAGGCTTTTGGAAATTGTGGGATGTTTGTTTTTCCTTGCAGATTTACATTACCTTTTTACTTGGACTATGAAATTCCTTTCTGGTATTTATAGTGTGCCCACTTTGCTGCAGACAGGCTTACTAAGTCTTGCTTTGGGTCTCTGCTGTGAGGGTTTTATAGGCTACCACGTGCTTCCAGTCGTTGTTACGAATTTGAAACAGAGAGAGACATGCAACATAATCACACGTTCTTAGGAACTTTGTCAGTGGAATGAAAGGAGAACTGAGAGCACTCGGTTCAGATCTGTCATTCAGAGCTGCTGCCTTGCATAGCCCCTGCCTCAGCAGGGCTGGGAGTTGAGCACTTGCCTGAGGCAGCAGAGAACTCACTGCAGGGAGAATGGGACAGCCCTGCAAAGTTCTGGTTTCTGACAGCCTGGGGACTAGAACTGCTTCTGTCGTCTTACAATCTCTCTTACCTGCAATATAGTGGAAGAGACTATCCAAATGAGTTTTTTGCTAAGCATTTTGTAAAGCTGCTCTGTGTTGAAAGGTGAATTAGCTTGCATACAAGGCTTCTAAATCAAGTTTACAACTTCAGTCCTTTGATTTAAAAAAAGAGTGCTATGTTCTTAGTTTTATTATAGTGGGAAAAGATTGTTGAAGACTAAAACATGGCAATCTCTCCTGTATACAGCTGAACAGTAAAGTTCATTTTTGACAGTAATTTTCTGTGCAAGTACTACGATTCTCAGGCATAGAAAGCTAAATTAATCACTGGATTAAGACTTCTTCTGAGAGTAACTATTGTGCTTGGATTACTTTATTCTGAAGAAGTAGATGTCAGTTGTAGGCACTATAGTATAAAAGTTCATTTGTGTTACACTTACTCAGAGTTTAGTGACTAGATATATAATCTTCCCTGACAGCATGATTTTCTTGGGATTAGGCTTTATTGAGAAGAAAAAAAAAAATTGGTCAGGTCTTTCATACCACAAGTTGGAGAAAATTTGAAGTGGTGACGTGGACTTCTGTATTGGGCTATGGTTACAATCAAGTTGGCATTTAGAACTGTTCTAGGGGAAAAATCAAAACCCAAACTTGCCCCCAGCCTCTTGGCAGAGACATAACTGTGTGCTCTCAGCTGCAGCACAGTGAAAAGGCTCGAGGTGAGGATTTGAACCATACTGCAGTTTTAGTGACAGAAAACATGTTTCTACAGGGTCCTTCCAGACCTCTGGTTGTCTTACAAGGAAGAATAAGAGGTAATGTGAGTCATCAGTGCCAATGAGCCCTCCCCACACTGGTTTGTGGCAGGAGGTGTGTGCTTGTGTCCTAGCAGGGAATCAATTTGGCCAGATGAAAGGAAGGTCCTGGGAGCAGCAGAGAAGTAAATGCAATTGAAAGCCCTGTGACATGCAGGTGAATAAAGTGCATTCAGGGTTTTGTTCTTGCTTAGAGTTGGTAAATGCATGAGAGAAAGCATAAATAGCAGTGTGATGAAATAGTAGCATGACATGAAGCCTATAAATAGCCTTTTATAATTTTGTACTACTTTCTCCTTTTAATAGCTTTTTGCTCTTTAACTTCAGCACACACAAACTCTGCATGTGTAGGTTCAGTTGCCCTTATTGGTAATGTTTTATTCCACTGGAGTTGTGATGTTTCTTTTATTGCTTTGTTTTCAGTTGAATAACTGGTTTGTACCATGGTTATGCGCTGTTTTCTCAGCGGATGTGAAACTTGATACTGAACTGAGTCAATATCATAAACAAGCATTAAAGCCTCAGTGTCTTCCTGAACATGAATGCATTAGAGGAGATGGTAGAAGTTGTTTTCCTTCTAAAAATAAACTCAGTAAATAATAGAATAATTCACTTCAATTAATCTCAGACCAACCAAATTGAAAGTTTCTTGCTGGTTCTGAATGGCAGCTGATTGTAGAAGTTTCCAGCTCCAAGCAAAATGGTCAGGTAATTTTTCTCAGTGGGTATTTTATTAAATTCAAATACACTAGATGGCTTTTTCTTTATAGAACATGTATACTCTATACCTGGAAAGTGATTTGCTAATATGCTAGTAAAAGAAATCTAACTTCTAATGAAAGGTTTGAGGTTGAGTAGATGAGAGGTATAATGCAGAAATATATATATATATATATATATATATATATATATATATATATATATATATGCAGTCAGTGAATTTTGTTTGTCAGTGAATTTTAGTTTCACTGGGGTATCATGGTGTCTTCAGTCTGGAGCTATAGTGCATTATAAACATTGTGTTTTTAGCTCTTCCTCCTTTTCCAATTGTATACTTTCAGCTTTGTGCCTTTACTTTTTGGATTTAGGAATGTAGGGATTTCTGCTCCCCCCACAGTACATTCATAGTTAGCCATGACAGGGTTATGTTGCTTTTCACACCATTAATAGCATCTGCTATTTTTGTAAAGTTAATTTTGTGAAAACTGTCAAGTATTACTGTGTAATTCTATAAAGAACAAAAGCTAAAAGGAAGAAAAGACCCATATTCAGAAACAAAAAAATTAAACTTTAAGGGGGTTTTTGAAGTTTGGTTTGATGAACTCTGATAAGAATTACAAACTTTTATGTAATTTTGGATCTTGTCTTTCCTTTTGCATTATTCCCTTTTTTTTTTTTTACAGATGTTTCTGTAAATTTGTCAATTTATTTTCAAGAGAAGGAATACATCCCAAAATGAAAAGTGTTTTTAGATACTCTTAGAAATATGCATGAAGATCATTTATCTTCTTACTTATGTCCAAACTTGAGTGTAGTTTAACAATTTTCAAACCTCTGAATGCATGAAGATGAGTGCAGGGGGCCTGCAGTCTGCCCTTAATGTGTAAGGGTGTCATAACCCCTGACAAGAGTGAGCCTGTTGAGGTCAGTATGCCACAATTTTGGGAAACTTTTGATTTGGCTCAGAGCTTCACTTTGTAAGAAGTACAGATACAATTGTTACAAAATGGATTTTTACAATTCAAAATCTGTGGAGTATAGACATCTTTAAGATACTTTGCTAAAGAAACTAAACACACAAAAATGTGATTTTATATTTCCTGTTCAAAATTCCATTGCATGTGAATGATTATAAGATTTGATTGCTTGAACATCATATGCATGATATTTTCATTGTCAGATTCATTCAGGCAATTTTGAATTTCTAATCTTGATCTGGCTTGAAAATGGAAATTATTTCCTCTTAAGAAAGTCTTTGAAAAGAGGTGGAAGTCAGAAGAAAACTTAAACTGAGGTGAAGTTGTGAAATGTAGTAAATAAATAAATAAAAGGAGGCCTTGCAATTTGGGATGATGTAAAATAGGATGGTTCTTTTGCAGCTGTGCAGGTGCCCCAGCTAAAGTGATCCTGCCTCGTGTGGGGAGCTCCTTGTTCCAGTCCCTGGTTTGCTCTGGGGTCTCTCCAGTGCTCATCCCACAGCCAACCAAAGGTGCCCTGCTGCCCTTGACAGCCAGGGCGCTGTGAGGGGCTGAGTGCAGGGCAGGGTGGCTGCAAGCCAGGGCCATGGGTGGACTGGAGGTCACTTTCCTGGGCAGCCCTGCCAGAAGACATCCCTTGGTTTGGGTTCTGCTGGAGGAAGAAGTGGAGTTGACAAGCGTTTTCCAGGCAGGTAGCCAGACAGGCATTATTTCAATGTTTCCTGCAGAAAATCGGTGGGCTTTGGCAAAACTGAAAATTTCCACGTGAAAATTTCTATTTCATGGAAATGGTGTTTCTGATTTAAAGCTAATCTTGATGGAAAGTGTCCAATTGGTTACACTGAGCCATAGAATTAGCATCGGCTGTGTTTAAATCTATTGAAGATAATTTGGCTTAGGTTTAGCAACTCTGAACAAAATATACACAGACAACTTTTCCTCCCCCTGTCTAATACCTCAGTTTTAGTGCCAGCCAAAATTCAACTTGAAGCTGGCTATGAGTAGAATACAAGCTTTTTCTGAGTTTTGCCAGCTTGTTTTCAGTTCAGACTGCCTTTAACTTGAAAGGCTTCACAACCCAGGTGCCACAGCTGGACCTACAGCTGCTGGTTCCACTGGCTGCTCTGGACTTGTGGGTCCTTCAGCGTGCAGCAGTATTGATCTGTGGGTGCTCAAGTGCCTCATGGCAAGCCCACAGACTTTCTCCATCATATATTTTCTGTCAGTGCTGTTTTCAGATAATTGTGGTTGAGGCTTGTACCACATACAGGATACAGTGGGACTTGGTGTTCATTTACAGTTGCACCAATTTAGAATGTGTAATTTTGCATCATTTGGTGTTTTACCTGTCTTATCTGCTTAATTGTGTACAACTGTTGAGGACCATCAGTTGCTATTTGCATGTAACTTTTCTCTTTTTGAATTCTTAAATTGTGTTAAAAACCCCTCTTATTCGTTGATAGAAAAGCTGAAATCAAAACCTAATTTTCACTTGCTATATTTCCTCGATTCAGGCTGTGTAGTTGGGTTGTTACTCAAATTTAGAGCTGTTAATAATTAGTGTCATGAAAGGACTGTACTTGGTTATTCTAGCTACAGGCAGTTGTGCATTGTCATTAAAAGCTCAAAAATGTAAAAGTCTCCTTTTATATATTGAGGAGCTTTAGTTTTCTACTAGGTCTGTGGAGAAATGTAAAGTCTTTAATAGGTAGAGAATTTTTTTAAAAGT
This sequence comes from Ammospiza caudacuta, assembly GCF_027887145.1. Lineage (NCBI taxonomy): Eukaryota > Metazoa > Chordata > Aves > Passeriformes > Passerellidae > Ammospiza > Ammospiza caudacuta. Next base: position 31,819,307 of record NC_080600.1, read on the forward strand.
CATATTGCAAAGGGGAATCAAATTTAATTAAGCTTTGAAACCTTTGAGGAAAACTGTAGGAAGAAATTTGGATTTGGGGGGTTTTGAGGTGGGGGTCTATATTCTCCCTCCCCTTAAGCAAGACGTTAAATACTAAGTTCTTATCACCTGGTGCTTCTGAACTTACTCTGATTTCAGCCCTTTTTTCTTTTGATAGGTAATATTTAGGCTTCCTGATCTTAGATTTAAATCAGAGCCAGATTTCCCTTTAATGAAAGATCTATTTAAATCTATTTAACCTAGTTTAGGAACACGTTTTAAAAAGTACTGGGGATTTATTTTGAGAAGTCTCTGTCAAGATATTTTAGTAATGTTTCGTTATAGTCTTCATTTACTACATCTTATTATAGCTTTGAGTCATAAAAGCAAGAATAAGAGATCCAGCTCCAGGAATGGGAAGAGATGGATGTAGTGATCATCTGTGTGAGCGTCATGGATTACCATTTGTAATGCTACTTTCAAACAAGGGCAGGTTATGGATAGAATCTAGTTTAAAATAATGGAGGTGGAACTCACTTGGAAAACTTTTCTATTTATTCCTAGTAATCTTTAACATGATAAACACCTCCAAATATCATGAACTGAGAGCTGCATGCTGGCAAACAGGGAGGTTTTATGTCTTATAAATGCATTTGCATATTTGTTTAATTTAGAAAAATTTTTAAATATAGGAGAATAGTTGAAATCACCATTTCCTGATATTTAAACACTGCTCCTCTTCCTGTTCTTGTTTTTCCTGGCAGACAAATCCTTTACTGACTGCTTCAGCTATCTGCCTTTCCCACAGGGTTTGATTGACTTTTTAAAAAATAAAGTTAGATTTAATCTTGTCCCCTGCTGGCTTTGCTGTTTCCATCCTCAGTGGCTCGTTGGGAGTGTGGGTTGCTCTGCCGTGGTGTCTGTGTGTGTTTGCTGCCTCCCTGAAGTGGCCACAGCTGTGCCTCGGGGCCTCTTCCCTCTCTGTGGCCTTACTGCCTCACGGGCTGGCCCTGCTGGAGCTGCTGCTTGCCATCAACCTGTGTTTTCATGTAACAGGCCTTACATGATACCAGTATTGTTACATAAAGGCATTTCTAGCCTCAGCTGCCTTCTCTCTGTTTCTTCACACCAAGGTATGTATGGCTCCCTAAGCCATTCTGTAAAGCAGTCACACTGTGATCAGGTGATTCCTGAAGATCAGCTATAGGCCATTGCTTAATAGGGGGATAGATGTGCTCTTTTATCTGGTCCTTAAGGTGTGTAGGGTGTATTGCATATTACAGAGAAATTTTCTGTGGTTTTGCTCAAAGTAATCTCTGAAACCTCATGTGAGGTTCTTCACACATCTTGTTCACATGTATGTGTGACTTGTTCTGTAAAACCTCCCTAACCCCTGAAAAGCACCTAGAAATGAAAAGTCTCCAGGTCAGAACCAAAAGAGCTGCACAAATTCATGTGATGTTTCCACTCTGATTGTGGCTTCAGTGTGTCACCTGCAGGACAGATGGGTTTGTGTTGCTTGTGAATAACCACAGGTGCTCCCTGTGAAGCTTTGCCTAAAGGCATGTGCACTCCAGGCATTTTTCTTATATTGTGTGAAAGGTCTTGTCTCTTCTGCAGCATTGTAATCATCAGGGCAGTGAGTACTGAGCCATGAGCTGGCAGGAGTAGCTGGAAGGAGGCTTTCTGTTGTCTTTGCATTTGTTCACACTCTGGCCTGTAAAACTGATGCAGTGGAAAAGGAGATGGGGGCCCTGATGAAGCAGGAAGGGCTGGGGGGAAAGGTCTGACTGTTTTAATCGTAGCTTTTTCTTGGTTCCAGACTTTTAGTCTATTGGTTGAGTTTCTTCAGCCTCTCTGACAATCCAAAGCTGTAATGTATTTGGACAGGTGTTCACTAAGACTAAATTTGAAACTTAAAAATGGGTTTGAACCATATTGAGCAGTTTGGAATGTATAAGTCTATTTGCCTGTTTTATTTTTCTACTTCTTTTTTCTTTGCTAAAGAAATTTTAATCTTCTCAGGCTGTTATCTCATCTAGAGTCCTGGATAGTGAGGATGGAAAGGTTATTGTCTGCATGTGAAACATGACTGAGCACAGAAAGTGCTCAAATAAGTTCAAAAGTTCAAAATAATGGTCAGTGTTGATGGCGTGGTTTCTAAGAACTCTTTTATTTATTAATATTGCTCCTAAACTGCCAGTAGGTGTTGTAATCTCTAACTAATGGATTTTATCTTGCTGTTATGTGTTTCCTGCAATGTTGCATGCAGGAGCAAAGCAGATACCAGTCTTCTGTACTCTCCTGCTTCCAACTCAAACCAGAGAAAGGGATCAGCTGAATTTGAGAGGCTTTTTTGTGAGTGTGGCGCATGCAGATCAAGCATAATGAGTATTGACATTTAATTAGATAGGAGTGTCATTTATAATAGGCTTCTCTGTTAGCTGTGCCCTTCTTCTTGGGGGCAGGGAGGAGCAAGGGAGGGAGTTGTCAAATTGTCCAAATAGTTTATTTCTCAGAGAAAACAGTAGCGTGCTACAGTACTGTCTCACTAATTTGCTGTGTTCTGGTGTACAGCCTCCAGCTGTCTCTAACAGATTCTGTGTAGAGTGATTGAACACTCATTAATTATTATTTTTATGTTAGAAAGTATGAAAATCTGGGTGTGACAGAGCAAGGTATTTCATCTTTAACCTTTGTCTCTATCAGTAATTATGTGATTATAACAGTGAGCATCTTGCTGAAATCACACAGCAATTGTTCAAATTTGAAATTTCATTCCAGAGAAGTAGATAAAAAGCATTATTCAAGGAGGTATTGAGTAATTTTTTTACTGAGAATGCTTATTAATTTAGGCATCAAGACTGCACTGAGATCCACAGCCAACCCTATGAAACCCTCATGTTCATGAGGTGCATTAACACTCTTAGAAATTTATCTGAGTAAGTGACTAGAATATTAAATCAGTTCTCTGCTATTGGCTCATGTATAGGAGAAGCTGATGGTGGAGGAGAGGGGCTAAATTCAACTTCTTTTCTCTCAGCTGTTGAAGTTTTGGCCCAATATTTTCAGAAACTGTCATATAAACTAAGAACTAATGCTTTTTTTGTTGGATTTGGCTCTTCTTATGACTGAGGATGTGGGAAAGGAGGATGTAAGAGTTGCTTATGCATTTAAATGCAGGTGAGATAATGGATGTTCTGAGGAGAACGTGGTATGTTTCTCTTGGTGACTTTGAGAAGTGAAGTAGGACTTTCCTTTACTGTTCTATACTTCTGGCATCCATGAGGGATTTGCTCAAGCAGCTCAGTGTCTGCAGATAGCAGAGATCTTGGAGGAATGTGTAGAAGCAGCTGCAGATGAGCTCAACTTGTGTGCTGTTTTTGCACAGGAAGGGTGGAGACTGCTCAGTGCCAGGCTGTAAGGGAGGATGCAGGAATGCCTGACCCAGGAGCAGGAGAGTTTGGAGTTGGCAGCTGCCAGCCCGTGCAGGTACCAGGCTAAAGAGCACGATCTGGTTACCCACCAGTGGAGAGAAGTACTGGGGGTTTGGGGAGCTTGAGCTCCATAGCTCCCAAAGGCATTTCTTGTATCCAGTGCCCTTCCCGGGACTGTTTGGGAACTCAGTAGCACTGAAGGACCAGTGGCTGTAGTTACTTTGTATGGTCAGAGTAATAGCTGGTCAACAGTAAAGATGTGATATCCCTCTTTTTCAGTGAAGCTTTAGGAAAAGTTTAATAAGTGGCCATATGATAACTTTTCAGAATTATATTATCTTCCTTATGTAGAATGAATGTGGTCAATTTATATATAACTGATATTAAATAAACTTGAAATAAAACAAAAGGATTTGATAGAGCCTGGGATCATTAAGGATGCTGTTGCCTGGCCAGAAGTCTTGCTGGAATCCTTGCACCTGTGACTGCAAAGTGAAATAAGTCGGTGTTTACATAGCAACTTTAATGATACTTTCCATTATTTGGTCAGCATAAAGCAGGAAGGAATCACAGAATCTTAGACTATCCTGAGCTGGGAAGGACCCACAAGGATCATCAAGTCCACTCTCATTGGAACAATTTCAGGATTGTAGTGCATGGGTCGAGTCACTTAAATGAAAATGCATTTCTCCTCTGCTTTCATTTATAAGCAATGTCCTGAAGCTGTGTACTGCATCAGAATTGCTGAAAGCTTTCAAAACAAATTTTTTAAAGACAAAAAACAAGACAAGAACAATTTCTTTTGATTTAATGTGGAATTCCCTCAGAAAATGCATGACCAGCTAATGTTTAGCATTTTCAAACTAGTTTGGATTGAAACATTTAATGTAGTGTCACTAATGTGTTTTCAGTAAACCTCTGTGAAGATGGGCTCTAGGTGTATCTCAGTGTTTGTCTGAATTGCAGTATGTTGTATTATTCTGTTAAAACCTTCATAGTTGTCTTTGTACATTTAAAAGGGTGGTTTTTTGTTATATATATGTAATTAAGTTGTCTGGATAATTTTAGTAACAATGGGGTCTGCATTTTATTTAATATATTCAAGCTGCATCATGTTTAAGGACATGGGTCTTCTATGAGTCTGACCTACTTTCCTACTTCTTGTAGGAAACTGATGTACTGTGTTAGACCCAAATGAGCAGGTGGGCCACAGTGCAAATCTGTGCCTTCTGGGTTGCTAAAATACAGACTCCTAAACAAATGGAAGTCTGACAATGCGTGAGCTTCTTTAGCTGCTTTAGATGAGCCATGAAAAATGAAATTTCTCATGTCCTTGCATGCACATGTGCATACAGTAATGTGTTAAGGGTGGTTGTTTTTCTCTGCATTACATCAAGAGTTCTTTTAAAGAAAGTTCACATCAAGTCAGCAAATTGGCTCCACTCTTGGATAAATTAAATTTCAGTTAATTACCTGCTTAACCAACTGCTTATTTATTAAGCTGCTTAAAATCAGTCAGTTTATTGTATGCCCAAGCAAATTGTCATTATACTGTATACATTTACATAAAAGAATAAAGGAGGCCGAAAATTCACTTGTGAAGCTTCTGTGTGCTCTTTAGTGCCCTAACCAAGCCAGTATTGCAGGAATGTTCTGCCCTTTGATAGGGAACACTCCCTGGAATTGCTTCACCACTTGAAACCTGAGCTCAGGCAGGAAATGTACAACTTACTCCCTCCACAGACCTGAGAGGTAAGAGGAGTTACTTTGCACGAGTTCTGTCCTTCTCCAGTTGCTGTAGCAGCATGTTCTTTAGACTGTTAATTCACATAAATATTACATGCTTACCAGAAGATGCTGAAAAATTATAAGCAGAAAATCTTCATCATATGCAAAGATTAAGTCTGGTTTAAATAATCCACTTGCATGTATAAAAATATTTTAGCATTAAGTGCCGTGGCACTGCCCACAACATGGATATGCCCACACAGTAGTACCTTGCTGAAGTTAACCTGCTGTTTAAGCCAGATGTTCTCAAACTGGTTTTTTGGTTAAATCTCAGCTTTTGTTTTTACTCCTATTTCTTTTGAGGATGCAGATTTTACTTTGGAGCTTAAAGCAATCCTCTCTTCCTTACTAACATTATCTATAATATTTTTATTGCAGAAGTATGCAATGAGTGTAGCTGAATTTCCATCAGATTTTCTCATTTTATATATCAATATTTGTTAGGAAATCAGCTGTAATTTGTAACCTTACAAGCAAGAGCTAGCCATCTCACTATTAGTAATTTTCAAAATATATAGCAAGAATGGCAATATATGTTTGGGAGACATAATACTGTCTGTGTTCTTGGTGTATGTATTTCTGAAAGAAAGAAGTCACAAAGATGATATGGGTACAGTTGGGGCCAATTATGTTGTAAAACAATTGTGTCAGTAAAACCAGTAATTGCAGGGTCTGTCTGTGCTTAACAACCACGTCCTTTTTGTTAAGTGTACATGTGCTGATAGAGGTTTAAATATGGGTTGTGTGCACATGATTGGCCACAGAGCAGTTCTGTGTAATAACCCTGACAGGTCTTAGAAGGAGGAGTATTTTTGTAAGTGCATGTGATGGTGAAGGTGTTTTAACATATTCCCTACATTCTTCCATAGTTTCTTTGCTGACATATAGGGAAAGATTAACTTGGAATGTGGATAAGAGAAAACAGTCAGTCTCTTGTCACCTTCCTCTCTATTAGTTTCATGGCTATTTATTTTGATTTTGTAGGTGTATTTCGGGATTTGAGTCATTCTACTTGTAAAACTGTGCTCTATAGTTGCAAAAACCTCTCAGTTTCATGCAAGAAACTTGTCTGCTATGAGATGTTGGTTCCAGCTACTGTGTATTTTGTATGGGACATAGAATGTAATGTTTTATTGCATAATCTGAAAGTACAAACCAAAATTTCATAAATCCATGAAGAAAATGTTCATGAATGACTGATGTCCAGCACGGTGGTGCTATGAGCTTCATACCAGGAAGATGCTAAACTCCAGACTGGAACAGCGTGAGAGGTGTGTGTGTCCTGTTTGTTGCCTTAAAGAGAGTGGAGAAGGCATTGCCCTTCCAGTCTGCAAGCTACATCACCTGTTGTTCTGGCCCAGTATAGCTGCTCCTATTTCCATAGCCAACTCATAATACAGTGCCTCTTTCTGGAATTTGATAATTGCATTTATGTACATTGAGAAAAATCCCGTCGTTGTCTGTAACTATGCAATATTTTTTTGTTTGGCTGGAGCAAAGATGATCTATGTTACAGCAAGAACGTTGATAGATCTGCAGGTTGGGTCTGTTGAAGGGACAGAGTGAATGGTTTCATGGTGTTAAGGATTTTGAGGGTCACTAAGGGATGATTTCTCTTTGCTCACTCTTTTGGATTTGTTGCTGTGTCTGAAACCCAGTTTTCTGTCTAGTTTAAGGCAATGAGGAAGGAAAAGGTATGGCTGCTTTTGTCTTGATCAGCAGATATGACAAAAATAGAGGAAAGAACAGGAGAAAAGATGAGACTTACCTTTTTCTTCTCTTAAAACATGATGGTTTTAAGATTGTTTTCTAGTTTTAAACAAGTCCTTTTTTCCCCTCTGCTGCAAAACTATGCTTTGTTGAGTTAGACTCTCCCAGCTTACTACCAAATGCATTTGTGAGGACTGCAGGACTTGAATTTGAAAGCTGAACAGTCCTTTGTGCACTAGTGTTTGTATTTGTGGAAAAGCACTCTGAAGATGACACTCACTGTTTCTTGGTGTATTTGTAACTTTTTCAAATCCTTGTATATTACACTTATCAAGGAGTTGTTTCTGTGGTATAAAGAAACTGGTTTTAATCAAATTGTGTGCTTTCCTGAAACCTTCTTAGTTTCAGCTCAGCAGCAGATACTGTCCTAACATTTTGGCTGTAGTTACCAGTTGTGTAGCTGCACTGATAATGCCAACCTTTATGCCATTATGACTAGTAAGGCTTGTAGATTGTGTCTGTGTGGCAGAACACTGTTTGTGAAATGTTACATGGTTGGCTTGGATCACTGATATGGAGGTTCAATTCCTATTTGGTGTTTAAAGGTTTTCTCCTGCTTTTTATTATTGAGGTCTGGAGAAGGTAGAGCAGAAGCAGCCTTTCATTGAGGAGTTGTCAGATGGACTTTGTTTTTAGGGTTTACTTGAGAGTTTTAATGTTTTGACACAATTTTTCATAAATTTTAAATTAAGACATAGTCATAAATTTAGCAGCTGGTGGCTTTATCTGGTGTCTGTATCATTCAGTTTGTCTTGTTGGTTTAGCAAAACAAAAATAAACTTGCTGTAGTTCTACATGAATACAGCATTTCAGTTTTGAAGCCAGTGACTGAGTAGCCAAAATAAAAAAGCTGTCTGGTGAGGAAGCAAGGTACTAGTTAATCTGAAAATGCTGAGTAAGTCAGAACAAGCATTTTGCAAGGATGGATGACCATCAAGCAGATTTTTGTATGTCTCAGGTGTGTGGTCATACTTTAAGAGCTGAAGATGTGATCTAGAAAAGCAAAATACCTCAGGGCAGTTGCTGAGGAGATTGTCTGCAGGCAGTGGGAAGATGATTGAACCGCCAAGTCCCCGCTTGGTTCTTGGTATTCCACTTTCCCATGAGAGCCTATCTGAGTTACCAACTATTTAGGAGGCATTGATTTTTCATTTCTTACCCCTCCCTCTTCATTTATGTATATTGGAGCACAGATACCTCTTATGATCCATGTAAGCTCTCTAGTCACTGCTGGAATGTTTGCTGTCCTCTGCTGAATTGTCCCTTTTTGTTTTTTTTTTTGTCATCATATGCTCCTGCCCCCCTCCATAAATGTGAAGTTAATATGTAGATGTGTTTGAAGGCTCCATAATCTTATGCAAGATCAGGAAAATCAATCACTTTATATTCAGTTTTGAATGTACCTGTGTTCTTTTGCTACTCTTAGGGTATTTTAATTTTATGTCTCAATATATTCTCTACTTAAGTTATGAAACTTTCTGTTTGCTTACGCCCTTGTCAAAGGATGTAGAAATAGTTTGCTGAGTGTGTAATTAGGTGAATCACAGGCTCTGATCCTGTGAGGCACTTGAGAAAGTAGCTGGTATCATTGGATAGAGCTGATAGCTTCAGGTGGGCCCATAAGGACTTTGCTGGGCTGAGGCTGGATGATAATCACAAGAATCTTAGATTAGAAAAGTGGATTCTATTGCATTCTATTTATTGGCTCTCAGCACAGGGCATACACTTGTGATGGTCATGGTTGCTTCTGAGAGGATGAGAATTGTTTGTACTCCCAAACTAAATGTGTAAATCCAATCAAATTGACATAGACAGAAGATTCAGTAGTTTGACAAACATTAAACTATTCATGTTGTAATTTAAAAAAGGGGGGGGGGGGGTAGAAACGATGGTAATGTTTTTGTTACCACTGTACATTCTCATATTTTGTGATTTTACAGTGAATGCACAGGCCTTGCATAATAATGCATCAAAGTCTGTTTTGTTTGCTGTTTTCTTTCTCTCCATAAAGCTTTTCATGTAAGCATTTTTTGCTGTTTTGCACTGAAATTAGTTACTTAATTGCATCTAATATCAGGAAGCTAGTAGCCATAATGCCTAGCAATTACAAAGCTTTGTGAATTGAAAAGGCTGTTGTGAATCTTTGAAAACAAACAAAAATCCCAACGAGAAAACAGCAAACCCACAAAACAACCTTAAAATAGAGAGGGTGTGGACAATGGGCAGAAAGTAAAGGACTGAGTATTTTGGTATAAGGTTGTGTTGTAACATGTAAGGCATTGCTTTCTTATTGGCTACTGTGAATTTTGTATTCACTTTTCTTCTGTCTGTAATGGACTTTTTAAATAATGGACTTGCTGTCTTTTCACCTTTCTTTGAAGTGAGACATTGTTGCATTTGCATTTTTTGGCTCTTTGTAAGAGTTGTGTTGGTTTTGCCTGCAGCCCCTGTGTGGACAGTAATGACCGCACGTTTCCGATTGCCTGCTGGCAGAACCTACAATGTCCGAGCGTCTGAGCTGGCACGAGACAGGCAGCATACGGAGGTGCTCTGCAACGTTCTTCTCCTGGACAGCACTGTACAGGCTTTCAGAGTTAATGTAAGTACTGCTCTTACTGCACATCCATATTTGCCTTATTGCAGATCAATATCCTGAGCTTGCCTTCCTTTTCTGCGTTTGTGGGGCTGCAGTTTGACTTTCAAACAGTGAGAAGTAGAGAATAGAAGGGGAAGTTGTGTTCAGGCAGGCATGCTTGTACACGTGTGCAGTTACTGGGAACTTAGTCATTCTGGCATCCTCTGTCATACTAACACATCTTCATTTCAAAATCCAGTGTATGGAGCATAATCTATTTCTAGTAATTCTCTTCATGGATTAAAGTTGTCCAGTGGAAATGGAGGACAGTTTTGCCATTGAGTTGAATGCAGCTTTTGTTCTGCTACATTCTGGTTTTTGTATTTTGAGCACGAGTAAGGTGGAGTGGGAACTCTTCCCATAGGTGTACAACTGACTGTGTTCAATCACCTGTATGGTTATACTTGGTCACAGCTGCCATCTTAGAGTATCTCCCTGCTCTTTGCTTTCCTCAGATAATGTTATTGTTCTGTGATTTCCCTCACTTCAGCTCACCGCCTTCTACTACACTAATGAGAATGACAGGAAGGAAAATGGAAAGCTGGTTGCTGAATACTGAGAACTGTTAATGGAAAAAATCAAAAACTTTTACACATGAACCAGAATTTAAAATAGGTTATTCATCCCATTTTCTAATAAAAATGTTCATGGTGTTGTGTATATGTTACACGAGTGCAACCCTTTCTTTCAGCTTCCTGAGGGGTAACAAAAAAACCCCATGAAAAATAGGCAAGGACTTCACAAGAAAACATTAAAACATTTAAAGTCATCTGTGTGTGAGAAAAACTAGAACTCCACAGGAAAGAAGCTGTAGGTTTTCCTGTGGTAGTAGAACTCTGCTTTTACTTTGAAAGCTATAGAATTGATGACTTATATAGAGAAAGGTTGAATAATGTGATGGTGAAAGTTAACAGGTGGCATAATAATTACAATTTTTCAGAAGGAAATTGAACTTCAGCAAATGAAGTGTAGGAGTATCAAATAAGACTGTGGCACTTTGGATGGGAAGTGAGGGAGAAAGTGAAGCAGTTGTCAAATCCATATGGACAAATACAGTTCAGACTATATGAAGAAATCCTAATGCTCAGTCATTATATTGGATTCTGATACCCAGTGTTCAGCAAGGATATTGATATATTTGAATGTTTCAGGGAAGATTTGTGAGAGGGATTGCCTTTTTCTATTCTGTAATCAGTGGTTAGAGCCTGCAGCTGCTGGTCATAAGTGAAAGCTGTTATGTGGCAAAAACTTGCAAGAACTCAGCATTCAGAGCTTAAGGTTCAGAGGCAGATCTGGTGGTTATTTGTTTTAGATATGTCAGTCAAGATGGAAGGGTTTAGGATAGTCTCTTGAGGCATTTTTGTAGTTCATTCAAAAATTTCTTAATTTTCCTGGACTTCTGAGTAGTAAAGTGTGGGAATTTTGGATGATGGAGCTGAGGGACAGATTTTTAAAGACTTGAATTTATTAACATCAAGCCTCTTTTCCCTTCTGAGATAATTTTTTCTATATCCTTTCCCCTTTTCTGTATCTCTTAACTTCTCATCATTGCTAACATTTCCCAGTCTATACTGCCTGCCAAAAAGCAGTATGTGCAAAATGTAGTTGGATATAAAGCGTTAGAAGTGCATAAGAAATTTTAAAGGTTGTCATCTTTCCTTTCAGGTGCATGAGTTTTCCATTAAAGTATCTGTCTTGTGGTTTTTTCTTATGAAGAAAGTAAAAATAGGGAAGAATAAGGAATAATTGTTGGGCAGTAGGTATGGGAGATGTGCTTTTTTCTGATCTAGGTGTTCAAAAGCTGTACATTTTTAGAGGATACTAGTGCCTCTAAGAAAAGCAGAATCACCAGCTATGAATCCTCAAATGTCTGTTCTGTCTCTCCCGAGAAAAAATTATGTAATATGTTCTTACCACCTCCCTAGTGTACTAAATATTTTAGTCACATGGATCATGCTTTACTGCTTATACAGATCAGCCTGCAAGTTTGTCTATTAAAACTGAGTCTAGAGAATAAAAAGTTCCTTGGTGCTGAACATCTTGATCCCATGTCTTAGCCTCAATCTGTTTTTTCACAAATAGGCAGTAATAAAGTATTCATTTGTAGCAAATGTAACCTACATGCCATACAGGTTCTCAGGTTTTATAGCTTTGGTTTACTTTATTGTGGTTGACACTATACTTAGCCATAAATATTTATGGACTTGTTTTCAAAATAAGAAGAACAAAGATAACATCAAATAAATTAGCACCTTTTTTTTTTCTCCTGGTGATTGCTATAGGTATTCTGCATGCTAATGATTGTAAAAATAATCTGGAGGATGCAGTGGTGTGTTAATAAAAATGTACTCAAATGCTCTTTCTTCTCCAACAGCAAAGTGCTGATCACAGACAATGTCTCTTGATAATTTATGTGATATTCTAAGTTCACAATTCAAGCAGCCCTTTCCATTGATCTGAACAAAAGGCACCTTTGTGCTAAGCCTTACCTTGTAGAGAGCATAACAAATCAAACCAGGTAATCCCCATGGATTGTAGCCAGGGAAAGTCTGCACTGGTTCCAGGCAGAAGAGTCAGTGGGAATTAACCTGTGCCTGTGTTTGAGGAGTACAAAGCCTTTCTCTAAAATGCTCTGCTTACCAAATGAAGAAATCCTCCTTCCATCCTGAAAAGCAGATTTCAGTAGAACAGGTAGCTGGAAGAAGGAAGGCTGATGTGAGTTAACAACGTGATCAGGATGATTTGCATTACCATAAAACTGTTTCTTCAAGATCAAATTACTTTAATTTGTTTTAATTACTTGTTTAAATACCTAAAATTACATCTTTTCCATGAAGGCTGGCTTATTTATATTCCCTGAAAGCCAGTATGTCAAGGTAGATGGGGTGGGTTGTTCTGTGAGAAATGCTAATGGTCATGGACAAATGTTTCAATTTGGAGCCTTCACTATCCCAGAACTTCAAACTTAATGAATTTACACTCTGATGGAAGCAAAATGTAAAAACCTGTAAAAATAACTCAAGCCAAACAAGAAAAGAACAAACCAAGCAAAAAACCCCATACCACCCTTCTGTAATTTTAGATGTTTTTAGTAATTCTTAGTAATTTAATCTTCAGCATTACTTTGATACTTGCCCTTTTTCCTTTGACAAAAAAAAAAAAAAAAATAGCATGAGTTGTAGAAGGAAAGGAGAGAGTTGAGCAGTGTTGGGGAGTGCATCTCCTGGAGCATCAGCCCAGGCATTGTGGTGAGCTGCAAAGGAAAGGGTTTGTGTTGCCAGTAGTGAAGAAGCAGCACAGCCTCCCACAAATGTGTGAGCAGCAGAGCTGTGACCCACTCCAGGGAAGCCCAGAACCTGTCATCCCCCTTCCTCTGGCATCAGAAATCCAAATTTTTTTGGGCTGACACGGCAGCAATGTCTTGTGTTGTTTGCTGTGGGTGCAGGCAGTTCTGTGGGCAGCAGCAAAACCAGAGTGTCAGCAATGGGGACTGAGGAGAGGGTGGGAGCTGGTGAGCAGGCATCAGACCTGTGGCCTGTGTAATGTGTAACCCTGCAGGTGTCTGCCTAAATTTTCACACATGGTGTGTGTGAACAAGTGACAATCATTTTGCAATTAAAAAATTAATCTGTATATATCTAGTGATACTAGATATATAGTTCTTAAAATAGTTCATAAAATGCAGTTCATGTGTTGATGTCTAGTGTCTATGTCAAATTTGGCCTAAGAGGCCAAAATTTGTGACACATTCTGTCTCCAGCAATAACTAATAAGTGCATATAACCCTCTAATTCTTCAATTCAGAAAAAAATGGACATTCTTGTGTCTAACTCTTGTGGTTTTGTCTTAGCTAGTTCTCATTTTTCATACATGTTTTCATTATTTCTTGTTCTATGAGGAAATAATGTTTAACTGCAATCTGTAGCAACAAAACAAGTTTCTTATCATGCTCATTTACATTTATTTGGTTTGCTTTTTTATAAAAAACCCCAGATATTTAAACTTGCTTTCATACTTTTCATATTTTTGAGCAGCTGTTCAATGTTATGATAGTATTACAAGTATTTTGGATCTTTCTCAACAAGCAGAATTGTGACCTTCACCTGCTTTGGCAAGCAGCAACATCATTACATAAATATCAGAGATGGGTTAAGCTAAGGTCTGGTTTTGCTAGATGCTTATCTTTATTTTGCACTAAGTAAAACATTGTGATCCAAACAAATGCTTCATGTTGAAACCTGTCTTCTCTTACCAAATTTGCTGTTCAATTGCAGGAAAAATACCTTCCTTGTGGTTGTGGAATGATGTTCTGTGTTTCTTAACTCAAACTGATCAGCCAGTTCTAAGCTTTTCCATTAGGAAACATTTGTTCAGGTTTTTAAGAAACAGTGTACATTGGCAGGATTAGATTGGAAAAAAGCTACAGAGATGGTATCTGCATGCTGTTAGAGGAAGTAACATGTCAGCTGTGGAATTGCAAGACTAAACTTAGGTTCCAAACATCTCCCATTTTCTGGTAGTTTCTGTTATAAGTTCTTAGTTTGTGTTCTTATTTAAATCTACGTGGGAAAAATGCCAAGAGGCAATTAGTGTTGCTATGTAATTTTAAAATTAGCTTTATTTGCTGTAAAAACTGTACTGATTATTGGTTTATTTCAAAATATTACAGAAACTTCTAATTTAGTAAAAATTTAAGTGACTATATTTGGATTGTATATAGAAATGCCTTATGCATTTATGCTGTTGTACATTTATTGTGTTAACATCTGTTTTTTTCTTTGCTTGTTTTTAGTAATTTGTAAAGTAAATTTTTCAGTGGTGGACTGCTTATCAGTGGTGCTCCTACATTTTGTAAGACATCTTCTCTGTACCATTTAAGGAAAAATGAGGTCTTTTGCAAAGTAAATACTGGAATTCTTAGGTCAGTTCAATTTAGCCAAATTTATATGGGACCTGAAATATATCCCTTATGTAATTTCAATTTAAAGATATATGCAAAGTTATGGGTATTATTGTCCTCATGGGATTATTTCAGACATAATTTGTGTATAATTATTCTCTACATTTTTATTATTTTGAAATTAATTATCATGATTCTTGGAGTTTTTAGGCTCAAACAACTGCCTCTGACAGTTTATTAAACTTCAGTTGAATTCAGTGTAGTTTCATCTGAATAAAAAAAGTTAGTTTTGATAGGATGCTCTTAGATGTTAACAGATATCTGAAGGTAGATGTGTAGATTTTTCTCTTGTATGGGTAATAATGGAACTCTTGCAACATTATCTTGATCTTTTAGCTGCATACTTCCATTTCAACAGCTGTAAAGGTAAACTGTTATGTAATCTCTATGCAAACCAGGGTCCTTTGGGAGCAGAACAGCAGGGATTTTTGTTCTAAAACTCTAAAATTATTCTTACTGCCTACAGTAAACAAGGCAAGATGTATCAAATCCACTGTAGCTGCAATAATACTTGGCACCTAGAAGATTATTAGAAGCTTCTCTGCTTGGTGACAGAAAGTAGAAAATCTGGGTGGAAAATGTATCAATCATCTTTTTCACATTTCTTCTTATTTGACAGTTCTTGCAGAATTTTGCTTGTCTTTTGTATTTCAAGGTGCTATGACACTTTTAACTTCTTTGGGAAACTCCCTTCAGATTTCACCAAATGTATTTATTGAGTCCTGTCATAATGGTACACTCAGTTTCAGTTACTATGTTGGCAGTATTTCCAGGTTAGGCAAAAAATTGCTGGGTACTAACAACTACAGATTCTTTTTATATCATTTTGTGGGTAACATTTGTCCCTGTAGTGGAAATCAAGATTGTTCACTTGACTCTGAAAAGAAGTGTGATGCTACTCAGTTACCTTGAATTAATTAAAATAGAGTGAAGTGCTGTCTTAGAATGTATGTAAATGATACTTCTTGGTTAGGTATTTGGCTGTTTCAGCTGTCTCTGCCATTAAACTCTGGAAACATGTTCAACATGCTGGTTCATTTAAAGTCAGGAATAGATTTTGAGATCAGGAAGGATATTTTGTGTAGGACCTGTATGTTTCAATTCGGTGACCCAAACAAGATTCATGTTTGCACGGAGTTCTTTATTAATTCCTGACTGTTTTTTTTCCTTTTATGCTCTCCTTTTAAATATCAAATTTGGCTAATAAAAGGCTTTCAGAAATAATCATGTAGCTAGTTGAGAAGTGAGAAGTTCTTACTGTCAGAAAATGACAGAGAAGAAAAATTATTTCCTTACATATGTTTCAAAAAGAGATGAAGCTTGTTTAAAAATAGTGCTGCTGGGATACACTTTGTGATATTTTAAAAAGTGCTGCTAGAGCACATCTGAAAGAATTGATATGTGCTCTACCTGCCTGAAATCTGTGTGTCCAGTTATATATATTTATTGATTAAAGAAGAGGTCTGTATTTTTTCTCCGCAGAAACACGATCAGGGCCAAGTTCTGTTGGACGTAGTCTTCAAGCATCTCGATTTGACAGAGAGAGATTACTTTGGTTTACAGTTGGCTGATGAATCTACTGATAACCCTGTAAGTTATCCCTTATAAAACTGTTTTATAAGTACAGTCTTTAAAACTCATAATCATGTTCATCACTGTGGTTTGTGTTATTTGAAGAGAGGTAAATAGAAGCTTTTGTAAGATTGTGCTATCCTCCCCAGCTGTGTCATTTGTGAGGGCCTCTATCATCTTTTATTGTAGTTACAATAAAATTGCATGTTAATAGTCCCAGGTTTGGAGTAAAATATGGAGTTCTGTGCTTATGAAGTAATATCTTAAAAGGATATTGCTTGTTTTGTTATATCTGTTTACTAGATTGCATTATTATTGTCAAAAAAAGTGAATCTGTTTTAGATTTGTGGTTGTATTTGTCATTAGGACTTACAGAATAATGAGGGGGTTTTATATTGTTGTGTATGAAGTTTCTGTTTGTAACCCAGATACCTGCTGATCTTTCAGTAGTGCTTGGTATGGTCCAGTATCTGACAAGGGCAGTCATCTCATCAGCTTAACTAAGAAGGGACTGCCTTGGAAATTAGTATTTACAACAGTTCATGGGCTTAACTGAAAGGAAATTCTACACAACTGAAACTTTGTAAATCATGAGTAGAAACTAAGAGATGCAAATGTAACATTCACTGCACTAGTTACAGTGGTACTACTGGGATCTTGATTGCCTCGAGAGCACTTCTTGGATATTTTCTGTGATAAGTATCAAATAGTCACTACTTGTTTTGCAAAGTGCAGTTTAGCTAAGCATTATTGCTTGTAAGACAGTTCTTTACCTAATTCTTATTATATGTGCAGCACAATGATGGGGTCAAAACTTACTTCCCAATTTGTACATCAAAAGTCAGCCACATTCACTTGTTGACAGTTTTGTTAAGACATTGATGGACTGCCTCTGTAATATTTTTATTCTAAACTTTGTTTCAGGCTTAAAAAACATAGACAAGCAGAAGAAAAGGCTGAATTATTTTTCATATTTTTAAAAGTATTTAATTGAGTATTGCTCAATATTTCACTTGACATACAGAAATTTATCTGGCTTTCCAAAGGGTAGACCACTAAGCTCTCTTTCTTTTAGTTTATCTCTCTGGGAGCAGCTGAGCACAACACTGTAATACAAGGATCTGCTTAAGGGTTAGTCTGAAGCAGTGACTTAACAGATATTTGGTACAAGCACATACTTTAAAGTTTTTTTAATTTTTTTTGTTTCTAAATATTTTGTCTCTTCAGCACTATCTAGTTGCCATGAAAACAGTGTGTCAGAGCTAAAAAGAAATATTACCTATATTAGTCATGCAAGCTTGAAGAATGCATGGGTTTGAATAATTTCAGGTTTTGATACACATTTACTTTTACACTTGGTTCATTTGGACAAGGAAACCATATTAGGTTGACAAATGTTCTAGTTATTTGTGAAATAACACAGCAGAATATTGCTAAGCTATAGTTAATGCAGCAGCAGATAAAGATGATGAGGAAAACGGGATTCTGCTGATTGAGTGTGAAACCTCTAGCATTGTGTTTAAACATGGATCTCATGAATTGCAGAGCCTTTGTGTTTTCTTATAATATTAATATCAAAGGAAAAAAAGTATCTGTTGACATGTTTTGAAAGATTCTTATATAAATTACCTATATATCCATAGCTAGAGTGTTCTTTAAGCTTTTACATTTAGTCTTAAAAGTTAATTGGTCCTGCATGAGGCTTTTTTTTTCAGGTATTCACTTTTGAGGCTGTATCAAACAGTCTCTTTACTTCCCTTTGAGCTGACTGCTACAAGGATACAGCATGTAGATCTAGTCATCATTATTTGTTATTCCTCATGAAAAAATTACTAACTTCAGGCTAATGAATTAAAAAATGACAAAAATGACAGCACTAACTTCAGATCACAGTGTGTGTTAGGTAGCTCAGGTACCTGTGTGTTTGCTTCCTTATCCCTCACCTGAAAAACTAAAAAGCCCTGTGATAAGTGTGAGGGGGTTGCAGGCTGTAAGGGGTAGGTGTCTGTCACTGCTTAGGAACTGTGCCCATATAACAATTTCCTGAGGCTTGTGGGCTTGCCTTGCAAGGCAGCTCAAGGAATAGAGCAGTATTAATACCAAAGATAGACTTAGGAGGTACCTGGACTGAGTTGGTGTGTACAGAGACTGCTGGATTGCTGATGGGCAGTGGTTTAAACAACTTGCAGAACTTTCCAGGCAGATGTACTTTCAGCTGAAATTTGCCACATTGATTTTTATAAAGCTCTGCCTGTACACAGCAGTGTTCTCTTGCAGAAATAATCAATATTTGGAACTGTTCAGTAAAATTATTCTGTAGTCCTTAATCCAGGAGGCTGAGTGCTGAGTCTCTGGCTTCCAAGATCCAGTTAGTGATGTAGCAGTGCTGACAGAGGCTGACAGAGCCAGTGGGATCACTCCCTGGATGTGGCACTCAAAATCCAGAGTCAGAAGTACTGGAAGTAGTTAAATTACTTCTGAGTTGGGTAAATGAGCCTGCTTACAGCTCTTCACTAGGTTTGGTGGCTCTTCTTAAAGAGTAACTGACAGTTGTTAAACACAACATAGTTGGGTTCTGACCTCTCTCAGGCTCCTGTGACAATCATGGAAGCAACTCAAAGGGGAATTACTGCTGCAAAACAGGTATCTGAACAGCATAACATAGGTTAATCTTGGGGAAAGCAGAGCAGTAGCAGTTGTTGATGATAGTGGTGATGTCTCCAGAATCAGTAATAACCCTGTGTAAGCCAGTGAGGTATTTTGGTAAAAGACCAAGTACAAAGTAATAAAAAAGCACCAGTTTCTTGATGTATAAGGCTGTGATTTGTACTTTCTTTCTCTGAAGTTTGTGTTACAATTTGTCTCTTTCCAGAGGTGGTTGGATCCAAACAAACCTATCAGGAAACAATTAAAAAGTGAGTAATGTATGTATTTTGTCAATTCATCTATTGTTATTATGCTGTTTTTCCAGGGTGCCCTGATTAATTAGAAATAACTTTTCTTGACCATAGGAGGATCTCCTCACAGTCTGAACTTCAGAGTTAAGTTTTTTGTAGGTGACCCAAACAAGCTCCAAGAGGAATATACAAGGTAGGTTTGGTTGCTTTGTCAATAAAATACTTCTCTAGAACAGTCAATAATTTCTTTAAGTTATAACATGGAAATTTTCTTTTAACTCATGTTTGTTGTATGTACAAGCTTCCAAGTTTTGTCTAATAATTACAGATATGAACTATGCAATTGTACCAAATCAGTATAACAAAAAGCCTGTGTGAATAAACTTATGAATTTATATGCAAAGTGAAGTAACTATATGAAGCAGATGCTACCAAGTAGAAACAGAAAAGGGAAAATAGAGAAAAAAGGAAGAACTTAATCCCAGTATTTACCAATAAGTACAAATTTATAATTCTATCCTTCCCAGTGACTAAAAAGTTGCTGAACATTCTGCATGTTTTCCTCCCCAGTTTTCTACTTAAAACTAATAAAATTAATCTCTGTGGTTGGAGTTGTAGTTTGAATCACGTAAGTTTATTTTGATAGCAGTATGTTGAAATCTGTTAAAGAAAATGCTTAGTGTGAGTCAAAATCAGAGGCTTGTGAATTGCAATTAGTCCCTGAAGAAATGCCTCAAATTTTCCATATTTTTAATTACTTCTGGCCCTCTACAAAAATGGCATGAATTGACAGATTGGAGCTTTGGATGTCGGCCATTCTGAAAACAGGTCAGCCCCATTCAAAAAAATTATTGAGGATAGCTTTTGAAACCTGAGTACCAAAACTGTGACAATTTGAGTCCACATTTGTTTATCATTGCCTTTAATTTGTCATATTTTGGACAAAATTCTGCACATATCTATGCAGACAGAATTCACTAAAACGACTCCCAGAGATTCTGCATGAGACTTTGTTTTACTGAAATATTTACTCTAGGAAAATTTGCCAATTTACTCTATCAAAATAATGAATAATGACAAACATGTTTTCTGAATTAAAGGAAAATATGTAATATTCCTGAAGAGATGAAAAAAAGGATTAATGTTGATCAGTGTGAAGTAAACCATAAAGAAGGAGAGAACTGGAGAAGTGCTATTCTCTAAATACAAAGCTATAAATACAGCTTTCTTTTAAATGGGAAATAATGTATGGTTTCTGTATCTAGGTCAGCTCTGCCCATTTTGCTAATAGGCCTAATTGCCCCTGAGAAAACTCATTTGTATTTGGAATTATTACAAAGAGAGAGATATTATCCATGGGCTTCTTTGGAGTGAAGTTAGGATGCCATGTCACAAATATGGGCCTTTCACATAATCAGTATTCCCACCTCAAAAAAGGGAAAGAAAAGAAAGTGCAAACTTCTGACAATTCCAGCTGAAGCTGAGACTGCTCCAAAGTGCTCAGTTTTTACAAATCCAATGAGAACAGAGGAATGACTCAACACATGTAGCAGCAGGAAGAGCTGTCAGGGAAAGCTTCAGTGTCTTGTCAGCTCTCTGTAGGTTCACGTGAGCGAGGCAGGTTTGAATGCCCCGGGTCAGGAGAGGTCAGCAGGAGCTCAGTGTGTGCTGCAGAGCTTTGCCTGGAACTTGGCTGGGGAGGGAATGAAGCTTCATTAGTGCTCCTCCTGGCAGGGAGAACTGCTCGTTAGCGTTGACTCCATTAGCAGTAGTTCTGTCCTGCCCTTCTCTGGCTATAGCTATATAAGCAAGTTGAAAACATGGGCATGCAGTGCTGCCTTTGTTGCTTTAGTGGAGTTTGTTGTTCAGGCTTTTGCAGATCTGCTTTGCTAAAGCTTCTATTGATTTCCCATTTTGCTCAATAATATGTGAGGCTTCAGTGTCCAAACTGGTGATTGGCTCACAAGCCATTAACCTCACTGTTCACTGAAAACAGTGGACAGAAGATGAATTCTACTTGGTGTCCCTTAATCAAGATGTCCTTCAAGTACCATGAAATATTTCTAGTAAAGCTTTATACCAAAAAAATCCAAATAAAATGGAAGTGCAGCTGTATATTTGTGAAGAGATGCTCAAGAAAAGCATGGGAAGCATATCCATTTAATATATAAATTTAACTTGTAATTTTTTGCATTTATTAATCAGTTAAGAAATTTACTTCATCTATTTTTTATTTCAATATGCATTTTAAGTATTTGAAATATTTGAGATCTCTAAAGTCTGGAGAAGGGCTAAGTTTTAACTTCTTGAGGTTAATATCTTTTAAACAAAGCTTCTTGCCTTTTTGGTCAGTTAAAGCATCTCTAGATGTTTTTGTAGGGATTGAGCACATGGACTAATCTTTGCTTGTCAGTTCACAAATGTTTTTCCCTTATATTCTTACAAACTAGTTATATGTGTTTTATATATCTATATCTATATATATATATGTATAGCTTTCTACTGTTTTATAGCTTGTAAATAATTGGATTTCTCTGTGAATACTTGTAAATGTTTGTAGATAATCCACTTTCTGGAGACTACACAGTAAGGAGAAGTCATGTTATATGTAATAAAGTGATATATTTTGGCTTTAATTTCTTAGTTGAAGTTGTTACTGTGAAATAAGTATTTAATATTTAGTGCTTTTCATATGTAATATTGATGTTTGTAATGAATGGGTGTAGCCCAGCTTTTGAATCAGAACTACACAAAGAAGACCAGGTGATCATTATAATAGTAATAATGTAGGGTTTAAATTTATAAGAAAGCAGGAATGATGTTTACATTTGCCACTCAGTGACACTTTTATTAAAAGATTTAAAAGGCAGTGGAGACAAATTCTACAGCAGGTTTTATGTTCTGTTACAGGGATTTTTATTCTGAAAGTTTAAGCTTTTGCTAATATCCTGCCACCTTGATAAATCTTGTTTGGCACCCCAGTGCAATCTAGTTCAGTGAAGCTTTGTAGCAGATGTGATTTGCCACTTGATGTACATGTTTTACTTTTGTCAAATTTTCTAAAACCTCTGAGTGAAATGTGAAGGAACTAAACTGAATGAACAAAAGATTCATTCTGACACCTTAACAAAATATTTGGGGTTTGTTGGAGAAACAAAGGAAGCAATTTAGAGGGAAATTTCTTTGTATGTTAAGTCATGGTGTTTCTGGTGCTCCTGTTTGGTGGGAAGTAGTTTATGTTTTAAAATGTTTGGCTGTTCTATTTGTTATATCAGTCTCCTTCCTGACTTGAAAGAGTGGGCATGAAAAAGCTAGATGAATTTCTAAAACAAGCTTTTTTCACATCATAATTTAAAGAACACTTTGGAAGCTCAAGGGAAGTTAATTGAGAGGTGTTTGATATAAAAGAGTGCTCAACTTTAGTAATAACAATGTAACTCCAAAATACTAAAAATAATGGATAAAAATAATGAATATAAATGAAAACACTGCAGTATCAAATACTCAGAATATATTAGTTCTACCTAGAGTACAGATCATTCTTATGAGGGTACCTCCATACACAGATGCAAACTGCAACTTGTGTTTGCTGTATAAAGCAGGAAAAATGTGAAATTTGTAGCCTTTTAGTGAAATATGAAGTATAACTTCATAGCCTGTAAGTCATTTAATTTGCCAAGTTTACTAAGCAAAGTTTCATTTCTTTCCTATTAGAGTTAAGGAAACAGCATGCAAAATGTCAATTGTTAGTTTTACACTAATTGATAGCAAATTATATCAAATTGATGAAAAATGATGGAATAATTTTAATTTTAATTGTAGTGTTTTTCGTTTGCTTTTTAAATAAGGTACCAGTACTTTTTGCAAATTAAGCAGGACATTCTTACTGGAAGGTAAGACATTTTTCTTGTGTTAAGCATTTAATGCAAATCTGGTCAAGAAAAAGTTCATAATGGGAGATTTTACCTGCAAAAATGAAAACATATTAAGAATAAATCACTGTCTATGAGTTTATAATAAATACCTGTCAAATTTGTCCATAGACTATAAAAGACTAGATTTTTCAAAACCAAATGTCATATGAAATATGTAATTTTATTTATTTATCATTTTAAAAACAAAACAGATTGCCCTGTCCTTATAATACTGCTGCTCTTCTGGCTTCCTATGCTGTTCAATGTAAGTATAATTAATGTTGTGTACTTGTTAGTACTGAAATATATAAAAAGTCTTATTGATTAGTTTCTAAAGAATGTACTTTGTATAGTATTATACTGTGGTGTTTGTGGGCATGGTGCTAATTTTCTCATGATTAAGGACATTGATTGGTTGTCCTCCCCCAGTATGTTTTGCTGAATTGGATATGGAAAAAATACTTAAAGCCATGCTGTTAGAAAACCCCAAATCAATACTCTTTAATTTCTGTGCATTCTGAGGCATGGAATTGTGGCCTTGAGAATGATACTAAAAAGTATTTCTTAAGACACTAGAACATTTTTAACATTATATACAGTGAACCTCCAAATAGGTGTGGAAAATGAAGTTCTGGTCTTATCTGGCCAAAAAGTTCAATACCTGTCTTCACAATTTTAAGCCACCCAGTGAGTAGATGAGTCTTGAAAACTGAGATTTAGTTTTCCTCCTCACTCAGTTTTTCTTCATAAGCTGAAATGAAGCAATCCCAATATATTCATTCACATTCATGTGTTTTTCTACTGTTGAAGATACTTACATCTACCTTAGTATTTTGTATACTTTGTACATATCAGAGAAACAGTGTCCATGTTAATACTTTCATAAAATATATATAGTAATGGTAATGTCATGTTTTATGCATGGTTTTGCTCAGTGGTCACCTTTTTGTAGGTCAATCAATAGAACAGTTTCTTTTAAACAAAACTCCCACACTTCAGCTGCCTGAAAAATGTACTGCAAATGCTGTCATACCATAGGAATTAGTCTTAGAAGAGATGAAGTATTTGATAACAGGAACTGTGAAAACCTGATAACATTTTTTTGGGAAATACTGTAGAAGTGGTGGGTATGCACACTGCATTGTATTTACGTTTATCCATGACATCCTGCTGCTACTAAGTTTGCCAGTGTGCAGAGCTCTATCTAATGACTCCTGTACCTGCTTAGTAATAAACTTCCTGGATTCTTTATAAATACATGTAAATAGTAGATCTCAGCCCTCTACTCTTGGATTTCAGCAAGGAGTGCATTCCGTTATGAAACCTGGTCCAATTTTTTAGTTTCTAAATTATTTGTGGTGATGCAAGTGACCTTCCCTTCCTTTCCTCATGCTCCTGCTCAAAAAGTGCCTTCATCTGCCTTGTCAGTGCTGCTAGGCCTGCCCAGGACCCCAGATCATGATATATTACTGTTATCTCTCCTCTTTTCATTTTATGTTTCTTATCTATCACTGTCGATCTGCTACATGGATTGCAGATACTTAGAGCTGAATTTTTTTCTACTGTGGTTAGAAAGCTTCAAAGAATTTAAGCAAATGTTGTTTATATGCTGTTTTCTGACAAATGTGATTGTAATCTATTTCTTATAATTTTAGGAAAGTGTTACAAGTGATGTAAACACACTTTTTAGTAGTTTCAAGTAGAACAGTTTCAATGTAGGTGTATGTATGTGTACTTTGTTTCATACATACAAATGAATGTGCAAAAAAAATTTTTCTAATGCTTCTGAATGCATTTTGGTGCAGAATGAGTAGCTGGACTTTGCAGATCTTCATAATGAAATAGCAGTTGTAGTGTTAAAAGAACAAAATTGTGTAATCACATGAAAACAAGCAAAAGTAAAATAGTAAGAGAAAATTGAATGCTTTCCTATATATATATATATATATATATATCCTACTTAGTGCTAGCTGTAATGACAGCATTTATGGATTAATTTGTCTGTTAAAAATTAAACACTTTATGAACTTCCTTCATAAGTGCATAATCAAAGCTCTCTCTAAATAATCTCAATGATATTCACTGAGAATGTGACTGTTTATTCAAAAGGGAAAATGGGAGTCCAAATGTCTTCTCTATTTTTCTTTGCTGTGGATCATAAATTATGTGGGAGCAAACTCATGTGAATTTGGGGGCATTGCACAATGCCAAATACAGCAGTGATAAACAATAACCTCTCTTTTTAATATTTTAGCTGAGCTGGGAGACTACAACCATTCAGAAAACTTGCCAGGCTACCTCTCAGAATATTCTTTCATCCCTAGCCAGCCTCAAGACTTTGAAAAAGAAATAGCAAAATTACATCAGCAGCACATGTAAGGATTTACATCAGAAGATACTGACTTTGTCAAATCCTGACTGCTGATGCTGTGCTATTATACAAAACAAAATAGTGGTTTTTCTTAAAGGTTTTGGGGTGGGTGGGTTGTTGGGTTTTTTGGTTCGTTGGTTGGTTTTGGTTGTTTCTTTTAAGATAATGTGATTTTTTTTCTTTTTCTAGACTAAATACCTGTATAATAAATACCATTGATGGTTTATACAAAATATTAATATCTAAATTAGTGAAATAATGAACATGTTAAGTTAAAGGTTCTCTGAAAACAGTATTTGTGTGTATTATGTTGTATATTAACTTGGGCAGATACATTTTCTTTAAGATTTTTTTTCAGTCTTTGGGATTGTTCTGAGCATAAGGGCTTTGTTGTCATGATGCTCTTTCCAGTAAAAGAGTTGCTTTAGAAGTAACAAAGTCCTTTTCTTCAATATCTGCTCTTTCCTGTACATGAGTCTCTGACCTTTCAAAAAGAGGAAAAGGCAATGAAGCAATGGAAAATATTTTTTTTCAGTATGTAACATTGTGGTACTTTCCAGTGATGGTTCCTTCCTATTTTAGAACTTAAGTGCCTTTTGTTAGTTAAATGTAACAAAATGTAAGCCATATTTATAAAACATTTGCTTGATCAGGTCATTTTTACTTTCAAAAGTACAGAATGTTGCATTAATTTCAGATAAAGGCTTAAAAATTTTTCTTAGCTATGTAGCTATGTTAAAGACACTTGAATGAGTTGATGGTAGTTTAAATTACCAATTCCAAATACAGAACTGTAAAACTAATTTCCAGATTCTGGGGCTCCACAAACATTTAAATGATGAAGTATATTAAAATAAAATATGTTGTGAGCTCTTGTCAAGACTTCTGTACTTTTGGAAACATAAATACTTTTCTGTTAAAATTTTTGAGTTACAGTCTGTTTATCATAAGAAAGGAAATTCAGATTTCAGGGCGGGGATAGTAGTAGTAAAATGAATGCAGATTTTCTGTCTGCACTCACCTGGGGGGTCTGATGTGGGAGGTTGTGTCAGAACATTTCTGATTTAGCTGCTTTCTTTCAGAGGGTTGTCTCCTGCAGAAGCAGAGTTCAATTATCTCAATACAGCACGTACCTTAGAACTTTATGGAGTTGAATTGCACTATGCAAGGGTAAGTTTGGATGAACTAGTGTTGCAATGTAAAAATGTATTCCTCTGAGATTTATGGGAAAATACACTTTTCTTTTTGTGAGCCTTCCTGGCTTTTGCTTACAAGAGAAAATAAGAGAAAAAAATATTATACTGTTAGGTGCCTTACTGGGATTTACTGATTGAATATCCACTGTTTCACTATAGAGAGGGCATTTCTTTGCTCCTATTTGTGCTTAGTTATCTGTGTGTTAATCAAGTTGAGCTTTGTTGCCTTGAATGCCATATTGAGAGTTCCATAGCAGGTGCTTGATTAGAGTGCAAACATATTTCAAGAAAAAAGTGCTACTTAAATATGCTTGCAATATTGTTTGCTTTAGAATCTCTCTTCTCTGTGTTCTGAGATTGCAGTTTCCTTTCAGGTAGGAATTAAAGTTGCTGGTAGCAAATGCCAAGCCAGTCTGTTAGTGCTGCTATTCTTAATAAACCAGAATGCCCTTGTATTTATTTCATCAAAGTAGGTGAAAGACAGAAGATTTAACTTTAGAAATTAAAATTTGTGGTAGCTTATAAGGAACTCAGAGCAAACATTCAGGTTTGTCCTAAAGAGGAGGGAATAATTTAATTTCTTATTTGTCTTATTAAAACACATTTCCTTTCACATTATTTTGTGTATTTAGACAGAGATGAGAATGAATATATATGAGGTTTGAAAAGATATTTATAATGTTCTTCAAATAATTTTCTTTATTTTAAAGGATCAGAGTAACAATGAAATCATGATTGGAGTGATGTCAGGTGGGATACTAATTTTTAAGAACCGTGTACGAATTAACACCTTTCAGTGGTAAGGACAGCTGTTTAATGTTTTTATTTGCTATTTCAAAATATTTTTACCACTCTTAAAAAGACTGAAGTTTATATTGTTTTTTATCACGTTGAAATTATTTATGTCATGTGCCATGGAGAATTTTGTGTGGGGTGGGGAAGGGTTTGTCCTGGTCTGCATGTTGTGCTGTTAAACAACTTTGAAACTCTAATGAAACTGTAATGAATTTCAATACTCTTATTCTTCAGGAGTTTGCAAGCATACTTTAACTATATAGCCAGGGCCAGTGTGGTGGGCTAGCTCACAGTCTTTAAAGAGACAGGTGAATTGAAAAATATTAACTAGATATTGACTGCTTTTACCTGTTTTGTGACCTTTAAATTAATTGTACTGTGTGCTTGAAATTTAATGTAGTTGTGATACTTGTGAATAACTGAGGTGGAGCATTTAGGATGTTGTCATCTCTTCATCTATAAATAACCATTTTCATTATATTATCCAAAAAGTGCATTTACTGCAGTAAATCTTTTAATCTCTAAGTTCTTTAGAAGTACTCTATAACCTCTGTGGTGCTCTGCAGAAGTTATGTCACCTTTCTGGAAATGCCTTTCTTAGTTCCTGCAGAAGTAACCTTCCCTTGGTTTCCTTTGCTGGTTTGGAGCTCACTTTGACAGCCTTATTACTTGTGTTGCTGAGTTGCTATAGCTGCATTCTGAGTGGGTGAAGTCAGTCATATAAGATTATCATAGAAGATATTAGTTCACCAGGCACAAAAGCTGTTAGTTCAGGAGAAATTATCAGAACTGTTCATTTGCTACTGATTTTCCATTTTTGTTTGCTGCTGATGTGTGTTTGATCTTTTCTGCAACCCAGTGAATTTCTGAGATATTCTGGTTTTCTGTGCTAGGCTTAGTCTCAAGGTTTATTGTAGGAAGTTACATATTTTGTGGTTTATCAAGCTGAGAAACAGTGTCATTGGTTGAATTTTAGTTGATTTTTGCAGAGAAAGAAAAAATGAAGCTATATCAAAGTGTTATCTGCGGCCAGTACAACTGAATGTGGTGAACATTTTACCTGTATGCCTTTGAAGAAAAGTAAGACTGAGACAATTACAAAGCATTTAAATTTCCAATCTTCGTGGTTATTGGCTAAATTACAACTGGAACTTGCAATGATAAACCTGAAACTACTGTACCAGTCAGTCAGACCTGCCCTTATAGTAGTAACACATCCCAGGAAAGAAATCCTTCATGTGGTGAGAGTTTAGAGATGTTGGAGCTATTTCTGGGCTAAGGCTGCTTTACAAATGGAATGCTGTAATAATCAGGAAGGTTTTATTTCAGTCTGATTTTACTGCTGTTATTTTTGGGAAAACAGCAATAGTAGAACTAGGTTCTGTAAATCACACTGGTAAATTACTGAGTACGTACAATCTAAGTCATAATTAAGCTACACGTCACTAATGGAAGTTGGAGGTTTCTCTGAGTTCTGCTTCATATTGTTTGCATGCCAGGGATGCTGATCTAAATTCTCTTAGTGTGTTTTTTTTTGTGTGTGTAATTACCTAAACAGTTCTTCTTTGTATTCAACCATATCAGCTGACACCAGGGATATTAATTTCTTGCTGTGAAAACTATAGTTCCAACATAATTGGTCTTTACCAAAAAAAAAAAAAAAAAAAAGAACCACCCTTCCCCATTTCACCCTGTTAGAGGCTTTCTTTTGCTAGGAGTAATAATCTGAAATACCAATTTCCACAATATAGCTCAATAATAGACATATTACTCTTTCTTTCTATCCATAGTCATGCTGCTGCTTTTGTGCCACTAGTACTGATACTACTTCTTTTTGCTACCACTTACTCTTGCTCCTATGCAGCTGGAGCTATGTAGTGCTTTATAGGTATAGTAGATATTTGGATAGCTGTTTTTCAGTACTTCTGAGTTTTGAGACAAGTGAGAGGATAGAAGTGCATGTACATGGGAGGAAATATTTAACTGTATTGCTTAGAGAAGAATCAAGTAAAATGTCTTTGCCCTATCACTCTCAAATTTGATATTGTATCTAAATTGCTTTTTATGAACCTTTTGATATGGGGAGAAATTAAACAGGAGGAAGACAAGTGTGGAATAGAGGAAAACAAAGGACACTGCCTTTTATCCATGTGTCCTAACTTGATCTTCCTGTATTGTATATAATTCTTCCTTTCCCTAAACTTTGCTACCAGGCACTGAGACCTGGGAATCCAAGGAGATTGAAGACCAAAGGAGCAGATCATGGAGTAGGTCAGCCTTTCCTTTGTTACTAGACGACCTGTTCAGCAGTTGGAAACGTGCTTTCCTTAGCCTGTTGTTTGTGGTTCTGTCTCTGGAAAGCTTTGGTGCCTTTTGCATCCAGTGCCAGTTGCAATTGCAGTTGTGCTGTGGATCTCCTGGTTTTACCCCTCAATGATTAGGTGGTACTGTGTTCTTCCTTGGTCTTCTGATCCTGCTTACACATCTTGTGCACTTCTTGTTTTTGAGCCAAATCAGCAGTTCTGAGTGCATCTTGGCTGGCCTCTTTTCATGCTTGCATATTTTCTAGCACATCAGGATTGTTCTGGATTGAGAAGATTGTCCTTTAAAACTGACTGCCTGTTCCTGTGACCAAAGGCAGCTTCTGTGGGATTTTGCCCACCAGAGCTCTGAACAAACTGGAGTTCCCTCTCCTGAACCCATGGTTTAGTCTTCTGCATCCTTCCCCTTCCTTTCAGATCTTTAGCTTCACCATCTCCCAGCTGCTGGAGGCCTTTTTGTCTTTGGCTACTAAATCTGGACAATCCTTTTTTGTTTGTGAGTTGGGCTGCCAGGAGTGTCTTCTCTGGGTGACTGGTTCAGCACCTGTGTCCAAGAGGTCTTGCTCAAGAAATTTGCTGGATTGCTCATGTCCTGCCTTATCACCTCCCAAGGGTTGGGGTGGCAAAGCCTTTGTGAGAACCAGGGCTTGGTATCAGGAGATTGCTTCCACATGTTCGAGGACAATCTACATTTTGGACTAGGATTTCAAATTTCTCTTCATTAAAAAAGATATATTTTATTATTTAGGATGTCTGAGGTGACTGTAGATGGGAAATCATACCAGGAAAATAATATTGATGCCTGCCTGTTCTTATGCTTTTCCTTTTCTATCCAGCAGTGCCAACAGTCAGAGAGAGGAAGCATAGACAGGATGCCTTTTCCTTGGGCTCAGTATGGAAATGCTCATTCAGTGCCTAGCAGGAGATTAGCACTGCATAGGAACTCTCTCATCTGCTGTATTTTTTTTTAAATAGCTGGGAATCAGCTTTGCTGAGTCATTTCTTTGTATTTGAATGGTGGCTCTTTTGAGTTGAGTTAGACCTTATTGGCTAATGTTACAGCTTTGAGTCTGTTCCAAATGGTTTCAGGCTTAAAAGTCAGCTGACCTCACTCTGTAAGCCTAAATTATAGGATGACATTAAAACCCTGTATGTATTATTCTCCTTGAGTGTGTAAATTACCAAGAGTAGTAATTTCTTTAGCAGAAGAGGAAACCCCAAAGAGTGAGAGATAGTAAATGTTTTTATAAATGGAATAATTGCTAACTAAATCTGATATGTGTATGCAAAGTGTATGGGGCTTAATTTTTAGAAAAGGTATATATTAAAATGTTCTTTTAATTGCCCTGTACACCAAAGTGTTAGAAAAAAATAGTCTAATTTTTTTTTTCTGTTTTTCCCACAGTCAGACTGTTAATCACTAGTGTATGTCCTATCCAGCAAACATATGACCCATCCTACATTATCCTTAAGCAGGTTTTTGTCACAGGAGGTTCTAAGAAGATTGGTGCATTGCCAGGGGAATAATGTGATTTCAGTAGATAAGATATAACTCACCTTTAAGTATCAAATCCTTGAGAAACTAACTCCAATAGCAAGAATTTGTTAAGAATGAAAAAAAACCCCAACTAACAAATAGGACAGTTATTGCTGCTTCTTTTTTTAAAGAAATGTTTTTATTGTTAACTGTTAAACTAATGGCAGGGCTGGGAAAGAAAAAAGAAACGGGAAAATATGTAAATAACCATAATTTAAACACTAATATTCATGGAGTGTCTTTATGTTACTGCAGATAAAGACTCCCACAAATGAGGACATCCCACATAGGTTCCTGCTCTGAATAATCCCCTGGAGAAAAATGTTTTTATTTGATTTAGTTAAGAAGATAATTTCTATATATAGATATCCAACTTAGGTGTCTGTTAATGTTTTGCTTCTCATCCTTCCTGGTCTAAAGGGGTTTTTATTCAGCAAGTGATAAATATGCAAGTAGTAATTCCAGTCAGTTTGCAGTATTTTATCAGTTGTTCATTTTTCAAGTAAAAAAGTTACTATGTTTTTCTTTTTACAGTTTGAACCTCACTTTTTTACTTGACCAAAGTGATACTCCTGTATATTTAATAAAATATATTGACTATCCTCACATTACATTTCTTTGAAGAAGTGTGTCATTAGATTGTGATGAAAATACAGCCAGTCTTTTCCCATTTTGTGTAGCTACTATCAGAGTGACTATCCAAAACAGTCTGCAATTAGTGTCAGTATTTTATATGTTTATAAATAACCTGGAAGGTGAACATGTCTGCAGGCAGATTTTTCCCTTTCATGTGTTATTTAAATGTTTTTTCCTCCTAATAATGTGATCATTTTTTTTAGGGTTGTGAGTCCTATCTCTGTGCTTACATCTTATCTTAACTATTTTACTAAAACAAGTTCTGGTAATATATAAAGACATGTAAGAACATAGAGAAATAATGTTTTTCAGAGATCAGGTGAATTTCAAAGGATTTTTTTCATATTCTAAGGGATAATGAAAGCAGCCTGAGAAAAGAGAACATCTGCCTGGAATGACCTGAGGATAGAAAAGCTCTTTGGGCTTTGGAATGGGGAAAAGATACCAAAATTAGCAGCTGCCTTGGGTTTGGGATGTAAACAAGTGAATTTGGTGGATAACATAAAGACACAGCTCATAAATTTCAAATCATACAAACTATTTTATATAATCTTTGATACCTTATTTTTTTGTCCATGGAAGGGAAATATGTTCTCTCTAGAAAGTATATTTTCAGTAGGTGTATTTAAGCCTCTAACCATAATTCAGGATATGAAATGTTTTAATATTGTGGTTTTGTTTTTCATTTAGGTTGAAGATTGTAAAAATTTCTTTTAAGTGCAAGCAGTTTTTTATTCAACTTAGGAAAGAACTGGTGAGTACTGTCTTACATTTGATCTGAAAGCAATGACATTTCTTCTACTGCCTGTCTGCATTATACTACTGATACTATGCTGATTATTTGTTTTTTCTGCAATTAAAAGTCCAGTTTCACCAACATTCTGGCTCTTTTATGTTTCAAATAGACCATTACAATGCTTTATAAGTTTTCTTTTTCATTTGATTTGCCTTATATTTTAGATGCTTCTAGTTTTACACTTGTATGCAGGAAATGTAACTTGTTTGTGTAAGATAAATGTGGAAAAGGTTGAAGGTAAATCAATATTATATATAAATTTCATGAAAAACCAGACTCAATGTAAAGGTAGTGCTTAGTGCTGCTTCAGTTGTAAATTAATATTTGATAAACATGTGGATTTGTATTATTCAGATTTGGTAATCCATGATGACTTTATTACTTACATTTAAACAGAGGAGATAAGAATTCCTTTGTAGTTTTAAATTACATATAGTATATTTTTATGGCTACTTCTGAATTTCTTGTGAGAAGGGTTGGAGCCGAATGTTTCACTGCTTGAGTTGTGTGTTTGCTACTCCATGAAGCAGCACAGGACCACTGAGCATTTAATTCAGCAGCAAAGTGATTGTTCTGTGCCCCTGAGAGATGAGCTTCCATCACAGACACAGCACTGGGGAAAGATGGAGGAATTTATTAAAAATATGAGTATGTGATTAACCTGTCAGATTAGTTAAGAGGTTTTTTGCAATTCTTACATCTGAAAGGCTTTACTGTGAGGACTGTGAGACACTGGAGCAGGTTGTGGGTGCCCTGGCACTGTTCAAGGCCAGGTTGAACGACCTGGTCTGGTGGGAGGTGGGTTGGGATTGGATGATCTTTAAGATCTCTTCCAACCCTTAATGTTCTATGATTCTGTGATTTGAAGACCTGAAATGCAGAGTTACAGACTAGATATAAAAGATAGGCAGAAATGCATCTTGAGTACTGTAAGGCTGTTCCAGGTTTTGAGACAATGTGGTTAAAGAAGAGAAACACCTGTTCTGTCAGGTGAGGCCCATGTCTGGTGACTGCTAGTAGTGCTGAAAACAGGAGTATCTTAAAAGGAGTATCAACAGGTGCATCTTAAAAGCAGATCCTTCACAATCATGAAGTGAGCAGGGTGTCAATATGAGCAGACATCATGCAACATGAGCAGAAAAGTAGTGATACAAAAAAGGTGGAGGAGGAATGTTTTATTGGGGTGACACAGCATTTTTGTAAAACCCCGCTGGAGCTACAGGTCTCTTCTCAAAGGCAGGCTGAGGTCAAATTTTGCCATGATACCAGTGTGTGTAACTGCCTTTACAGTTGCAGGAAAGTTGTATTTGCATGTGAGGTGAGAATTTGGGTTTTTTTTGGAATTCAGAAATTACGGACTGCAATTATTATGGACTTAGTTGTTTCCTAAATTAGAACTTGATGGAAAGGCTGTGGTAGCAGAGTTCAGGACCCTGAAGATTAAGATACCTAGATATAAAATAGGATTGGTACTGTGTACTTGAGTATTTCATCTATTTTCTGCAGAAAAGAAACCTGCTTATAATAGAAGGTAATACCAAGATAGCTTTCTCATCTTAGTTCTCTCTTGCTTTTTAATGCTCCACATATTATGACTTGCATGAGAATGTAGTTTATATAATTAATGTAATTTCTCATCTGAGACATCTTATCCAAGCCGACAAATTTAGAAGTCTTGTAGTGTTTTTCTTTAAACTCTGTATATCAGATGAAAACTGGTGGCAAGAACTTTATTTTCATTTATTCCAAATCATTAATATTTTAAGATCAAAGCTCAAATTTGGCTTCCAAAGAAGTCATACTTAAAATAATTTTTTAATCACAGCTAATATTAAAATTATTGTTTCCAGAGTTACTTTCCCCGGCTAGATTAATAGGATAAGATTCATCTCACCTATATTCAGCTTCAGTTAGGTTAAAAGAACATATTCTCTGATTCATGATACTTGGCTCACCAAAGCTCATCATTACATTTCTTCTGTAATAATCACATGCAAAGGCTGAAACATCTTGCCTGAACAGGAAGTATGTTTTAGGATGGATTAAGTTGTTCTCTGGTGGTATATTTTTCCTTTTGCTTTTGTTTTCTCTCCCATTAACAATAAAGGGAGCCTAAATGACTCTCTTTAGGCAGCAGAAACTAGGTGAAGTGACTCAGTGATTGCACATTTGGTATGTAAAATATCTCTGGTCTAGTGCTTTGAGTGCATATTTTAAATCACCTATTTACGATATGGTAGGGGAAATACATTTATGGTATGCTGATGATGTGTTTCAAACTGGTGTGTAAATATATAACAAATTGTACATCTGAGAAACTGCATTTATTTGAATGCAGAGCTGAGATGCTGTAGAACATTAAGTTAGTGGACTTGGGAAAGGAATTTTCCACTGGTTTTGTTTTTTCCCAACTGCATTACATACACTTTTATATGATTCTAAAAAGATATTTTTCAAATACTGCTAATAAGTGTTGAGAGCTTTTAATTGCAACTGTCCTCAAAAGTGCAAGTGCCTTATCTCATAATCGCCTATTAAATTTGTTTGCTGACTTGGCATACCTTAAAGGCAGCAACATAAGTAAAGAATTATTTGCCTACTTTCATTAGATTATATCAGTGTTTAAATAAATCACTTAAATGAAGGGAGATGAAGCAGTTGAATGTCACAGTCATTTTCCAGTGCTAGTATAATGCAATCTTGAGTGGAAGCTGGTGGAATATTCTGACGATCATATGGCTGGAGCATATTTCCACTGGAGTAGGTTTTTTCCCCATTGTTTTTTTATGATTTTGTGGGGGAAAACTATGTTATATGTGGGACTTCTTCATCCAGCATTAGAAGCCTCTTGAGCCATTCCTTCAATAGCATTTTTTTCCATCGTACCTTACTTTCTTCTCCCTGCTCTATATGCTGCTTCCCTTACATGCTTTGAAGCTGCTTAAGAATAATTCAGTAGTTTTGTTTTTCTAGATGTTTCCCTAAACTTCTCTGGTTGTATTTAGTTGCACCCTTGGCTGTAGTAATATCAACAACCAGCCTCAAGCTCTTAATGCCATCCAGTATGTTTTTGTGATCTTGACTCTTTGACAGCCAAAGAAGCTGTTCAACATTTTCTTTTGCTCTTCAAGAAGGCAAATGTCCATTGAAAAATTACCTGAGTCAGGAACTAAACAATATTATAGGTTTATGGCCACAACTGAAACCTTGTTTCAGTGAGTGGCCAAGATAATTTATTTTATTTTTTTTAATTATAGGTTATGTATATGAAGTTTGTGCTTTGAATTTTGTCTGAATTTTTTTGACTGACTTTTAGAAAGAACTTGGTCTGAAATCACAAGGTGGCGCATGGGCTTATCTGCCCAAGTACATACTAGATCTTAAGTAGCACTGGCATTCATTAGATGCCTACCTGATTGCTGCCTAATTTATAAAGCACAACTCTGTCTCTCTAAGATAGGGTAGGGAATTTCTGCTATTTTTTCCCCTGGGATTTTTCCTTGGTTAGCCAAAGTAAGAGAGTAAATTTTTCAACCCAGTTTCTTTCCTGAGCAGCAAGAGATTGGAGCAGTGCTCTGGAGTCACTGTTTCAAAGCAGGCAAAGGTGGGTTTGAATGAATGGCCCCACTCAAGGTGCTGATTCAAGTACTGAGCTGTTCTGTGTGAGAGGAGCACCAACATCCAGGCTGCTTTTTTGTTGAGTTTGCGTTTTTAGTAATAGGAATCACAAAGATGACTTGGACTTCACTCTCTCCTACCTCTGTTTGTCTTACTGTAGTTTTGTGCTGGGGCCCAGATCTTCATTATCAGTATTTCATCCCAGCTGCTTCACTCTTCCTCTCCATGGCAAGCAGACTGTTTTCCTCTCTTTAATAAAAACCACAGACATAATTAGTAAGATAATAATTTTGGAGCAGAATCCTGCTGTGAGTCTCTGACACTGTCTAACACAGCAGACATAACTCCCTGAAATGCCTGCATGTCATTATCAGACCATAGAGCATGCTGCATCTTGCTGGAGCCTTGTGCCGTAAAGGCATTCCTTGGGCTGCAGGGCTGCAGTAGAACTGTCCTGTTACTTTATGTGTTTTCAGCTGAACTACCATGGATATTGCATATGTCAGCCTGGGGTCCTGTGCTGAGCCCACATTGGTTCAAGCCTGCTGTCTCCAAGGAATACAGGGGCAGCCTTTCTCTAAATCCAGCAGTAGAACCAGACCTTGCACCCCAGAATCATCAGCTAAGATGAAATTCAAGTGCCCAAGTTACACTGGAATGTAACAAAACCTTCAGGGGTGAATAGGGGAGGGATGAGTGCACTTAGGAGTCAATATCATATATTATTCTTTATCCTAAACAATGTTTCCTAGCTGTAATTGAGATGAAGGGTAGGGTTTGAGAATCAGTTCTCCCCGCACTGCAATGAAAGCTTTAAAAGCTGTGAATAGAACTATTGTTAAGGTACCTTTAAAGCTCTAGCACACCAAGTTCCTGTGAAAGTGCTGTCTTGCATTACAATTAAGTTGATCTTGCTGCAGCTCCTTCTCATCCTGCCATACCAGCTCCTCCTTCATGCTTCATGTCTGATCTACTGATCAGATGGTGGAATGAGATTCAGATCAGCTCGTTTCTGGAATACAAACTAGGGGAAACAGCAGGTTATGTTTTTTTTCCCCAACCCATAATTATAATACTTTGAATGACATTAAATGCATGATCACCAGCTCATGTAACTTGTCAGAATTTCTTTTCCAACTGTTTAAAAGGCTGACAGAACATGAAAATTTGCTACATCATGATTACTTGTTGATAGAATCTAAAATTTTAGCTGTTTCATCCTTTACTGGATCCAGGTGAAGGCAGTCCATAATTATACATAGTTGCTCTCTTGCAGAATAGTAATCTACCTTGTTTATATTGTTTGACCTTTAGGTTGTTGATAAAGCCTTTTATAACTGCATAGGTAATGGGCTTAATTTCTGTTATCTTATTTCTGATTTCTGATTTTTAAATCGTTCTGTTCTCATGTCTAGAAAATACGGGGAACAGTTGGCAATACTTGGAATTTAAAAACAAATATAAGTAATCTTTGTAATTGAATTAAAATATCAGGATTTAGTTTCTTGAATATAATTTCTTAAATTTCATCAATAAGGAGTAAGAATTTGCTGTTTGTTTTAAATCTATTTTATTTTGCTCCAAATTTGTCCGGTGGCTGAAAACAGTGTCATTCTTATTCCTGAATACAACACTGGGGGAAGAATTGCAGGTCTCTGTGCCTTGGTTTCTCAGCAGATCTGAAGATGAGCAGACCAACAAAAGCTTAACTTGGAAAAGGACTTTACTGCTAAGTTAAATCAGTTAAGGTGTGCAAAATGTTGGGGAGAATTTAGTACTGTGAAGAGAAAGAAAAATGCTGCTGATATCTCTGGACCTACAGAGGTTGTTATCAAGCTCTCTCAACAGGCAGAACAGCTTGACTTGCTTTGCCATTTTGCTTTTTGCATTTCCTAGGAATCTAGTCAATCATTTAGAAGTAGAAACTGTCATTTATTCTTGAGATCAATACCTGTTCCCAATCTTCAACTGCCATGTGTTCATGACAATTACTCATTTTAGCTGTAGTTTTGAACAGAGAGACACATTGTCTTTGAGCTCCCAAATCATGGAATTCTTTCCATGTTGTTTGGGTCATACCTTTTAGAATTGTTTCTATATAACTAAACAGACTGTTAACCTTTGAGCAGGCTGTTTTTAAAACAAAAATAACTCAGAGGAACAAAAAAATTTCTTTATAGAAATTGTAAAGGCATTTCAAAAGGGTTTCTTACATATAAAGTTAATAGAAAATTAAAGTCCTACTTCAAAAAAGCATTATTTAAAAAAAATACCCCAAAGCCAACAATATTTCTTACTTTCAAAAAGAACTTTAAATAATTCTTATGTGAAATACATTTTTCTCATTTTTTAGCATGAATCTAGGGAAACATTACTGGGATTCAACATGGTGAATTACAGAGCATGTAAGAATTTGTGGAAAGCTTGTGTGGAGCATCACACGTTCTTCCGTTTGGACAGACCCCTCCCACCTCAGAAGAACTTTTTTGCACATTATTTCACTTTGGGTTCCAAGTTCCGGTACTGGTAAGTGCTGATTTAAAATATATGGGGAAAAATATGAGTAGTGAGCTCGGGGAATGATCTAGAATCTATATTCAGATGTAATTCAAGTAGGTTTTAAATCCTGCAACTGTTCCCCTTCCCTGTTGGCCTGAGTTTCAAATTTTTTAAGATAGCTTGAAAATACAATTATTACATTATTAGTGGTCATTGTTGCACTAGTGCTCTAAGATTGTCTCCCAGGCAGCATTTCTTGGCCTGTTTTCCTGCTGGGTTATGTTTAGCTTAAAAATGTTGTCTCAAAATTTCAAAGTCTTTGACCTGGTCTTTTTGAAAACTGTTGAGTCTCAGGTACTGCATGCAGCAATAGCAACAAAACAGACCTAAATAAATACCAAATAGAAATCACTGAAAAGAAGCTTGTACAAGTAAAGCTCACTTATCTACATGTATACAAATAGGAATTAGGTGAAAACAAAGGACATACATGTTCTGTATCAAACCCAGAACTTTAGAAAATGAGGAGGAAATTAAATCCATAACCTTTAAGGATGAACTTAAAATTACAGGCAAAAAGCTTGGAGGTGCACAGAATGAATGTGGAGTAACTATAATCCCTGTAATGCTGGAGTGGGTGGTTTTGGGTTTTGCTGGTTTATACTTTTTATTTAAAAGAAAAAATTTCTGTTCAGTGACTGAATTAACTGTCTCTGCAAGTAATGCAGAATGCCAGTGGTTTAAATCATGCCTGAAACAGAGAATAACAGAGCTGCTACTAATCATCCATCTAGAATGGCAGTAGTGTCTGTGACGTACAAAGGGACATGATGAAAAGCTAGAAAACAGAATAACAGGCTATTTCTGTCGCACTTGTGAATCGCATAAATGTATAAAGAGGAAAGTAATTCAGAGGCTAACTGTTTATAGCATCTGTTTTTGACCAGCATTCACAGTACCCATTTGAGAAACAGCACTCTGAACATTCAGACTTGACTCAATGTTGTTGTAGAGAATTTCAGGAAGCTTTTTCATTTCTGTAAAGATTTTGAATCTGAATCATTGTGGTTACTGTTACAGCTCTTTGATGATGACATCAAACTTAAGTTAACATAAGATGAAAAGGAAAACTGCATGAAAACGAGGAAGGTCATTAAAGTTGCTGGAACAGCAAAAAGGCTGGAATTTCTGCAAGTGGTTTGAGAGCTTGTTGAGAGGCAGTGTAACAGGAATAACATGGCCCACAAAGAGAGGTTGAGGGCTCTAGGCTTGTTTAATCTGGTGAAGAGGAAGCAAAGGGGGAATTCAGCAGCAATCCTAAAGCTACTTCAAGGGTGATGTCAGTACTGATGGACCCAAGGTGCTGGTAAGAGGCAGGGGAGATTTCACCATGAAAATCCTGGATGGACATGAGGCAAAGTGTTTGGTTTTTTTTAGAGCTGTGTTGCCAGAACAAGTTACTTGGACTGGCTGTGGGTTCTTTGTTAGAGGAGGCTTTCAAAAGTCAGCTAGACAAAGCCATGGCCAGAGATGACCTGGTGTCAGCAGGAGATTGGACTAGAGACTTCTAGCCAACATCTGTGTGATCAAAAGGAGTCAGTAAAATACAGAACTGACAGGTCTTGACAGAATTATCTCCACTTTTGAAAGAAATTGAGGATATGAAATTTTTGAACGATTGAATTGTTACATAATCTATTTCCAGTGGTCTAAAATACTTCTATGCATCAAATGATAAAGAATATTTAGGATTTTTTTTTAATAGAGCTTCCAAGAGGGACCTAGAAGATGGTTAGTGAGCAAAGGTGACTTCTTTACACTGCCATTGGGTTTTTCTAAGTGGTTCTTACAGTATTCCTCACCAAATACTTGTGAAAAAACATGAGGAGTTTTACTGTGTATTAGCATCTCTTTTAACCAGATGGGAAACAAGTAGGTTCCTTTTTCACACTGGAGGGAATTTACCACTGCAGTGATGCAGAGTTTTGTAGTAAAATCTGAAATCAACAGTAGGTTTTGGTGGTGTTTCACAATGAGGGGTAAATGGGCAATAAAATAGTAGATCAAGTTCAGTGCTGAAAAAAGAAAAAAGAGCAGGAGCATTGTCTGAAAACCTTAAATCAGTTACTAGTAGCAGTTATAGAAGGACAAATAGAATTATAGAATTATTTGAAAGGAATATAGGCAAATACAGCCAACTTACTGCTTGTTGGAGTTTAAAATGTGTAACCCCAGCAATTTTGCTGGCAGCAGGTATGGAAAGAGAAGTTTCCTGGGTTTGCAGCATGGCAGAGGTTGGAGGGCAGCTCTGGACACTGTTGAGTCCAATGCCCTGTTCTAACAGGGTCCACTGTAGCATGTTGCCTAGGAGCATATCCAGCCAGGTTTTGAATGTCTCCAGGAAGGAAAACTGCACCATCTCTGAGCAACCTGGTGCAGTGTTAAACTATCTTAAAGTAAAAACTTTCTTTTGTCTTGGTGGGTGATGAGGATGTTGTTTTGTAGCCCTGTCCTTGCTGCCTGCCCTGATTAAGATGTCTCATATTTCTGTTTGTGCTCATGGCCTTTTGTCCTGTCTCTGGACTCCCTTAAGAAGCATCTGGCTGTAGTTTTTACTTTCCCTTTGTGGCATTTGGTCCTCCTGAGCCTTCTCTTCCTGAGGCTGAGCAGTCCCAGCTCCCTCAGCCTTTCCCCATCCCTCAGACGCTGCAGAGCCTCAGTTGTGTTTGTGGCCCTTTGCTCTGGAACTCCACCAGGCATTCCAGATGTGCTCTCACCTGTGCTGGGCAAACCTGCTCTCCAGCCAGTTGGCACTCAGCCTGTGCAAGGGGCTATTCCTCCTCAGCTGCAAGTCTTTGCATTTCCCTTCACTGAATTTCATGAGATTGCAGCTGACCTGTTTCTCAGGTCTTCACACATCCACTCGTTCTGTGATATGAAGGTGGAAATAGCTGATTCTTTGCTTTCATTATGTAAATATCCCTGTAGGAGGCTCTGTGCTTGTTCTGAAGTTATTAATGGAGAAGTGGCTACAAGAGTGAGTGTTGCTGGTATCTTGTCACCAATTCTTAAGTGCTGATAGATACTCAAAAATGATATTTTTTTCTAGAAGAGAAATGATGAAATATTATTAAGAATCTTTGATTTGACACAAGACATCTGGTCTTGTATGAAAAGTCAGCAAGTTCCAAGATCTAAACTTAGTTTTGACAAGTTGCATAGAAGAATACAATCCTGATGTGCTAATCATGTAATTTTTTCGTCTTATTTTACTAAACTAAGTAGCAACTAAGTTACTAGCAATTCAGTGAATAGTTTAAGAAGAGCATGGAAGAGATGCTGTAAATGTTTAACAGTGGCTATAACAGGAACTATTATTATGTGTTACCCTGAGATCCAAGCAGAAATTTCTTATTGCTTTGGTTAAAAAAAGCAAACAAAAGGGAAAGGTTTTGTTACATCTAAAATTATTTGGAAAGAAGACCTACATTTCTACCAAATGCTTTCTGAGGTTATGCTGTACTGAAGCTAGGGCAATTGCTTGAGCATGACTGAAAACAGAATTTAGGCATTTTGTTGAGATGGTTCAATTTTTAAAAAGAAATTGTTATTTAATCATGTTGGATTTAGTGGCTTGATTTTGTTTTGCTTTCCAGTGGGAGAACAGAGGTGCAATCTGTGCAGTATGGTAAAGAAAGAGCAAATAAAGACAGGGTATTTGCAAGGTAAGTAGTTTACATTCCTTAATATTTCCCCCATTTATGTATTTTAAACACTTAGGATAGCCTTCAGTCTGCATAGTTTGTTGTTACCTGTATTACTCTCTGTGCTGTTTTTATTACAAAGAATGGTCTCCTGCTGTTTAAAGACTCCATTAAAATACTGAGTTAATGGGTATTTTTGTCTGTAATAATATCTTGC
This sequence comes from Ammospiza caudacuta, assembly GCF_027887145.1. NCBI lineage: Eukaryota > Metazoa > Chordata > Aves > Passeriformes > Passerellidae > Ammospiza > Ammospiza caudacuta. Next base: position 31,861,988 of record NC_080600.1, read on the forward strand.
AACTGTACACGTGTATTTCCTTTAGAAATAAGTGCAGTGAGTCTTACTTGTGAGAGCAGCTTTACCACTGTAGTCTCTGTGAGGTATTTTACTATGAAAAGTGAGCTGCTTCTGAAGGTATTTGGTCACAGAGTGGCTGGCTAATCGGGAGTATATTACTTAATTTTCTTCCGGGCTCCTGAGCAGTTTTGTGATGACAATAAAAGATTTGAAACATAAATTTAGTTGTTTCTTCAGAAATTATGATGCTGTGTTCCATAGTAAAGCACCTGCTACATCCACCTGGCAGTTTGCTCTGATCATGGATAGAATCCTTGTGGGGAGAGAGGGCAGACCTGTCCTTTTTTTCTGCTTCTACTTTTACCAAGATCTGGGATGTCTTTTTGCCCCTTAAGGAGCTCCGGAGTTGAAATTCACACTTGAAAACTTCTAGTAGTAAATCCAGCAAAGTGCTGCCATTTTCCAAGTGCCTGCAGACACAGTTCCTAAGAGCATTGGTGAATTCTGCCTTGATTTCCTTCCCTGTCTCCACCCCTTCTTTCCCTTTTCTGTGCATTAGAATCTACTTTGGGTTTTAGCTCAGCCCACCAAAGATAGATAGCTGCATACTAGGTTTGGGGGGCAGAAATGCTGGTTCAACAAATAGATTTTATAAAACCATTTTTTTCTGTGTAAAACTCTTTTTTTACTCCATTTAATTTGCTTTGGAAATGTGAGTTAATTTAGATTTTTACTTGGAGCAACATTTTTTAGTACTCAGGAGACTCAGCACTGTGACAGGTGAGCTTTACTGCACTGAATGACAGTTGTGAATCAGTTAAAAACTGTTTTTCTTGGTGCACTCTAAACTTGGCAATTCCCCACAAGTCAAGAGAGTGGAGGAGAGCTGATACTTTGTGTTGAGAAGTATTTTTATCATTTCAGAAACTCTTATGCAGTAGATGGCACTCTTCCCTTTGCAGCAAAACCCAGCAAGTTCTGCTGGGGGTCACTTGTAGTTTATAAAATATAGTTGGATAAAATGGATGAAGTCAATAAAATCAAAAGCCATGGCTGGAGCTGTTCTTATTTTCATAAATCTTGGCTTCTTTTAGTTAATAAAATGCTTGGCTCTTCCATCCTCAGGAATTTTATTTTCTGTTGTTGCTTTTTTATTAAGAATAGAGCATTTATCCATGTATTTTGAGTTTCTAAGTGTTGATGATTGATGTCTGAGGCATATATGTTTATATCAGTGAAATGAAATAATGGTGTATTGTAACAAATACATCTCAAAAGGCTTTTAAGAAATCAGCTACTTCTTCTGTCTTCCTCATGATAGTGTGCAATTAATTTATTTTCAATTTTAAAGACCTTTCATATTTTCAAGAGTGAAAAAAGCTTGAAAGAGAAAACATTTCTAGAACTCAGTGTTGTTCAAGAAACTTAATTTAAGAACATTAATTCTTTGTCTTCTGAGCATTTGCATCTCAGGTTGACATGCTAAGTAGATGTCAGCCCTTTTGTATTCATACAGAAGATAAATTTTGTTTTCTAAGATTTTCCAGCTATAGTGTGGGTTTTATTCCTGTAACCTGCCTTTCTTTTTTGTGGTGTGTCTTTATCAGGCAAAGTCATGGTAGCATTGAACAGCTTTTTAACCTCTCAGGCAGTGGGATTCTTTTGGTGGATTTTCAAGGTCTTTCTTGAGAACTAGGCGGGCACATGTGTTGAAATAATTGCTGTTGCTTTTCTTATTATTGCATAAGAAGATTAATTCAAGATCAGTTCAAGCAATATTTTCAGTGGCTTTTTGTAGAGTTATCCAGATTTACACTTGGATTTCTTAAAAATACCTAATTAGAAACTGCCTTATTTGAATTAATGCTGTTTAAGCAAACCTTTGAATCATTTCATGGCGAGAAAATGAATATAGGGAATTACACAGAGATGTTACTGGAGTGATCTGTTTGCTCTAAGTTGGGAAATGTTGATTGCCACAAGTAATGGCTAGCTGCTCTGGCCTTTACATGCTGAGTGAAACGTGGGTGCAGAGCATGAGACAGGGAAATAAAATTTTTTAACAGCCATTTAAATAAAACAAGCAATTTTTATCTACAGGAAGCAGGCTTAGCTGTTTGTTCTCAGGATTTTACTTTAAATTAGCTGAAGGATTTTTTTTTTTTTTCTAAATTGTAGAAACCTTTACATTTAACCTTTAAACATGGAATTTTTATTATTACTGTGAAGGATATATTCAGTAATAAATCTCATACATTATGTAGGTGCTGTTTTCTTAATCTTCATGCAGCACTAAATTCAGCATTCAGAAGACCGTTGCAGCAGTTGTTTAGCTTTTTTGTGGGTGTTTTGATTTTTGGTTGGTTTTGGGTTTTTGTTGTTGTTAGGGTTTTTTGTTGTTTTGGGGAGGTTTTTTTATAATTTTCATTACAGCTTTTCTCTTGGCCTCATTTATTGCAGGATATTCACAATCCATGAAACGTCATAAGAATTCCCAGAAACCTAATAAAAGTACATAATAAGAATAGAAAAGGTTCAATCAAGTCATGAATTGAGAGAATTCTTAAAGGGTTAGGGTTTCTCTTAGAGTTCTTGCAAAATATTCTAGGGCTGCTCAGTTCTGGTGTGCACGGGGGGCTGAGAGCAGGGACTTTGAGTGAGAGGGTGTCAGTCATTTGTATCTGCAAACTCCCTGTCATAAATTGGAGTCTCTGTTTCCAAAAATTCAACCTTGCTTTAATTATGCACTTTTTGATGTCTATTAAATAATTTCTCAGGTGCTTTAAATTGCATATGTCATTTGTGCAATGTACCTTGCAGATTTGTGCATGGTTTTGCCCTCTTGGTTGGCAGCAGTATTTGTCAGATTTGCTGAGAAATGTGTTCCCTGTACTCCTTGTCAAAATGCAAAGCAAAGCTGTGGCTTCAGGTTATGTTTCTTTTTGGAACAGAGATTACTTTTTAAATTCCCACCTGTATTCCCAAACAACACCTCTATTCTTTCCCACCTTGTGCAAGGTTTTAACCCTTCAGCTGTGGATGCCAAACAAATTCTGTATTTGAAGGCTTTCTGTACTGTAGCTGAGCTAATAAAATGTCATGGGTTTTTTTAGTTGGATTATGTAATTCCATCCCTGCTACTCAGTTTTGAGTGTTTGGGTTTATTTTTTGTATTTGCTATAACATTGCAGCTCATAAGACTTGGGGGCAGGTAAAGTTTTCAGTTTCTGTCGCTACTCAAATAGATGGGACTGCTTCCAACTTTTAGGAATGTCTCTGCAGGTACACCAGAATTAAATCTGAAAATGGCTTATTCTGTTAACTATCAGTGCCCTGTGCTGGGTGCAGTAGAAGCATCCAGGTTGAGCAGACAGAGGTGAAATTTAAAATTCAAAAATGTCAAAGTTTTATGCATCTTAGTTCTCCTCTCCTATCTACTCAGCTGCACTCTGGTGTGAGAAAATTATTTTAATATTGCTAGAAGTCAGAGATAAAGGACAAATTTATAGGTATATTTCACAACAAATCTTAAATGTTAATTAAAAAAAACCTTATTGTTGGATTTAGAAGTGTTGACAGGAGAACTAAAATTGGCACAGCACTAAGAAGTTCAGTTCTGCAGTGTGGTAATTTTTTCTTTGAAATTTCTGCAAAGACAGGAAATTGGGGCAACAAACACGAGTGGGTGGGGACTCTGAGGTTAGAGCTGTTAATAAAATAATTGAGACGAAGCTTTGGTGATAAACACTGCAGCTGTTTATCATGGTGGTAAGGTGATCTTCTGAAAGATCAAACCCTATCCACAATAAAAGGTGAGTGCTTTCTTGACATTGGACGTTTCCATATGGAAGAAGGTGATGCTTTGCTCATTTGTGTTCCTTTGTTGTATTGATTGAGGAAGTTTACATAAACATAGTTACAGACTTTGGCTTAAGATACAAAGCAATGGGGGTTATTCAAGCAGTCAAAAATGTAACTGTTGGAAAAACTTGGATTTTTTTCCCCACGCTATATGCTCCTGTGTCTCTCTTTGTAATTTATCTAGTTTCACACAGGCAAGTATGGTGCACTTATACTGTTGTTGCATGTTAAATAAAGAAAGCCCCACTTCCAACTTTTCTACATTCCATTTGTTGCTTTTTCACTGAAGGTAAATGAGGTTCAGTAATTGCCTTTACTGTATCTGCAGTCTGTACTTACCTAATTCAGCATTGGTTATATTACGTTCTTCTACATTTTTTCCCTCAGACTCTTCTTTGGCTGCCAGTAGAATCCAGGTCTTGGCAGAGCTGGCTCTTGGTGCTCATCTACTGGGTGCAAACAGATGATTAAGTGTCAGCAGGGTCCAGCTGATCAGAGCCCTGATCAATTAAAGAATAGCAAAGGGCTGGAATCAGACACACATTTCAGTTCTGCTGTTTCAGTTTCATGTTCTTTACCTGTTCAGAACTGCTTGCATGTACATGTTTGTGAAGAAAGATACCAAAGTGGTTTGAGTTGCTCACATTTGAAGTAAATTACTGAAATTGGAGTTTTGGTTTAATTGATCTGCTACAAAGCTAATTATTTTTCAAATCAAATTAATATTCCTTAAATATAGTGAAGCGTGCTAAGAAACTGGATGTGCTTCTCTGGAGGAATTAGTTTATATTTCCCTCTTTTCAAATATCAATGTACTATTAGATTTTTTCCCCAAGGTGAAATAACACCTGAAATAGTATTATTAAAATGGCCCATCTCACTTAACTGCCTGAAATTTGTCAGCTATTACTCAGTAAGACTTTAGAGCAGTAAAGCAGAGTGCAATACATGTTTAGAACTGCTTGGTGGGGTAAAAATAAAAATAAACCCTCCACAAGAACACCATCACTCCATTAGTACCAAACAGTATTGACATCTTACTTATTTGTGTCTATGAAGCTTATTCAATATAGTACTTGATTGGTTGTTGTTGTAGATTTTTTTGGTAATGTTGAGGACAATATTATCTGCTCAAGGTGGTGACTTGCATTGAGTTTTAAGTTCTCTGAGAAGCAAAAATACATATTTGTTAGCAAGTTTCCCGTTTTCAGAGGATGTAGTTTGTGTGCAGGTAGTTCCTTAATTTCTCAAAGTTCCTTCTTTCTGGAGTTGCTCTTTCAGTAAACCAGTAATAGTGACAAAGATAAAGAACAGTTACCATGTGTCACAGGGACAGTGAAGGGAGAAATTAATTTTTGATCTGAATGTATGGAGCTGCTCATACAATAATATGTTGTCACCTCATTGCACAAAACTGGAGAATTTAGTGATAGAATGTGAAGGTAAATGGAAATTAAATTCTTATATCACAAAAGTGATATAAGTATCACTTGAACTAGAGAGGGTTGATTAATTATAGATGAGAAATCTGAACTAAGTAGTTTTATTTTACTTCTACTACTATGAAAGCAGTAGAAGTAAAATAAAAACCTAGTAACACAAAATGTACAGGACATGTATGGATTGTTTTAAAGTATTTTTGCTGTTAGTTGAAGAATTTTCAGTTGAAAACAGCAAAATGTGAAAGTCTGGGTATGTTTTTAGTTGCAGGATGACTGAACCATCCAATGCAATGCTAAGAAAAAAGCAACCACAGATGATTTATTTGCTGCTTTCCAATATAAACTGGAAATGTATTTCAGGAGAGATTGCAAGTATGGTTTCATTTGTGCTTAAGAAAGAGGTGAAAGAAGCAGGAGCTTGTAGGCATCCTGGAATGACCAGAGAATGGGAAGAAAAAGTTTTGTTAATGTCAAGAGAGGGCAACAAGTAGAAAGCAGAATTCCTTTTGTATAAAAGCACTGCTGAGAATGACCTTGAATCTGAAGGACATTACTGGCACAAAACCAGATGAAGTTCTGTTACAAAGAAATTTAAATAGTTAAATAATATTATTGCATCTGTCTGGCAAGTGACAAGGCATTTTCTGGGAGAAAGCCTGTGGTCTTGATGGAAATCCCTGATGTCTAAACAAAACTTTGTAACTCTGTTGCCATGTTGTTGATTACCTCACTTTCAGTTCTTGAAATTCTTTGGGAGTATTTTGGCCTGATGTTTTTGTTGCTTTATTTTTCCTGAGGAGCTAAGCAGTTGTGTTACTTAGAGGGTTTTTTTTTTACTTGTTTTTTTGTTTGGTTTTCTTCTACATTTATTAAGTTCAGATCTCTCGGTGATTATGCTGTTTGAGTCATATTGTCTTTGAGGCATTAAAAGTCTAGTGAGTTTGCCTGTCTCCCTCACAGCCAACACTAGTTTATTAGTATTTCAATGGCGTTTTTTTTCAAAGTCCATTAAATAAAGTACAGTAGATGGAGAAAATACAGAACTGCCCATGTAAATACAGCTGTGCATTATTATGTTTCCTTTCTTACATATCATTTAGTTTCCTGTGATAGAACATCAGTTTCATTGTGGTGAGTTTTATATAATTTTGTTCTTACATCATACAATTTTTGGTTAGTCATTTGACTTTCTTCTTCTAGATCCCCCAGCAAACCCTTGGCACGGAAGGTCATGAGTGGGATGGACTGGGAAGTAGTGAGCAGGAACTCACTGTCTGATGACAGGTTGGAAACACAGAGCCTCCCATCACGGTCCCCACCTGGAACCCCAAATCAGTGAGTAGCATCAAATCTCTCCCTACAAGTGACTCTCTACCTCTGATGGGAGTGACCTACTTGTGTAATAAAGGGATTCATGGGTTATGTAGACAAATAGCTTCAAAAAATATGTGCCAAATGATTCTCTGTAACACTTGGCTTCAGATTAAAAAAAATTTTTTTAGGGATGAGTTTTAGGTGCTTCTCACCTTTCTCACTTGACCTATAAAAAGTGTAGGATGTGTCACACTACCCTAAATTTGAGAGTTTGAGTTTTCTAAAGCTCAGTTAAAACTAAGCTATTAATTTGGTGTAAAAAAGACCCTGATAATAAAATCTATGGGATATTTTAAACATAATTTATTTCACTTAATACCACTTTTTTAAACATCGGGGAAAATTACTTTATTGGAAATCCTTGCAAGTTTATTCCTCTCAATTTTTGTGCCTTTGCTTTCAATGTTCACTCTTCATATGATAGAGCCTTCTGTTTTAAGTGAGTGAAAAAACATTCCTGATTTCATTTGGAGGGTAACCAATTTTCTCAGTGTGCTGAAACTTGCTTAAGAATCAGTGTTATTCAATTTTGTGTTACATAAATGTCAGGATTTTAAGATTCTACAGCATATTATTCACAAGATCAATGTTGTAAATACCTGTAGCATTTAAAAATTACTTTAATTACTTAAAAATTACTTAATTACTTAAAAATTACTTTAAAATTGTGTAATAATGATGCTTAAAGAATAATATACTTAATTCATACATGTTTAAAAGAATTTTAATATTGTCATGCTAGTTTTCAAATAGGAAAATACTGGGTTCCAGAAATTATAAAACTCTCTGTGCAAAGCTTGTGATTCTTCTAGGGGAAGATTCAGGGGATAAATTGTTCATCTTAATAAATTCCGGTTTAAGTTCTGCCATGAACAGTCAGGATTTGTCTTCTTAGGAATCTATTTTTCTTCTTGTTGACTGGGCTGCTGGCTTGTTCATTGGAGCATAATGGTTTCAGGCTTCTTTAATTAAAAGTAAATAAATTCTTTCAATAGCCCTTAGTGTTTATTAAAGTAATTTTTGAAGACTTAAAAAAATGAAATACATGTTGATCTGACAACATAATTTTTTCAGTGATTTTTGAAATTTTAATAAAAATATGTGTACGAACATGTGCTTGCACTGAGAGAAAATAATTTTTTTAGCATCCCATTTTAGTGGGTGTTATCAGAGATGTAGATTAACAATAAAATTGTTGTTATTTCACATTGCACTGCTCTGCTTTCCCTCTCAGTCGCAACTCTGCCTTCACTCAAGAAGGAGCCCGGTTACGACCCTCATCAGTGGGACATTTAGTGGATCATGTGGTTCACACCTCCCCCAGTGAAGTGTTTGTAAATCACAGATCTCCATCCTCCACCCAGGCCAACAGCATCATACTGGAATCATCCCCGTAAGTTCTGCTCCTACCAAGCCACTGTGGCATGCAGGGCTGCTGAAGGGAATCTGAGATCCTGGTCTTGAAGAATTTATTGCTGAATGTGGGGTCAGGGAGAGCCAGGCAATCTAATAAAAAGTGGTTGTTATTTAGGGGTATTAGTGTAGGTCTTACTGTGAGAAAGAGCTACAGATACAGAGCTGAACACCTGTGTCTGACATGTTCCAGATTCAGGATTACAATACCATCCTCACCAACACAAGATGTGGGTTTGCTGTAATGTGACCATCAGTGTCTGGATGTGGAACCAAAAGTTGGGTTTTTGATGGAATTGAATGAAAGTTTTAATTCCCACAAGTCTGCAAATGTTGCTTTTTTGTCAAGTCACAGAAGTGAGATTTACAAACTACTATGTACCTTTTTGGCAGCTGGGCATTTGGACATTGCTAGTATTGTTACAGAGTTAATTTTCTATTTTTTTAAGCTGACACTTAGGCTTAAAAATAAGCTTTTTAGTCAGGCTATTTTTTTTTTGTTTTTAATAATGATGAATATTCTTTATAGTGTAAGCTTGCTTACCATTGGATGCAATGGGTGAAATAAAAACTATTATTCCATACTGGGTCCAGAAGGAAGACAAACAAAAATCCCCATTGAGTTATTCAAAGATACTGAAATACTCAATAAATTGTGTTCAGAATGCAGATTAATAAGGAAAAATATTTCAATATATACCATTTTATCCCTGGCACTGTACCCTCTTAGTGTAGCTGATAATGTAATGCCAGATATGCCCTCATAGTTTTGTATCATAATCTCTATTAGCAGGGAAAGCATACAAATGCTTTCAGTTGAGAACTCTAAAGCAGCGCATAGCTAATTACATGTTTATAAACAAATGGTATGTCTCAGGAAAAATTACTGTGGAAAACTCTTTAAACACAGTTTAAAACCTTGCTTAGACTGACTGTGCTTTCAGTTTTAACAATTCTAATTTTTAGGAGGGAAATAGAATACAAAATTTTAAAAGTTTTCTAATATAGCACATGATGCTTTTTACAATAGACTACAATATTTATAATTTGACTCAGCTAGTTTCTTAACTTTCAGGGTTACGTAATATTAATTTGACTTAGGCGCGTAAATTCTCCTTTTTTTTGGTGGAATTTTAACATATTCACATGCCAAAGGACTCTCAGAACTGGAACAGATGAGAATGTTTTCTCATATTAGAGTTTCGTTGTCCAAAGGCCACACAGGGTCAGGTTCCTTCTGTTGTAAGACTTCCATGTGAAGTCAGTTAAGAGAAGCCCTTACTGAATGACACATGGATACAGTGAAAAAAGCACAATTATTAAATCTCTCTTTTATTTATATCCCTTTACTTGAAGTTGTACAAGATCTTCCTGAGTGTTTAGGATTTGTTTATTTAGTACTTATTTCTTGAGTAAGTCACCATAGAAATGAGTCTTAGAAAGAGAGGAAGTGGTTTCTACAACTATGGCTTCTTTTTCATGTTTTTGCACTTTTTATGTCCAAGCACTAAGTGTTAGGGCTTCCATTTTGGGGTTTTTTTTTCCTCTTGTTAGAAACTTAAAACTGAAATTTGATATCCCGGTATTGATCTCTAGTATAAGATACTTTCAAGAATGGGGACATTGACTTTCAAAAATATATGAATTCCATTAAGGTATTTTGAAGGTTTAAGCTAATGTTATTGATTCAAGATTTGCCATTTATGAAGGAAAATAGTTGACATGAAGGTCATAGTAGCTATATAATTTTAAAGTATACTGTTCTACAGTCCAAAAAGCTATTTCTTAATCAATTTGACCTTTCTGGTGGAAAAGATTTGAGTAGTCCATGTGCTAATTTGTCAGAAACTCTTATTTATTTATCAAATTTATATGTGTGCAAAAGAGGGGCTAACCTGACTGGCAATAGGCTTGGTGATCTTTTTGAGTTTGGAATCAACATAGCAAAAGAAATTAACAGTTTCCATGCAGTTCAGAAGTATATTATAGTTTAGCTAATATGACCTTTAATTGGACATCTTTTCTCCATCTGCACATCCTGTTCAACACTAAATGGAGAGATAATGCTTGTAGTTCCCTTAGCTAATTATAACCTCAAATTCCAAAAGCACGTGGTAAGTGTTTAGTTTAATAAATTTATGGAGGTGTGTATGGAACTTTTGCTAAATATATTAAAGAGATCAGACCGGATATCTGTAACAAAAATACCCAAAGCTTGCCAGTGCCAGGGTTTGTATGTTATTTTATTATTATGTAAATTGCTGAATTCAGTAACAGAGAGCTGCTTTGCCTGCAAAATAGGCTGCTTTCACTGCCATTGTCTGAGCATTCATAAGGAAATTCAAAGCTGACTGGGCAAATATAAAGCACTGAAGTTTATGCCCGAGGCTTGATTGTTAGTTCTCACAAATCATTATGCTAATATATTACAGAACTTGCATTGCTGCTTGTAAAATGCTCATTTAAGTAACTTTTCAAATCCTTTCTTTAAGTTTGTGTGTTAGGTAGGAATTTACTTGTGTTTGTTGACATGTATGTACAGACATCTAGTCAAACATCAGATCCATCTTCTGCTTTTATCAGAATAACTTCTTTTGTGTTTCTATTCATGTTTTCTGTTCCTTTTTTCTTTGGTTCCAAGCTCTCAGGAGTAATTGTTTTCAGGAAAATACATAACTTAAAAAATTGAGTAATCTGTGCTGGCCAAACTTGAATGAATGAGTGCATAGGCAGCTAAAAATCTCTGGGTGACCTTTGTAAGTCGATGTCTAAATAGTTTATAGCTGCCTTGCAGATTTGTTTTGCAAATGTTGACAATCATCATATTTTTCTCTCCACAAAAATGAATTTAGAAAAGCTGCTTATCTTGAAAAATGAAATGTGCTCTTTTTTCTGTTACTTGCACTGAAAAGTGTTAAGAAATACTATTTTTCTTCCCAACTGTGTTTTGAACATAAGGTTCTTCAGACATCAGACTGAATAATTAGTGCTTTTTTTTTCTTGTAACACTTCCTGAAAAAAATATTTTCTGAAAGTTGAAATAAAGCAGAAAAATAGAGAAAAATATTGTTGGGATCTTTTAGAATGTGCTGTTTTCTCTCATACACTGACAAAAACGTTACCAGTTTTGTTTTCTAAGACTATTGACTAATTTTTTTTAAACTGAAGCAGAAAATGTTTGGCATTTCCAAGTGAAGTGTTCTATTTCCCAGTTTTCATGCTTTTTGAAAAAGGTTCTTTTTTTTTTTATCTGTATATTCCATTTTGCTGAGCTTTTTATTTTTGAATATGTATCTGGGATCTGCCTTTCTTGAATTGCACAGAGACAAATTTTATGGTGTGAAGTTTGATGTGTGCCTTAGGTTTTCAGATTTGCAGCAACTTGAAACCTTGTGCAGTCTCATACTGAGAGTCTTGCCCTGCTAACAGTTCACTGAGGCAAGACTACTGAATACAGCAGGGCTGCTCATGTTTGTGTCTTTTGGAAGGAGTTTTGTGATGAGTTACCACTACAGCTTGCTGATAATGAAAGGAGCAGTGTCTTCCTTTTGCCTCTGGGAGTGTCCTTCCCTCCCTGCATGGTGGCCAGCTCTGAGATAAACTGGAGGACCCAGGCTTGTCCAAAAAGTGGTTTTGGTTGCTTGGTGTAAGCTGCCTTAGCCAAGGGAGGAGGACCAGTTCTTCAAGGAAGCAGCCAGGGATGTGGGTGAAAGAACAGACACCCTATTTTTGGTGGTAGCATTCTCTTTAGATTCAGCTATAACCTGTAAGTTCATTCTTGATGGTTTATGGATCTGGTATAAGTTGGCTGTTGTCTGGAATCGTTAAATGACTTAATAGCACCTTTTCATGGGGTGCTTGTGGAGGAGACGTATCCTGCTGGTATTTAGAAACTGGCGTTCAAAAAAGTTACTGGGAACTGTGAGCTCACTGCCCTTTTGAGCCTTTCCAAATGTTCTTTTTAATTCTTAAATATAAATCCCTATAATGAAAGATGAATCATATATTTATGTAATACGAATTACAGAGTTTAGCTTTTATTCCAAGAGGACTAACAAAAGGAAATTCACCATAATATACAAAAACACAGAGAACATTTGTATTAATCTACAATGGAGTGCTTGCAGGTCAGAAGTAATGGGTTAAAGCATGTAAAACCATTTTTAAGAAGGTTATAGGTAAAAGATGAACTTGCTGGTTCTGTGTACAGTTACTTGTCGAGAAAAATGCTGCAACAGGTGCAAACATAAGCTGCCAATATATTCTACTGCACTACATTTTGAGGTTCTAAAAATACCTACAGATAACCATCTCTCAAACTCTTTGAGTTTGTTCTAGCGTTTTCAGTTTATTTGCAGCCCTGAAAGAACTGTCAATATCTCATGGTTGTTCCACTTCATATTTCTATTTTGGTATTTAGATCTCAAGAGACTCCTATAGATGGGCAGCCTCCAGCGTTGCCACCCAAACAATTTAAAAAGAACAGTTGGAACCAAATTCATCATTCACACTCACAGCAAGAACTGGATAACCATATTAATGAAACTTTTGATGTTCCTGCATCACCTGAAAAATCCACCGTAAGTTTTTTGATCCAGTTGAACCATTCTGCTTTTTATCAGAATGATGGTCCTATTGTACATGGGCTTGGTTCTGAGGCATTTCAGAGCTGCTGTGTTTGTGCATTACATTGCAGCACTACTGTCCCTTCACTGGCTCCTGCTGGTTTGACTCTAGCTGCTGGAGAAGTGCTTTGTCAGTTGATAACAAATCACTACATTGGGATGGTTTTGCACACCTTTTGAGCATTAGCTTTTCAGCACATGCAGAAATTTCTGCCTAACCTCTTCTTTGAGAAGCCATTTGCCAAAAATTTTAAAGACATTGCAGGTGTTTAATCTAGCTTTAGCTAAAAAGCTAAACTTGAAAATGCCTACCAGCTTCTAAAGCAGTTTTATCAGGGGAAGCTTCTTGAGTCTGTGGTTGCATTTCTCATCAGAATTTCCAAGAAAGAGAGTATCTAGAGGCCTGTGATAGCAAATACAAAAATATCACCAGTTCTTTTTCCATAATCAAGCATGTGTGAGATGAGTAAGATAGTCAGTTGATTGTCTGACTGAGGAGAGATCTCCCTGATCACTTTTGTGGTTTTTGTCCTTCCAGAAGTTTTCCAGTGGTTCTAGATGTTATACCAATGTGAACAGTAAATAGAACAAGAAATGTGTTGGAGGATGGGGAAACATCCAGATGTAGCAAATACTGTGTAAACAGTTTTGTCAGCCTCAGGCATTCAAAATTGAGTCACCTCCCCAAACTGATATTTAGAAATGCCTTAGTTTGGTTTTTTTGCATCCTGAACTGTAAACCTCTGGAGTTCTGATCTCTCAGGCCTTACAACAAAGTTAAGATTTCCATAAAGCCCCTGTTTCATTTCATAGCTGGGGTTCTAATAAAAGACTAAAGAGTGAGAGTTTTGAGTGTTTTGGGAATGTTGTAAAATTTTTTTGTTGTAATTAAATAATGAAACAGAATTTGTAACAGCTTTGTCTTCAGGCAGTGCTTACCTGAGTCACATTAAAGTACTGTTGCTTTGAAAGATAACACTACTTTAGTCATCAAGTTTTTCTGCCCTGTATTCAGTTATCTTTACCAAATTGACAAAAATAACTTTCACTTGTTTTTTTAACTCCTTTTAGTTCTGCAAAACCAACACAGCTGTGTGAATGAGTTGGTTTTTTCTCTGTGCATTGTCAGTGTGATTGTTTGCTGTGCTGCAGTGGGACACATTTATGCAGGCTCGCTGAAGGCAGCTCACTGTTGTAATTGAACATCTAATTTGGTCTGCCGATGACTTTTTATTTTGGGGATTGCAGAAGAAGGAACATAGCATGACTGAAATTTTTGGAATGTTGCTTTGTTTCAAAATTGCTTTTTCTGACCAGAATCCAGGTTCCTGCGCTGCTACAGTCTTTTGCTGTTCCATCTCAAATATTTTAGAGAGTACCCCTCACCATTTTGACTTCATAAAACTTTTGAATTTTCTTTGTTGCATGTATGGAGGGTCTATGCTGAAAGGTAGTAGGACACATATGGGAATGACAACTTTTTACTCCATCTGCAATCCCCAAGTGTCCAGTCTGAGAATGTCAGAAGTATTTGAAAGTACTTGAAAACAGGTGTGGTCAAAATCCCTTCAGTCAGACACATTAAGGATGGCATACAGTCCTCTCTGCATACTTGCATTATAAACTTCTGCTCAAAATAGCATCTTAAAGCAGGAAATTAGCATTTCCTTTCTGTCTGGGGAATGCAGGGGCACAAAAACTGCCAAATGCTGCAGGTGAGCACTTGGTAGATGTTCATTCTGTCTATCTCCCACACCAGTAAGCATAGGCTGAAGTGATTGGCATATGATCAGGCTTCCTAATGCCCTTCCTTTTCATTAATATCTCTTGTGCCATTACTTTCCCAAATTTTTCACTCTTTCATTACTATGAATACATTTGGTGAATTTTGTTTTGTTTTAACCAAGAACAGAAGACACCTGCAGCTGAGTTAACTTCTAATGAGCCAGATTGTGCAGACTTCTTTAGCCTAGTGAAACTCCAGGTTCTGAACTTTCTAACATATAAAAGTACTTGCTTTTCTAAGTTCTTCGTTTATTTTTCTGAGTATGTGTCTTCTGCTTTGCTGTAACTAGTAACATTGAAAACTTTCTTGAAAAACATTTCTTTTTTTACTTTGCACTCTCACTGTAGGAACTATGGAAATGCTAGCTAATGTTCAGTCTGTGAAATAAATGTAGATGGGAGCCAGCTAAAAATCACTTCAATGGCACTAAGTTGTTTTTTTTTCAGATTAAAGAGGTAGCTAATATTCCTGAGTTTATTGGCATCTCCTTTAACAGTGTTGTTGTCATCCCAATAAAACCAAGAAGAAAGCAGCTAAAATTTTCAGAGGTGAATCAGTGCAGAGCATATGTCACACCACATAATCTACTAGACTGAAAATGGAGCAAGGGATAGGGAACCAGGATTTCCTTGCTTACTACTGGCATATTGCAGTTAAGAGAAACAAAAGGACAATTATCTTCCTTTTCATTGTAATGCATTCTTATTGCAGCTCTTCACTGTGGTCGTAATTAAAATAAATTTAAAATTAATTTAAGAAGTTTCCATTTAGTAAGCTATTTTTATTAGAGTTACGAAGCCAGTTAGTCTTTTCTAATATTCTTTCTTACTTTGAGCTTACTTTGACAAAACAGGCCTTTAAATTAGTTATGTCCAAGACTCTTAAATGTATAATTTTTCCCTTTTATGCAAACCCAAGATGTTTGTGTTCTTGCTTGATATTTTCTCAAGTGTCCAGGAGCAGTTATTTGATAAGGAAACTGCAGAATTATTAAATACAATATCCTCCAAATCTAACTGTGAACAAAATATATACTAATATAATATCACTTTTGTCCAATAGCCCAATGGTGGTGTCCCCCATGACAATCTTGTTATGATCAGAATGAAACCAGATGAAAACGGAAGGTTTGGCTTCAATGTAAAGGTAACAGTACATCTATTCCTTTTACGTTTATTAAGGTTCTTTTCTGACATTTGGGATTTCTCACTAATTTAATTTGTTTTTAAAGGGCGGATATGATCAGAAGATGCCGGTAATAGTGTCCAGGGTAGCTCCAGGAACACCTGTAAGTTATCAAAAAAGCAGACTTGGTAGCAATATCTGTGTATCTTGAAGGATGTACTGAAAATTATAAATTGTTTTCTAGCTGACTATGAAAATTAGGTTTTGCTATAAGGTTACCAGAACAAAGCAAATTACATGCACTAAAAATTTGGTGGGGCTGTATAACATATTTTTAAAATATGTTAAATCTTTAAAAGTATGTCAAATCTTTAAATATGTCAATCTTTAAAAGTATTTTTTCCCTGCTGAAACAAAGTTTAATTTCTGAAAATTACAAGGCATTACAGATGCTCAGTATGTACTGGTACTTAAGCTGTTCCATCCTAAAAATACTTTTACTTTATTGCTTTTTTTAGATATAGACATTCAGTAATTTCACATAAATTACATATTGAAAGAGTGTTAAAAATAACTAAAATAGCAAATGTCTTACTTCAGTGACAGATGTAGCTGAGTAAAGCCAACATGTAGATTAAAACCAGACATTATGAATCATTCATCAGGTCTGATTGTGTGTTGTTACTGATGTTTAGTGACTATAAGAGTGTCTTCAAACTAGGCACAATATTTGTCAATTTATTGCCAGAAATCCTGACCTGGTATTCAGCTGACTGGAGTCAGCTCTGTCAATAGGTGTTAGAGTGGAGTTAACCATTTATTTGCCCTTTTTTTTTTTTTTTTTTTTTATTCTTTGAAAATATTGAAATGTTTGCTGAAATAATTCTTCATGTGTCTTGTTAATTATTATCCCTGAAATATTTAATAACATGAATAGTTTTGGCTTTAAAAATTCACTCTGTAGGGAGAAGATAGTTGGTGATGGCTTGAGCTCTTTCTTTTCTGCAGTGATGTTTAGAACATGGTTATAATAACACTTTTTATCACCTGATTCCTCTCCCTGGGATTACTGGGAGTTGTGCATTGTTTTTTGCTATTACCACTGCAGTATTTCAGACCTGAAGCATTTAAGCCTGTGAAATTGATTTGGACACGGTTTTGCCATGTTTCTCCCCTCCCTGCTAAGATAAAAACATCCTGCTTTTTATTTGCCTGTACAAAGGGTGATTCAAACAGAGGAGCTTTCTGCATCAGCTGAGGGGTAGAGTAACAGCTGCTGAAAGACACATTACAGTGCCAGTCACCTCCCAGCTGCAAATGGGAATGGCACTGCCTGTGGATTGTGTAACTCTTGGATTTATCATTTAAATACAGTGCAGCAGCCATAGCAACAGGGCTGTTAGGATTGGAGAGCCCAAGTATAGTTACTTTAAGTTGTTATTTTGAGGTAAGAAATTGGTAATGGCTTGTGTTACAGATGGTTTTGGTTTTTTCCCTCAACCTTGCAGGCTGATCTGTGTGTCCCTCGTTTGAATGAAGGGGACCAGGTTGTCCTGATTAATGGCAGGGACATAGCAGAGCATACCCACGACCAAGTTGTGATGTTTATTAAAGCCAGCTGTGAGAGACACTCAGGGGAACTGGTGCTCCTAGTTCGACCCAATGGTGAGTGGCTTGTGCATCATAATTAAAAATAAAAATCCACACCCTGCTCTCAGTTTCTAACCTCCATTTTGTGTCCTGGCATGGAAGGTGTAACCTGTAAGAAATAACTCCCTTCCCTGAAAAGGAATTGTCACAACAGAGTGTATCGATCCCATAATCTAAGGAGCTGTGTATAACTAAGTATTGCAAAATAATAAAGTCAGGCATAAAATATTTCTAACAGTGAGCTAATTTAAATTTTGTTCTCACTCTTATTGATAAAAATGTCCAGAAAGCTATATGGATATTGAATATATTTCATAAGGTTATTATTGTTCTCTTAAGGAAAATTTAGAACAAACACAAACAAAAAATCCCCTACCAAATACTCAGTGTTTGGGTGACATTGGAAGTCAGTACATACAAAATCCTTCCATATATTTTTAAATCAATCCAAAACCACTGGTAACATTTCTACTGAGGAGTCTTAGTAGAAGTGCTAAAATGTAGTCTAAGTAAAAGCTTATGTAGTGTATTCACAAAATACACTGTTGGAGCATAGCCAGCAGATGGGCCCTGGATTTAATTCTGCTGCACTTCCTAACTTACAGTGGAGTTGGAGAGGAAAAAGCAGAATGAAAAATATTGACGTTTAATTGGAATAATTGAAATTACTTTTGCAGAGTACCTCATTCACCTCATAATTTTTTTTCCCTTTTTCACTAATTTGCACTCCCCACTTACATGTGCTGTCATTCTGTGTATAAGTTCTCTTGCAGCTTTTGTGTGCTTACTTTCTTTTCAGACAAAATTATGAGCTTTGTTTGCACATTTTCTAAAACAAACTGTCTTTCCCTTTGCATGTTAATTACCTTTGTATTCTGGATAAAAACATGTGAGTTGTAGAAGTGAGGAGTTGCCAGTTTCCTTCTTTGTAGTGATGTAAAATAATTTAAAAATAGGCTTTTGAACAGCATATGTCTGTTATGTGTAGCAGAGGATGCATATAATTTCTGAACTTATAGGCAAGAAATCCATAGAGCATTGATAGCTTTATAATGCCATGTATCAAATGCAATTTTCTCAGGTGGTCTCCACATCTTGCCCTAATTACTGAAGCCTAAAATGAGTTCTGAGTGAATTGTAAGTAAAATATAAAGGCAGCTATAATGATATCAGAGGCATGGTGTGAGAATCTGAGATTTGAGAGTTACATCAGACAAGGCAGGGTATAATGTGAGTTTTGATCAAAATTTTAGCTGTTAGTGAGGGGCTTTCACTTAAAATTACTATTACACTAAAGAAAAAAATAGTTTTGTCATGGATTATAATGATCAGTGAAGGCTCTCTGTCCTTGCTGATGGGGACTAAAATCAATGTGCTAATAAGTGTGGATTTTTCTACAGGAGAAATGTGGTAGTTTTGCTATTTTAAATAAATAACTTATAGCTAACTTTAGTCAAACAGCATCTTCAGAGCATTCATACCTTTTCTTGTTGTAGCTGTCTACGATGTTGTGGAAGAGAAGCTGGAGAGTGAGCCTGATTTTCAGTACATCCCTGAGAAATCTCCCCTTGATGGTGTCCATCAAGATGATAATGCTCTGAGGGAGTCCATGATTCAGTTAGCAGAGGGGCTTATCACTGGAACTGTCCTGGCTCAGTTTGATGTGAGTACTGAATTGCCTGGAGCTCGGGGCAAGTTCCACCTCTTTTGGGACAGCAATTATTTTTAAATGAAGCAGATTTCAGTTAAATTTCAGTACAGTCAGCATTCTTTGGGAAAACAATTGCCTTACATTCTCAAAAGAAAAATAACCAAGGGAAAAAAATCAATCCTGTATTGTATGTGCAAATTAAGAACACCTAATCCTGGGTTTTAGTTTTATAAATAGTTTTATTGATTACTTACACTTCTTGTGATTATCAGGGACATGCTAATAAAATACTTTCATAAAGATGAAGGCTGAAGAATGTCTACCAAAATATGTGTTCTGTACTCAGGCCTTCATTCCATACCTAAGTTGCTGTAGAAACTGAATGACACTGACATTCTATAGGCATTCTTGATGAGGGAAGGTGAAATAACCAATGGAAAATACTGCCCTAATGTTAAAGGCTAATGTAACTGTGTTTTTAATAAATGGTTGATTTTTACTGACATATTTCAGAACAGTGGTGCATTTTCTGTGGGGCATTAAGCTGCTGATAGCCATGGTCTTTCTTCAGCACTGACTTGGTGATATCCCTCTTAAATGCATGAGATCAAGTGGCTTAAAGCAGGAAAGTGTAGGTTTGTAAAACACAGCAGGGCAAATTCTGTGAATTCCTCACCAAATGAGACCTAGCATTGTATTTTGCAACATATATATATAAAATACATTTTATATACTATTCTTTAAGAACTTTGGTAAAATTTCCTTTTATATTTAGAAAGAGCAGATTTTTTTTTCTAAATTATTAAGAATTCTGCGTTAATACAAGTTTTATTCTCCCTAGCAGGTTCAATGTGTAAAAGTTTTTTAAACTGCTTTTTTTGAACCTGGATCGTTTCACTGATGTTTTTTGTAGCACAAGGGTTGTGGCAATGCATGACTAAGGCATGAAAGGGCAGGAACCTCTCAAAAGCAATTTTGTACAGGAAAAG
Source organism: Ammospiza caudacuta (assembly GCF_027887145.1). NCBI lineage: Eukaryota > Metazoa > Chordata > Aves > Passeriformes > Passerellidae > Ammospiza > Ammospiza caudacuta. The sequence goes on from NC_080600.1 coordinate 31,881,904, forward strand.
AGCAAAGTAACCAGGATTTGCTCTAAAGTTATTGGAATACAGAAGGACATCTGGGGAAAAAACCAAAAATTCTGACTGAAAGGAGTGCAATGTAGTTTGATGCCTATACACAACATAATCTGCTTGTCCCAAATGATCAAGTGGGATGTCCATATCAGTGAGTTCACTTACCACTATACAATACTAGTTTTTCTCTGGATTAATGTTCTAGTGGAAGATTGAAATTTAATGTTCATTTTGTCTTTAACCAAGTTTTGGCTACATCTTGGTCATTTTCAGTGATCCCAGAGCATAACTAAATTTATAGTGCTTTATTTTTAAATGTGTTTTCATGTTTGTGGAAACTACTGTTGCTCCATAGTGTATGTCCTAAAAAGCACCTCTTTTTAGAGCAAATTCTCTTTAGGCAAATAATGTAATAATGAGACTGTTGCATTTATTATGTTCTGACCATCAGCTTTGTCTTTTAGCAATTGTATAGGAAAAAGCCTGGAATGACAATGTCTTGTGCCAGATTACCTCAAAACATTTCCAAAAATAGATACAGAGACATTTCGCCTTGTAAGTATTGCTATGTCTGTATGTGCTCTGAAAGTATTTTACTGTGCTTACTAAATTAGTAACATCTTCCTGAATTTTTTCTTCAGATGATGCTACACGGGTTATTTTAAAAAGTAATGAAGATTACATCAATGCAAATTATATAAATGTGAGTAGTATTTTTCAGAAGTGCTTCTGATATTAAGTAATTCTATAGTTTTTCAATGAAAAAATTAATTTTAAAAATCTTTTTTCATTAATCTAGTTCAGGCTGGAATACTAAGCCTCTAGTCAGGTGATTTGAAATTTCCTGTAGACAATTTCCTTCCTAATGTTTGGTGGCACATCTTTTCAGAAATGTTTAAAGTCTACCCCTGCATTTAATGTGAAAAAATGCAAACTGAAGCCAGCCCTCTCCAGAGCCATTAATTCTTCTTTTCTGATTACTTTCTTGACAGTTGTGTTCAACAACAGTAAAGGTTAATTTGGCATCAATTTCTTTTGCTTCTTATTTTTTTCATTGTTAGTAACAGAAAAATTACAGCTACTTACTGTAATGAAAAAAACTCCAGATATTAAATTCTGAGATCTGTCTTTTAAAACCTATTGTCAAAAAGCCACAGAGCAAGAAATAGTTGCACCTGAATTATTTGCCAACTGCTCTGTAATTTCTTTTTTCACCCATTAATCTTCATTGTGGCAACTACATGACTGTCAGTAAAGTGTAAAGTGTATTTGAATCTTTGTAGTAATTTGCATGTGAAACACTTAAAGAATTTTTATCTGTGCCAATTCATATTTGCTAGCCTGTAAGAAATAGAATTAATGTCATGGCTGCTTTTTTAAAAATCAGTTGCTAAACTGTAAATGTCTGATGCCTGACTTTTATTTGCTGTAGGAATTGAAATAATGACTTTGTCTTCTTTTAGATGGAAATCCCTTCTTCCACAATAATAAACCAGTACATTGCTTGCCAAGGTCCATTACCAAACACTTGTCCTGATTTCTGGCAGATGACTTGGGAGCAAGGCTCTTCCATGGTTGTGATGTTAACAACTCAAGTAGAACGGGGCAGAGTAAGTAAAACATTTCCTTAAATGCCACTTCCACAATCTTCTAAAAAACTGTTGGTGATTAGCCTTTAAAATATTAGAGGAATATATTGTGATGGCATATAATATGTCAAGGGGATAGTAGGAAGTAGTATTAAACTAGAAAAGTGTACGTAGAGTAGATATAAGGAAGAAATTTTTACAATGTGAGTGGTGAAATACTGGCACAAGTTGCCCAGAGGTGGTGAATGTTCATCTCTCTGACTGAAGGTCGTGTTGGATGGAGCTCAGAGTAACTCAGTCTAGTTGGAGAGCTCCCTGCTCACTGCAGGGGGCTGGACTGGATGGTCTTTAAAGGTCCATTCCAACCAGAACTGTTCTGTCAGTCTGTAACTGTTTTTCATAAGAACAGTGCATTCCTACTTCTTTTGCAATGATGAGTCTGAGATTTTAAACCTTCTGGAGTTCTTAATGCAGCCAATAGTTAAACTTTGTTCAGTCCTGAAATACACTTAACTCTTCATGTATTTCCTCAAATACTTTCAGTCTGCTTTGTTAGATTCCTTATTGTAAAGTAAAAAGCATCTAGAATTTAGCTTCATAGAACTTTTTTTCTCCAAACTTCAAATGAAGGAACTCCAAGAAGTTCCATCAGTTTTCATAGAATACTTCTTTGATATGTAGTGAGATTAATTTTTAATGCAGCCTAATACAGCTTTGTAGGGTTAATGTCCCATGCCTGGATGGGTGTCTTATCAAGGGTTTTCCTAAAACTTGAACTCTAAAATTTCCCATAAAATATTATTCTGTTATAAAGATTTGTTTAATCATGTGAAATAATCATTGCCCTTTAATTTGTATATGAAATGTGTTAAAATAGAATACCAGTAATAGAGTAATTAAGAGTTAAAATTAGTAAAAATAATTGTGTGTGGTGCTATAAAAGGCCTCAGGTGAATTTTTTTGGCTTGTTTGGTTTTGGTTTAAGCTGTAGTTTCTCCTTAATAACTTTGGATTTCATGCAGTTCTATCCTTTGGAGATAGGCAAAACAATCAGGTGTGGTCATACACAGTGTAATTCCTGAGTTACTTGGTTTAGTCTGGAGCATTCACAGTAGCACTGGCTGGTTAAGTGTGTGGACAGAAATGACTGTCTGCTATAATTCAGTGTAGTGGAATTCCTCCATATCAGGATTTCTTTTGAAGATGGATTTATAATGGGTTGTGGTTGTTCTGACCAGCTTGAATTGTAGTTAGCTGTCTGTATGTATTCTGACTTTTTAACAACCATATACTTGCTGTGAGGTCAGGACTCTATATAGAATTAAAATAATTGAAGGGAAGTTGCAGTGGTTTTAAACCATTTTTCAGTGACTCAATGTTTGCATGATGCTGCCTGCTCCCAAATAACCATGATTAGAGGGAATTTCAGTACAAGTGCCCTTTTACTTTGAGTTTTCTTTGCAGATCTGCTAAGAACAGACTTGCAATAGCAGTTCTCTGAGGTTCCCCCACCCCTTCAATAATGATATTTGTGGAGTTCTTTAGAGAGCTGCTTAATAATGAAATAAAAGGCCTTATCTGTCTTATACCCATAGGCAGACTCCCTGCTCTAAAGCTGATCATGAGGCTTCTGACATCACTATCCCACTGCATGCCGGGATGTCTCAGTGGAGCAGGAAGTCTGCAAATCTGGCTGCTCTTAAAGACTCGCCAGGTGGGTTGGAAATGCAAAAGCACACTTGAGCTGAAATGACCTCTGTCATTAGGCATTCAAACCATATTTCAGAAAATCACAGTGTTTGAAGTTTTCATTCACATTTGAGGACTTGATTGGGAGTCCCTGAAGTCCACCATCCTCATCCCCTTATTTTCTGCATTAGCTTAGCAACTTTTTTGTTGCGTATTTCCCTTTTTTTTTGTTTGTTCTTTTCCCATATAAGTGTTCTTTGAGAAGATCAGATTAGGATTCTGAAGGTCAGAAATATTTATAAAGCAGCATCTTTGTCAGTCAAGTGTTAAGATGGAATATTTATAGACAAAGTCTTAAAAAAATTGTAATGGATGTTAAAGGCAGCATCCATCTTCAATTAAACTAATGCAAGACCTGGTGCATGTGTCCTCTTGGAAAGAGAAACAGGAAATCTTTATGATACCCTATTTTATAAACAGTAATCAGGTAACAAAGTCTATTTGGTAAGTAATTAAATAGTGTTTACAAAATGATCAAAATAATCTGTAACAAATAAAGGTATAAAAACTAGAGGAAATGGAAATTATACACTGAATTTAAACACAGGCATCCTTAAAAATGTGTTGACCTTAGGTTAAATGCCATCAGTACTGGCCAGAGCCATCAGGAAGCTCATCATATGGGAATTTTCAGATTACCTGCCATTCAGAAGAAGGAAATCCTGCTTATGTCTTTCGAGAAATGACATTGACTAATCTGGAGGTAAAATCTTAATATATTTTCATGTATTATCCTTGGATACTACCTAAAACATGCATAGATTTTCTTTTCAACTTGGTGGCATATCCATATAAATGAGACTGTTTATTTCTAGAACCCTCTAGAAAACGAATTGTCATGTACTTTCCTAGGAGAAATTCTATCCATAAAATGATAACAAACTTTTCAAAAGTGAAAATATCACTGAGATTCATTTTTCATAATCATATTAATTGGACCACATGAAGGATATATCATTTATCCTAAAAGTTTTTATTGGAGTATTTCATAACCGGGCCAAAGAAAAAGAGTAATAAAAGAAGTTGAGAAACTTGTTATTCCCTTGATGTTTTCAGAACATGTGAGACATTAGAGGTGTTTCATCATCACACTGATGATGAAAAGTCTTTGTAGAGGCAAATAGTTCTTAATTCCATCTTGAACAGTACATGCTAGAAGATGGAAGATAAATCCTGCTGAAAGATGAATCTGGAGTGGTAACTACATGTAAACAAGGACCTTTTTGGACATGCATTGCACGATTGTCAGGGCATATGTAGTTTTCAGAGTCTTCCCAGCCAGCATTTCAATGTCAGAAATGTTTGGAAATGAGTATCTGGAATTTAGTTCACGTAGTTATTTCTCACTGCTTGAGTTGCCATTTGAGAAGCCAGTTTTATACAGCTGCCTTTTAGTCAATTTGCAGTTAAAATTCCTGCCCTGTGTCCTGTTGAGACAATTGCTCATCTGCTATCAGCCGTGGAATCTCTGTAAATGATTCAGTGCCTAAAGGCTATTTAAAGTGCAGTAGCTCCTCTTCTTTTGAAATTCGACTCCGGTTGCCCGGTCTGTCCCCTCCCCTAACCAGAGGCCGATTGATTACATTTGTGATACCACAGCAAGGGCCGCGAGGGAGGGGAAAACAGTGTCATTGTGCCTTGTAGGTGTAGGAGGCTCAGTTTAAGCCAACACACTGCTGCTGTTCACACAGGGTCTGAAGGAAAGCTTTTTTGTCTGATCTCCCCTCCTTACCCCACTTCTGTCATTTGATCTTGTAAGATGCTGTCTCGTTCTGTTAAATTTGGTTTGCTAAGAATATGACCACCTTCTTGTACATCTAGTGTTCAATTAGATTGCTGGTATCCTTTAACTGCTTTTCTATTACATGCTCTGTAATTTTTTTCACCTGTTGAAGATGAAAGCATTTGTGGATTTCCTATTTTACTTTTAAGGAAAAAAAAAAGTAATTGTAAAATCCAGGATGACTGATGGTTAGCTCTCACAAAGCACTGCTAGTTGCCTGAAGCCGCTTTGATTATGGGTACAAGTTGCTATCAATGTACTATTGATGTTTATATTATTGTTTTTGGTGCTTTTTAAAAATGGGACTTGAATTACCCTTGATGAAATTTCATGTTTCTGATTAGAAAGAGGAAAGCCGCCAGCTGACCCAAATCCAGTACATTGCATGGCCTGACCATGGGGTTCCTGACGATTCCAGCGATTTCCTCGATTTCGTGTGTCTCGTGCGAAAGAAGAGGGCTGGCAGAGAAGAACCTGTTGTTGTTCACTGCAGGTATCACATCTTTTTCCCATTTTATTAAATCATCAAAGGGAACTTTTTATCATCAAATAGCTGTTCTGTGCTTTGTTCCTGAAATAAGTATTTATTAGTATCTGCTGTGGGGATGACAGGAAAACTCAAACCTTGAAATAAAACAAATGTTTAATGTGGTAATCACATTTCAATAAGCAAGATTTTGAACAGCAACATGTGTTGATCTGTTCAGGCATTTTGCTGGGATGTTTTGGGTTTTTTTCCAATTTAAATGCTTGTGGTAACAATCTACATAATAATTCAGGGAAATGGCAAAAGATACTTGGTAACCATGAGGAATAGGTTCCTGTTCTACAAAGCTCTAGAGTAGTTGTGTTAATAATCCATAGTGGAAAATGTGGCTGGTTTATTAAAAGATCAATTAAAACATATTTTCTCTCAAATCTGCAGTCTTAGGCTATGTGGTATTTTGATGCTTACATTAAGATGAAACATTTTTCTCAACAGTTTACCTTTGTCATGAGTTAAAATAGCTGTTGTTTAGATCTTTACATACACATGAAACGTAATTTTTCTTTTCCTTGTGCAATACTTTGTTATAGCATCCTCCATTCCTTTAGTGAATTTCAAGACCTTAATCATTTTAAAATACCTGATTGGCAAACTAGAATAATACCAGTTGTTTTCAAATGAACATGTGCTATCACAATTCCTGGGGAGCAGTTCTGTGAATATTTGACCTCTCAATTCTGAATACTCCCCAAAGAGTCAGTGTAACTGAGCCAGGCATATATCGTTCTTTTCAGAGAGAAGCTGAGAAGTGTTAGGGATAAAACAAATTTGACGACTACAAGTAAACTGGACATTTATTGAAGGAGATGAAAGAAAAAGAAAAATACACCTTGTGTATCAGAAATTGTATTTCATTAGTTCTGCTCTCAAATTCTGTTTTATGCAGGTCAGGGTGAATCTGACTAGGGAAACTAGTACCAGAATGCCAGTGTCTTAACTGGTACTGCTTCTCAGCTTCCATTATTAATATACTTCTGGTTAATATGGTTGTGCAAAGATGGTGAAAATGGCAGCCAAATACACCCTCTATGTTATAAAAAGTGCAGAAACACTGGAAAAACAACATTGGAGAGTAGGAACAGTTTCATTCATCTCAAGGAGGCACAAGTTCAGCTCCAAACTGATAATTTCAATGTGCAATTGAAGCTTTATGAAAAATTTATGTTTCACAGAAGAAAAGAGATGGATTATCACAGTTGAACATAATTTACTTAATTGGCCCAACTTGGTGGCTGTTGGGAAGTATAACCAAATTCCAGCAGGGAGTCAAGCAGAAGGAGCCCAGGTGTTCCTCCATATGGTGCACGCACTCTATTTTTAACATCTCTTCAGTATAATGGGACAGGGCATTAGTGCAACAACATTTGTTTTCAGGACTAAGCCACCAACTTTAGTGTGAGGAATCCAAGTAGCCAATAGAAAATTATTTTATTTTGTACAATAATAATAATAATGTGAAAACAAAATGGTCCATACCTATAGAGATTATAAAGCAACCAATACCTTAAGGAGTTGGAAAGGTTTTTGTTACATTGAGCTGCATAAACCACTAGTTTCTGATGTTGTATCATGTGGTTATTTTTATCTTTACAAACTCTTACTAGTTTTGTTGAACAGTTTCTAATTCTTGTTCTAGATGAGATAGGAACCACCCATCTTGTCCATGCCTTTCATGATTTTTATGCCTTGTCTCAGTGTTCTACTCCATCAGTCAGTGATTGCCTTTTCTAAGCTGAGGAGTCCTACCCTACCTTATGTTTGTCATAGGGGAATTATCACATTTTCCATCGTTGTTGCCCTCTGAATCTTTTGAAATTGTAAAATGAATCATTAGGTTCCTTGACAGTTACTGTTTGTTTGTGCCTGGATTTGATAAAGCATTCTGCATTTAAGTTCTGTACATATAAATTCTAGAAATATAAATATTACTGAATCATTTTATATAACCAGCACATGTACAGCTTGTCTTAAAATTCTTATGGCATCACTGAAATATAGAGTAGCTTTAATGCCACCTCCTGGACAAAGATTCAAATAGTAGTTTAGCCAGACTTATTTTGAAGTCACTCTTTAAAATCAGAACAAGTGACTTCCAAAGTTTGAAATGATTATATTAATCACTTTAGATCCAAATAATTTGATTTATTGTATGAGTTAGGATAATGCTGGCATTTCAAAATATGTATTTGTTCCTGTATTCCAGTATGGGGAAACATTTGTTGTCCATTTCAAAAATGCAACATTAATTGAAAGATTTGAAACTGTTCATTGAATTCAAGGCTAAATATTCAGTCTTCAAGGCCCGCCATTTCTGGAAAAGCCTAGGTGTACATAAAACAAAGTAGATGAATCTTTAAGGACAACATATTTTTCTGTAAGCTCTCTTGATAATTTTTCCATTCTGAGATGTGTATGTTATGGTACTTCCTTGTCTTGAAAGGGATTGCTATCATGTATTCCTTTTAATAACAAGAAAACAATCCTTATTGTCAGCCTACAGAGGTTTCTAGTAATTGTTGTTTTACTTGGAAATAGGAAGGTATGCATTGCTTGAAGGACATGAATCTGATTTTATTGGCCCAACATTGCAGAAATCATTTCAGCAATGGCCCAGCTGACACAAAGTGTCCAGCATGCACTGGTGTTTTGTTATCCCCTAGACGTCAGTGTGGTTTGTAACAGGATCCTACCAGACATCTCTGTCAGTTCAGCTCAGGGGAGTGGCTGGGTGAGGCACTTCCTCCTCCCAGGAGGGGCAGTTCTGGTGGGTACCTGATGGGCTTTGCTCTGTTCAGCCAGGACTGAGGCTGCTTCCAGACACAGGCACCAGTCCTGTCCCTGCCCCAGCAGTATGGGAGCCATAATGGGCAACCCTGAGAATCCAGGAGAAGGAAGATCTTTAAGTATGAGCTGTACTCCAGACACTTGGTTTCATTTTCCACTTTGTGTTTTTGTTGCTGTTGCAGTGCTGGGATTGGCCGGACAGGGGTTCTGATCACGATGGAGACAGCCATGTGTCTCATTGAGTGCAATCAGCCTGTTTATCCTCTGGATATTGTAAGAACCATGAGAGATCAAAGAGCCATGATGATCCAAACACCTGTGAGTATCATCCCTGCTGTTCTGGGCTGCAGAACAATGATTTCCTGTGATCCAGTCATACTGGATGGGATTTTAATGCACTTGTTGATCATAATGCAGAGATCACCTTTATCCAGTGCAGCTGTAGCCTTGGCTCCAAGTAAAAATAAATTCTTAAGGCTATTGGAAAGGAGCAATTCTTTAAATTTCTACAGAGAAAACTTGAAAAAAGGGCAGCAGCTGTTTCAGGGATACCTGGCAAATAATGACAAAAAGGTCAATTTTAAGCAGTGTAAAAATCACTCAGAGAAGAAAGAAGGAGCTTAATTCCAGTTGTTAAAAATGGGAGTAGTATAAAAGATAAACACAGAAAGAACCAAAGTATGCAAGAAAAAACTTTGGTGATAAAATTCAGTGATTTTATGATGCCTTAGTTGTAATGGAAACAAGCCTTAATTATGCTCTGTAAGTGACTTAAAGGGAAGTGTTCAGAGAAATAATATTTGTAAAAATCAGTGTGTTAAATCTAATGTGAGATGCATCAAAGCAATCCTAAGTAATTTTTTCTTTAGTCTAAAAAAAGTAACTTACTACAGGATTCTTTTGAGGGTTTCATACCTTAAGATACCAGAACTTATCATGCACCTGTAACGTTTAGGTTTTGTGAGATAATTCATGTATTATATTTCAGATTTGTGAGAGTTTTAGAACAGATTTAGAGACTTGTTATTCTATCAGTCAGGTATTGCTTATCTATAAAAGCAGTTTAGTGTAGTGTTTACATTTTTAGAAAGTACCTAAAAAGGGTGAAAAGTTTGAGTGGTGTTGCCTTTCAGAAAGAAAAAAAGAAGATTGGATTTTTGGTTGTTCCAAACTTCGGATAGTTGCAGGTTTTTTTATTTTTTTGAAAAAGTAATCATGAGTAATTGGTGTAGTTTTACTCACAGTATACAGCATTTAGAGAAAAAGCATCTTGAAGGAGAAAAGGCATTAGATCCAGTATTGAATCACAATTACTTGAAGGTAGTTGCTGTAGTAATTTTCATGTTCCCGCTGCTGTTCCTCGAATGAAATTTGAATAAATTTTTTTTTTCTTCAGAGAGTATTAAGGCTGACAAAAACTATGTATGTGTCTCCATTTCTAGTTCATCAGTCATTCAGTGCTGCTGAATTCGTGTTCCAGTACTCATGTTTCACTAAAAAGTTGTATTCAGGTAGCACAGGAAGGATGAGAAAGGTGATGATACATGAAAAATAGCAAAGGATGGCTCTTGCTGTTTGTGACAGCTCTTCAGGATGGATAGCTGTCTCTCTAACATATGTAGAGGGGGAGAAGGTGTTATTAGTAAAGGTAGGAGTTGCAGTGGTGAGAGGTTCTAACTGCATTTTTTCACAGTATGTGCTCAATATAATCTGGTGTAATATAATCTAGTTTCTTAATTTTTCTTAGAAAACAAAAAATGTCAAGGTTCAGTGAAAAGCGGGTGTTTAGTGCATCGGAGGGAGAAGCTCTAATAAAGCAGTCGCGGTTTTTTAGGTTCCATGCCCCTCCGCCGTTCCCGCTCCTCCCCCGGCGGCCCAGCCGGGCCCGCGTGTGCCGCGGTTCGCTCGCTGTCCGCGGGGGGGCGCTGTGCGCGGCCGCTCCGCCGCCCTCGGGCGCGCTGGGGACAAACGGGGATTTACCCCCAAGGAGAGAAATGAATGTTTCATATACACCCGGCAGGATGGCAAATGATCGCTCTAGTGCTAGATGTGTTCATAACCTCTCAAGATCTGACATCACTAACTGCTGCATAGACAGGGCTGTTCCACAGCACTGACAGTGCAGCTGTGCTGGAGTTGTAACCAGCATAGACTCGTTGTGCAGGATGCAGTGTGAGTTGTGGTGCTTTGCATTTATTTCAGTTTGTTTTCATTATATTCTAATTTGATTACTGTCGGGTTTTTTAACTCTTATTTGAATAAAACAAACTGTTAGTCCCCTCTGTGTATGCAGGTGCTAGACTTCAATGCCTTGAAGAGTTAGACATTATATAATGTTAAGAAACGGAAGGTTTGGGTTTTTAAAACATGAAACATTTCTTTTAAATCAGATTCTGACAGGGAGGTGCCAGTAACATGCCTGAGTTAATGTAAGTATGAAAAAGTGCTTTGAAACTATGGCTTCTAAATCCAATGGCATGGAAACCTCAGTGAAATTTCAGCAAGGAAATAAAGAGGAGAAAATTGCTAAATAGGTGATGTTGTAATAGTAATACTGGGGTTTTGGGTTATGACTTTCGGTATATATTTCAAAGGGCCATTCATCCTATTCTTCTGTTGAGAAACAAAATGCTTTCATCTAAAGTTCCTTTTGGATTATGTTTCCTAAACTAACTTTGAAACACAGTTCTTGGCCTGTCAAGAGAATGGGGTGGGGAAATCTTAGAGGCCTTTTGTGTTTCCAAATGACATTTTTCAATTACATTTCTTTTCAATTTACTGAATCTACTTTCCTTTTCAGAGTCAGTACAGATTTGTATGTGAAGCTATTTTGAAGGTGTATGAAGAAGGATTTATTAAACCTTTACAAGCATCACTGCATAAGTAAAGAGCAAAAAACCTATGATATCAATTGAGGAATCCTGTCCTCTATAATGAACTGGCAACATTCTTTGTGCCATAATACTGCTTGCAGGAAATTATAGTGAAGTACAGCAAAGAATTGACAAAGGACTTTGAAAACTTCAGCACTGTTGCACTTTACGTTGAAACAAAATCAGTCTCTGAAACTCTTCTAACCTTCATCTGTTTGAAGACTTTATTTTCGTGATTTGCTCCGAACAAACCATGGACTGAAAGAACTGATTGTGTTCAGGGTAATCGCTGATGTTTCATTGTAGTGCCATATACTGCGCTTCTGGTTGAATTGCTACAAACAAGGCTTGGAATTATTTCACTCTGTTTTACACCCATGTCTCTTAAAATGAAAAACAAATGAAAAAATACACTAAGCCATGGTCTTTTTCCAGTGCTAGGTTTATTTACTATGTACAGACTCTCACAGTTTTGTTTTTTACAACATTAGCAATATTGCCAATACTAGATAGATACACACTGCCTACTGATGCAGCACACTTTGTCCTACACCCTTACTAGAGACCAGCTGGTTGTTAGAGGAGAGCTGGCATCTGTTAACCCAGCAGTAGCTGCATAATGCCCACTTACCAGCATCTTGTACAAATAATAACAATAAAAAATTTAAAAACCAACACATAAATAAACAGCATTTCTTTGGCACAGCTCGTGTGTCATACACTGGTGTATTCTGATTTGTGTGACTTCAGATTATGTGATGGGAACTAGTGCATGCATTATGTCTTAACCCCTTAAGTGCCTTGAGACTTACAGCGTACATCCAGTGAGAGGCACTCATGATTCCATGGGGGTGGTATTGTCCTGTCATATTTATCTTAATGGGTTCAGATTTTTTAAATGGCCCTTGGTGCTTGAAGTATGTTACCACAAGGGGTCATGGAAATACCATTCCCTCTTTTGTTATACAAGTACCTGTGTGCTACTCTCTGTAGCAAAAGCACCTCTGCCAACTTACTGAATGAGCATTGTATGCTGCTGTGCTGTAATTATATCAAAAATCTGACACATTCCTTCATTCCTTCCAACTAGTAACTTACTAGCATCTTACTACAAAATGCTGATAGGTCATTAGAAGCTGATACCTTGTTTTATCCTTTTATTGAGAATAGCTGTTTTACTCGATTAGACATAACTCTTTAATAGCACTGATAATTAAGTTGAACTTACAATCAGATGTGACTTAATTCCATTACCTTCTAACTAACCTGTTCAGTCCTCATAGTTGATTTCAAGCCATGTTCGTACAGGTCTGCCTTTTATTTTATTTGTTTGGAGGGGAGAAGGGAGGAGAACACTATGAAGTTACCCCAGAACTTAATTTTAATTTCATAATGACCCCAGTCGCCTTCTGTTATGCTTGTGCAAAATTGTTCCAGTTGGTATGGGTTGCATCTTATTTAAGTAGGTAGAAGATTAGTAAGAAATGTCTGTCTGATACAGTATCTGAGCTCATTCTAAAGATGCATAAGTGTCCCCATTTTTAAATATTTTTCTAGTATAGGAGAAACCAAGTCAGAAGCAAGGTACCCAGTGTAATATACTGTAAGAAAAAAACAGTCACTTATTTGACTGCCCTCTGACAGCATAATTTTGTGCCCTCTATTTAAAAGTTTTAATTTATTGTATTGGTTTCCTGAAAATGTTTATCCATTAAATTTTGTTGTAAGCTATATATATAGCATAGAATTTAAATGGAAAATTCTACGCTACATAATTTTTAACTATTGAAGAATTATATTGTATAATATACTTTGTTCTATGGACATTTGAAACAGATCAGCTATGAACTATTAAATGAAAAGGGATTCAGGCAATGTGAAATCCTGGCTTATGACTTAGTAATGAACAAGAACTACAATGCCAAATGAAAGAGAGTTTTAAATATTTTTCGAAAACAAAATAATATTAGGAGGGCTGTGGCCCTGTTACTTATATTTCTAGATTTGATGCTGAAGTCAATGTTATCCCTCAGTGAAAAATAAATTTTACAAGAATCTCTGGATCTGAACTGAACTGAAAAAGAGTAATATGGTAGCTTTAATCTCAGTTATATTTTAAGCCATTTGCAACAAATAAAAATTCTTTTTCATAATTCTTTAACTTCCATATGATGAGGTCATTAGCTGAGTTACTGGCTAGTTAGAAGGTTATATTGAACTCAGCACTTAATGTCCAAAAAATAAAAAAAAAAAACAACATCCATTGTACTGAAAGAAATTTTCTTCATAATTAAGTTGTAAACAAAAATAGCATTTGCCCTGTTATCCTGAGGGAAAGCAGAAATGGAGTTTATGCAGCATAATATATCATTGGTATGTCACATATTTAAATATTCTTATGTAAAATTGCCATAGCAGTTCGAGTTCAAAAGTCCCATTTATACCACAATTAAGTGTGGGATATGTATTGGTCATCTGTCATTACTGTTTTGATTACAAACACAGGCAAGAATAATAGATCTCCTCAAAATTTTCCTCTGCACTGACTTGTAGTTTATTATCTTGCTGCACTGGGGAAAAAAATTGAAACAAAGTACCTATTCTTAATGAATTGGCCATTAGCAACTCAGTGGCTTTTGGCTGTTCCAAAGCCAGGATAAAGGTAACCAAAAACTGCTTGGGAAAGAGAATAGCACTGAAGCCTTTCTGCAGCATAAATCAGTCATTTAAATTTTTCTACCTGTTGTGGTATAAATGGCCTTTAAAATATTTTTATATGGCCAAAAAAAGCAAAACTGCTTAATATTTTACTTTGGGTTATGAAGATCTGTATCATCCTTAAGAGTTTTTTAAAGACGTTTTTGTATGTTTCATGCTGTACAAAACATGAATGTATCTTTCGGACATAATGACTTATAGACCTATATGTGATTGGTGTTATGACTGTTGGATTTTATGAATAATTATTTTCATACCATTTGATTAGGAAAAATGTTGGGTGGGTGTGGGAAAGAGTATGTTTCTAACACTTCCATGATGCAAATCCAGTTAAAGAAAAACAAAAGTAGTTTTCATTGTAAATAAGAGCAATATTATGACAAATTTGTGCCAATGTAAAATGTTAAGATTTTTGGTTTTACTTTTCGGTTCAGATTGAAAACTACCACTACCATCTCTTGTTTAAAATGGATTTGAAGGGGGTTTTTTAGTAGAAAGACATGGGGCTCTAATGGGGGCTTTAAGTGGTTTTTGGGAGCATTTTTTACTTTTGCTAAATATGAAATAAGATACAGGTGTTATTTAATAACCACCTACAGACTGTCAGCCAGTCCACTTTGAGAAATAGTGCATTAGATATCCCAGGTAACTGAGGGCTGAAAATTTCATTTATCCTGACCTTGGAAGCATTTGGTATTTTCAATCACTTGTAGGTCTTAAGCAGTAAAATATTGCTTTTATGCATTTTATTTTTATCTATTCTCTCCCCGTTACGAGAAAGAGAACACCTGGGGATTTTTCTCACTAGATTTAATGCTAGCTGACATTCCTTCCACATTTCTCTGTTAAATCTCAAAAGCTTATATGCCATAGAGATAAAGCAATAACACTTCTTCTAGAATATCTGATTACAGTCTGGCACACCATCTAGTACAGAAAGGGTGAGAAAGCAGTTGGGACATTAAGGAACATGAGGAGGTTGTTATGGAACTTGTGTAGTTGGCAACTTTCCGTGGAGACCTTCCAAAAAGCTTCATGGTACCTGTGGGAGGGCCAAAATGCAGCAGATGTGCTGCAGTTGTGCTACCCAGGGAAACAGGACGAAGGGAAGGTCTGGCACAGAGCTGTTGGAGCTCCAGGCATGCTGTGGAGCTGAATTATGTGATTTTTTATGCTTATGCAGTGTGTGCAGGTATGTGGGTGATATTTGGTGGCTCAGGGAATTAGCATGAGCATGAAAAGCTCTACAGATGCATCAAGCCAAGCAAAAGAAGGTTGTCCAGTACATATGCTGTATTTTGACTGTAGAGCCACTGTGCAGGCAATCAGCAAGCCCCTCAGCCCTGAGGATAAAAGGAGTGATTGGTTATGGTCCACATGAAAATTTTGCATATTTGGACTTCCACCAAGTAGAGGAATGATGTCCTCTACTATCAGTTGCAGTCTTTTTTGTAGCTCACATCTCAGGTCCCTAGTTAGCTGGGTTGGGTGTATTTGCCAATTTTAGTGTACCCATCTTTTGTCTTGAGACTGAAAAAGTTCTTTCCCATTGCTACTTGTAGTGCTAGGATCCAGTATGAAGATCTGGTAAAAACATATTCATTGATTAACTGTGGATCTTGCACGAATATGCAGGTATTTATAATTAGTGGTGATTTGGAAGCTGTTAGAAGGAGGAAATGGTTGGTTTGTTTCAGTGTAACTGTTTTGTCCAGTCTCTGTTATCCCACTGCACTTAGTCGCTTGTTTGTTTAGAAGTTTGCAAAGAAGGCCAGTTCCTTATCACTGGATTTTACCTCTGTGCTTGTTACTCCCACAGATGTCTGTCTTTTCATAGGACTTCTCCTGCTACAAGTTTTGATCTGGTGCATAAGCTGTAAGTTCTGGCTATTGGCTTTGGCATGTTTTGCTGATTGAGATTTCAATGGTAAAAAGGAGACATTAGCAACTTTCTCAAAAAAAAGCTGAAATATTCCATTTTTAAAATTTAGACATTTTGATTAGTAGCCTTATTTGAAAAAGCCACTAAAATGTCTGATTCTAGTCTGCTGTAGGAAGAATGATGGTTCACAGACTGGCTGGCAGCTTGTTAGTTGTGGTATTTCATATTTAGCAAGCTTACACATTTTAAAGGATAATTTTTTTCAAAGTGTTTTGATGTTTGAATAGTAGCACTTTATGTCATGCTTACTACTGACTGAACTATTGGACAAAATAAATTGGGTTTGGAGAGAGATGCTTAATGGGTTTCTGTACAGAGATGATTTGGCTTACACCCTGGTACGAATGCTTGCTATTGTTGCAGCCATTTCTTGTTGATTGTTCACGTGTTTCTGAGGGATTTTCAGAAAATAGATATTAATAAGATAATTCTATCATCTCAATTTTCCTGTCTTAATACAAATATGACGCCTACATTTGGGAAAAAAAAAAAACAAAAAAGGAAAAAAAAGGTGCAAATAGAATCTTACAGGGTACTTGTAAATTTATGTGATCTCTCTCATCTAGCTGCAAATTAGCTATGTTTACTGTAAATGTTTCTGCTAAGCATTATTTTTAACATTAGATCAATTACCTGGAAATCAGTATTCTTTTTTTTTTTTTTACTTAACTTATTTGAATTTTGATAACTAAAGATAATGCACAACAAAGTTTAAGGAAGTTGTCACCCTTTTGCACCTAGGCCAGGGGCCTGAGACATGAGTGAGAGGGTTAAACAGTTTATGTTAAGCTGTTTTGTTTAACTAGAATATATCCACGAGGACTAGACTGTAAATGATCCAATGCAATTATCTCAGTACATTGGGGCACCACAGTAACAACCCATAATAATGTTACAGGAAAATTAAGGTAAGAGAGTGAAGGTTTTATCTTATCCAGTGTATCCAGATTTGTTTTCCATTTGGTTTGCTTCATTTACCAGTGATCCCATTTTAACCAGTCAATTTGGCAGGGCTGTTTGTGTAAGGTTTGGGGTTTTTTTTCTGTAACAGGTGCTATACTATGTGTAAATACAAAGGGAAGAGTACTATTTAGTTCCATCATTAACAATCAGACGGTGGCAATATTTTTGCCAGTTACTTCTGGTAATTAATTTGCATTTCCAGCTGTGGATTTCAGTTGTCAGATTTCATCTCAGTTTCATACTGCTGAATGATGGACTGCAAGTGTGGAGTAAATCATCTCAGAGTTGAACAGCTCTTGCATTGTTTAGACTAACTCTTGTGTATCTTTATTAATACTGGGGGGATGCAAAGGCTCTTCCCATAAGTAGACTTCTGCCTATAAATTTGTTTAAAAGCACATGAGGGGGAGGGAAAAAACAAACCAACAACCTAAATGCATCATCTTGGCTTAGCAGCCAGGGGGGTTGATGGAAAACGATGGAAACTTGAAATTGGTCAACACTGGACAATGTGAAAATAAATTCAGCTTTTGTCACTGCAGCTACTGTATGCTTTAAAGGGCCTTATGTATTTGTCCTCATTTTGATAAAATTAAAATTCTTGCCATTAAAATTATACACTAACTTCTACCGAAAACCAGCAGTTCCCAGGATAAATATGCTAATTAACATTTAACAAGTCTTGTTTTAATCTTAAGTAAAATTTCATTCTATTATGTGAAAAAATGCTGTTATGCATATTTTGTGGATATATTTAATTTCAGTTGACAAATAGTTGTCTAGGTACAGACTTGAAAATATATATATAGTTTACTTGTGGATCTTAATTGTTTAATTGCAAAATAAAGATGTGCTTTAGTAATTTAAAGTTTAATTTTTTGCGATTTTCTTGCTACTGTACACACGGTTTTGCTGTGCCACATTTCTTTGTGTCTGGTGCCAGATAATGTTCGCCTTGTATTTTCCTTCTTGACATTGTATAACATAAATACACCCTGTGGATTGTGCATTAGAAGAGGTTGCAAACTATCAGGAATTAAGTTGCTCAGTTAAAGCATCAGCCCAAGTTTTTGCCTGAAAATATGTAAATACTGCAAGATCTGCTCTAATGGAAAAATAACTTTTAAATTACCTTTTATGCAGTGAGTGTATTTGAGATAGTGTTCAGCAGAGATGATAATCTGATCAAAAAGCTGAGGGTATGATAAACACTGGTGTGAAGAACAAAAACTCCAGATGGAAGCTTGTGATGAAATATTTGCTGCCACAAAGTGAGGGGATGTTCAAAACAAAAGTGGGTAAAGATAATGAAAGGACTTAGGACACAAAACAAAATTCTCGGGAGGGATGTGTGTCTGAGACCCCTGTATGTTCTTAATTCCACTGATAAATACAGGACTTTAAAGTGAGGACAGGGTGTTTGGATTTGAAGTACAAAAATATGAACCAGTGGGAAAGCACTTTAAGGACAAAAACAGATGTAAGAAGAGGTTTTTCAATAGGAGGAGATTTGTTTAAACTGGAATAGGAAGACTGGATATAAGACAAGTAGCAGATAACACAGCTGAATGTGTACTGTGCACACTTGGACTGTATCTGAGTAGCAAAGAGGGAGGAAGGAGCAGACTGTAATTACAGGAAGAGTAGCAAGAGGGTGGTGTGAAGTAGAAATTGCAAAAATGAGCAACTGAGTCATTGTGTCACTAAAGCTACAGGAAGGACATAACCTTTGTGAATGGCTGGAAAGAAGTTCAATTTGAGGAATAGTTGAAGATGGTTAGAGCATTTAGGGACAACGTCCAAGAATCAGGGAATTCCCTACAATTCTTGGTCATGTAAGAGAATGTGAACTGCTGTAGACTCAGTAGGCAGGAGACTCCCATTTACCTGGCAGATCTCCACTACCAACTAAGCATCTTTGATATGCAAACCATTGGTTAGTTGATCTGAGAATTCATCAGATATCTGCAAACCCTCAAGATAAATTATTTTTCCACATTAAATATAGTAAGATTTTGTATGGTTTCTTTGGGAACTTTATTGCAAGCTCCCACAGGTATTTCATGATAGGCTACTGAGAACAAGCATAGTCCCTGCTCCTCTGATAAAAAGTAAATATCTAAATTCTCCCCCGTTTTGTAATCCACTTTTCTGAATAAATAAACAGGCACATGAATGTGAATCTCACCTTTCCTCAGAGCTCGCTCTGCTCCTCCAAGCGGCAGGAGAGTGGCTGTCAACCTGTTACTTCGTCAGCAAATGGTGGGCAATTACCTGCCAGCTTTTTTAATTTTTCCCCCATTTAAGTAAATGACATCAAAGGAACTCGATGTATATTCAGGCACTGGAGCTGAGGTATTAATGAATGTGGGGTTCGTGATGCCAATTCCACTGCCTGGCAGGGACTGACTGGTGTCAGCCCGCGATTCAGAGCTGAGCATAAAAAATGTTGTGTTATCTTTAGCCCAATATCTGCTCTCCCAGGCTATTAGATAGGCTGGAGTCGCAGTTATCCCGGGATTTTGAGGTGTCTGGAGCTCCTTTACGCCGAGCTTTGTCACTCTTAGCAGACATTACGCACGAAAAGTTTAATATTTCTTTTCCTCAAATACTGACTTGGACACAAATATTTATGTAATAAAAAAGCAGAGTCTAGTGCAGCCCTCAGTAATTGCTGCCGAGGAGCGGGGCTGGTGCCCCGGGCTGGAGTGACTCGTTAGAAGAGCGATGGGAGCGCGGGGCACCGGCACAGGCTGTGCGGCTGCATTTTGTAGTCGCTTATTTCAGTGTATAAATATACACTGATTTAGTTATAGTAGTGAATAATATACAGTTAGTTCAGTGTATACATATTAACAGTGTTCGCTTGTAGACGGCTCTGCTTGATTTAATACACTGCTACTGCTGCTCTTTCAGGCACTGTTTAAAGATAAGACTTTCTTACAAATTTTATGGTTTAAGCGCGCGTTTACCTAAAGGTTCGAGCTACCGCTGGGCAGCCTAGGGCTGGTCACAGTCCTGGCCAAACCACCGAGGGGAAACCTCCACGCCTCATTAGCAAAAACTGCAGAACTTTTGGGAAATAGCCTGAACGCGTCCCGAAAGCTCAATCCCCAGGGCTGCCCCATCCCCGGGGTCGCCCCGCCGCCCCCGCTCCGCGGCCCCTCAGCCCGCTCCAGGCTCCGCGCTGCCGCCTCCACCCCCCCCGGTCAGCACGTGGTCGGCGCCGTGCCCCCCCCACCCCCCGCGGCGGCCCCTCCGCCGGGCGAAACCACCTGGCACGGGAGGGGGGCGCCCCTTCTCCACCGGGCCCCGCCCCGTTAAAGGGGCGATGGGCTCCCGGCGTGGCGGCAAGCAGAGTGTTCCTTGTCCCGTCCGGCTGCTGCCTTCCCTTCCCGCCGCCCTCCGCCTCTATTCCCGCGCCGCCATCGAGCAGGAGAGCACGGCCGGGGGAGCCGCCAGGTGAGTGAGGGCGGGGGGAGGAAATGGCCGGCGCGTCGCTGCCCGTTTAAGGGCCTCCCACGTCGCTCCGCCATGTCCGGCGGCCCGGCCGCTCCCGGGGCTCCCTCACCACCCCCTGCCCGCCCCCGGGGCCTGGAGGAGCCGCCGCGGGGACGCTCCCGCCGCCCCGCAGGTGAGCCCGGCAGGTGGGGCCGGAGCGGGGCCGCAGGGCCGGGGCGTTACGTAAGGGCGGGGGTCGGAGCGGGCGGGGAAGGCGCCCGGTGGGGTCGGGTCTCGTGTGGGGTCGCCCCTCAGGCTCGGGGCTGGCTCCCCACACAGCTCCGGGTGTGTGCCGGGAAGCGCCGTGCTCCAGGGGCTCTCGCCGGTCCTGCCGGAGCCATTCCTGCTGGGAGAGCTGGGAGCGCGGCTCTGAGGCGGGAAGGGTCGCTTATCGCTTGTTTTCGATGGGAGAGGTGGAGCTGTGAGCCGGGAGCGGAGCCGGTGGTATGTAGCGCTCAGTTGCCTCCCAGCTGTGCACGGTCACCGTCTCTGAGGAGCGCGCCGTGGCATTTGTGTTATTGAAAGATTGCGGAGAACAGAAGGTGATCTGCACGATCGCTGTGTTTTCCCTGAAGCGTAGTTTCGTGTATTCCCAAGAAGTCACCCAGCCGTCTTCAAAGTTCTGAGTTGGGGTTTTTTCAAAAGTCTTTTTCAAAGACTTTCACAGCCAAAGACTGTGGGTGTTTAAATAGAAGTGAAAATCTGTTTGATCCTTGACGTTTCTTTGTCAAAGTCTGGGATTCTCTAATAACTTTATTGCAGGTTTTGGTTTTTTTTTTTTTTTTTTTCTGACTCGGTTTGAGGTTTGTTTGTTTTGGTTTTGGGGTTTTTCTTCTGTAAAAAACTTAACCCTGTTCATTTTCTGTGTTGGATTTTGTAGCAAAGATGCTGAGCTTTTTCCGCCGCACGCTGGGCCGCCGGTCCATGCGAAAGCATGCGGAGAAGGAAAGGCTGAGAGAGGCCCAGAGGGCTGCAACCCACATCCCTGCAGCTGGGGACGCCAAATCCATCATCACCTGCCGAGTGGCGCTGCTGGACGGCACCGATGTCAGCGTGGACTTACCGGTATGAGCGATGCAAGTGGGTTTTTGAAATACACTTGGGTTGTGTTATTCTCATGTGGATTGCTATTTGCTGTTGGCAGTCGGCCCCGTGCCCTGATGTCCACTAAGTTGCTGCTCATGAAAAGGTTCTGAAAGAATTGTAAACTTTGGCACTCACTGAAATTCGAGAGTGTTTGCTGGATGTCGTCATGCCTTACACACTGAATGCCTTCTAATGTTTTAATGCAATTGTTGTGCCAGGGCATAACTTAGAGAGAGTAGCCTGTTTGGTGAATTGGGTTTTCTTTTTGGTGAGCTATCTGTTTTGACAAAAAATCTGGTGAAACTTGTTGAAGAGGGGGATGAGCAGAAGTACCAGCAGGAATTTCTGTGTGGGTTGGGTTTGGTTTGGTATTGTGTCAGAGGTGGATGCAGTTTTTAGCGCTAACTTGAGAGGGGAGGGGAAGAGGAAAAATCTGCTTCCTTCCCCTCCTCAGGGCTGATTATATAGTAGGGACTGTCTCATGGCATAGTGCTTTATTCCCAGTGAGGTGTTAGCCACTGTTTTACATTTCTAAAGCTTCCTTAATATGCACGTGCCTGTTCTGCTTGCCTAATTACATACCTGGTTTTGGCCAACAGGATGAGCAGTAGCACCAGAAGTGATGTGCTCTGTTTTTCTATTACCACGTGTTGTAGTTGTTTGTGACTTGTTTTAAGCTCACAGAGCTGAGCATTAGGAAGTTAGGAAGGTGTGGATCTGCGAGACCTGACTAGTTCCAGAGGATTTTGGCTGCAATCTCAGTTGTGCTGGTGTTGGAACTGCTGACTAGAAAGAAAAGCCATTTCAAGACTGGCAGCTCCACAGCTCTTTCTTCCCTTTATTTTTTAATCGTGCAGTGTTTAGGCAGTGCAAGGAAGTCAGCTTGATTGAGCAGTGCTGTTGACATAGCGGAAATAACTTGTGATATCCTGAACCTCAAATAATCTAGAGTTAGAGAAACACTTTGACATCTTTATTTGCAAAGTGACTGTACAGATAGGTGTTTATAGAGGGTGGTAAACTCAATTTGTACATCTCTGAAGCAATGTAATGAATATATCCAGTGGTGCTTAGTGCCTAGGATGTTTGATTTGAGGCCAGGAATGCCCACAAGCACTTAATAGCAAGAGTTAACACTTAAAAAGTGCTCAAGTTTAAATTGGTGTTTCTGCATGAGCAGAGCAGTAATCTTTGGAGCTGGAGCCAGCTCTGTAGGCAAATTCCTGGTGGCTCCAACAACATTTCTAAGGCTTTGAGAAGCATAAATTGAACCTGAAGAGGTGTCACAACCTGCCACCTGGCCTATAAATCTCAGGCCAGGGTGCAGTAGTAACTATTTACTTCTCTAAGAAACTCTTTTCACTCCAGATTTTTTTCTTTGAAAGCCAGCATAGATCCCTGACTGTGAACATCTGAGTTATGAGTAACAGTAACCAAATTGACGCAGCCAGATGTGGTAATTACAGTGCATCGTCAGTGCCTGACATGTACCAGTTTCTTCAGTGATTAAAGTACAATAAATTAAAAGTAAATTAAATGTTTCATTTCAGACTTCCTAGAGTGTTTATTCTTGTTTCTCCACTTGCATCATTCATATTTTGAGGTTGACTCTTGGAAAGAAAAAAGGGTAGGGAAGACAGGGGATGAAGTGGGGAAGGATACAAAATCCTGGCAAAACAACATCACTTTCTAAAATGTGAAGTTTAAATTAAAAATATATGTGGTTTTTTTTTTTTTCTTTTACAAAGATTTCTTTGAGAATTTTTGTGCTCTTTTAGCTAAGATCTTTTCCAGGACTGGTACTGTTACTTTGTTGGCAGTAAATTTGCTTTAAAATGAACTCTTTCTCTCAAAGAGGTGCCCCCTGCTCTGCCAGTTCGTTTGTGCACAGTTGCATTGTCTACCTAAGCACTGTGAAAATCTTTTATTAAAAAAATAAATAACAAAGCTTTTCTTAAGAATGAATCATTTAGCAAACAGGTTAGTTCACAGCCAGAGAAGGGGCTGTCTAGGCAGGGATGAATGCCATACCTTTTTAAATCCATGGCTACACAAATACTTTACAGTGGCATAAGCTGTTGCTGCCACAGGAAGAAAAGATGTTGCTTTCGTTATTGCGTTTGTCCTTGTTTTCTCATACCCCTTGGCAGAAGAAACAGCATTTTAGCAGCCAGGCAGTGAGCTAAGTCAAGAAAATGCTGTGGCTGAAAATAATCAGTATAATTTCGTTATGGAGTTTCCAGCTGGAGCGATTCTCCAATCTGGTTCCCCATGTGCCTCCCCAAATGTGGTGAAGAAGCAGTTAGAGGTGATACCAGGCTCAAGTTTGCTCAAAAAGCTGTTGAGCTCTATCCTATTTTTTACTGAGAAGAGTATTCTGCATTTCCAGTCACTGATAGAATTGAACCTGAGATTGCTGGATTTCTCCTTAATTAAAAAAAGAAAAAAGGAAAGGCAAAAACAACAGCAAGAAGCAACCACAAGGGACGTTGCTATGTAAGCCAAACACATTTGAGAATCATGAAGTAGCAAAGGCTGATATTTTATGAATATTGACAATGAGATGGAAGGGGCAGGTTGTAAATGATGCAGTTGAGATTTAACCTATTAGACACAGAGCCAGGATTTGAGCAGTAACTCTGCTTTTTGTCCACTGATCTTATCTTTGGTATCTGTCAAGCCACTTAATCTTTCTGCTTTCCTATGTCTTCTGTTGTTTTTAATTAGAAAAATGCCTGACGTGAACTTTTCACCAAAGCTGCAGTCATACACAGTACATAGACTGGATTCTTGCAAGAATCTACTCCTTTTGTAGCTATGTCAATGACTGAAGAATGTCAGCGTCATGTGTGCTATTTACTGACACCTTGGTATGTTCAAAATGGGAGGCATGAACTTAATGTGAGTTATCAGTGTTTTTTTGGGGCAGATTGAATGATGTCAGACTTCTTCTCACAGCTTCATATCAGATTTAAAGTTGCTTTTTGACCTGGTAGTTTTCCTCTTACCACTCTTTTGAAGCTTTGCATTCAGCCATTTTTACAGATTTATGTGCCTAGTGAAACACTAAGAAGCTTGTTACTTTGTTAATCTTTAAAAAGTTTTTATAAAATAGATGTTGTCTGTAAATGCTGCTGTGGATGTTGTTCGTTATACCTTCTGCTTTTCTGTTAACTTGAGTTCAGCTTGGAGAAAGGTCAGGTTGTGCATTTTCTTCCCATTGTTTAAGATCCGTGGGTGGAATGTTTACTGAATGGAATGAGTGGTGAGAGGACAAGAACTCTCTTTTGCTGACATCCCTTATCTCACTTTTCATCCTGTTCCCATGCAAAACTAAACTACATCTTCCCCCACTGCACCTCTGGAATTCCCAGGGCTCAAAAGCCATGAACAGCCCTGGTTTATTACCTGAGGATTCCATCAGCCACTCTGGTCTGTCAAGGGAACCCTTCAACAGCTGCAATATCAGCTCTCTTGGTGTTTGTGGGGAAAGACAAGTTGGTGAGGGGGAACTTGAAAGTACAAAAAATTTTCATCTGGGCTCACCAACAACTTATGAAATCATTAGGATCAAAAATATTTGCCAACAGTTTAAAATAAAGTGCTGTTTTAAGTAATAGAGAGCTCCAGAGGATTTTAAAATCAAAATATTTTACAACTGAGTTTTTGTTTAGTCAGTTGTATGCTATCTATAGTAGTAATTGGGAGAGGGAAAAGATAACGTAGATAGAGGGAAAAATGGTAATATAAATAATGTAAATATGGGCACTTGAAATACAAAATTTTTGGATTGCTTTTTATGGGGGAGCAAGGTCAGCCTTACAAGACAGACTGTAAGTGTAGGGTCTTTGTCTTCTCTTACAGCAGAACTGCACTTTGTGGAAGCCAGCAGTGTTTCAGTAAAAAACCTGACCCTGCCTAACCCACAATTTACATAATCTTCTCATGGATAATGGAGCGTTAATTGTATTCCAGTTTCTGTACGTGCAAAGTTTTAGGTAAATGCTTCCTGGTGGTATAAGATGAAAGACAGAAATTATGAGCATGGATGCTCTCTCTGAGTAGCTTTTTATCTTGGAATATTCCTTACTTACACATGCATGAAATTTGATATGGAGGTTGCAAAATGAGATGGTTTTGTCCTTATTA
Source organism: Ammospiza caudacuta (assembly GCF_027887145.1). Lineage (NCBI taxonomy): Eukaryota > Metazoa > Chordata > Aves > Passeriformes > Passerellidae > Ammospiza > Ammospiza caudacuta. The sequence continues at coordinate 31,907,594 of NC_080600.1, forward strand.
TAATGAAGTATCATTAGAACAAGGTATTGTATAAACCAGTCCAGTGGTTGTGTGTAATAGTGGAATTGAACTAAGCTGTTTAGACTTTTGGAGTAAAAAACAAGATGAAAAAATGAGTATATCTGTGGTGACTAATTTAAATAAAAATTAAGAAATCTATCTGGAATGTAAAAATCGTTAACGAGCGCTAGTAGCTTTTGTTTGGAGAGAGATGATTGGTGTTGATCTGACTGCAAGATCAGAGATGCATTGTGGTAGTTGATTTTACTCAATAATCCACTCTAGTTTATTAAAAACTTTTGGAATATTTATGGCCACTTGCTGAATATTTGTGGATGTAGATATGAAATGCAAAATGTTCTTCCTGGCATGGATGCTGATTAACAAGAAAATCTAATGCTGCTAAAAATGCTGGAAAATCAATCATCAAATAAAATGAGTACTCTGAGTGTTCAAGGCTGACCTCTAGTTTCAAAATAAGCTCAGCTGACAGAAGTAATAATAACATAAACATTTGAACGTGCCCTTTTTTGTGTGTGCTAAGGCTATAAAGTTTTGGATTAAAACTTTATTTCCCACGTGATCTTCTGTCTGAAAGTATTGACATGCTTTTGAGTGTTTGCTTAAACTTCTGAAAGAGCTGTAGGGGACTGAAAGTGGAGAAAAAGATTGGTGAGCTGCAGCAGAGGCGCTGCTGTCTGTGCGGTGGGAGGGGGCCGGCGGCAGCGCAGGGGGAGCCGGTGCTGCTGGGGTGCCAGACCGCGATCCTTGCTGAGATGGAACCTGAGCCTGGGATGCTGAGTGCCTGTGCCCTGTGAGCAGCACGGGCTGTGTGCCCTGTGCCTGTGCCCTGTGAGCAGCGTGGGCTGTGCCCTGTGACTGTGCCCTGTGAGCAGCACACACTGTGCTCTGTGAGCAGCGCAGGCTGTGCCCTGTGACTGTGCCCTGCGAGCAGCACGGGCTCTGTGCCCTGTGAGCAGTGCAGGCTGTGTGCCCTGTGAGCAGTGCGGGCTGTGCCCTGTGCCTGTGCCCTGTGAGCAGTGCGGGCTGTGCCCTGTGCCTGTGCCCTGTGAGCAGTGCAGGCTGTGCCCTGTGCCTGTGCCCTGTGAGCAGTGTGGGCCGTGCCCTGTGAGCAGTGCAGGCTGTGCCCTGTGCCTGTGCCCTGTGAGCAGCACAGGCTGTGTGCCCTGTGCCTGTGCCCTGTGAGCAGTGTGGGCTGTGCCCTGTGAGCAGTGCAGGCTGTGCCCTGTGCCTGTGCCCTGTGAGCAGCACAGGCTGCCTGCACCACGCCCTGCTCACAGCCCAGCTGCTTCAGGGCCGTGGCAGGCAGGCATTGCAGGCTCGGTGCAATGCTCCGTGCCCTGGCACTGGTGGAAAGGAGGGAGGAAGGGAGCAGCTGGCAGCAATCTGTGCTGCTTGAAGAGAAAATTGTTTGGCCTGCAGTGTGCTGCCAGAGTGTTTCTGGGGCTTGTGCTGCAGGCTGGTTTAGTTGCCTGAAAGTTTCACATTCTTAACTCACAGCAAATTTTATCTGGAGTCCTGCTTTCCTGCTGAGCTGCCTCTGCAGAGAGCTCAAAGGCTTGGGACTCTCCGGTGCTCTTAATCAGAGTGCTCGTGAGAAACCTGCGGTGGAACACCAAATAAAACTGAAATGTTTGACAATATAATAGGAGAAGGCATTTAATCTGTAAACCTTAATACTGAACAAGCAATGTGGATATATTCTGTATTAGAAAGAATTAAAAAATGGATTAAATCAAATTGGTAGTTAGAAGATAAAAATTGTCAGGAACTTGAAACAGAGACTTGCACAAAACAAACTGTCAGACATGAATGTTTTGAGGCTTTGTCTTATGTAATAGGGTCAATAAGCCTGAGCACAGTACATTAAAATCCTCCTACATAGCACTCTAATGATTGTACAGTTAGGATGGGTATTGAAAAAAATTATTTATGCAGATTTTTGGGAAATGCCTTCTTTCTCCAGAGAATAAAAGAACAAAATATTTAATCCCAAATGCTTACCTTCCTCTACTTGTGAGACACTGATTAAGTACAAGAATTGATAAGCTGTCTCTGGAGGTAGAAATTCTCTCCAGCCTTCCAGCCTGCAGGGTTTTATATTCACAAGTGTGTACAGCAGTGTTAAAAACTGAGGATAAACCAGAGAAAGAAGCACTAGAAGAATTAGTGTTTTGCTGCCAGTGGCATATTTAGATGAACGAGAAAATTGACTGGAGAGTTTGGAAAAGTTATTTGCAGGAGTGGTGCTTGGTGTTTGAGGAGAGGAGCAGCGCCGTTTGTAGGTCACAACTTAAAGCCATAACAAGATCAGGGTGATACAAATAATGTGTATTTCTAACGCTGCCTTTGTAACGATAAGGGGTTTTAACCCTCCGATTCTGCAGCTAACTTTAATGGTGTTAACTATAGACAGACACCTTTTGTGTCATATTGATATGAAATCTTCTTCCTTTAAAGCTCACTGTTGAAGCTTGCTCACTGTTGAAGCTTAGGTATTTGAAACCTGTGGTTTCAGAGAAGAGGATTTACTTCATTTAAAAAATGGGCAGGCTTATCTGCTGCTTCTGTGCTGCTGTGGTCTGCAAACATGCATAGGTGACATCCTAGCAACTGGATAGCTGTGAATCCTGAATAGGGACGCATACCTTCTCTGTGTGTGTAAATGGTGTATTTCTAAGGAAGCTCGTATGCATATGAATGGTAACCCTCCTGATAAGTTGACAAAAACCAGGAAGGAAAGTTTTTGCCACTTGGTAGCTATTGAAGACAATAGCTACTGTTGGTTATTGTTAATAAAATGTTAACGTGATAATTTGAAGAAATCTAAACAAAAAGTACAGCTGCTAAGATGCAAAGAATAGTTAGTTCAGTGAAAAAAATAGATGAATAAGCATTACCTTCAAAGTTCGTCCTGTATAGGGCCCTCCATTTCTTCACAAAGAAATAAACAAACAGAAGGGGTTATTTTCTGATAAGTATTTTAATTAGCACATTCATTAGGCGGGTATTTTGATCTTGGGGTTTTTTTTCAAGTTCTGGAAAAAGAATAACTACTTTGCTGCGATTTAAAAAACGTGAAATGAGCCATTCAGCTGGTGCTCACCAGCACAAGCTCCTCTCCGGTTACTGTGAGCTTGTGCGGCTCCTCCGGCGCTGCTGTGGTACTGAAGGAGGCTTTGACCTTTGATCAGGCAGGTTTGGGGCACCTGGCTGGCTTCTCCTCATGGATGCGTGTCCGTGAAATGGCCGATCCTCTGAGGCCGGGAGAAGAGGGTACAAATGCTGCCTTTCAGGTTTTAGGCAGCGGCTGAGATGCCTGAGCCGAGGAGAACGTGCCGGGATCGCCTTACCCGGCAGCAGGGACGAAGCAGCGCGCCGAGGCGAACACCCCGCCTGTTGCTGAGCTACCGGGCTGAGCCCGGCCCGTGGAACACCCACTCAGGCAGCAATTGCAGTTATTAAGAGCAGCAGGAGATGTCATTAGTTGGGAGCATCCCTTTCATTGGGAAAAGGGGGGGCGGGGGCGGGGGCCGTGTGATTCATTCCCAAGTGATCAGAAGATGCTTTTATCCAGTGGCAAAACCAGGAGAGGTCCTGCCCTATGTATATGATGTATTTTGTTTACATTTTCCTGTTGTTCGTTCTCCTGCTGTGAGATGTTTGCTGTTGCTTCCTAGAGAGAACAGCAAACTCTGTAAATCAAATAGTCAAGTTTTACCGAATTGCAAACCCATGAGAAGTTTAATTTGTGCCCTGAAGGGAGGACCAGCTACTGGCTGGACTGCTTGTGAGTGGAGTTGTTAATAGTTCAGCAGTAACCATTAAACAGTTGGAAAATATTTGTCCTTTGAGTGTAACCTGAGCCCTGCTATAAGGGAAAGAAAGGAGAGGGGGGGAAAAAAGCATAGCACAGCAACAGGATAAAAATGTCACTTTGACAGAATCACAGAATATTCTGAATTGGAAGGAACCCACGAGGATCATCAAGTCTAACTCTTAATGGCCCATATAGGGATTGAACCCACAGCCTTGATGTTATTAGCACCAATGTTGCCATGAGAAAGTTAGTTCGGTCAGTTTCTTGCAGGAAAATGTAATAAAAGTCTATCTTTGCTCTTTGAAAACTCTACTCTTGAGATCTCAGTTTTATGAGTACAAAGAAATTAATTTTGATTCATGAAAGTTGACTGGTTACAAAGCATTAATATTTTTGGTTGATATTTGTTTAAGGAGGAAGGACAAGTAAAGTAAAGCATGTGTGACACTTCTGCTGAGTTGCACTAAATACAGCTGCTGATGATTTAAGTCATATGCAAAGTAGTACATAATTAATTCCATGTTGACAGCCCTGGTGATTTAAGTCAGAGAACAACCAGAAGTCCTGCAGATCTTTCCACAGCTGCTCCACTGCTCCTTCAGGGGCTTTATCCCACATCAGTCTTTCAGGGTCCAATAAATCTTTGAGTCCTCTGCTGAGATTTCTGAAATGCCAAACACATTCTGAAACTAATCTGACACTGCAGAAGTTGAAATTTTGCTCGTGGGTAGTCTGAAGTAGTATGTGTAGTATTCCAGGCTGGAGTCAAAGTGCTTCTGTCACCAGCAGGGAATTTGCTCAGATAACTGGTTAATTCCACTTTTTAGAGATGACCTACAGAGGAATTGAAAAGGATCTCAAATGTTCCGCTCAATAAGGGGAGATTTTCCGCTGGTTTTAGACAAGCTACTGAAAGCTTCATGCAACATAGAGTGTTTTTCTAGTTTTGCTGTTGCAGGTGCTGAATTGATTGCACTTGTATTATTATACTAATGATTAAGTAGAAGATATCCTGTGTTGGGAAAAAATATCAACAGTTCCATGCCTTGGTCTTTCAAGACCGGGGCTACACATTCTATTAATGAAAGAAAGGTATGGGTTTCTGTGTGTAGATGGTTTGCCTTAAGGTTTCCGTTTGTGCTGGTGTCTCATAAATCTGTTATTGCCTGAGAAATTATTTTTTCCTGAGACCAAAAGAGGTCACTTTGAATGAATTTGATAGGTTGACATTTAGTGTTTGTATTACACAATGTTTTGTAGATGCTATGTGTTTGGGAAGTTGCCTGCTGGCCCAAATGCCTTCCATTCCTGCTATTCTTCCCAGTACCTGGAAAGAACTGTGTGAGAATTTGCTTAGACAGGCTCTGTTTACAAACTTTCTTTAGGATTTTGCTTTAAGCTGTGATATGTTGTGTTGAATTTAACTGACACATGAAGTAAACTAATGATAGTGATTGCAAAGTTGAATATAAAATATTTGAAGATCAGGGTACAGGAAGGTGACAAGAATTACAGCATGCGACTTTACTTACTTAGGTATTACTTACTGATTAAACCAGGTTATTTCTGAGAACAAAAATTTGTCTGGCCCAGAATTTTGAGAGCTGTACTAAATTTGCTAATTACTAGCTTACTAAATATGTGCTTAGAAAGTTATCCCGTTTCTCATGTTGTGAATGTATAAATATTGAGGTAAAATGTTGCAAGATGGTGGTTTTACAGAAATAGAGAAACCCTTCAGCTGCTGGCAGAGTAAGCATAAATAATGTCTGTATTTCTTTGTATTTAAGTTTTTTTTACACTATGACCTTTTCTCTGATCTAATAATTTAATGTATTTTATTACATTTAAGCATCTTGTGTATAATAACTCTTAAGCTATTATTTCCATTTATTGTTATAAAGGAGCTCACAGCATGAAGAATATATGTTGTGTAGAAACTGTTCAGTGCTATTTATGGGCCTTCTCTTTAAAAACAACTGTTTAATTTTTTAGATCATCACTGTAAAAATGATGTTTCCTTGGGGCTAGAGCTGTTTTTTTCATAAATTATGTATGAGCATATGAGCTGGCTTTTTGCACCTGAAAGTTAGTTTTATGAACTTAGTTTTGTAAATGTGATATCTAAGTGCTGTTTATTCAACTTGCTTGCCCCAGACTGTTTCTTAGTAGTTGTTAAAAGCACTTGCTAATGGAATGCTATCTCCTCATTCAATGGGTTTTGCTACCTGCTTCTGAACAGGTGAAACACCCAGATACCAAACAGTAGGAAATTCATAAGCAATTTGCTTGGCTCCTAAAGTTTTCCAGTACAATGTTTATGGCAATTCTACTGGCTGTGTTTCCAGTTCTTTTGAATGTCAGTGAGTAAAGAAAACCTAAAAGGAAAAATGATAAAATGACATTTTAACTCCGTTGGCAGGGCAGTGTTGACATTTTCCAAGAAAAGAGATTATGCAAGTTCTTTATGGATATTCTGTGTTTCTTGTGGGGTGTACATTTGCCTTTCAGAAAAAAAGCCATCTGAAAATACAAGGGGGTGAAAAAAGGTATCCACATTATATTTTCAGAAACTAAATTTTTGGAATTATATAACATATTCAGACAAAAAGGTAGATGCTACAATAAATCTACCTGCCGTGTACTAAGTCCTGTTATCTTTTCAGAAAAAAGCCAAAGGCCAGCTCCTGTTTGAGCAGATCATGTATCATCTGGACCTTATCGAAAGCGACTACTTTGGATTGAGGTTCATGGATTCAGCACAAGTGGCAGTAAGTAGTTATGCTCTTTTTTAAACAACAGTGTAAAAGTTCAATCCTAATACTGACAAAAATGCTCTAAGAAAGCTGCCTTTTGTGAATTAAGTTTTGTGCAGAAGCTCTGTAGGTTTTCTGTGTCCCCAGGTTTAATTCTGCCTCCAGCACTAACGTATGACCATGCTGTTGTGTCTTCCTTTCTTGTTTCCACGTGTTCCTGTCACGCTCTGTTGTCACTAGGCAGGCTGGTCCAGTTGGACCCCAGAGCCTGGTGTGTGGTGTAGAAACTCTTGGTGCTGATGATACAGAGAGGATGGAGCAGAATCAGAGTGTGTATTTGGCCCTTTTGTTGTGCGCTATACAGAGAGGAGAAGGTTTTCCTTTGCAAATGTTGTCAGCTTTCTTGTCAGCAAAAGTCACCTTGTTAATGTCTGCTTGCAGGAAGTGTATACCTTTGATTTGTTCAAATCAGTTGTGACTCAGACCTGCAATTGTAAGTTTTTAGGAGGCTACAGGTGTGTTTGTATGTATCAGTTCGAGTTGAGGGTTCTTCCAGGCCCAAGTTTGTTCATGTTTTATTGTGTGTTTCTAAAAATGTAACAGGTTTTGAAGTCAGAAGCAGAGCATTGTCAGTAGTAACCACAGTTCTTTCACTTGTGGGCTATGCACTTTTTTATAGATGCTTCTTATACTCAAGTATTTAATCTTGCCACCTAGGGTAGCTGCAAGTTAAGTGAGCCTTTAGGCAAGGGATGTTTTTTTCTTTGTCCTGCATCCCTGCAACTTAAACTTGTATTCACTTAGCCCAACATCCCCAGGTAGAATGAGATAGGTCTTTTCCTGCTGCATATATCAATCTTATTTGTTAGATGTATAACCTAATTGTTTTTGTGTTTCAAGGCAACTTCAGAATTATTTCATGCTTAGGATGGCAGAGGGGAAGCACAAACAGTTGAGCTAAATATCTGAATTGTTCAAGGTCAGCATACAAAAATGGAGGCAGTGATTTATATTCCTTTATTTCTGTGAAGATCTGTGTCCATAACAGTTTGAAGGTGATCTCTTAGTTGTTGCAACTTTGTATAAAGGCAAAAAAAATCCACAAACTTGAACCTTTGAAAGAAGCTAATAGCTTTGGATGCAGTGCTCCACCCCAAAGCACTTATAACCTGATGGCTTCTTTCCAAAATTATTGTTGTCAAATTTTATGCTTAGCATGTATTTGTAAATATTGTGCTCCTCAGAGAAAATTGTTGGTGTTTTGCATCTGAAGCAAGCTTCATAGCCACTGGGATTAGCTGCTGGTGGTCTGTAGTTCCCAGTAGTGAAAGTGGTCTTAAACCCCTTGCAGAGCAGAAACATTTAGCACTAAAGAGAAAAGACCATTACACTAACAGATGGATGGCATTCAGAGCCATGCACACAACAGAAATGAGGAAACAGCCTATTGCATACCATTTTATATTTCTCAAAATCATGTTAGCTGTGCTCAGCATGTGCAGTCCAAGATGCTGAGTGTTGATAGTGAAGTACTCTATTGCATTCATCCTTCTGCTTCAGAAAAGCAGTACTCTGTATGGTTAAGGTATCCTAACTCAGTTTCTGCCATGTGGCTTCTGATGTATTTCCCTGTTGTCCAGGATCTCATAAGAGATCAGAGTGGGTTAATTTTAACTGGTAGAATTCTCTATATGATAATTTTTTTCTCTTCCTGATCTGCTAGCAAAGAAACCTATTTCATCTTGAAAAGTGTTAATAAGAATTAATCTTTTCTGCCACAGCAGTGGCTCATGCCTTGCTTTTGTCTAGCAAATTATTACTGCCAGTCCAGAGGGCACATGATTGAATATTTGATACTGCCCAATCTACCAGGTACAGGAGATTTCATACTTGGTTTGCTTCCTTTTTTTAACTATGTGTGACTGAAAAGCAGCAGAGTAGAGATAACAATCTGTTTAAACTGGACCTTAATGATGAGCTGTGTATAATGAGGCAGAGAAGATTGAATTTTGCCAGAAGAGCTGAATGCAACAGCCAGAGATAATTACTTGCTTTAAGAAATGAAGAACTGTTGCAATAGCAGCCATTCCTGCAGAAGGAGCTGGCAAGTTTTAGCAGAAACCCAATCTGCAGCTGGAAACAAAGAACAGAGACTAATCAAGTGACTTGTCCAAGATTATTCAGGAGACCTGTTAAATAAACAGTGCAAGAATCCAGTCCCTTACTGTAGGCAGAATTGTCCAGTGGCTCTGAAGGATATAATCTTTCTGCTATCCAATTTAAATCTAAGAATATTGCCATACTTGCTAGTTAGTTTTACTGATACAAACTAGCAATACATAGTTACACAAAAGTTTTAGAAATCCCACACTTATTTTAAGTACAAATAAGTTTTCAGTAGATCTGTTGTGAACAACTGAAGAATTGCTTTTTTTCATTCTTTTCTGCTGCTGAAGTGATCACTAGTTGGGTGTTAAAGATTTCCTGTGGAGTGGGGGAAACCCAGATAATGGAAACTACCTGGCATTTTGGAGTTTTGTATTCAAATAATAGCTTCTTTAAAATGTTCTAGAAATCATTAGTGAAATGAAAGAATTGTTGTTTTCATGTGATTTCTATGTTCACTCTAGTCTGCTGTTCAGGAAGAGATCAATTTTAGCCTCAACATCTGGTCTAACAAACCTCATTTGCCCAAACTTCTTGAAATGTTGCTGGGTGAGGATTTGAGGGGTTTTGTATGTCTTTTGTTTTTAATTTCTGCAGCAGCAAACCTTTAGTAAGGACTTGCAGTACTCTGTGCAGTCTGTTGTTTGTAATGCCTTCTGTTTAGAAAACTTTGTCTGATTTTCAGCAATACACTGTGCTGTGCAAACCCTCATCAAAAGTAAACTTCTTTTCCAGGTCCACTTGAATTCCATTATAATCACTTGGAATAAATCTCAAGTTTCTTGACGTCTGTGTCCATTCATGTGTTGGTTTTGGGGCTGTTTTTTTTTGTTTCATTCCCACCCCCACTTAAAAGCAGTTCTGTTTTCCTTCTCCCTTGCACACCATCACCATTGAGCAGAGCTCCTGTGGGCAGCAGCAGTCAGAGCCCAGCAGAGTGAAATGCTGTCGGTGCTGTCATGGGGCTGCCTCTCTGTTGCCTTCCCATGGAATGTGGAGGAGATGAGAGAAAACAGGAGGGAGATGAAGCAGGGGGCACAGCCAGCCCTGGAGCCTAGACAGGGCTCCCCTTGCCATTTCAGTATCTAAATCACCTGCAAGCCTCCAGCTGTGTAGTTTCTGGGGTTTTTTTGGTGGAGGAAGGAGTGAGTAAACTCTCTTACAGCAAGTGAGTTTATGGGACAGGAAAAAAGATTATATGATTTCCTTGTAGAAAAAAAATTGCTTAACTCCCATTTCACTGGTAGCGTAAGCAAAATTTATGTAAATATTTGCTTCATTCCTCCTTAAGCTTCCTGCTTTATTTTAAAAATGTATTAGATACATTTCGGATAGCTCTCTGTAGCTACTTAGTTTGAATAGGCAATGAGAGCATTCTCAGCTGTGTGCACAGCAGCAGCAGATGGTTTAAGCATTCTCATCTGCAGCTAATACAGCAATCAGTCCCAGCCCGGCTGTGTTACAGGCTGGCTTCAGCTCTCTGAGAAGGCAGGGCTGTTCTGGAGGCAGGAATGTGTTTACACTTGGCAATGCAACCTGAAAATACTGGTTGTTTTTCATACCCTTCTTGCTTTTCTGTCCTCCCTGGAGCTCCCTGTGAACTTCATGTCACACAGTTTAACAAAAGGAGTCTTACTAAGTATATAATTCATCTGTATTAGTTGCAAGGCAACATCTGCGATTGATCTGATGAGGTGTTGCTCCCTGGCCATGGTGAGCCATGCAGGCCATGGTGTGTCAGGTCGTTGGCTCTGGCTCTTGAGTCAGTGCAGTTATGCTGGTCAGGGTGCTGTGTTTCCTGTTTAGGTGAGTCACCTCCTTTGGAGGAGGGAGCTGTTGGCCCTGCCCAGCACTAGAAAGGAGATCTGTCCCGCTAGATGTGTGTTGGATTTCCAGCTTTAACTTCTGCTATAAACTCTTCAGCAGTGTGATTATTTTGGGGAGCATACTGTACATGTGTAGGTATTTCAATCTGCCAAGTATAGCTTTTTCATGTGCTGTTGTACACAGTGTAAGTCAAGCCATTATTTTGGCTTCTTGTCCAGTATATAGCTTATAATTAGCATTAGTAGGTGAGGCAGTAACTTGTCCTCCCATGTGACAGTTCCTGAAATGTCACCCATGAATAGATTTTTGAGATTTAGGTAGAGCTGACTCTGATGTTGGGACACAGACAGCTCTGCTGTTACTGCACTTGAGTCATCAAAAGAAAATGCTTGAAAGCCAACAATATTTATTTTGTCTCTCCCCTTCCTGCCCCAAGTAAACATCGCACACAGCTGAGTGCCAGAGTCTTCAGCTATGATTTATGCTTCTCTGGCCGATTGTCACTGGCTGACCTACTAATGTGTGAATTAAGTGTTTGTCTGGACAGGATGAAAATCTAGTGAAGTGGTTTGCTAGTATGTTTATTTTCTTTTAAGTAGACAATGCTGTCTTGAAGATTTGGTTTAAATAAGGTACTACAGGATGTTTCTGTTGTTCAAAACTGACATCTTGCATTACAAACTTTGAGCAAAATGATCTTCAGCAAGCCCAGAAAGCTATGAATTGTGAAAGATTTGAATTAGATTGTTTTAACAAACTACTTGTTATTCCAAGACGGTCTTCACTGACACTTCTTTTTTGTTCTTTCTGGGAGATTTCTGTATTGATAATTCAGTGGAATTAATTTATTTTTCAGCATTGGCTGGACAACACCAAAAGCATTAAAAAGCAAGTTAAAAGTAAGTATCCTTTCCATTTTTTCTTGGTACATTGTATTTAACACACGGAAAGCACAGCCAGTTGGAATGGATGGTGGGGGCAGCGTCCTGTGAGGGAGTGAGGGTGGCAAGTGACAAAAGCCCAGCATGGTGCTACTGATTGTTTAATGGCATCTTCCCTCTGTAGCTCATACTACTTTATACTAATGTTCTTAATTAAAGATGTTATGGGCTCATTAATTATAGTTGAAGTGGAGTCAAGGCAGATGAAGATGTTCTAGGGTTATGGAGCATTTTCCTGGCTATAGGAAAACTTGTCTTGGACCTCATGCATGGCACAGTCCTGCTTGAATCTGTGTCCAGTCCACCAAGTCCTCACCTGCTGCACAAGGCTTCAGTGTGGCCTGGTTGTGGCAGTGGTGTGTGCTTGGGAAAGATGTTGTTTAGCAGCTTCCTTGCTCTGCACTGTGGGAAGTCTTCAGGGATTTGTGGTGTTGTTTTAATGCAAGAGAGGTTTTGGAAGCAGTGAGGGAGAAAATTCCTCCTGTCAAATGCAAGAATCAGCAGAGCGATGCATATTTTTAAAAAGCTATTAATCCACCCTTTTGCGGAGTTAACTCTTTGGTGTCCAGAAGAGATATGTCTTCTGTAGAAGGGTCTCTTAAATTCCCACATAGTATGTCTAAACTTCTGTGGAATAGAAGGGCCTGAGTTTTCAGTAGTGAGCATTTCCCAGAGCCCTGGGAAGGTGTTGCAGAGACCAACAGCATGCCTGAAGGTTTAGTCAACTGTAGAGCCCAGATGCTTAGCTTTTGTGGTGATGGATAGAGCCCTTAAATATAGGGATTAATCTGGATTCACGTGCTCTTGGCAGGAAGAATCACATTCGTGTGATATGATCATTGGCTTGTCTTGTAACACATAAAACTGTTTTGTGTGCATATTTAAGTGTCCTTTGACCCTGATGTTCCTCATGGATTTCCCTGGCATAAAGGAATTCCTGCCTTAAGACCTTGTGTAGAACATAGCCAACCAATTTCAGTCAAGTTTTGTGATGTGATTCTGTGTAATAAATAAATAACCTGTCTCATCCAGTAACTGTTACTGCTGTCTTGCATGAATTGTGCTTTGCAGTTGGCCCCCCATATTGTCTGCATTTTCGTGTAAAGTTTTACTCATCAGAGCCCAACAATCTTCGTGAAGAGCTAACAAGGTAAGAGGGATTTTGTGTCTGAGAGGGGAACCCAAATAAGGTCAGGGAAATGTTTTCCATTGAATTTATTTAAACAATTTGGAAAATTCTTTAGAACTGCTTGCTCACTTAGCTTTTTGTAAATGTAGTTTTCTTTTTGTAAAGTGGCTATTTTGTGTGTGGAAATAAATGTGCTGTGACACAGAGAGATCTAAATATTTATATATTACTTAATGCACCATTTTTCATTAGGCAATTTTGGCAACTGATCTGAGTAGCTTATACACGATGGACAGAGGTTTTCACTGAAGAGAGCAGACATCATTCCTCTGCCTTTTTTTTTTCTTAAGCTGTTAGTTTCAAATGCATGCAATCATCCCTGTCTCCAGGCAGAAAAGCATTGAATTGCGAGTTAGAGGTTCTCTTTGAAAAAAGGAATTTCAGTTAGCATTTCATTGCATGTTTGGTCCTCAAAGAGCTTATGGAAAGGGAAAGTATTATTTTACTGCCATGTTGAGCTAACACTACTATAGGTGTAGGATTGTACTATCAGGTGAGCAGCAGTTCCTCTTGATAAAAGCATTTCACAAATCCATTCATAGAACTGCATGTCTGAATGGGCTGGGACTAGGAGGGGAGCTTTGAAAAAGAGCACAACCTACCACCTGTCAGGAGTATAAATCTGTTGTAAAACACAGCACTTCCTTGCCTTGTTACTGCTGCTGATCCCTTTTGGAGAGTAAACAAAGTTATGTTTTCATGATAGCTGTAGACGCTTCATACCTCAGCCATTTGTAAGGGTGTGAAGTGCATTTGTTTGTTGTTCATGTTTATGTCTGTGTGGATCTTCAATCTGCACTTTAGCCAAATCCCTTGGAGTGCTACCAGGAAGATTATAGTAGCATTACCCCTTCCAGCCATATGTACCCTTTGCAGCTTCATGTCTAGATGTGGTAACATAATGTGGTAACTGCTGCTTTTTAATGCTTTCCTGCTGATCTGGGAAGAATGTTTTACCTCCCCATACATGTTCCTGAATAATCATTTAACTGTCTTTAAAACCAGCAACTGCAGACAAAATTCAGACCTGTATCTGTATGTACTACTATGGAAGGTTTTCATCCATTTTGACTTGAGTTCTGCCAGTCAGACCTTGCTGTGCAGGTTTTAGCCAGGTAGACCTGAAACCTGAGGCCTTTAAACACTGTCTGCCTGCTTGGCTAATCCCCCAGAAGAGGAGAGCAGCAAGTTGTCCTTCTGTCTTGAGACAGTGTGACACCTTGAAATAGCGGAAGCAGTGGGAAGCAGAGCTTTGCTGTGTCACTGGGCTTTCCCAGGGTTCCACCTTTAAACAGCAGGACACCCAGCTGGAGCTTTTCAGCTTCCACGGGTGCAGCTTGCTCTGTTCTCAGCCAGTGGTCATGTAGCACAGCATGGGAAGTGCTTGAATTGTGTGGAAGTGTTATGTGGCTGATGAGCACAGACTGGTCACACCCACTACACACTGGAGGCCTGTGTTCATTTTCATATCTGAGGTCAGTACTAACCAAATTTATTCCCCATGCAGAGGCCTTAGTGTTCAAAAGGTTTTGGTTAATAAATTATTTGGCAAAGTATTTGTGGAGTTCTGTGGAACCTGTAGGAAAAACACCTGCACTTGTTTTGTGTCTGTGTATGAAAGAGTGAGGAGACACAGGCACATGTTGAAGCAGAAGTTATGTGTAAGGTTTCTGGGAGTCTGTGCTAGAATTCAGACTGGATACCGTGGTGGATGCCAATGTTTTATACTTGATCAGAGCTCTTCTCTTGTTAAAGGAGAGCTGTGTACCATAATGGAGCAAGGGGATGCTCTTCAGGGGTTTTGGATCAGAATAATTGGTATTGCACCCCAAAGGGATTTATATTCAATATTTGCCCCATTTCTAAGCAAAAAGAATAGAGGATGTGCAAGGCAGTGTAGGAGAGCTGGCTCTGGAGGGTAAACAAGTTGAAAAGGCTGCAGCCTGCTATTTATTTTTAGTCACTTTGCAGTCAGCATTCCAGGTTAGATTTTAACTAAGCAATCCATAATAGAAACATTTGTTTTTTTTCAAGACTTAAAAATAACCATTCTTTTTTGAGGTTGGTATGTGTATGAATAATGAAGGGAATGTGGAAGATGCAAGTTGTTCTTTGCTCAAGTAGAATCAGAAGAGAATAAAAAATATATTTACTTCAGTACCCTGTTTATTTTTCCATGCAACACTGTAGTTCAGCTTTTGACAACTTGTACTTTTGGGTTTGCTTCATTTGAAATGCCTGCAAAACACACAGACCCAACTGATAAAGCCTTGAGAGGTCACTGTGCAGTTTCTTTCGTCTTGAAAACTCATGTTAAGAGTAGAAAACATTTTTATTTGTCAAGCTCTGACTTACTTCTGTTGACTGAATGACACATTAGCACTATTACTCAATGACTTATTTCTTATTTAATCCTACAGGTATTTATTTGTTCTGCAGCTGAAACTGGATATTCTTAGTGGAAAGTAAGCAGCCTTTTAAACCATTACAGTGTGTTTAGCATAGAGTTTATTACATTTATATTTGAATAATTAATAAGTTTTGCTTAGTAGTGTAATGTTATTTTTTTTTCTCTAAAATACTATTTTTCTATGCATAAATGTCAGGAGAGGAATGCTTAAATAATGTATTGCTTATCTCCTGATAATTTTCTGAAAACCTACCAATACTTTTAAATTTTCTTATCCCAGACATTTGCAGTTTCTTACTGTCAGTTACGTAAGTTGTCTGCTCATGGTGTCAGTTCAGGTTTTAACAGTGCGTGTCTCTTTTGGCAGATTGGAATGTCCTTTTGACACTGCTGTCCAGTTGGCAGCTTATAACATGCAAGGTGAGTAGGTGCAACAAGGGAAGGGTGAAGTTGCACAAATAGTTTTGTGTAGCCTCTTATTAACTGTTTAAAAAAAGTCTGTCCTTGTTTTGTCCATAAAATAGACTCTGCCCAGACATCAGTGATCCAGTGTGAATGCAGATCTTTTAGATTGTACTTGTGCTTGAGAGTGTATAGAGAAAATTGCTCCATTTCTCAGGAAACAGAACAAGGAGGTTCTGAACATAAACAGCTTTGCCCTGAAGTTGTTTTCTCAGGTGCTCCTGTGCAAATCTGTCCACTTGCACAGAAGATGCGAGGCCTGCAGCCTTCCTGAATCACTTTGGTGTAGTAACACAGCTCACTTCTTTTTCATCATATAGATTCTGTCAAGTGTTCTCTTTGTTATCATATAAATCTGATACAAAATTGTTTTTCTTTGCACTGTGTATAAAATACCAGCTTTTGACTTCATCTGATTTGTAGGAACATCTTAATGCCCTATGTCTCATGCTTATACTTGAGCATTCCAGGTTGAACTGCACTTGTTAGGATTTCAGATCCTTCTTCAGCCACAAGATGTGACACACTTTTTCCTCAGCTATACAGCACTGTGTTTGAGTCATCTGAGATTTTATTAATAAGTTGTCTTTAACTTTTGATTCCAGATGAGAATGTGTTGTTTGGATGAGGGTGTGATGTTATCAAATGTGGAGTTTCCTATGGTTTCAAGCAGAGGAGCTCACAAAAGAAACCGGGGAGGCTTGAAGTTCCAGAAATGCCTGCTAGAGTAGGCTTTTGGGTCCTTATTGAAGCATATAGGTATATGGATATATGGCCTTATCCAAGCCAATTGATGTGCCATGTGTTTGAGCCACACAAATTCTCCACCCAACATTTATCTCATGAATCTGCTGTACTTTCTCTGCATGAGGTAGGACTAAGTCACTGAAATTTGGTCTCTTAAAAGTATTTTTCAAAACACTTTTTTCTTTTCATGCAGGAAGTGCTAATGCCCTAAATCATGTGTAGGTATAAGAGTTGGGATTAAACTGTGAAGACACTTGTCTTTCTAACCTGCTCTTTTGTGTGGAAGGAAAGCAGTTAGAATATATTCCACAGTTAAAAACATTAGCATTGTTAGAGCCTTAAGATACAGGTTCAGTAAATAAGATTTTGTAAGAACAAAGTGATCTAATTAGGCCATGTATCCACTGCTTTTTGTGGTGGTCTTTTGTTTCCTCTCTCCACAATGAGGCCTGTAGCAGGGCTTTAATCTTACTGTCTGACAGCTGTGTACTTTTATTTAAATCAGCTGGAACCTAAGCTGGCTTTGACAGCATTCCTTTGAACAGAGGCAGGCATTTTAGTGGGAGTAAATTATTATAGAACTACAGACTTCCTCAGTCAGCATTTAAAAAAAAAAGAAAAAAAGGAAGGGGTGAAAAGACTGTTGTTATGCTTGCAGCATTCAGAATCCAAGAAATGGAGTTTTATATCATGTGACATTTCTGTACTTGTGGAATACTGGCATTTATTTGACTTTGCCAGGTCTTCCCAGTGATTTCTCTATTTTTCTCTACATAAAGATCTATAGCTTCATTTTTCAGACAGAGCAGCTATTGGCCTGCATCAGATTTCCAAAGTCCAAGTTACAGAATTATTCCTAATTTTTTGGCTATGAGCTGCACATTATGAAGCAACTTGAAATTAGTAGGAGGAGTTAGTGCTTAGTGACTGAAAATCAGTACATTTTTGTTAAGGTTTCTAATTGTCAGTTTCAGCATTTTAGATATTTGTCTGTCTTTAAAACTGGACTTGTTAGGCATCTGTGGGAGATGGAGTTGTGTTTTTGATGTGGCATGGTATGTTCCTGTATGTTTTCTACATAGCATCTCTGGATAGAGGAGAAGAAACAAAAAAAGAAATTTAACATTTTAGATTAACTAGAAAACTGTGCAGAAATTCTTCTGTCTGCAGAAATATCCACTGTGTTTATTGAGAACCGTGGCTAACAGTGTTGTTCTTTTGTAGCTGAACTTGGAGACTATGATCCTGCTGAACACGTCCCTGAGCTGGTGTCTGAGTTCAGATTTGTTCCCACTCAGACTGAAGAGATGGAATTAGCTGTTTTTGAGAAATGGAAGGAATACAGGTACTAAATCTTCCAATGCTGTTTGCACTGATTTTTCTGTGAAGAGAATCTATTAAAAAGATTCTGCTGGATGCTTCTTCTGTGGCCTTGTTCAGAAATAGAATTTTAATATGGTTCTGTCCTATTTTGTAAAAGAATATAATGTGATAAATGAAGCTTTTTCAAAGGTCTGAGTAAAATGATGAGGTACAAAATCTTGAAACACAGTTGTTTTTGCAGCAGCATTTTTCAGATTAAAACTTTAAAAAGTGACCTTGATCTTCAATAAAGTGAACAGGTTTGTCACCAGTGTTTGTTTTTCAGGAAGTTCCTTTCCTCTTTCCTCATTTACCAGTTTTTCCTTTCTGTGCTTTTTCAGGCATCTACCTAACAGCAAAAAAATTTTATTTCAGGGGCCAAACACCAGCACAGGCTGAAACTAACTACTTAAACAAAGCTAAGTGGCTGGAAATGTATGGTGTAGACATGCACATAGTCAAGGTATGTTTAACCACAGCATGGTGACCTTAGGAAATGATAGTGTTAGTTTTGTGTTGCATTTCAACACTGGTTCTGCTTTGAGGGGGGAAAGAAAAGGAATATTGTTCTCCTGCAATCTATGTAATAAGTGATCTGGCTTTGTGTCAACATTCCATTCTTTGGTATATGTTTCTAGAAGGTATAACTTGAGTCCAATCATATCTGCTGTATGTTAAATGTGTGATTGATGTGGAAGTAGTACTACGGTTTGTATTTAGACTTGGAATTACTGTGATTTCTCACAGAACTCCTATTTGCTGGGGTGTAGTCAGCTACCAGCTGAAGAACTACAAATAAGCATAGATCTCCTGTGGATATACAAGTGCAGCAAATGCATAAGGATTTCTTTATTACACAAACAGATCAAGAAACTTTAATTTTCCTCTTTAGTCAGCCTTATTGAAGGGTTGCAAACAAGAAAAATACATTACATGAGATCATCAAGATATAGGAGTTTTGCTGTATAAGACAGCAGACATGTGTGTAATTATAACACTTTGCTTGGACAAACAAATTACATTAATTACTCTAGTAAATTGGATAGAGGGTCAAACACCAAAATTAATCTAATTTTTATTTTGTGTCAATTAGGCAAGAGATGGCAATGATTACAGCCTGGGACTAACACCTACAGGAGTTCTTGTCTTTGAAGGAGACACAAAGATTGGTTTGTTTTTCTGGTAAGCTCTCTGATTGTACACTAGAATCTTTTCTCGATTTTGGCTCTTTTGTTTCTTTTATGATAGCAAAAAAAAAAATTGTCTGGGTTGTGAGAGCACCGTGAATTTGAGGTACATTCTCATCAAGTTACTGAAAGTTAGACATAACCTGCACTTTCTGTTCATCTGGCAGGCCAAAGATAACAAGGCTTGACTTCAAGAAGAACAAACTCACTCTGGTTGTTGTTGAAGATGATGAACAGGTAGATAAATATGTCTTTAGTTAAATCTCAGTCTTGATTATACACTACTAATGTGCATATTCCTAATCTTTCCTTATATTGAAGTTTTGAGAATTAATGTCAGTGCCTGAAAGATTTTTGATTGTGACTTGTGGGGGGAGGAGGGAAATGAAGGGACTTAAGTAAAAGATAAACTTTTCTGTCATCCATTTTTTAAAAAGAGAATGCCTGATGAAACTAGAGCAGGTACTTTGGCAACACCATGCATTGCACAACAAAGTTTTTTAAAAAAATCCCACATACCACATTTAGTAGAATGAACTACTTAAGCAGGTTTCAGAATTGTTTCTGTAGGGAAGAATATGCATGCACCTGAGACAATTAAAAAGTGAGCATGGGTAATTTGAGAAGATTAGATTTGGAAGTGAAACCGTGTTAGCCTCATCAGCAAGTACCTTCCTGTTGTAATAGTATCTTTAATTTGTTGTTATTCAGAGGTTTGGCTTGTTAAACATATGGACTCCAGCATTTTCCAACTTTAGACTATATAGCAGTTGTTCATTATAGCTTCTACCAAGGTTGATTCTTCTGCCTAAAACATTTTTTAAATATATCTATTAGGAATCATAAAAACCAAATTTTATTTGGCTTGTATGGAATTTTAGCTTGGACTTATTCAAGCCCCTTGTAAGTTGTCAGTGTGCTTTGTGTGCTTTAAGGGAAAGGAGCAGGAGCACACTTTTGTCTTTAGACTGGATCATCCCAAAGCCTGCAAACACTTGTGGAAGTGTGCAGTGGAGCACCACGCCTTCTTCCGCCTCCGGGGGCCCGTCCAGAAGAGCTCCAGTCGGTCTGGCTTCATCCGCCTGGGCTCTCGCTTCCGCTACAGGTCAGTGCCACTGGCACTTGGCACACACCTCCTGGCACTCCTTGCTTTCCTGCATGCTGGGGTTTAGTCCCTTTATCAGCTTTCTCTGTGGCATTTGGCAATATTACTTAAGCTTTATTCTCTCCTAGAATTTTCACCTTCTCCCAAAACTCGTGCAGTGAGATCACAGAAATATGCAAAGGGCTCACATGTTTTTGTCAGCAATTTAGTATTTAAAAAGTTGTTGCTTCTGCCATTTGTCTTGGGGAAATTGGGTGAAGAGGAGAATGTTTCTAAAACTCTTAGCCTCTTTTGTGAAAGGTCTTTTGAAGTGTGAAGTTTGGGATGTTTTTTTAGAACTGACATGAGATAGTAAGCTATGAATTTAAAATAAAAGTGTGATGCTTTTATGAACATTATTCCATCATCAAAAATAAGTGATTTATTTTACTGCTTTGCGCTCTTACATGACATTTTTAGTGGGAAAACAGAATATCAAACCACAAAGACCAACAAAGCCAGGAGATCAGCATCCTTTGAAAGAAGGCCCAGCAAGAGATACTCAAGACGAACCCTGCAAATGAAAGGTAAAAGAACTTCCATTCTGAGAAGTATAATCCAATGTGAGAATCAGGTAATCATCTCCTTTAAAATTTCTGGGTAGGAATTCTCTTGTAGCTGTTTGCCTTTCTCTTGAATTTTCACAATAGATTTTCTTTGACTTAGTTAAGAGATCTCATGTATTTATCAGAAAAAGCTTGTGTCCAAACCAGCTTGCCCATGAAAATTACACAGTAGGTCTTGGTATGAAGATGGAAAACTTGGACACAGGAAATAGTGATAAATTAATTAGGGTACTTTAAATTTATGAATTGAGTTCAAATTTTTTGTCATTGAGACTTTTTCCATTGTTGTTAGGAGCTGCCCTTTGTTGTCATGATCTGACAGCAGCTGTTACCTTGTTTCTGACTCCCACTCTTGCATAGATCAGATGTGACAGCCATGTTTGCCTTCAGATCCTTGCTTAAATCTGGCTTTGGTTTGCTCTTCAGATTTTTTTATTTTATTTTCCAATTTTGATTTTGTTTTTCACACATTATACATGAGATCTGTGCAACTTTTGCTCTTTTGGTTCAACTTTTGCTCTTTTGGTTACCTATTTTCAGACTGTGCTAGGCTGTTTTTATTAATCATATAATTAATATTTAACAGGTAACCTAATTATAAATTAAATTTTAATTAATGCTTTTTATTTTTGCAGCATACACTGCTAAACTGGAAGAAACAAGGTAAGATGCATTCCAGTGTTTGAATTTCTGTCTTTGGTGTTTGGCACCTGTACCTGAGCACGTGCAGAAGGAGGATATAGTGTTGGACTCTTAACTGTGGTTTTGCTGTGGGTATTGTTTGCTTTATATAAAAGTTAGTGTTCAAAGCAAAGCTTCTGTGTTGCTGCACACAGACAATTTTGCCAGACTTGTTTACTAGCTAGCAAAGAAGTTTGTTTATTACTAGCTATGATTCTTGCTGGATATGAGCTGTAGTTTATATGCTGCCATGTAAGAGATCAGGTAAAAGTTTGTGAGGAGGTCTTGTGTCTGAAGTCTGCCTGCTCCAGCTGTGTGACTGAAATACCTCATTCAGTGAAGGTCAAAGACAGGGAAAAGACAGTAAAATAAGTCTTTTTGAAATAAGTTGATGGTTTTATATTCTGTATTACACTTGCATTTATTTTCATGCATGATCAACATTGAAAGGGAAGCCTTTTGATTCTTTATTTTTCTACCAAAAGTTCCTGGATCTGTAGGTTCATACTTGCTGTTCCAATGTAAATTACTCAGATGTATCTGAATCATATAATTTTCATACCCTTCCTTGAGGGAAGAGAGAAAACCAGGTTAAAAGGAGCTGCCTGGTAGTGAACAAACTTAGGTCACTCAGTTCAGGTTTCTGTCCTTTGCCTTAATTATTTGTGAACACTTCAATGATCATTTGCAACCAGATTATTTTTTAAAAAGTAGATATTCATAGTGCACCGTGGTGAGCACCACAGAATGCCAAAGTAACATTTCAAAACAACAGACTTAATGCAGCCCAACATTTTCTGTCTGTAGTAGCAGGGCTGGTTCTTGCATGAGAGCAGAAGTCTAGAAATGGAGGGACAAGGCTGCAGTGTGACTTCTGTATTATTTTTTCTTTCTATACAATGGGAGAGTACTCTGCAAAACTGGGTGTCATTAAAATCCTCTGCATGCAAAATGTGCCTGTTTGATTGGTGCTCTTGTCACACTGAGTTGTCCTGCCCTTCCCCGAGTTTCAGGTTGCTTAGGTCATTCTGAGAGTGGGAAGAGAAACTCCATGTGCAGTTTCTCCTCCTGATAAGACTGCGGTCTCCTGATCTGTGCTTAGGTGTGGCACTGTTGTCTCCACAGCAAGCTATGCCATTTCTGAAACTCTACACTCCAGTGTTGCTAATTGAAATGCATCATGAAAGATGTATGGTGTTCCCTTCTTTGTGTTAGCCCAGCACAGGAGAATGTGCTAGTCAGAAGGCATTCCTTAATATTTCTGAAAATTCTGGGGTAGCCTCCACATTTGCTCAATAGAGAAAGGGTGAAGGGGGAAACAGGCAAGGAACAGCTTGTTTAGTGTTGACATAATGGTGTTTTAAATAAAATAATTCTAAAGAGTCACTGAAGTAAACACAGAAATCTATTTGAATTGTCAGCTTGCCAGGTTGGATAGCTGTTATCCAGACTATAAATCAGAAAATTAACAGGTCATAAGAGATGGGAGCCTTCTTTAAAAGGCTAGAAGTCTGGGGAAAAAATTTGCTTTGCATGAAATCTATAATGCATAACTGCTGCTTTTAAGTCTCTCAGAAATGTGCAATGTCTCTTGCAGGTTCAGAAATCATCAAGAATAGGGATATGGGTCTTATTTAATTAATCAAATATAGTAAATATTTAATAACATAAAATTATTATTAATGCTACGCTGAGTTGCTGTGCATGTAAATTTGAATAGCTGCTTTTAAGTCCATTAGAGGTTGTATGCAGAAGAAACTCTTGTTGATGTGAAGCATCAAATCAGGGGGGTTCTAGTTTTGGAACAAACATAATATCTACAGCATGTAGGTGAGCTTTTCACAATGTCACATTTTGCTGGGTGTTTTAACTAAAATTATAAAATTTTTGCTTTAGAAGTGCCACATCTTACTGCTGAAGCAGAAAGACTTTTTAAACCAAACTGGTTTAGGAAAGGAGTTAAAACAGATGAGTTGCAGATAAACTACAGCTTGAACAAAGAAAAAATAACTTGATACCCTTTGTGAAAAGAGATTAATACTTTGGAAATATCTTAGACTGTTTCATTCTGAAAGTCCTTGCAGTTCTACCAGCCTGCAAAAGCAGTTTGTTGATCTGATTGAGTTATAATTCTTCTTGTCTTTCAGTGCTGCAAACAATGCTCTTATCAGCCAAACTAATGGATCACAAGTAAGGACTCTCATTCTTTCTAAAGGCAATTTTCATGTGTCTCAACAGATTTGAAGATTTTGTTATTTGTTCTTGAAATCCAGTGATTGACCAATTGAATGTTACAGTTAGCTATTAATTGTGTACAGTGCTGGAAAAGACTGGAATATCCAGTGCTAGGGAAGTAAGGGAAGAAAATGGCCTTGCTTTAGCTTTGTGCTTAAGAAGAAGCATTGATATGTTTTGTTCACTTTAATGTGTCATCACTTCATTAATGTGTGTAATAACTTGTCTGTATTCGGTCTCTAAAGAGCTGGAATGCAAAGCCAAACCTGCCTGTCCTAACAGCAGTTCCTTCTGCACCAGTCTTAGTGGAAATAGAAAACCTCCCAAGGAGCCCAGGAGCCAGCCAGCAAGATAAGAATTGGTATGTTAAGCTTTGCTGGGAAATGAATTCTGATTACTTATGCATGATTCAAGTAGCTTTTCCTTTATCTGTGCTTAAATAAGCTGCCATCCTTGTGTCTCTAATGTAAGTGGACAATCAAGTTAGGGATGATGCAGCTGATTTCTTCCTATGAATTGTGTGTGGAGAGGTGAGGACAACAGGCTTAGTCACTGCCAACCAAAAGAAAATTTCTTCAGGGGCGGGGCTAAAGGAATTAAGGAGGAATAGCATTTTAAAGTCTTGGAGAGAGTTGGGTCCTTCTCATTGGCCATAAGCATGTAACCCTTTGCTTGGTATCATGGGGTCCAAGGACTTAACCTTGATCCTTAGGATAAAATAGAACCTTGTAAACTGGTATCCTTGTGAATTGTCTTTTGAACCTTCTGAAAGAGGCAAACTGACTTTTCTCATGAGCTTGTGTAGAATGGGAGCTTGAGGAAAATGACACAAGCTGAAGATAAGAGCTTTGATTTCATGTAATCAGAGTATTTGTTTTATGGATTAGATGCATCTCAAAATGAAGAGGATTTGTTTGAAGATAGATAAATGTACGTGTCATTTATCTTTTCTTAAACTAATTCTATATTGCAAAGCTATTTTCAGTCCAAAAATTGGCATATATCAACCCAGTACTTGTGCACAGGTCAACTTAACTTCTTTGGTTTCTCTTGCCTATGGCTTCTCCAAGAAGGGAAATTCTGGCTTCTGCCAGACTCCTCAGGAGCAGTCATGGTGGAATGGAGTGACACCAAAGCTCTTATCCTAAGCAGTTTCAATCCTCAAGAGAAAGGGTCTTTCTCCCATTGTCAGCCATATGAATCTGCTTTGCTTCAGTATCTCTTACAAGTAGATGGTGCCTGTTTCTAACAGTGCTGTGACAAATGTACTTCAATTGTGTAAATGGTATTAATTTAAAGACTTCTAATACTATCAATTTTGAATGATAAAGGGGATGGTAATTCTGCTTTGAGTTGCATTTTGTTGACATTTCAATCAGAACATATGATGATAAATGCTGTTTTTCTTTCTTTTACCCTTGATTTATCTAGTATCTGAAATCTGTGCTTGTCTGTGGTGGGATCCTGTTGATCGCTCGATTCCTTCCATGGTGGTGGGTGAAAGGTGGTGGCATCCTTATTCTTCAGCATTCTCAATATGGTTATATTTTGATTCTTTTGGCCTAACTGCAAGATAAGTGGTAGTCACCTTTATTTCCTTTGGTGGAAATGTTTGACTTGGCTCCAGACCAGCTCTTCTTGGGTACCTGGTTTGTGCTAATGTTCCTGCTCATGTTTGCAAGGCTGCTGTTGCTTACTGAAATCCTGCTGCTTTGGGTCTGAAGCAGAGAAGGCTCTACAGCCACTCAGTTTTGGGTTTGTTATGTGTGTTTTTAGGATTGAGAGCTTGAGTCTGTCTTAACATTGTCCAGGAATCTCAGCTTACATGCCAGCTCCTGCAGGATGTAGTGTTTGTATAGAAGAGTGGGAGTGAATGCAAAATATACCTGCATGTAACACAAAACAGTGTGTCCTAAAGAAAACAAGCTTCTTGGCAACTGATGCATTTTAATTGAGAGTGCAGTGCTTCTACTGTGTCTGTGTTACATTTCTTTGAGACATTGTTAGTGAAAGTAGTTGTTTTCTGGTTTTACTGTGTTCACTGGAAACAGTAGTGCCTGCAATAAAGGGCAAATCCAGCTGTAGGAGAAAGACAACAGTTTGGAGCTGAGTCAGGAATTGAGCTACATTCTGATTTCCTAGATGGGAAGTGGGGTTAGGTTAATGGACTTGCCAGAACATATATATTTATTGCTGGGGGCTGTGACTTGGCTATTGTGCCTGCAAGGGTGTCTGATGCTGCTAACAAGATCTCCTTTCAACTGCTACTGTCTTTAATTGGCCTGTTTCTGCATGAATTATCTTT
Organism: Ammospiza caudacuta; assembly: GCF_027887145.1. Taxonomy (NCBI): domain Eukaryota; kingdom Metazoa; phylum Chordata; class Aves; order Passeriformes; family Passerellidae; genus Ammospiza; species Ammospiza caudacuta. The sequence goes on from NC_080600.1 coordinate 31,933,413, forward strand.
GCTTTCTGTCAGAAAAATAGTCTTCTTTTAGAGAGAGCTTGCCAAAGATTGTTGAGAACACCAAAATTTTTTGGACTGTGGATTTTGTAGATAGTTAGATTGAAGGGGTTTAGAAGTAAGGTCCTGACCTCCAGGGTTTCTGTACTCTGCTTGGCAGATGCCTCTATTGGCTACCTTGCAGCTTAGATCCCTTCCTAATGTCAATGTTTCCTTTAATTTAAAATGTTAATGCTGCAGCTGCCAACAGCAATTTTGCCAGATTGTAGAAAGTACTTTGCCAGATAGAAAGGATTTTTTGCTAAGTTAGGACAGCAGACAGAGATTTAATATTTACTTCCTTACTATGGGATAAGTAGGGAAGTTCTTTGGGGTTTTTTTGCTAGTGGATGTAGCTTTCCTTAACCACATCCATGAGAGAAATGGTAAAATAAAGGAATGAACTGTTGGGGATTGGAGCCCTCAGTATTCACGGGTCACTTCCTCAGTGTATTTCACAGAAACCAAAATTCTGAATTTACACATGGGTGAGCTCTGTATAAATCCTGTTTCTTTTCTAAAGGAGGACTATCCCCAAATGTTAATCATTTACCACTGTTGTGAATCCTGCATGCTTTTCTGCTTGCCTGCCTTAACACGTGTGATCTTCCAACTCAGCTGTCTGCTTGGCTGTTCTGGAACACGAGAAGGTGGAATTTGAGCTGAAGGCCATCTGACCCCTCTATGTGAACAGCAACAATCCTTCCACTTTGTTTAGATTTGGCTCATTAAATCAAATCTTTTACATTAAACTGAAGGAATACCTTTGTTTTAGGAATTTCCTTACTTGAGTAGTTTATGAAGTGCTTTTTTCCAAGCACTTTTTTGATATATGACTGTACCTTTTATCAACCTCTCCCAAAATATACTGGTGGAGGACCCTAGTGCTACACAGACGACAGTTAACAGATCATTATCCATTTTTCAAGTATTTTAAAATTTGGCTGTTTTCCATTAATGACTTATCCCTGCTGCTTTGAAGATGTTTGTGCCTAAAGCCTTACAGTTTCCTAGCTAGGGGCTCCTGCATAATAATATTTTTCAAAAGACTGAATAAAGTGATGAGTGTTCTCCCTTGCACCTCCTCTTTCTAGCTTTTGGAGGACTTCATACCAAGTGTGGCAAAGAGTGGCCATAACTGTGCACAGCATTCCTGTGGGTTTGATTTTAGGAACTCTAAATTTAAAACTTACAAGCCATTATGCTTTCATATGCAAAATTAGAAAGTGAGGTCTTAGTTTGTGTTGTGACCTTTTATAAAATCGTTCTTTTCCAGCTAAATTTTTATGTTAATGCAAGTTATAGCTGCAGGCAACTTCTTCAGTAGTATCAATCCCTTAGTCACCTAAATTGTGGATGATTCGTTTGCTCTACTGTTTGCTCCTACACACTAATGTTCATTTCTTCTGAGCTTCTATTTTCTTCTACTTTTTTTTTAAATTTGCTTTAGAATCTGCACTTTCCAGTCACTTTGAAAACTGGTATTGCTTTAGGTGTTTGCTTCAGGTGTACATTTAGAGCTGCCACTTAAACTTGTTTTCTGCAAATAAAACATGCTGTATACTTGAGGTCTGTTCCTCATTCACGTTATTTGCTCCCATCTGTAAAATGCACATAATTCTTGCTTACTTCCATGAAGTGTTTTGAAGTATGAAGTGCTTTACATTTGGGAAGTGTAAGCAACATAAACATGAGAGTCAATTCAGACTTGTGCAGAAACTTGCACGATGCTGTGCAGAAAGGGCTTTGTTTGGCACTGCCATCCTGTGCAGAAAGGGGTTTATTTGGCAGTGCCATCATGCGCACCTGTACTTGCATGCCTCTTCCCTCCAGTATTTCCCTTCCAGGAATGCCCCTTTTCCCTGTCTTTTCTCCTCAATCTCCTTGCCCTCGCCTTTGCTTTACTTTCCCCCCCTTTCCCCCTCGTTTCCCGCTGACTAATTTTCCCCCTCCCGCTCCCACCGCTCCAGGCCCCCCGACGCCGCCGGCCGCTGTCAGCGTGGTGGAGCCGCGTGGGCCCCGCCGAGGAGCCGCGCCCCGGACGGACCGAGCCCCGCGTGGGCCCCCGAGCGCAGCGCCCGGAGCGCGGGGCTGCCCGGCGCCCCGCAGGCCGCCCTGACCGCGCTGTGACTGCGCGGCTGCCGCAGCTCGGGACTGCTCCCGGCCCGGCTGGGAAATCGCCTCCTGAGCTCCCTCTGCGACAAGGACTGCGCACCCGGAGCTGGCTGTAGAGGGGCAGAAGCTTTTATGACAAAGGCTCTGCAGATTGTGCTGTTGGTAGTGAGTCTTTAAAGAGAAATGACATAGAGACCGGAAGCCACACATCGCTTTTATTTTATAAACAGTATATATCTATCTATGTGTGCATATAGATAGATATATTTTTAAATTGTGTTGAAGTTTTTCTTAATGACCAAAAGATCCATTTTTTTTAGCTGGGTTTGAGAGCCATGCAGGAAGTCACATTTATTTTAAAACTACATATATGACCAGTGGGTTATAATACGGTTTCAAAAATCTGAGAAACAGAGGATGTAACTGGCCCTTCTTTGAACCATGATCATGTAAAAATATCTAAGATGTGTGGTTGATCTGAAAACCAACCTTTTTTTCTCAATAAGACCTCTTCTGAGAAATATTGTTTGGAAATGGAATAGAATTATTTTCAATTTTTTAAGAATAAATTTAACAGAACTGTCAAAAAGGCAAAGAGTAATTTTTTAAATTATTTTTTGCTTTTTACAACTTTTTCTTTCTTTTTTTCTTTTCTGGTCCAGTTGAAAAGTAACATTTCCTGACAAACACCAGTCCTACCATATGATTCACAAGGTTAATTGTTAAGTCAGAGGTTAAGACTCCAGCTTCATGGGTCAGTGGTATTCTTGGGGGCCTTTAACAACGTGAAGAACAAACCTTTACCCTTGAACACACTGTTTTCTTGTGTTTTCTGAATTTTGTTGCTTTTAAATTGCAATATTCTTTTCCTATTAAAAAAAAAAAAGAAGGGAATATGGTCACAGAGGGCTTTTGAAGTTAATTTATGTGTAGCTTTTAGGATAAAGGAGTTGTTTGAGTGATTTTCAAATTATTTCACTGTGTTTCAAATTGCCACAGAGCCCAGAAATAAAAAACCATTATTTTCAGATATCCAGACATGAAGAACCAAGAAATAAGTGTCAGCCAGGACATAATTTAATATTGCCTGAGATATTTTGGCCTCCTCACCCCCACATCTGATGGGGGGAAAGAGTTTGCTAATGAAGTATGAGTCTCTATTCTACAACACTGCTAAAAAAAAAGTTTGAGCAAGCTGTAAACTAAAGATCTGTGACACCTACCAAGATAATTGGAACAATCTCTTGTGCTCATTTTAGTTTTAGGTTTGGAATGGTGGATGTTGTAAACTTCTGGAGTGAAGCAAACCCATTTATTTCTTTCTTATTTATAAAGTTGCGTGAGAATATGCAAATGAAAATAAGTTGTTTAGCTTTACAGTATCATATAATGTCTGTGTAGTTGAGGGAGAAAAAGACAAGGTATCTCACACCACTTGTAACTGAGAGCTTTCTCAGTCATGTTATACACTGCATGCTGTGTGGTACATGTTTATATCAGTATTTGGGCCTGGCAAAAAGAAGGGGTAATGCATTAGCTACTCCCTTAACTGTGTGAGCTCTCTGAGCCTATAATGACTTGTTAATGCATTGACAAACCTTTACATGCATTACAGCCCTTCATTATTCCTATATTCATATTTATTTATGTGGCTTGAACTCCTAGTATCTTTTATCAGCATTTCCCAGAGAATGTTTCTTAAAATATGATGGTAGAAGTGGATTGAAGACATAAAGCCCAGCACTTATTACTATGCAAAGTTCAAAATATCCCTTTGTGTGTGGGTAAATGCAGGTTTGTGGAAGGCTAATGCCTGTTCAGTTCCTGAGTGCTGGGAGCTGACTGGTAGAAGCCCTACTTTTCCTGGGAAGCCTTGGACAATTTCCCTTATGGCTGGTGTGCCAGTTCATCAATATTTTGTAAAAGGTGTCAGAAATTCTGTGCAGTGATTAAAGTTTTTTGTGTTTTTTGCATTCATGGTTGGGCCATTTATGAAGCCTGCCTGGTAATCTTCCTGCTGGTGCTCTGAAGAGGGTGAAGGGTCTGGGAAACTTCAAAGGTTTTGCTGCTCTTTGGAGAACTCATGCCTGCAAATTCCAATGGCTGAGGGTCTCCCAAGTATGACTTTCCTCTTACTGACTGCCAATCTCAGGTGGCTCAGGAGGTGTTTCAGTGGGTCTGAAGGCAAGAGGGATCAATTCCTACTTGAATCTTGACTTAGGAGGCTTCCTTGAGTTATCTAAAATTCATTTCATTTCCCTGATGCCCTGTCCTGATGTGGGGTGAAAGTTCCTTCAAACTGTCATGGAGTCAGCAACTGCATGGTGTAGGTAAAATCTGAACATCTTAAAATGGTGTTCATATTAAAGATTGGACACTATTTACAGAAAATTGTCAGAAAATAGGAAGAAAATTGTTGTCTCCATGTGAGGATTATAAAACATTTCGACTCCTGTATCAGCAAAGTAATGTATGGGATACAGTCCCACTTTCCTTGTTGCCTTAATTGGAAGAGCATCTCTTCCTGTCTGTTAGTTCTGCAATTAAATCTCTGTATCTGTCATTCCCTCTCTGCAAGACTGTGTGCTGTTTGCCTTTTCCCATTAGTGCTGCAGAGAGAGGCTGCACAGGAAGTTGAAAAATTTTCCCTATGATTTGCTTTGCTAGTAGCTTCTTATTCCACTGCTTTAAGAGAATCAAGCCAGTGGCCTCAATTTGCCTCACAGCAATTAATTGACTTTAAATGATTCGTACATTATTAGCACTAGAACAATGATATCCTGTAATCTGATTCAGAGTATATGTTTAACATTGAAAGAATTCTTTGTGTGCTTGAGCTGAAGGGGAAGGAGTTTTTCCCTGCAGCCTCTGTAGTGACAACAGGGCATTGGTTCCAGGGACTGGAGGGGGGCATGAGGCTCTAACCTGGTAGTGGTAAGGGAGAAGCTGGTCTAAACTGTCGAGTGGAAAATGTCTCTTGTCTGTGCTTAAGGGTAGGTTCTATTCTGTTGTGGTGGGTATGGGCTTGATATCATTGTTCTCATATTTGGGGCAGGACTTGCAATAAGGATTGATAGATTTTTCTTCTTAAATCAATATTGCAGCCAAACTGTGATTGTTGATGGAGAGTGGTTGTTGATTGAGCTGGGCAGCAGTAAAGCTGCAGTTGTGTGCGCAGGCTGTCTGATGAACCATTGCATTGTGCAGCAGTGGTTTCTGTGTTTGCTCTTAGGATAGCTTGGGCTGTTACCAAGCTTTAGAGAAATGTATGAGATTCCTGACTGCTTGCTCAACATAAACATCATAATTTTTGTAACTATTTTTCCTTGTTCATTGAAAATAGAGCTCATAGGGCAAAATTAAAAGGAGACATTTGCATCAGAAACCAAGAGAGCTGAAACAAGTGATCCTGACAGGGTACAGAGTACACGCTCTGTAAAACACTGTGACTGCTAAAGTTTCATTCATTGCTCTGCCTAAGTTAACAAAACTGAAACTGGTTCTAGGTATGCCTGACCATAAGTCAGAGCAGTCCTGTGCAGTGCACCCTTCTGCCCTCTGTTCTGCTTACCAGTGTTGGGTGAAGTGCTGCACAAACAACTTTTTGTGATACCAACTTCCCTTCCCCTAACTTTTCTTTTTCTCTTGTAAAATCCCAAAGGGTACATTAAATTTTTTAGAAAAACTGTATATGTTTGTTCCAAAGAGTGTATTTCATGGATAAAAACTTCCCTTCTTCTCTCGTCACTTTTTCCACTGCTATGTAATGACACAGCAGGCAACATGGACCTGTTCTGTTATGAAGTCCCTTATACAGATATGAAATGTTCCCTTTTTCATGTTTCTTAAGCTCGCTGAAAACCAGTGTCTGTGAGGTACCTGAAACAATTTTTCTAGGTTGTGGCTGATCAGCAGAAGACAGCTTGAAAAAAGGCATTGCATGTGTTAAAGCTTTTTCTTGTTCCAGGAAGAATGGTAACATGACTGTGCATCTCTCTGCCCATCTTTCTGCCCTTGCAGCATACCTCTTGTTGATTTGCTAGACAGCACAGACTTGCCAGAAACTTGTGTGGATGATGCCCTGGGCCGTCCAGTTGTTGGCTTGGCAGCAGGAGATTCAGAAGAGGCTGTCACTTGCCCTGCTCCTGGCACGAAGGAGACTGCTGCAGACAAAGCAGACTCTGATCGTAAGCAAACTGACAGATTTTGCCATATTGTGATGTGTGAGATCAAGATTAAATAATACATTGATGTGAGATTGTTTCCTTATGAAAAATGCAGGATTGTTTTAGGATGCTCCCTTAGATTATATGCATAAGGGCAGTTTTACCTATTACTGTAACAACAAGAACAGAGATACAAGTGAAAAGTCAGTTCTTCATTGGATGTGACTTTGTCCACAAATACAGTAAAGTGCAACCATCTAAGCAATTTACTCTGTGTTGCTCACTCACTGTGAGGATGGCTGTGTCAATGAGCTGCCAGGAGTGCAGTGTTATCATTTGGTGCACACAGTCTGCAAGCTTGGAATTTGTACCGAAGCTTGAGCAAGTAGATTCACCCATCCCTGTGCTTTTTTGCACAACTCCAAAATTATGTAATTAGTATTCAGGAATAATGCAAGTTAAAAGTCAAATAACTCCATGGAACATTGGGAAGATGATACCTTTCTTGTCTTTTTCAGCATTTGAAGACACATTCCTAAAACTGAAACAGCTGGAGACGGAGCGCAGCAGCCCCGTGCCGACTGAGCGTCCCAATGTAAACATAAACATCCAGGTAACTGGCCTGCATTCCTCTGCTGCGGTCCTGGATCTTTCAGATCCTTCTGAAAAGCCTTCCACTTGCCTTGCTCTGTTTGCAACGAGTGAGTGATACTGGGGGATAGCAATGGAAATACAAATGCTTTATGATCTCTAAACTTGTGTGTGACAAGGCAGTGAGATAAAGATGGGGGCAGAGGTGCATGTGTGCAGACTTGCAGCCTGGTGAGATTTTCTAAAATCAGTGGGAGTAAAAGGCATAAATATTTGAAATGTTTGTCAGTTGTCTTTATCTGTAGGTTACTACCTGCATGGTGCTGGGTAGTTCACCCTCTGTCTGCAAGGGCTGAGCTGCTTTCCTGGCATTTTTCAATTCTAAGAAGGTTGTTCTGACGTTTTATTTTGAGTCAAGTTTGCTGATGATCCGTCCCTTCTGTTAAGTGGCCAGTTTGTACCTGCTCTCTGATGGAGGTGTTGGTGTTTACACAAAGAGGAGTGATGTGCTTTGATTTACTGCTCTCAAATCCCTCTGAGCAAGCCAGGCTGCACTTCACAGGCAGCTGAGCCAAGTACAAGCCTGAGTGCCCTGAACAGGGTGAGGGCTCTCTTCTCCCTCCTTCCTCTTCACTCTTTCTTTCCCAGCTTCCCTCTCTCCCCTCTCACCACCAGGAATCATTGCAGGTTTCAGTGAACAAATATATCTACAAACTGGCAAAATGTTTTTTTCCTGCCTTTGTTTTGACTTTTTGTCGAGGCACTGGGTTTCTTTAGGTTTTTAGTTTGCTCTTTAAGTTGGTAAATAGTGAGTTAAATAGATTGAGGGAAGGGGTCAAAGAAATGCCAGGGCCATAGTGAAAATAAGTACTGTTGCTAGAAGGGCTGGAGAAGCCAGGATCCTTCCTTAGAACAGCAGTGAACTTTAAGAAATTCACTGGTTATCAGACAGCTACCCCCAGACAGGATATTCTTCTGTGTTTTTTTAATGAGCTTTAAAAAATGAGATTTATTTTTCATTACTCTGCTTTCTGTGATGCAAAAGCTTTGGGAGACTTTTGTGTTTTGGGCAAGCAGAGAGGGTGAAACACCTGGCAGTGTTATCTCTGTTTAGACTACCCTCCCTTGCAGGGAGGCCCAAGGATTTATCTAGCTCTGAGTGAAGCAGCTATGATTTTTCTTGCTCCCTCAACAGTAACAGGAACCAGGTGCCAGGAGAGGTGTTCAGCAGAGTGTGTTTGAGCTAAGCCCTCTCCTAAGTGTTTGTTTCCCACCTCCACGTGAGAGGAGGCTGCTGCTGTGGCTGGTGCTGCAGGCTGCTTGGCTGTGTCCCCTTTAAGGGCTGCTGGCAGGGCTGCCTGCTGCACCTCTCTGCTTGGTGAGTGCATTACAAAGATTACCAGGTCTCTAAGAAGATTAGTCAGTAGACTGTCGGTCCTGTTATGCTGAAACACTGTTTCTACATAAACTAAAGCAAATGAACACAGTTTATTTAAGAATATTTTAGCCTGTTGAGCTCCACTTTAGTTCAGACAGAGAGAGGAAAAAACATTTAATTGGTTCATTGAAGAGACTGGCCCAGACCTGTTTCAGAGGTTTTTAAGTTGTGGCTGATTTATAATAAGTAAGCTAAGATTCCTGTAATGAGCTAATCTAACAAACAGCTGCCAATACAGAACAGTCACAGTCATCCAGCTGCTGTCACATAAGGTGCTGAGGAACTTCAGAGGTTATAGATACTGGGAGGACAGTAATCTGATTAGAGAGCAAGAACATTTGCATAACAGAGAATTATGGATCAACAGTATGCCAATAGGTGGTAAAACACAGTTCAGCTTTAAAGAAGGAAGTGCAAATTATATTAGGAAAATGTAAGAGTAGATCATTGGAGGTTTTTTTAGGGTACAGGAGACAGAATAAAACTTGTCCACCTATGATGTAGCTTACCAAGAAGTCACTTGAGAATGTTTGTTTAAAAAAGATAGACAAAGATTAGAGACTCTCTGCATACTTGAAATTCCCAATGCTTCAGATTGCAAAGACATGTAGGTTACAGTAGCACCAAATAAGCACACCCTTCAGAGAGGAAGGTTAATGTTTTGGAAACCAGTCCTGAAAAGAGTGACCTAAAAGTTACTATTAAAAATACTTTGTTTCCTGCCTTTGAAGGCTGCTTTAGAAAACACAGAAGCTTTCATTTATGGTGTTTGTTATAAAATGTACCTGTGAGCTCTTCTCCTGTACTTACTTTTCTTCTTAATCTGTTAGTAAAAGTGTTTGTGCTATCCTCTTCTGGCAGAATTGCATAAGACTGCAATATATCCACTAAAACCTTGCAATAAGTTTAGATCCTGGAGCTTGCTGTCATTTCAGAGGGAATGCAGTATTGCAGCATTCTCTCTGAACGTGTGTGATTACAAATTTCAGCGCACGCAGAAACTGTTACAGTACATTAAAGGTTTGGAAAATGCATTGGGAGAAAGTGTTATCTTTCTACTCCTGAAGGCAGAGCTGCATCCTGAACTTCATGACACTGTTATATGCCAACTCGCTTCAGCTTTGTTAATTAAAAATCGTTAACTGTTTTCCATCAGGAGATGGAGATGGCCTGACATCTTTAAGTAATTCTATGCTTGCAATCAATCAATCTTGATTGATTCCTTTGATAGGGAAATATTTATCTAGCTACCTCTGTTCTTCTAGAGAAAAAGAGGAAGCCAGGGAATGAATGACTTCGTTTTTCTCTGCTGCTCACTGCCAAAATCTGTTGGGATGGAAGAATGAGACTTTGTCTTTTCCCAGCTTTCAGTAGTGCAGTGACCAGATCTGGCAAAGAAAGCAAATAGCTTTAAATACACCAGTGCTCTGCTTTCATCAGCTTCTGAAGGGAAATGAACAATAGAGGTTCACCCTGTTTGCCCGTCTTCAAATCTGCTCCCGAGTCAGAAATACAAGGACTTGAGGGTTTACTTTTTCTGAATTTGTTGTGATCTGTAAATATGTGAAAGTTGGTTCAAAATGTACCTGTATTAGGCTCCATCTTCCTGCACAAAGTGATTTCTAGTGGCACAGGGAACAGAACTCAAAAGCACAAAGGGTTGGGGTCACATGCCTTGTTACTGCCTTTAATCTTTCCTTGCCTTTCTGCATCACTGCCTAGCTCCGTGTTTTGATTGAAGAGCACAGTACAAGTGTAGTTTGTCTGGTCCATGGAAACAGCAAGCATTCCTAATGAGCTGGAATAATGACAAACCCCAGCAGCTTCACTGTTTTGTGTGAACACCTGAAATATCTTGTGAATTAGGCATCTGGAGGCATTAGCAGGTGCTGGATGCTTTTCCCTCTAGCTACATGTTTTTTTCATTAAAAAAACCTGTAAGACACCTAGGCTTTTTTCAAGTGCAAAATAAAGTCGAAAAAAATGGATCATTAATACTGAGGGAAATGCTTCCTTGCTGGTATGAAATTTATGCTCTATTAATTAAAATATTCTGTAATTGTGCTAAGCTTTTTGAAAAGTAGGGAGTCTCAATTGTTAACAGACTAGAGTGACCTAATTAAATTGATTTTTCAAGTGGAGGAAGCTGAGAGGAAGTTAATCAATAAAATGGTACCTCAAGCACCAGTGTACTGATGTGCTCAGTTAAAATTATTTGATTTATTGTATTAGTGGAATAATGCATTCAAAATCCTGTACAGGTAGTGTCACACATGGCATCTGCTTCAGTGAGGTCCAGTAGAGACTTAAAGATTATCACAGTGGGTGCTGCAGCTGTACAAATAATAATAATTTAGTTGTAATTATTCTTTTTGGTAATTCCAGCAACTTCTCTGAAATAAAAGTACTTAAAAGTACTGTTGGTCCTCATGCTTTTTATGCTGACAGTGACCCTTGAATATTTTGTGAAGGTCATGGCTGACTGGGTCAAAATTTGAAAATGGATTCTCCTTTAGATAGTCTTCTAAGATCTTGTTTGGATATCCCAAAAGGCGATTTAGAGGGGGACAAAAAAAAGGAAATGTTTTTCCCCTCTCTAAAGACAAAATAACTACAAGTTCTCAGCAGTGTCTCCAGGGAATGTAGAAATCTGAGAGTGGATGGAGAGCTGTGGGGGGACAGGTGTTCACCTCTTTCTAACTCCTCTGTTCTGCTCTTCTCTTTGCAATGGGCTCCATTCCTGCTGGGCACGCTGCAGTTGGTGCAGGTGGGAGTGCAGCAGGATTGTCCCTAGGGGGAACAGCCTGCCCTAGACCGTGGCATATGGTGAGGAAAGCAGGACTCTGTCTCCCCCTGCTGAGTCATACCCTCAAAAGGAAGGTCACAGGGTTTAGTTTTCACTCAGCTAATTAACTTCTGCCACTAATCAAATAGCAATTAGTAGATTGAATGCTTAATTAACATTTTATAATTAAGAAATGAAATTCTCATAATGAAGTATATTGTCGTGAAAGGTATCTCGTTCTTACTTCTCTTCATTATGTATCTGGCTGCCAGTTTGCTCTGATATAATCAGTGGTGGGAGAGGTAGTTAGTAGCACATTAATTAAACTCTTGGTCTAACTTATAAGTGGATTTTAAATTAAAAATCTTCCCAACTTGCATTTGAGAGTAAATTATCAACTTTTACTTAGGCTACACTGACCTGATATAATGGCTGTTTTAATCTCCTCTCAGTAAACTAGGCTGCAGTTTTAGGATGCACTTCATTTCTTGCACACTGGATTTTTAGCACAGCAGTTTGCATGTCCATATTCAAGCATTGTGCTTTTTTCCTTTGTGTTGCTTGACATCATAACTGAGTTCCAAAATAAAGGGAAAAATTGCTTTTCCATTTCAATATAAATCTGCTGACTTCCCTTTGGCTTCAGAACCTTGTTGTTATTTAGAGATGTTGATAAACTTCAGCCCAGACTTGTCCATGTGGAAACTGCTTCTGATAAAGATGTTTTCCTGTCTAGGATGAAGTGGCAAAGTTGACAGATAAATGTCTTAACAATGCAATCGAGAGCCCAATGGTAGCAGCCAAGTGGCTTCCAGCAGATCTCAAAAGCAATATCCTGAAGGCCCAGGCAGAAGCAGGGCACAAGGTAAATACTCGACTGAGCAGAGCTGGGACACTCTCAAATGTTTTATTTCTCTTCAATTGCCTGGTGTTGGAGAAGGTGCCTTGCAGATAAGGGTGTTCCAAGAGCCTTGTCCAAGGCAGAGTCAAGGGCTTCTCACAGTGATAATGGTTCTGTACTGGCATGGTTGCCCAAGGAGGAATTTCTGTCCTTGATGATACTCAGCAGGTAACAGGACAAGACCTTATGCAAGCCCTGGTTTGAGAGGTCACTGAGACAGGTAACCTCCAGGGGTTGCCTTCTAATCAAGTCACTAAGAATGGGCTTTTTGCATGTTGTAGTAAATTCCTTAGCAAATTACAGTATTTTATTTGGTTTTGTTGGTGAACTATTTTTATTTCTGCACTGAAATTGTCATGGAATTGATGTTCTAAGTCCCTGAGCTGTAGATGAACAGCACTTTTTTGTGCTGGGATAGAGACACTCGACTCTACTGTGAATCTCAGAACTGACACAAGATGCAAACAGGTATCAGAAATGTCTGTCTCTGTTCCTTTCTTCTTCTCAGGTTGGAAAAGATGACAGCATGACAGGTGTCAAGAATTCCAATATTCAGGAGGCTGCTGCCAGGTAGTGAATAGATTTGTAAGAAACACGTGATTTAGTTACCTCACTACAGAACTGAGAATCTGCAGTTTAGTGTGGTCTGCCAGTGGCTCAGTCAGCATTGCATTTTACCTTGCATAGGGTACCCCAACCTCATGAGTGTGAAGTGGTTTTGAGAAGAAAACCAGAATTATAACTGCTAAGTTTTATTATATACAAGATAATACAGATGCTCTTTTATTCTCCCATACCTGATGACCATTGTTACAACAGCAATTTCAATCACTAATTATTTCTGAAATGTGAACAGCTGCAGTGTGGGGAGAGGGGATGGGTCTGTTCACAGTAGGTGTTTTCCAGTGGAGGAAAAAAAATTGTATACAAACTCCTGCAGTGACAATTTCCTGAGAATTACTAAATATGAAATGATTGCAGGTCCAGTGGGACTACAGGCATTGAAAAATGTAAAAGGTTACCACACGTAACTTCTTGACCATTTGTGATGATGCAGAGGGTGATACTGTAAATAAAATGTACAAATAAAATCTACATTAGCAGTCCCAAAACTTTGTTGTAACAAGTGATTCATAAAGAGGTTTCCATGGAAGGTTGTACCTATTTTCTCTTTTTGTTTTTTGTTGGTTTGTGCCAGGAACCTTATCCTGTCAGGCAAATCACAGAGCAGCCCCCCAGCAACCAGTCCAGTATTTCAAGATCCAAGAGAGCTGCTGAGAGCAATCCCTGCTTCAAACACCTTTGTTCCGTAAGTGACTCAGGAGAAACGTGTTCTGGGGTAAGGGGGGGACCAAGTGCAGGGGATGATGAAAGGCCTGAAAAGATGAGGAACAGTTGCTGAGCATTTAGGCTACATCTCAGCAGGTTTAGGGATGCATTTTTAATTACCGTTGCAGCAGTTAATCAGTGGGCCAGGCCTCGGGGTGAGTATCCTCGCAGGCAGTATGGGAATCTCTCTCATCTTCCGAAAGGACTGAGATTCCTGACATCCTGCTGCCACTGGCTCTAAAGAGGAAGATAGGAGGATGACAGAAAAGGCTTCAGGCAAATTAGACACAGGGGCTGAAGAAACTCCTTTGAGATAGAGGACATGGATACCGTGTGGTCTATGCACAGCTGTAGCTGGAACTGTGGGAGAGAGCAGTAACCTGTGGAGGCAGTTGGAAGGCATTTACATTAACATACAACACCAGTCTTTTGTCTGCCTCCCTGGATCTGGTGTCAAGGTTTTGAGCTGTCTGGGAAGCAGCCCTGTTCCATGCTATCCAGGCAGAGTGCTAATGAGGATGTTTTCCCCTTTCAGTAATACCTTGAATGAGGACAATGCTGACTCTAACCATGAGGACCTGCTAATTCCAGCTAATCTGGCTCCAGCTGAGGAGGCTGCTGTTTCAAAGGTATCACCACCTGTCAGCCTGGAAGGTTTCTGTCACATTCTGAGCTCTGATGCCTCCAGGCAAGCCCAGCAGACCTTGCTGCATGCCTCTCATAGCTCTGTGAATGCCAGCCGATGGGGAATGCCAGAGAGTGCTGTCTGAAGCAGGCAGGGACACTGCACAGATCTTTGCAAAGGCCATTTCTTCATGTCCTTTCCAGTTCATGGCATAGCTCTTATTTTTCTAAACTGGTTGTTTTTCTCACACTGGAAGGGAGCCCCTTGCATCCCAAGGATTTCATGCTCCAGTAAGAAGGTGATAGAGATGAAATTCTGACATAGGCAGTTCCCATCAAAAGAACCACAGAAGGAAAAGTTTAAATTTAGATATTCATTTGTTATATTCTAGTTACCTTAAGGTATTTTTTAACTGGACTCCATGAGGAGCACAAATTCAGGGATTAAAATTAATTTTATCCCTCTCTAGAAGAAAAGCAGAGTCCAATAGCATTGGATCTGTGCTGCCTTTACTTGGGCAGATTGACAGGTTGTTCTGGATGACCAAAACATCCAGTCCTGTAGCTGTTTGGCCTCTAAACCAGTATTACATAGTTGATCCCACTGAACAATCATAAATTTCACTGAATTCAAACACCCCACTCCAGACCTTGCTGAGCTTTCGAATGGTGCATACCCCACCCCACGCAGAGGGGACAGTTTCACTGCTTGCTTACAGTAGCAATCATGTTGTTTCCAGTACATTAATGAGAATAAGGGAAATCAAAAGGCTATTTTAAAAGATCAAATGCAAAGACGTGAAAAAATAAGCCTGATAAAAAGTAGTGTTCGTTAGAGATACTGGTCTATAACTCAGGAAGCCACTAGAGTGTTCAGTAGACCTGTCTGGTTGCTACTGGGAATTCAATTCAAAACTGATTTATTCCATAGAGCACTCCAGATGACCAGGACGTTTCCTTAACATCACTGACAGAGAATCTAATTGACTTTACAGAAGCCACACCTCGGGTAAATGTATTTCAAACCCAGACTTTTTCCTTTGCACATAACAGTGATTTTTACTCATGGACTCTTCTCTGGCTTTAGTGTCTGTCTGCCAGGCTTGGATCTGCAGCAGTGGAAAAAAGTGATGGACAGGGATCACTGCTCACATGGCCCCCACCTGCAGGGTGGCTGCTGTAGGGATGTAGATGTGACAGCTTTGCTGGGGAAGTGAAGGAGCCTGCAGAGTGAACCTGTGTGTGTGCCACAGGAAGCTCTAGTACTGTTTTGGTAGAGCTGCAAGTGCCAGCCTGCTTCTCACACTTAATAAGGGATACATAAGGGTTCAGAAATACATAATTCAGAAATTATGTTTTGAAGATGGATGTACATGAGTGTATGTCTGTGTATATATAGATATACAAACAAATACTTGAATAGTAAACTTGTAATACTAATCAGGCCTTTTATATAGATAAAAAGAAATCTCTTGTAATTTATGCTGGCAAAAATGAGTTACATTGTATGCACCAAGAGAAAGGGAGAAGAAGGAGGACTTTCAAACTCTTCACCATAGTGTTCTCTGGATTAAGAATGTCCACAAAGCACTAAAAGATGATGGATTCTTTCCTTTGGAAGGGAGCACTGAGTTGAAACTGCACCCAGTGAGTGTCTGGCTCTGTGTGTGCTCAGTGGGTGCCAGCTAATCACACTAGTGATTCAAAGGCTAACAAGGGGCAAATATCTGAGACTGGTTTGGGGAAGGTGTTGTTATGGGAGGTATGCTATTTTGACAACGTTTCTTAACTGCCTTCAACCTTTTAATTGAGTTTTTGTTTGCTTTTTGTAGGTGTCTTCTCAGCCCATTGTAACACCGAGGTGGATAGTGCCAGTGAGTTACTTAACCATTTCTTAAAGAAAAAAGCGAAAGCTTTTGTCATGATTAAGAAACAGGAGTTCAAGTTAAATAATAAAATACAGTAATTTTTTATAGTTTGATCTGGTACATTAATTTATAGACCTTCAAAAACAAAGCAAACTAATTCAGCTAGAGTAAATCCGACAACATACCCTGTTAATAATTAAACTTCATTTCTGCTGTATTGTACTGCAGGTAAATGCTATAAAATTTCTTACAGAATTTGTATTAGTAAAGCCCAATCTGGAGTTTAATGAATCCTATTTTTGCCATTTATATGTAAATCATATTGAAAAGTTAGCTTGTCTTGTCCTGGCTGGTGTCTTGAGTTTCTTATCTCATTTTTCCCCATTCAGACCGGACTGGTTTCCAACGGGCCTTTGGGAAATAACGTTGCCTTATCTTTGAAGGCAGTGAAAAGCAGCACAGAGACCCTGATGTCCTCAGCTGGGCTGACACCATCCCAGCAGGCACCTGAAGTGAGGTGAGCTCCCTCCACAGGTCTGTGTGGGCACTCTTACTGCTTCCACTGACATAGTTACAGTGGCCATTTAGACACAATGCCTTGTTTTCTGTGCTGATAAACTGTAGCTCTCTCAGTTTATAGCATTTCAAGTATGACAAATAAATGGATGTGTGTATGTTATAATTTCACTTCAGTTTCTTTCCTTATCTGCTCAGATGTTCTAATGATAGACTGAAGTTATGGTACTGAAGAATTTTCTGAGAAATCTCTTTACAGTGTTTCAGTACCTGCCAGAGGATTGGTGGGAGGGGGGAGATGCCCCCCCAGTTAATTCCAAGCTATAAGAGTGTCAGAAAACCCAACTGGTAGAAGCCTTTTCCCTTGCTATTCCATTCTGCCATGCTGTTGAGGCAGAATGATGGCAGTGACAACCAGGCTTTGCAGTGACCACCTTTAAAGAATGGCAGTGGTGCTACTGCTGCATTGTTTAAATTTATTCTGTTTGCTCTGCTGCAGTTGTCCATTAGAAAAGTTTGTCTGTTGGTCTCATTAAGTTACAAGGGGAACAGCCATGAATGCTCTTTGAAGCAATACTCCTCTCTTGTAATGCATCATGGCAGACCTTTTTGGAGGAATGTATTTACAGAGCCTTATTTTTTTCCACCCCTTTTAGCCCAGTTACTGAGGATGCTGCAGTAAGAACAAAATGTTTACTCACCACTGAACTCTAGAAGAAGGAGTCTCTGAAACTCTCACCTTGTAAAAACTCAAATCTTCTAACATGTCTCCATGGGATCCTTCCAAAAGACTTGCTTGGGATCAAACTCGTTCTGAATGGGAGTCAGACAGCCAGCTGGTGTGCCAGGATCTAGGAAGAGACTTCTGCATTTTTCACAATAACTGGAACTGCAGCCTGAACTGGGATGTAAAACCACATGCACGTTAGATCTTCTCCTTCAGGAGAAGCGAACTGTCACACTGGCGCTAGTTCTGAACTGAGGAAAAGAAAGCAGCTGTGTCCTGCTCGTGCTGGTTGATGGTTCCTTACCCTGAGCTGGCTCTGGTGCTGGAAGGTGTCGGAGCTGTGGGGTGTGAGCCGGGGCCCTGACGGCTGCGGGATAATGAACGTCGCAGGGATGCGAACTCGCAGGGCCCCCTCGTGGCCGTGCCCTGCACAGGGCTCTCCGTGGTGGTCACTGTCCCTCCGTACAGCCAAGAACATTTTCTTCTGTGTGATTGTTCTCTCTGGTTTTCCCTCGTTGTACCAACACATACTCTCCTTTTTGGCCTTAACCCCCTTAATAATCCTTGCACACCCTGTTACAGTACCTGGAAAGCATGAGAGTCGAGTCCATCAGTGACCAGCTGTGTAGACTGGATTTGAGCTGCTGCTCACTGCAACCAGGAAAATGGAAATTACCTGCCAAACAGCTTGTAGCATTAGCAGAATACAGCAGAATACTGATGATTTCATTTTCTACATGAGTCAAATACATTTTAGACTAGAGATCTGTATGTTTTAAGAGCCAAAGTAGTGTGAGTGCAGCTTGCTTCAGGAATTGCTTATTGATTAGTATTGTTGTCTTGTAAGACTAGAAAGGAAAACAGTTTTCTTGTTTCTCTTCATGCTGTTTCTGGGTGTTATTTCCAGACACTGGGCTTAAGGAATACTTAGCAGGTATTTTTGCAACCTGAGGATAGAACTAGATCAGTTTTTAACACCACTTTGAATCCTATTCCAAGTGTCATCTAATAGTTGTATGTGGAACAAATAACAGAAAGACTAGGGTGAAAATAGGAAAAAAGGATTAAAAATTCCTGTAAGCAATTCACTTCTTTGTAGAAGGAAGGTAAGAGCACACACTGCAGAGTGTGAAGGCATTTGGGTGCCCAGGTGAAGTTTGGGGTACAGTGCATACAGTTCAGAGATCATTTGAGCTCTGGGCAGCAGTATCATCACCTGGACCCTGAGGATGTAGCCTGTGAAAAAAGTAATGCAGAGTCACAGGGAGGAGAAACAAAGATGATGAATCTCACATCTGACAGGGAAGCACAGATGAAACAACTGTGATCTTTTTTTCTGACGAAGAAGTTTGAACCTGTGACTGAGGTTGGAGGGCATTTTCTGAATAGTGCTGCTGTTTGTAGATACTTACATGCATGTGGTTCTTAGAAACAAACTTAAATGTGAAAATTGGTTCTGGATCCTGTATGCACAATTTCATTTCTGCCCACTGGCTGTGTGCACATGTCTCAGTGTAAATAAGGGTTTGGACCAAACCACTATGGGTTGTGCAAGTGAGCTGGGCCCAGCGAGGCTGCTGCATTCAGACCAAGGTGTTCATGCTGCTGTTGCTCTCGTGCTCTTCTTTGTAAGATGCTGAATGAGTGTTAAGGGAGAAGCCACGTGGATTTTATGTGGATTTTACGTGACCCACTGCCATCTCAAAACCCCTGAGGCCTTAACAGAGGAATGTAGGGACCAGAGAAAGCCCCTAGGACTGACATACCAGAGTGACTCTGCAGGCAGTGATTTGCAGCCATTGTCTCAAGAGCCAGGATTTCAGGATTAGTGGCAGGTGCTGCAGGTGCCTCTCCAGCCAGCACCAGCACAGCACACGGCAGGTCCTGCTCCTGCACTGCCGGATGAGCGGAGCCACTGCCCCAGCCAGGCACAGGATTCCTGCTCCCAGCCCTTCAGCTCTCTCATTGCTACTTCCAGTTGAGTACTGGGTTTTTTTATACTTTTAAGTCTCAGCTGTACTGCTTTTTAAAATGTAGAAGATTCCTGATTCGAATATCAAATGTCTCAGTCTGGATTAATAATGCAGTTGCCAGCAAAGTTCCTGCAGGAAAAGGGAAGCAATGGCTGCAACAGTCTGCTTTCTGCACAAAGCCAGGACTGTGTGTGGAAACTTGGCACTTGCTATTCATCTGTTTGCTCAGCAGCTGAGCTGGCATTCACCAGCTACATGTGTTGGGTTTGTAAATAGACAGAATGCAGTAGCATTTTCTTAGGCATGTTTGATATTTGGCTCTTCCCGTTGGGTTCAGGAGCTCTGCGAACTGTCAGCTTGAATCCCTCCCAAAACTGGAATAACAGAAGTTTACAGTTTTCCTGCACTGTGTGTTGAATACCATCCCTAGATTCCTCCCAAGCCATCACAGCAAATAACAAGTAAATAGCGTGTGGTGAGTGTGTCCCCTGAAATCTAAATGGTTCTAAATAACCAACTGTTACTTCAGCATGGTCAGGACAGCCGTGTTTGGAGGGGAATGTTGTAATTACATACATGCACACACACAGAAACTTCAAAGGGGCGAGGCTTTCCTCAGTTTTCAGAGGATTAATATTTGAAACTTCACATAAAAATGCAAGCATTTCAACTGGTAAATTGGGAACTTGCAATATCTTCTAGATTTGGGGCTACAAACCCAACTCTCTCAGCAAAATCTGATACTTGGAGTAGCTATTCACTCAATTGACCTTGATGTAGCTTACTTATCTAACCAAACCATTGCTTATGTAGGGAGCCTGGCAAGACCAAGGTGACACAGGTTTGTGATCTGAACATCCTGCAGTTTGGCATCACTGTTCTGGTTTGCAGCTAGAAGTACTGTCTCACAACATGACTGCCTAACAGGTAATGTAGCATTCCTCATCACCTGCATTTTATCAAACACAAATAGGGATAATAGTTCCTACAGTTAGTGTTATAAAGTATCAGTTAATGCCTGTGTGCTACTGAGAAAAAAGGGTTTTCCTGCCATTGCTATACTATTGATTGATTTGCTATAGGGTCCAAGCTTGTTCTTAAAGTCTATTTTTTGGTATTTATTTAAAGAGATTTATAAATAAAGCTTTTGTGTGAATTTGGTGTCAGGATGTTGGCAGGTCTGCCAACCACTGAAAAGCTGTAAGAGTTGACAGGAGTGAATGAATGAATGCTAAGTGATTGCATCTGAAAGTAAAAGTGATTTTACTCCAGTCACAGAATGTGACTGGAGTAAAAGGTTTTATAGAAATCTTGGTGTTTATAATAACAGCACCCCTGCCCTTATCTCAGACTGATTAACCTGAGAGAGATGCATTTCAGTCTCACCCATTTAGGACAACCAGAGTCTGCATGTGCTGTGTGTATTCACAGGCTTAGGAAATGGGCATTAAAATGTGGGAGTTGAAGCTTTCTTACACCAGAATTAAGGGAATCTCTTCTTTAGTTCAGTGCTAATAGAGTTTAATATTAGGTAATTTATAGCAAGCACATAAATTACCTACTTACCTGTTAATCAGTCGTGGTTAATGAATTAGCTTGAATGTATTTGATTTTAAATGTAAATTTTTCTCATACTTTGTGAAAGACAGACAGCTATGTAAGATAATTTTGGACAATTTTTTGGACACAACTTTGGCAAGAAAATTTGCAGCCCTGTTAGAGCGTCTCAGGTGAACAATGCAGCTATGTGTGGGTCTCTGTACAAGCTGTTTGCAGTCCTTGCCTGCTCTCCCTTTGTCTGCACCCTGCTCCTTCCTTCTCATTTCATGAAGCAAAGACATACTCTTGGGATGAGCCTGTCCTTCACAAACAGCACTGGATGTATTTTTCACATTGTGAACATTTTCTGGTACAACCCAAATCTGATGAAGTGATAGCAGCTAGCAGCCAGCTAGCATTTAAAGCTCTGTCTGGGCACATAGTGTTTCTGAGTTTAGGAAGCTGTAGTATCTCTATACATACATATATATATATATATATATATATGTAGCTGTTAGACACTGTAATGTCACAGCTTTCAAGTGCAGCTGGACAATCAACTTTTCAACCAAAAGACAGACCAGTATATAGTAATGGCCTTTCAGTGACACCAGGGTGACCCGGGTGTGTTTGCTCCAGGTGTTGGCAGCACAGACAGGAGTGCAGGGCCCTCCCCACAGCGCCGGGCAGAGGCAGAGCTGCGGTGGCTCCGGGCAGTGCTGGCGGGGATGCTCAGCACGGCCCTTAAAGCCAGGCCGGGCTCGGTGTCACAGGCGGCTCCGTGTGGCTGCTGGCCTGAGGAGCAGGCACTGCCACACCCACAGGGCCGGGAGCCACGGGATTCTCCTGCAGAATTCACCTCCTTTAGACTGCTTGGCTTGAGCACTCTGCTCCATAAACACACACACCACCCCTACCTATATAACTGGACAAACTTATTTTTAAAGTATATAAGAATATTTTTTTTAGCTAGATTTGTTTTGTTAAATCCGCACTAACTACTGTATTTTTACTTTTTATATGTAAAGCTTGGCAATAGCTCTCAATGTATAATTTATTTGTTGGGTTTTTTATAAAACGAAGTGCACCCTCTTGCTTCTGTTTCACAACACTGGTGACATATGAACTGTCTTAGGCACTGCACTGAGATCTGTATTGAAACTGTACATGGGAACAAGTAGATCTATAGTCCACTCAACCCAGTCTTGGAATGTTTGTACTGTAGTTCTGTCTTAAATACACCATGTCAGTGCAAAAGTCTTGCAGAGTCATCTTTGGGCCCGCTGTGTTCCATGGCACAGCACTCAGAGGTGGGTTAGCTGGGGCTTGGGACACTGGGTTGCTTAGCCTATTGTCAGTTAAAGTGTAACTTAGGGCAGCGCCAGAGCTTGCAGGTAGATGCTAAAGAATTCAATGCCTTTTTCCCAACAGAGCTGAGAGTGTCCAGGAGGACTGTCAGGTGTGCAGTGCCAGAAGGGGAACCCGAGGTGCCCGGTGTGGTTCCAGCGCAGGCCAGTTCACCAAGCACCCTCACTCCTGTCTCCAGCCAGGGACTGGCTGTGCTCTCAAGTGCAGCAGCACTAATGATTGATTGTGTAAAGGGAACTGTTTACTCCCAAGCCCTGACTTTGGCTAAATGCTAAAGATGGTAGCAAAGGGCAACTAAACCCTTTGATCATCTTTGTTTCTCAGAAACTATTTGGAAAGTATCAAAAGGAAGAGAAATTACTCCATCGTAATGACTAAGCTCATAGGAGATAATTTCTCTTGTGGCATAATTTGTTGTGTAGGTCAAACTGTGATCCCACTGATAAATCACTGAACTGTTCTTCAAATCCACTTACAACTCAAAACAATGAAACATTTAGGTGTTTCTGTTAGTAAAAACCTTCTTTGAATATCTGCATTTTAGAAGATAATATTTCTGCCATTCATACATTTTAATGTTCAGAAACCGAATGTCAGTTAAAACACTGAGTTTGTTGAGATGTTTAGTGCTGATCAATTTGTTCCCGTATATAAAATTTATGATACAACAGCACATCTTACGTCAGATGAGGTTGCCAAGAATTCTGCATCCTTTTGCATTTGTTCGATGGACTGCGTTTCTGTGAGCATATCAGATATGTGCAAGGTTCCCTGCTTTTCACAGACATTCTAAACAGCCAACTTCAGTGGCAGCCCCTTCAGTCCCAGCCAAAAATGGGGTGTTGTGTTTTGTTTCTAAATATTTGCCACTAGCTGGAGTAATTCCATTCATTATTTCATGCAGGCCACCACCGAGCTTTCAGATGGCAGCAGCTTTTAGTCACTCGCTTGGGCCTGGGATGAATTCTTATTAACTGCTACAGTTATGGAGAAATACCATAAGCACATCCACAAAGGCTCTTTTCTGCCTCTCTGAAAAGGTGCCTGCAGTGGGAAAAGAGGAGTGAGATGCTCTGAGAACCCTTTTGGTGGAGCTGATAGCCCTGGCTGAGGTTTGAAGGGGATATGATCAGGAAGTGTCACAGTGGTGTGAGCAAGGATTGTGTCACTAGGTCTGGACACTAGAGGGTACCTGAAATATGGGTTGTGCATGGCCAGAGTGGACTGAGGTGTCAGGCACTCCTGTGGGCATTTGTGGGATGCAGTCACTTCAATTCCCAATGCCCCTCTCTTCCAAATTGAGCTCACCCTTGTTTTCTGAAGACATGGGATTGGGCCACAGGGGGAAAAAGATCCTTCAGGGGCTTCAGCAAAGCTGCTGTAGCACAGAGCCCCACTTGAGGATCAAGGCTCTCTTCCCTTGCACAGCATGGCTGGGCCCAGCTCCAGCTCAGCCTCCCGGCCCTGAGCTCCCATCCCCGCAGCCAGGCCTTTCCCAAGCCCCTGCCCTCCTGGTGTCCTGTCCGGGGCAGGGAACAGTGGGGCTCTCAGGGCTGGCTCAAGGTTTGGCACCCCTTAGTGATGGAGTGGGTGTGGTGCTGCCAGTGCTGTGCCCCCACCTGACCTGGCACACGGGCAGAGCCCAGGGGAGCCAACAGGGAGATGGGCTCACTGCAAGCTGCTTTTCGTGCCCGTGCCAAGCCATTGCCTTTGGGCTGGCTTCTGTCCCGCCTGCGTTGGCTCCGAGTAAATGTTAAACCCTCCGTGGGGCTGCCAAAGGGAAGAGAGTTTGAGGGGGCAGGAAGAAAGGAATGGCAGAGGCTGGATGCCATTTTCCTGGGGCTCTTGCACATCCCCAGGATACCGCTACCTGCCAGGAGGCCTTCGCGTGACTTGGAAAAATCACTGGTTTATTCTTGCCCTTTCCAGTTAAATTTCCTTCCCTTGTCAATCCTAGATAAAAGGCTGTATGTTATAGCAGCTCTCAGGATAAAGCCAAAACAGACTTGTCAGTCAGCACCAGGAAAACAAGCTGCTGATTTAACACTGCAGTGCTGAGTACATGCTCAGCTCAGGCGCTGTATTGATGTCCCTCTAAACAAACCTCCTCAAACTGGGAAATTCTTCTTCTTGGAGGAGAAATTCAAAGCCTGGGCAGCCCCTGAAGCTGGCTGAAGTGCAGGGAGATGACTGGAGCTTGCAGAATCGTGTTGCTTGGTCAGAAAGGTAAGTTCCTTGTTCAGTCAGAAAATACAAACACATATTTTAGACTCATAAAGGTGAACATGAGCACACAGTGATAGGAAACAGAGCAGGCTTTATTCACGTGGCAGTGTACAATCCTCTCTGTTTCCAGGTAAGGGTCATGGATGGTGAAAATAAATCTTAAGTAGCTTTTGCAAATCCATCTGTAATTTTCCTATTGAATTTACATGACAGTTACTTGTGAAGAGATGATGAAAGTATGTCTAAATATTCTTGAAATCTGTAAATTACTTGTAAGTCATTATTCCTATGAAGCTTTTGGAAAGTGAACTTTTTAAATACTTGGAAGTATTAACTTTCAAGTAATTTCAGACACCAGCAGCTCTTACAGACAGCTGCTGTTTTGTCAGAAGGTGGATATTTAGTAATTTCTTTGGAATTAAATGCTTTGAACACTGGACAATATTACCTTGCAAAACAAGCACTTTTTCTTTTCAGCAAAGAAAAGCCATATATGAACTCAGAACTTACTGCAACAGGGAGGAAATGTGTAACAAGTACTATGTAGGGTGATAAAAGAGTTGGAAAAGCAGAAATCTCTTTAGGGCTAAAACATGAGTTACCAGTGCAAACAGCCCATGCTTTGTGCCACTCTGTCAAGCCCTCCTCTTTCTGTTCCCACCCCACTGTGGGAAATCACATCCTTTTGATTCTGTGTTCAGCCATTAAAGCCAACACTCATTTGGCACATCCTGTGTTCTCACAGGTATAATGCCCTTCCTCTGGTCCTTGTTGATGATTTCCAGGGGGCACTCATTGTTTCACTTCCTCAAGGTTATATACAATCCTTGAATATTTTCTAGAATTTAGTTGCTGATTTGTTTGTTGGGTTCCATTGTCATAGGCCATCTCATGTTGCAAATAAATACATTCTGCAAAGGACGCTCAAGAATATAAAATCTTAGAGAACATTCATGTTAAGACTAATTGAAACTCTCAAATGTGACTGTATTTCTGTCTTATGCCAGTGCAAAATGAGCAAGCTTTGTCCCTGAAATGGCATCTTGTGGAGCCAGCATGGGTTACTGCAGTTCTGATTTTCAAGGCAGCTTCAGCCATTGCCAATTTGAAATGGTATGAAGTGACCAGGAGAAAAGTAACAAAAAGAGCAGCATTCCAACAAGCTCCTCTCAGAAATCACAACTTACATGCAAGTTGTGACTTAAATATATGTCAGGTTTTGTTAACATTGTAAAAAATCTGTTCACACAAGTATGAGAAGGTTTAATTATTTTTTTCCCCAGCGTGCTGATAGGAAGCTGAAGACAGTTGCAAGCAGTTGGTTTTCCACCTACTGCCATGGTGGTGGAAATTTATTCCTTCACTTTGCAAGCAAAGCAATCACAAGCAGTCAAACTCCATTTGCCTGAAGGAGATCTCAGAGAAGCTGGACAAGGGTTTGCCGCCGATGAGCAGCAGTGTGTTGGTCCTGCTGATCCCACCCCCCGTGGCCACACACCCCCAGTCAGATCTCTCCTCTTCACCCACAGCCTGAGCAGCAGCAAAAGCCTCTCCTGGACAGGCCAACAGAGGGAGAGCCTTGTCCTTGGACAAACAGCTCCTGTCTCTCTTTGGGCCTAGTCCTGTCTCTGAAGTGGTCTGGGAGGCAGGGAATTCTGCTGGCTCCAGGGGCAGGCTGAAGGTTTTCATTTCGATGGCGTTGCTCCGCTCCGTGGGCTGTGGGCAGAAGAAGCTGCAAAAGCCAGAGTGCCTCAGGCTGGGCACCAGCTGGGGATGGTCCTTCTGCTCACTCTTGCAGTGGCTGGGGAACGTATCAGTGAAATCTGAGGTAGTTTGGAAGTGCACACCAATTCCTAAGATGCAGTGATACATTTTAGGAGAAAAGTTTCCCTTTGTAGTACTGCTAAGCTTCTTCCATGTCTGCGTATGGAAATGATACTTCCAGAGGTCATCGTTAGGGCTGGAATTTGAAATCCCTCCACCAAAAATCAGCATAGAGTCTTTGCAGACTACTGAAGCGTGACCTACCACTGGAGGAGGTCCTTGGCTGAAGGTAAGAGAAACCAGCAGTTAAGGGGAGACCAAAAAGAAACTTAGCACTGATTTTAGCTTCGGTTTTCCTTTTGACTCAGAAGGATGACTGCTGAACAGCTGCAATGGGACATCAAAATTACACTGCTGACAGCTGCATCAACGCCTTGCCAACAGCTCTCCCGAGCAAAGCCAACTGGAGCCCCAGGCATGGCAGCAGCACTGCATCCTGATCTGAACAATCCCTGCAATTACCAACAGGGCATCGGCTCCCTCTCCACCCGCACGCAGAATCAGAGTAAGATCAATTCTCTTTCTCTGCTCTTTTAGTGTAACAAATAGAACAGTTTACCTTGTTCTGATGCTGGACCAGCTGCTGCTTCCAAAGTCCCACCTCCACAAGTCCCTCTGTTCAGTGAGCCCCACCAGCCCCCCAAAGAGGTACATGGCTGTGTGATAAACCACTGCCGAGTGGCCGTGCCGCGCTCCGGGACCGCTGCTGTGACAGGGGCTGGGGACACACAACCACTTCCTGCTATCTGAAACAAAAACACTGATTTATATACGTGGATCAAATTGACCCTATTTGAGAAAGGATTTGCTTCCTGGAGGAGGTAGCTATTCAGTTGGAGAATAAGAGTTTCTGCTCTAAGCTTATTATGAGTTAACATATTAAATTCTGACACTGAAAAAGTGCATTTTAAAAAATCAGTTTTGAAATAAACTTTTAATGAAAATGTCAGATGCTGTGTGACAGATGCCATGGAAATTTTATTTACAGAGCAGTTTTTCCTACAGCTTTGTCAGTTCATTGACTCTGATACAGAAAGATACTTTCCTGGCTGTTAGAGAGAAAAAATCAGTCAACAAAAACATTAATTTGTTAATGTCTATGCTTATTCTCCCTGTGAGGGAAGGAAGGATGAGATAAACCCATCATTTGTTTTAAAATAGTGACAGAATGGCCATCAGATAAGAAGTTATGCATTTAGGAAATCTCTGGGAATCTCATTTGCAATAATCAGACTGGTCATGAATATGCTAATAAAATATCTCCTTCAGGTTTGACTCTCTGTGGTCAGTTGGAGATCTGAGATCAAAAGATGACATTAATAGGCTGAATCAGGGTCCCTGCTGGATCTGAAAGTTTTAAGTAATACTTGAATAATTTTATTGGGTAGTAAACAAACTCCCTGATTTTCAGCTGTGAAACTGGCAAATACTGCAAAATGTATTCCAGTTTAATAGTCTAATTAATTTCAGCTAGCAATTAATTGAATTTGACACAATTTATCACTAAATGTTGTCAAAGAGAAGCCAAAACTAACTTGGAGCATTTCTACTGACAAGAATTTTCTTAGCAGAGCAAGCTTTCCTGCTGTAGTTGTTGTTTTACACTGGATCAAAACCTTATCCTGCTTTCTTAACTTACCAAAATTGAATTCCCAAAACTCCTGAGAAATGCCCTTGATGCCAAAGTATCCCCCATAGATGTACATGCTGGAATGGTACACGACTGCACTGTGGCCTTTTCTGTTAGCTGGTGCAGAGCTCTAGAACAGTTCAAAAATAAAAACCTATAAAGTCATATCAGCAGCAATGTCTGTCTGGGAAATACACCTTTTTTTTTCCCCACAAATGACCCTGCAGTCCTAAACTTTCTCTTACTCCTCCATCAAGCAAAGGTAACCAGAATGGTAACTGTGTCACATCTTAAAAGAAAATTTTGGATGTAATTTCAAGGTATAGAAGCATTGTGATGATAAAGTTTCAGTAGCAAAAAATGAGTGATTTCTAATGTGTAGTGATACAAAATCAATCTCAAAAGACCAAGCCACAAATGCTTCCACTCAGGTTTCAATTAGAAGTGGCAGTAACTTGGTGAGTCCACGTGTTCACACTGAAGAATTGAAAAATGCTGCAGCACTTCACGTTCCAAAATGTATTAGCGTGGCTGCCAATCTGTTTTCACAACCCTACTTTTAAAAGCACGAGCTTCACGTATGGTTGCAATATTCCATTTAAAATTAGTTTTCTTGATAGGGATTTCAGAGAAACAGAAGCAGCAGCAGAGGAGAGGACTTAACTTCTTATATAGGACTTAAAATTTAAGAGCAGTATTTTTAAACACTGTTTTGAAGAAGGAAAAAGCCTTAAGTTATTGAAAGTGCAAAGAAATAAAGTACAGCCACATGTCTCTGAAGAGATGAGATTGGAACTGTTTGGGGGAACATATTTCAAAGCAATCTGTTTAATCAACAAAGCAACAGGCATTTGATTCACACATTCCCCACTTCCTGGCTCCTTACCTCCGTCTCTGCTGGTTCGTTGCAGCTCTCTGTCCATCTT
Organism: Ammospiza caudacuta; assembly: GCF_027887145.1. Classification (NCBI taxonomy): domain Eukaryota; kingdom Metazoa; phylum Chordata; class Aves; order Passeriformes; family Passerellidae; genus Ammospiza; species Ammospiza caudacuta. Next base: position 31,961,995 of record NC_080600.1, read on the forward strand.
GCGGAATCTGGGGATTGAGTTAATAAAGCGCAGTTTAGGTCCCGCACCACAAGAGGACACTCCTCCCGCAGTAACTGCTCAAACGGCACAGCTCATTCCCAAGGAAGTCTCGTCCTGGTGTTTTTTACTGACAAGGCTGAAGAAATCCCGCTGGGGCAGCAGCCCTGAGAGACTTCAGGAGACACAGTTTGAACAGTTTTCCTCTATCCTTATCTGATACAGAATCACACAGCTGCCACACTGTATTCCAGTTTCCTAAAGCTGAATTTCATAATGCAGAAGTAACCTGGGATTATCATAATTTTCTGAACATGTAGGAATATGACTCCTGCTTGCCACACACACCTTATTATGGCAGACTTATTCCTTCTTGTTCTTTTTCATAGGTCCCTTAAATAGCCCTCAAATAACAGCCAGCAATCACAGATCTGGGATCACCGTGAAGGACAGGAAATATCAGATAACACAGCAGCACAGAGATACAATGAGCAATCAGTGCAGGCTTGCATTACTTAAAGCTATTCTTGCCAAAAGATTTTAAATAATAACTATGAAACAGCTAGACACACAACCAGTGGTGAATAACTCATTTCCAATTTCCACTGGTAAGTACTGTGAGTAATAAGATGCTTTTGCCTTTAAAATATGTTCTGAGGCTTTTCTTTCTTCCAGCAGGTTATCTCAGACAACTGGTGTAAAACACAAAGAAAGGGTTGAAAAAACCCCATTGACTTCAAGTTACATAGTGAAGTAGCAAAAGAAACCAGGAAACTTAAATCTTGGTCTGGACACAAGATTTACTGGCTCAAAAAGAACAGAGCCTCTCTCTCTCTCTCCTCCCAATCTGACATCAAAATGACATCTATTACTGTACACAGGATTTCCAAAGGGTGAATCCATGGTGTATGACATTGCTATTAAATTCAAATGCTGCACTGTTTTTATTAGAATACACACTTAAGAGATCCCAAGTGTTTGTTCTTAGGAGAAAAAAAAGAAATTCATGTTATAAAATGTTGATGTTAATTTCCCATTTTATTTAATATTTGATTTCTCTTGCTCTAGCTTATGTTTTTCTTCAGTAAAAGTACAAATGAGATATATTTTACTGATCTACTTTCTTTCATAAGAGCTTGGTTTTAAAACATATGTGGCATTAAAAATAAAAAATAATACATTAATTACCAGGTCTTATGATCAAATAGTAAATGTAAGAAGGAGAGAGGGAGGAATGGAAATTCTGAGACCTTAAAATACATACAATTTTTCCATAAAATCCTCTCTAATTGAAGTAAGACCTGCATCTCTGATAGCTGAACAGCCTAATTTGGAGAAGAAAATATGCACACAGTTTTACACACATTACTTGTTGTAAAGTTTAAGGAAGACTCTGTTACAAGCAGCAGAAACCAGTTTGGTTTTCATTATTTATTACTGCTTGTGGAATATCCCATGGAAAATACTGGCTATTGTGTATCATACCAATGTCATATATCCAGAGAGGAGTTTTTGCTTGTGTGAAAGCAGAATCCACCATCCCACCAAAAATATACAGGCTGCCCTGCAAAATACACAAATATTTGTCACTTACAGGAAGGCACATAGGATGCAAATAATTTTAAAAACAATGCTTAAATGCAAAGGTCGCTATCAGCAAAATGTAGTTAACAGTATGATGATCTTTTAACAATCCCAAAAAGCCACTGATTTTTAATTATTCTCTCTTTATTCTCTCCCAGTGGGAAGCCCTGAAGAACATTGTGCTGTTTAATGGGAACAGTATTTCAGAACTGCTCGTTTCTTGTCAGCCTGGGGCAGCTTCAGGGCTGGGAATCTGGAGCTCTCTTCAGGCATTGCTCAGGTATATTGGATTATGCATGTTTAGAGGATTGTTTCCTTGTGTGGTAGCTCTTGATATCCTAAATTCTGTCTTCCCCTCACAGGCAGGGCTGTAATTCTTCCTGTGCTTTACTCCCCCGTCGCTCTTCTACACGAGTTCTGTAGTGAATGTTTTTGTGCCGCGGCTGATCATGCAAATGAATTCACAGCAACTGTTACAACTGCACAGATAAGTCAGAGAAAGTGCTGCCAGGGTCTTTATCTGGTATTACTGCTGCTTATTGAGCACTGACTGAGGAAACCAGGGGGCTGCTGCAGGGCTGAATTACTGCCACTCTGTTCAGAAAGATTTCCAAACATAGGTACAGCTACATCCAGAACTGCATCACCACAAAAATGCTTTCTGGGCACAGTATTTCAGTACATAATACCTATGGCATTTTATTGCACTGTATAGGAGGAAATAAAATGTCAGGATATGGACAATATAATCCTGGTCTAGTACCTTATAAGCCACCATTGAATGTTCTTCCAGTTCTTCTGGACCATCTCTTGAGCAATCCAACATTTCCCATTCATTTTTCACTATAAACCAAAGCTGAAGTTAAGACAGTGGTGCACTCAATGCATTAACAGTAGGGAAAAGGTGAAAAGGTGGGCTTTGAATGTGGCTGTGTTGCTTAAAATGAAGCATTTTTTCATCTTTCCTCTGTTAAAAATGAAATATATTAATTTTTCTATTTAGCACATTTAAATATAACAGTAATAGTTACATTTAAATACAATAATTGTTACTGCTCGTATTTTAATTGTTACCTACATCAAATTTGGACAATTCAATGAGCACAAACCCCAGCACAATTCTGTTTTATTCCAGTAACAAGCGAACAGGGAAAACTATACATCAAGTAAAAAAATACAAAGGCTTGTATTTGATAGTGCATTGATACTACAAACCTACAAGGTATTGTATTCACATGTTCCCTTGTGCACTTTTATATGCACGAACTATTGCTGTGTTAGAGTCAGGGAAGCTCATTGATATCCCTTGCTAGGACCAGGATACTTTAAATGACTCAGTATTTCTGCTCGAGGGAAAAAACCCCAAAAACAAAAGGAACTGAACTGAAATCAAAACTTTGTGGACACTTGCAAGAGGAGCAAACACCCCCCTTCTGCCCAATGAACAAAAAGCAGTTTATCCAGCCCTGTGACAGAAAGACCTTAAATGAGGACAATCTGTTAAGCACAGAGCAGCCTCAGTTTCACGATGACTGACGTGGAATGGCTTTAATCCTGGCACACAAGAGAAGGGGCCAGCTCACCTGGGTGGTATCTCCAGAAGTCCCTCAGCGTGGTGCAGCCGTGCCCTCCGTAGAGATAAACAAAGCCTCTGCACACAGCACAGGCGTGCTTGTAGCGGTCACAGGGACGCGGCTGCGGCGCCTCGGCCGCTCCGCCGGCAGCTCTTCCCTTCATGCTGATACCTGGGATCCTAGCCAAGGGTCAGCCTGCAAAGGGCTGCCATGCCAGAGGAGGGTCCCAAAATATCAGGGACAGGGCTAAACCCTGTTTGGTCTGCAAAAAGACAAAAAAGGACAAAAGAAAAATCTCCACCTTATGATAAAACGTTACTGTGTTTTCTTTTCAATCCCCTCGAAAGCAACAGTGGACAATTTGTCCATCTGTGATAGTACACTAACTTGAGTAAAGTACCAGAAATTCTGACTCAGATTCTTGTACCAGTGAGGCTGGGACAGGAAGATTCCTGGAGCTGAAAGTTTTCCAAGGAATGTCAGTGAACTGAAATCAGTGAAGCTCCAACATACTACATTTACCATACCAGGACTTGGTCTTTTTTTCACAACTAAAAGAGTACTTTAGACAAACCTGTACTAAAAAAAACTTTGGCAAGAATGAATATTACAGATGGAAGTAATGCATTAGCAGTTGTCCAGAATTTGTTTAGACTTTTACCTGTAAACCTGCTGAAATGAGGATGCATCTGGAAAAAAATGACACCAGCCCTTCCCATGCCACAAGATGTCGCTGTGTTCTGTGAAGACATAACTACCAGGAAAACATTCTTCTATTAACCCTCTTCAAAACAATGGCTTATTTTAACATAGATTATTTTGCAAAGCACACCCAAAAAGCCCCCAGCATTAGACCAGATTTTGGAATTTGTGTTGATAATGTGTCTGAGATGGCACATCACCAAATGAAGTGACAGTCTCCCAATTCCAAGACTTTTCAGTGGGAGCCAGATTCCAGCTGCATTGAGAACCCAGGATGGAAATCAATAGTGAAGAGTCATTTACCTAAGAGTAATGTGTAAATCCAGGGCAAGCAGCACTCAACTTGAGGAAGAACAAAGATTACAGTAAAACAAGCTAGATACAAAAGCTAGTTATATTGCATATTAATATGAAATCATTGTACCTAATTTATCAGCTAATTAATCTCTAAAAGCTACCCTTTTTAGAACTGGAATATATTCAGTGACAAAGAGATGCTAGAGAATCTCTTGCAGCATATTCAGGCAAGATTAACTACTTCAATTTTCTTGGGATATTTTTAATGCAAACCAGTATTGTACGCAATTACTGTAGAAATTGAAGCATATTCTTTGTATGTTTTCTCTGAAGGAACACAAAGATGGGTGGCAGTTACTAAGGGTGCATTTCTCATGTCCAGGGGAATTAGCAGATATGAAGTAATGACACATTATAGGTAAGTCCCTAATGCTTTCTGGCATCCCATTGAAAAGGGAAAAGCAGCTGAAGGCATGAAACAGGGATTATCTCCCTAACTCTGCCAAGCTTCTGAGCAACCACAGCCAAATCATTCACTTCCACAACTAAATGGGGACAGTCACTTCCTTAGGAAAACACTTCAACTTTGCTGATTCGGTGCAGTGTGACAGTGCCAAGGTATTACTGCTATTGATATCATTAACTCTGAAAAGGTTACCAATACTTTACATAGGTAAACAGGCTTGTCCCCTTGCTGTTTGTGGTTTCTTTCTCAGTTATAAAGCTGGTTATTCTTCTTCCTACATATTTCTCCTTGTTTTTCTTCCTCCAAGCCTTGCCTCCTGTTGTACAAGCATTCAGAGATGATGACAGCCCTGATTTCATAGAACAGATTAGCAACAAAGTCCTGTCCAATTGTTTATCTAGCCCAGCTGAACTCTTGCAAGGCAGGTGAGCAGGATGGGATAAAAAAGGCCAAGTGGGGATGAACTGAATGGGTGTCAGCTCCCAGTCACACCTTTTCAGCATTGGCTGGCCCTTGTGAATCTTGGCTATTTACTCTCAGCTAAAGCATTCTTGGAAGCAGACCTACAGTCCCTAACAATCAGTTAACTGCTCCACTTCAGAGCTGTGAAAAAACCCCACCAAGTTAATCATGAATCTGGCCTTTCATCATTGGTATTTTAAACTGCAAACCTGACTCCCTGTCAAGTTTGTCCTGTCCCTGATTGCCTGTCTACAGAACTCAACCCACCAGAGTTCATCTACTGTCAACCTGAGCAGTCCTATTTCCAAAGAAAAGCTGCTCCTCTTCTGAGAACAACATCACTGAGCCTTGTCCTCTGTGTCCTGCACCACTGACCTCAGTTTCAACTTGACACAATATCAGTTATCCAATAGGAAGCTCTGACTTCAGAAAAAACATCCAAAAAGACAACTCCGAACATTTTTATTCAACTTTTTTTTTCCCCAAAACAGCTGTAGCACACACAAAAATGTCTGCTGCTCTCCAAAGTCTTCTGCCATTCCATTCTAAAAATTGCTTCTGTGCAATCAATCCCAATTGTTAAAGGGCTGGAGGAGCTGAGTGGAGGGCCTGGAGAGCTGCAATTAGTGCAGTAACTATAGCACTGAGTGTGTATCAATTAATGGCGCCCCACTACTGTTTCATAATACAAATAATTCAGGAAATGTAGCAAGACAGGAATTACTTCAGGAAATGTAGTTTATATGTTCATTATATAATTATTTATATTTCTGATAGATGTGGTTTCTCAGACAAATGATTTATTTATTTAAAGTATTGCTTAAATAGATCTTCAGTAAAACTTTTTTCTATCTCAGCCCCTTGATTAATTTCCATCTGTTTTCAATACACTCAGAAAAGTTTCATTTTTAAAATGATCAAGATTTTTGGAATATAATGAGATATGAAACCACTCGTATGGGGAGGGGCCCAAGTAGGAAATCTTGTTCTGTTTTGGGGCTTTTTTGTTAATGACCCAGTTTTCTGAACTCCAGCCTTGAGCCTTTCCAGGCATTTTCTCACTAGGCAACTTGATGTTTAACTGCTTTTCAAAAATAATAACAGATCTTCCCATTTGTACTTATCCCAGAAACCTTGGCTCTGGAGGTGGTTTTATTTTAAGTCTTGTTCTAACGGGACTGCCTGCATGAATGAGGAAACTCTGGAGACTTGCAAGGCCCTTACAAAGTTTTAGAAACAAACCCAACTTGTTTAGAATAGAGGAAAAGGCTTTTTTCAGTATATCATGTTTACTTGCAATGCTTCACTATGTGTGGTAAATCTAGTATCCTCTGGTTTGCTATTTTATTTTTTCCTAAACTCAAGATAACCTGAACTGTTTCTGTGGTGAGGTTGTTTTGTTTTGGTTTGGTTTTTTTTCAAAATACAGGAAGTAATTTTCAGAGATGCTCAGCTTCAGAGTTTCACCCTGAAAACGTGAATGGCTCCAGGAGTGTTGGGTGTCTGTGACAGTTCTGTATTATTGGCATTCTGCACTGAAATGAGGGCCTGGCTCTGCCACGTGCTGTAAAACATGCAGTTACACATGCCTGAGCTTACAGTGCAGGAGTCAAGACAAAAGGAACAGAAAGAGGCATTGCTTCTTACAGGCAGAAGCTGAAGAACACAAGGGTTTGTAAAATGACAAATCAAAGCAGAAGACACACCTCCATCCTGATTTCAGAACTCAGAAGAAAGATAGGTACTTTCAAGCACAACAATAACAACCCTGTTGTCTGAATAAAGCTTAGAGCAGACATACTAAAAACAGACAGAAAAACTGGACAGCTTTTATTTGAATAACTCTTAGTTGAATTTTAACAGTTTTAGGGCAGTATTTGTAAACATGACCACTGCTATATCTCAGTGCTTCAAAATGCTTTTTGACATGAACAGGTATTTTAAAGGGGGCAACTCTTCTGAAACAGCATATATTGCAGTTTCTATAACATGCTCTGTTCTATGTTATAAACCATGTAATTACAGTTTCTCTAGGCTGTAAGGCTCTGTATGTAACTGCTCCTTCTGGAGAGAGCAGTGCCACAGCACCGAGGGCTTTGGCACCTTCACTGCACAACAGAGAGAACATCATCAATCTCTCCCAGAGAAAAGCCCACTGCCTGCTTCTGCAGCTCTGCAGGCAAGAGATTGCTTTTCTTTAATTCAGATCACATTAAGGTTAAAGCTTTAATTTTAGAAGTTCATAATAAATTTATGTTTGTGTATCATTGCAAAATTAAAATTTGCAAATTGACATTATTAATACATTGTCTTTTTTTTCTAGAAGCTTTCACCCAAGAATGAAAATCCTTTAGTTGTAAGTGTTTTGTAACACTATTTCATCTCTGTTACAAAGTGAATTCTTAACTAGTAATAAATTAACTTATTAAATAAATATAAATATATGCAGTTGTATTTTCTGTATGCTAGGTATATTTCTTATTTTTAAGTAAACAAATTTATCACACACAAAAATACATTGTTTAGAATAATACAGTAAATATTTCATCTATTTCCCAAATATGGTGGAGGAAGTATCTGAAAAAAAGAAATTCAGTATTTTAACTATTTCTGGGGTTGTTACATTTTTAAATACATTTCTAGCATATGAATCAGGAAATTGCCTTTTCCACTGTATTTAAATATGTTTCATGGTAAGATGAAAGTGAATACATTTTTCCCACCTTAGTTTCCTTAGTAAATTAAGATTTCATTTGCTGGGGATTTTTTGTTTGGTTTTTGTTTGTTAGTTGTTTGATAGTTTGGTTTTTTTAAGAATGGGATTTTTAAAAAACTAAAAATTAGAATATATAGTTTGATTAGTAGACCTTCCCAGGTAATCTGTTAATTACAATTTACATTTGCAATTAATTATTAACTGCATCTCAATTTTGAATGAAGTTTCTGACAAAGAGCTTCCCTAAATCCACATCCATGGGTGGCACAAGTACAGCATGTTATGGATACAGAAATCCAGGGCAGCAGCCATGTCTGAGCAAAAGTTTATGCTCATATTCAGTGTGTGTATGGGTTTTATTTATTTATGGTCCTTAATGGGATATTCACTTCAGGAACCTAATCTGCTTTTTAAATATTATTTAGGGTCCTGTTGGTGACTCCACCCATGGGCAGAACTCAGTGTGTGTTGTGGTCTCAGCACAATGCAGAATGGAATGGACACCCTGACTCTGGAGTGCTGCTGCAGGGAAGCTCTGCAGAAATTACCCAAGACAAACAGGTGATTTTGCATCTTCTAGGTATGACAGAGGGAGGAAATACAGTTCCTGGTCCTCAGACTTTATGAGAAAAGAAATGAGAAATTCCCACCATGTTCTCAGGGCAGTCTTAAGATGTATTTGGCCTTTTAGCCTTTCCTTGGAAGTAATTTGTACTGTCACCACTGGAGCAGGTCATTTCAATGCACAGGTCATCACCCTTCCCCCAGAAACAGCAGTTCTCAGTGTTCCTAGAAGGCATCATTTGAGGATTTCACAAAACTAACTAGCTGGATTCTTTCAAGGTACAGTAGGCAGGTCCCCTGGAGACTGAATGCAATAAATCTGTCCTTAGGTGTGACTGAATGCATCTTCTTGACAGCTTGTGACCTGCTGCTGAAGTAACTTCAAATACTTTATTTCCCAAGGGAGACTCTACTCACACTAATTCACAAAATTTTCTAGGTTAGGAAGAAAGACTCAGGTTGACAAAGGAGTCAGTGACTGCTCAGCCTGACTACTCTCCTCAGGCATGAATTAAGGTACTAGAGCATATGCCTGACAGCTGAGAGTCTTGAGTGAAAAACTGTTATCTTCCATTAAAACCAAAAAGTCAGCATTGAATTTTACTTGGTTGTTCTTTATATCCCCTGACTGAGGAAAAGCAGCATCTAATAAAACAGTCACACTTAAAACTTAATGCCACACTTCATGGAAGATAGACATTGTGTTTTCCTTGTCCCCGTGACATTTTGCCCTTAGACAAAAATGCAGCAATGAGATAGAGAAGAGATACAAGGTTATGAGAATAGCAGAAGCTGCAGCTTAAAGAAATATGAAGGAGGAAAGAAAGGGCATTTGGCAATCAGAAAAATAAAAAGTTCCAGCTGGCAGATACTAAAACATCCAGATATCCTGTTAGAATCAGTATGAGTTTAGATTATTCTGTATGGGAGAAGTCATGAGAGACTTGTGTGAGAAAAACTCAGATGGCACAACTGGAATGACTGTCAGTCATGACTGCAGAAAAAGCTGAGTACAAAAAGATCTTTTATGGAGAGATGAATTTACACCATCAGGTGAAAGATGGTTGCATAAAAACATGATATAATTGCATAGATGAAATAGATTGCATAGAGAAGAATAGCTGCATTTTAGTCTGGCAAGGAAAACAAAGGTGTCAGCTGACAAACAGTAATAATAACTGTGATGGTTCACTATAACCTTGATGCCAACAGTTACTGGGCTGCACTATCAAATGGAAAAAAACAAAACCCACATCATTTCAATATATAAAAGAGACAGAAAGCATATGAGTAACTTTACACATACACGTTGTCGCTCCAAATTCAAATGGAATTACTCATGTGAATAAAACCAGTGATATGCATGAGCCTGCACAATGTAGCCTAGATACCAGAGCAAAAGAAGGACCAACTCTTTTGTCAGAAGCCTGAAAAAATGTTTTGCAAGCTGTTTTCATATTCAGACTCCAAATGACAGGGTCCGTTTTGGACTGGAGTCCAGCCTTCTGAAAAATTCTCACTCCCAGCAGACACGGTCCAGTATTCATCCCAAGCCAGATGCACTTTGGCTTGGGTTTTGGATGGTTGCATTTCTTTGTTTGTCTTTTGCTCGATACAAGGCATTTTGTGCTTTATGCTCTTTGACTGTGGAAAAGGGAATGACCAAAAAGAGGGTGGTGAATCTCCTAAACTGGAAGCAGGCAGCAAGAGCTCTGGCAATTCCTACCCCAGACCTCCTGCGCAGCATCGCGGAAGCGGCAGGTCCCTGTCCCCAGCGGTCTCCTGGCTGCTGAGCGCTGAGGGCGCTTCCTTCCTTCCTTTCATGCGCTTTGTTTCTTTTCGTACCTTTGAGTGAAAGAGACTTTTTGCACAGCTGCACAGAGCCGCGCTGCCCAGCAGTGCCGCGGTGTGCCCGGCCAGCCTGTGCCGGTGTTCCCTGGGCTGCTGGGCGTGCAGAGCGCTGCTCAGTGCCCCCAGCGCCTTCCCTCAGCGCCCTTCTCCCCGTGCGGCCCGGGCGCTGCTCCTCGGCGGGCCCCGGGCCGGCTCTGGCTGCTGCCGGTGCCCCCTCAGGCCTCTGATCCCTACACGGCTGGGCTTGTCCCCACCGAGACGGGGGCAAGGAAAGAAAAGGAAGAACAGTCTCTGAGCCGGCATGAGGCAGGGGTGCACCAAGCCCGGCCGCGCCCGCTGCCGCCCCTCGGGCCCGCCCAACGCACTGAGCCCGGCGGGCAGCGCTGATGCACGGGAGGGAGCAGCGCGCCCTCCCCGCACGGCCGGGAGCCCGTGGCAGCCCCCCCGCATCCCGGGGGCAGCAGCAGGGCGCCCCCAACCTCCCCCGGCCTTACCCTCCCCTCCCCTGCCGCCGGCGAGCCCGGGGCTGGCGGAGGCGCGGCCGCTGCCCGGAGCCTGCGCGGCGCCGCCGGGGCTGCTCGGGGCCGCCCGCCCCGCGGGTGGGGACGCGCTCGGGGCCGAGCGGGCGGGTCCGGGTCCGGTCCCTGTCCCTGCGGCCGGAGTGGCGCGGAGGCTGAGCCGAGGATGCGCGGGGTGCTGCGGGCTGCGTTCCTTGCGGGAGGAACGGCTCCTAGTCCTTAACTGCCCTGTTAGTCATGGGGAAAGTGCAGAATCTCGTTTCTGGTCTGAACGCAGCCAGAAACAAACATCTCTATAACTTTTAGGGGTTTTTTTTCTGTGGTAGCGGCTGTGGGAGGGGGGAGGACAGAGAGCGGTGTTTGTTGGTGTGCTCCGTTTCAAGCCCTTTCAAGTCAGCGTTTAGCCAAAGATCCCTTTGCACGCTCCTCAGTGAGCCGCAGCCCCAGCGCTTGCTTGGACTTGTGTCCTTGGCTTTCCGATCGGCTGCCACCCGCTCGCTTTTTTGCCTGTTTCTCGTTTACAGCTACATAAGGCTTCAGAAAACAGAAATGAAACTCCCCCACCCACACGTGCATCTATTTTCCATCCTGACATATTTCCCTGCTTTGAGGCGGAGGCTAAGCTTTCCCCTAAGTATTGTTCCTAAAGAAAGAGTTACTTAGGTAGCTGCAAGTGAAGGCCGACAGATAGACCGGGTCCATAGCAATGCAAAGCATATGGGGTGGAGTATATAAATAATTCAAATACATTTGATTTTAGTATATTATATATATTATATCTGACTATAGTAGTGATTTGCACTTCTGAACTTTTTTATTCTAGAACTCAGGTGTTATTGAGAGGCCAGTCCAGAGCTACAGTGCAGCACTTTCTCCAGCCTTAATTGTGTTCTCCTAGGGATTAAAAAAACACCAACAACCCAACAACAAAACCCAAACCCCAAACCAAACCCACACATATTTCATAAAAAGAACTCTGAGATCATTAGCTAACATTTGGAAGTCCCTCAAATTAACATGCATGAAGGACTGTGGCCAAACTCCCACTGGCTCCCATAAAAGCAGTAATCAGTCCTTCAAGTAAGATTCTCCACAAAATAACACCCAGAAGCCCCTGCAGAAAGGATTGCCAATCTCACCATCTGACTAGATTAAAAACAGCAGTAACAATGTGATAATTGACAGAAGAAACTTCCCTGACAAGGAATGAATCAGTGTTTATTTTTAGCCTTTCCCCCAAAAGGCTTTATTTAAATGAAAGATTAGCTAATTATTTCCGTCGTTGTATTGTCCACACTAGAAACAGGAGGTGGCAGATCTGCACTTGTCTTTGGATCTTCCTTTGAGGTCTGCACCCTGGAAGGGTGAGATTTTGCCAGTTGTCTTTTCATTTCTAGTCTGATCAAATATGAACGGTATGAAGGTTTCACTAAATTTAGACACCCCCCAATCAATTTTTTTTTCCTGAGTAGAAAGCCCCAGCAAAGGTGTCAGAAAATGTAAATCATGATTGTGTCTATACCCACCTTTGCTCAAAGCTTCTCTTGCCAACAACTCATTAATCCTGTTGCTGCAACTGCCCACTGCAGCCTTTTGCACTGACACAGCACTTGCATTCTAAGAAGATAATTTCCTTTCCCTGTGTACAGGAGCCAGCAGTAAAAATTTATCTAGGAGAAAGCAGCTTACCTAAGAAAAGACTAGCAAAATATTTGTTCTGTTTTACTGGTCAAATGTGAGGAAACTGTATTGATCCCATAGACACCAAGTAATATCTGTGTTTCTGATAATAAGCATTTGGGTTCTGATTTTTTTCTCTTCTTACATTTTTTTCTGATTTTTTAATTAATTGTGGATTGCAGCATGGGTTTAATGAACAGAAAATTAATCAAACTGCTTTAAAAATGTCTGAGGATACTTTTTTGTTGTTATTGACTTAACTGCTGTGGAATTAAGACACGCAAATTACTCATTGTTTTATTCCACCACATATCCATAATGTGATGATGGCTACAAAGCACACAAAGAGCTGATTTACCAGTCTCTCCCCTTCTGTGTCTCAAAGCAATTGTACCACACAAAATTCATAAGTCAAATCACATTAATTTTAGTCCTGGAGAATAAATCTCATTTTCAGCATTTGAGTCTTTATTCTTCTGTGCAAAATGTTTGTGTATATTTTTTTCCACACTTGTTAATATTTCATACAATTTTGATTATTACTACTTTGGCTAGACCAATTGTAGGTAAAATAGTTTATTTGTACTAATTTAGTGTGTATTTTTCATTCTTGAACAGAGTGAAATATGAAGTAGAAGTAAATGACCACAAAAACATGAAATTCTCAGTTTTATGTGCACCCCACTGATCTCTTTCAGAAGTTAGAGGGAGAAACTCTACTGTTGTGTTGCTCTTAGGAGCAGCCTGAACCTTCAGCATCTCATTTCACATGTTACTGCAAAAGGTGCATCAAAATGGAATTTTTCCTAGAAAGAAAAGGATTATTTTTCCTGTTTCTGCATCTCCTAAAGAGACCTGGCAGAAAGGGCTGCTCATTGGGATTGCAAATATTAACAGCAGTGGTGCCTCCACAACCCCAGATAACTCAATTCCTGTTCAGAAGTAAGATGCCTGTAATGCTAATGGGAACATTGTATGAAATTATTTAATCTGTGGGCAATCAGGCCAAACAAATCCATGAATCATTCATAATCATTCCTACACATCTGCATTGCAAGAGATACAGTTAAGTACAAGGGAAAACATTACAGATGGGGGGAGGGTAAAACAGAGAATAAGGTAGATCAGTACAACTGGCATGAAATACATGGGGTTTTAACCAGAATTCATTTTATTTGCTACAGGCCAAGTCCAAAAAATAAGTGGTTAGAGCAGAATTTGAGCTCCTATGTCTAAAACAGAGATAGTGGAAAAACCCCAGTGAGCTGTGTCTGACCTTGCATCACGCCTAGATTCCCAAACCACATTTCCTGTTTATACAGGAGCAATATTCTGCTGTATAGAGCCTCTCTGTCTGCCTAGATCCGCACCAGTTCAACAGGGCTGGGCAGCTTGGCACTCTTTCATATCTCAGCTCAATCAGGAACTAAAAGCTTTGTGTTGCTTCATTCAGTTCCCCAGAGAGGCTCAGTTCAAGAGGTAATCCTCAAACCTCTCTAAAGGATGCCAATCAGACTGAGTCTTGACAACTGGAGCTGTACCTGTTCCCTCTGAAAGACATTTCTGTGATCTACTAGAGCAGGTAGAGCATTTATCCAGGAACTGGAAGGTCTGAGCTCAGGGCCTGTTCTTTGCAGATCAGAGGTACCAGCAGCCATATTGATGTCTGGGTAAGTACTCACATGAAACCAGCCTCAAAGCTTGATCACTCACAGTCTCAGCTCCATCCCCTGCACAGGGCACTCCAGAGCAGGTGGTGAAGCTCTGTGCAAGGATGCTTAAATGAGCACTGGTGTGTTCCTCTCAGATCTGACTAATGCCGTGCCAGCAGAGGGGGCTGAACAGTAGCAGAGAGGGTGGTGGTAGTAGCTCTGAATATAGCTGTGCCAGGGGCCTCCCCCTTCAGCATGTTCCTGCTGTTAAGGAAGCAAAAAGCTACATACATCTAAAGTATTTCAATATGGAAAGCTGATTTTTCTTTTTTTTAAAGAGATAAGTTATCAATTTTTAACAGAAAGGTTCCTCTCAGCCTAGCAATAGCTACTCAGGAGTTTGAATTTGCAGCTAACAGGTTGGTAGATATGAGCTGCAACTCTCTGGGAATGCCTCCAGTGAATACAGGTTTGGGAATTACCACTGGATGGCAATCGTGTGCCACAGAGGCTGTAACCACCTGTGATTTTATTTGGCTGCAAACACAGACGTTTCTTAAAGGCTTCTACTTCTTCCAAACATCATCATAGAGGTACTCCATGTAAGGCACTTAGTGTAATTTAGAGTTGCACCAGCATAGCTGGGACAAGAATATGAACCAGATGTTGAGAAGTGATATTTTGACTGTTAATTCAATTATTAAAGTTTTGAACAATTTATGAGACATAAATACAAGGAGCAAGAGCAGAGGCTCTGGCCATGAAAGACCAAGAGCACCCAGCATCAGTTCTTCTGTGTTATTAAAATCTACATTAAATTCTAATCACCAACCTTTAATGCCTTGTTACAAGCCAGTGGTTTTGCCCTTAAGACTGCTGTATTATACAGCATTTAAAGGTACAAAGAATTTCTACTATGGCTGGCTTAAAACAAGAAGTTATCTTAATTCTGAAAGTCAACATTTGAAGTCTTTGTTTTAAAGTTTCCAGTCTATGTATTTAAAATGTTTGGAGAGTGTTTCAATAATTTCTAATCCCAAATATTATGTTTTTATTTTGAAATATTTGAATAATGGCTTTTTTTTTCACATAGAATAATCATTCTGTAAGTCAACATTTTTTGCAGAAAGTATTTAGGTTTTTTGAAAAGGAATCAAGTTTGGACTAAATCTGCATTGTTAAAAAGTGGTGATTTTTTCAGCTCTCTAGTGGAATAGAATCCTATTCCTAATAACTCCTTAGTAAAGATAACCTATTTAGTTTAATGTTCTCTGTGCTTGTTGTGTATCAATGGGGTGTATGGGAGAACACCAGGAAATTACTGCAAGTACTTTTGAACATCAGGGAAATATCTTCCTTAAATTTGTGGTTCTGCTCCTTTTATGTTGGTATTGATGGTGACACCTCTTTCCCATTAAGAGCTTCAGTTCCCCAACCCCAGACTGCACAGTACTCTGAACATGAGGAATATCTGACAAGTTCAAGAACTCCTTCAGTAAAGTCATCTTCCCTACCTTCACTTTTACCAAAACTATCACAAGAGCTGGTAACCAATTTAAGCTGAGGTGTTTTCTATTTTGGGCTGGTAGCATATCTCTGGTTTCAATCAGGGAAGGAAGTGCTCAGAGTTTGATCACAGCCAGATCTTGTGATTTACTTGGCATAACTGGAAGAAGGAAACTGTGTAAATATGGGCTAAAGCTTATTCTTGGGAAATGCACAGTTCCATGGACTTGAGATCTTTAATGTATATTTTTGGTTATTCCTTGCTGTCACTTCAGTTCTCTATTTGTAGTATGAGAATAATAACTCACAAATTCTGTGATGCTTGACAGAAGAGTTCCTTCCATGGGCTAAATGTACTCAGAGGCAAACCTGTCAGCACAGGGTAAGAATGTTTCAGCACATCTTTCCTTCCCTCCCTGGTTTTTAATTCTAAATTAAGAATTGACTGTAATGGCTGAATAACACAGCAACTTGAATATACTCAGAGAATAGGCTGGAAACAATTGTTTTCTCACATTTCTGCCCTTCTGTCTTTACACCTGATGCTGGGACTTAGAGCATTCCCAGTTGACAGAATAGTCTGCAATTCCAATTCACCTGTGTCTCACCCACTTTGGTGTATATACCCTTGCCATTCACTGAATAGCTGATAGTTAATTTAATTTTTAAAATCTATTTTGTGGCAATTCTCCAGGTCTGTGTTCTTGTTTGTGGCTTCTATGTATTACCTATTGCAGGTATTGGTAGTTGAGAGAGATGCTCTTAAAGAAAAGTTACAAGCTCTAGGTAGCATAAGTGGAGAACTGAGATCCAGGGAAATAAAGGGATTTGCCCAAGGTCACATGCAAGTTTTGTGGCCCTGTTAATCTACCTGATCTGATTATCTAAGGCATGTAGGCACCAATGCATATTTAGGTGCATGTATCAGTCACAGGAATGCTAAACTGGAGAAGTTAGTTTGGGAAAATAAAGGGGAGGAAAAGAAAAAATAAAAGGCATGCTTGGCACTACTTGAAGACTTTGCAAGAAATTTCTACTTTCCCATTCTTTGAATACTTTGGAAATACATAAACACTTGAGATCTGCATTTTAAAATGTTGTTTCGAGCTGGAATAGCATCTGTTAAATGCAGTTAAGAAACATCTGTTTTTCCATTCCTGGAACCCTGAGCTGAGGCAGCCGTTTTCCTGTCAGCTCTGCTGTGCAGCAGAATTGGTTCAATAGGTCATTCTGTTCTCTCCATTTCTTAGCTCTCAGTTTCCTATTAAAAAGATGGCCAACAGAATGAGGGGAAAGGAGATTCTGTGTAATGTGTGTATTGGCCTGTGAAAAAAAATCCATTTAGCTTCAGACTAGTTAGATAACTGGTGAGAGCAGAGTTATTAAGCATTGCAATGAACACCGGGGATTATGTGGAGCTGTAAGATTTATTAGCCCCCAAATAGTTTATCTTTCATCAGTGGAAATAACAATCTGATACAAATCCTACTGAAAACAAAACAACACTTCACACTGATGGTTACTGGGCTCTGGATCTGACCCTCTCTGGTATTGCTGATAGATGGCCTGCTGGAAACTGGTCACCAGTACACAATATATTGGTTGCAACTGTTGTTACCTCTGATCTGAGCAGCTCCAGACTGGATGCAGCAATTGGAGGGCCAGCAATGGTTGTATATAACCATGTTTTCAACCATCACTCACTCCCGTGGAGTCAATCTGAGAACAGCTGGGAAGGAGAATCAGAAGAAGAGTTCAAAGACCTCCTGTAGAGAAGACCAAAAGCATATTGCGTAAGTTTAAGTTCTTACATTCCCAGCTCTCTGTGCTTTGACAATGCCTTGGACAAACAAATACATTGTTGAGAACTGCATATTTTTTCCCTTCATCTTTTAAGAATAGGATCAAGACTCATAGAGGCATTTAGCTACTTATGGTCCCCCTGAAATAATCAGGCATTAAAAGCATGAATAACATTGAGATTGTGCACCATGATCTGATATTTAAATAGCAATGAAAATCTGTATCATTCAGTCAGTGGCATTAAAATTAGGTTACAAGTACACTGAGTTGGCAGAACCTTCTATATGTATCCTTACTGAAAAATGACAGCACTCCTGTTTTGAAAACAACTGGGAAAGGACTCGTTGTGATCTTCTGTCATGAACATTTTGTTGACAAAAAAAACCAACAGGCCATTGGAGACCTGTTTCTTATATGGATATAATTTGGCATCACTCACATTACTTAAAAAGCAAAAGTAATCCAGAGGAAGGGTTTCTTCTTTTTTTTCCTTAGATGTGACCTTTTCCTTCCACTTTGTGAATTTAAAATACTGAGGAAGTGAGTCCTAATCAGAGGAAGAGTTTCCAAAACAGAATTGGAGATGCAGCACTTTCTGTGGCAGGGTCTTGCAAAGTGCTGATGGTATAAATTAACTGAGGAGGATCAGGAAACTTGTGAAAGGCAGATAGGGTGCAGGAAGGGAAAAGGGAGTTGAACAACTAGTGGGCAGTTGCAAGCAGCTTCCTGACACTATTTACTTGGTGAAACATTTTGTTTCCTCCAGAGCAGTGTTTGACTTTGCTTTCATCATTGCCAGTGTAAGTCAAATGCTGTTATTTATGTCATGTCTGGCTTACATTGCCCAGCATTCACAGTCTGATACTGATGTGACCATTCCATGGCTAGACTGGAGTTATCTAAATCTACATGGTGATATGATCCTTCCAAACCCCAACTAAACTACAGACAAATGTATGGTTTCATTAAATAAGACCTAGTCTGACTGCCATGAGAGACTATGCCATTTTACTTCATGAATGGCAAAAAATAATAACGTGAATATGAAAAATGCTGTTGTCAATGTGTAGTTTGGGATGGAATGATGCAGGTTTCTGTGATGCCTGGGTTTCTGGTCCATTTTCCTCAATGCTATCTTAATCTGCTTTCTTCAGTCTCATCTGATTTTTGTATTTGCAATACATGCATTTTTTTGTGCAAAAGGGGAGGCTCAGGTTGAATATTAGGAATTTCTTCACCGAATGAATTAAGTTGGAGCAGTTTGTCCAGGGAAGTAGTGGAGTCACCATCTCTGGAAGTGTCCAAAAAACAGGTAGGCATGACATTTTTTGATGTGGTTTAGTGGGCATGGCCATACTTGTTTGAAGGCACTTGATGATCTTGGAGGCCTTTTCCAGCCTGATGATTCTTGATTTTGCAATTTGTCTGAACACAGTTACTGGTGTTGTCTGTTTGGAGCACCAATATCTGGAACTGCTGTGACTTACAGGATCATACTCAGTGGGTGATTCAAAGGACCAGCACCTGTTACAGGAAACTTATGCATGATGTGAACACAAACGTGCTTCTGCACTGCCTGCGTTCCACCCGAGTCCCGCTTTTCCTCATGGATTGTCTCCCACCTGGAGCTTTACGTAGGAACGAGGGACATCTAGCGGCTCGACAGAACATGGCAAAGGAAGATGTTCTGCCCCAGAGGTGCGTTGCAGTGCAAAGAAGACGGTTCAGTGAAAATTAAGCTAAAGACTGTCTCAGTAGTTGAAATGTAGTTTCAATATATGTAATTCCTTTAGCTAAGAGTCAAATAATCAGTGATGAATTTTTTTTTTTTTTTTATTTTTTGTGGTTTTATCTTCTTTGAAAATGTGGGCTAGCTTTGAAACTTACACAGGTTAAATATGTTCAGTACCTAATTTCAGGAGGGCAGAACATCCTCCTGCACTAGGAGAAGCTGAGATACAGCATATGTGGATAAGAAACAGAAGCAAATCACACAACACAGTCTTATATATTTTTTTGATCCCCTAAATGAACAGATTTACTTTATGCATGGGAATTCAGGATGTGATTAATTAGACTTAATGATACCTGATAGCTTTCCATGACAAGAAAGAAATGTGTAGAGCAGTTAAATGGAACTTTTTTCTTTCTCTGCAGTGTGTTTCCTATTTTAATATTTAAATAATGAGTTTCTTTAACAAGCAACCCACTCTGAGTCATGTTTTCCTCTCTCCCTTTTGTTCTTATCCTAACCAGTAACTGCTTGTCATCCCAATAGCTTTTATTACGAGAAATGAGGTGCACTTAAGAGAAGCAAAAATATCTGCATTGAATTCTACACTGGTTTTGTATTGTGAGCCCATTTGTGCTAGGTTTGCCATTCTGTCTTTTTCTAGTCTGTACAAAAATCTGGATGAAGTCTATTGTGATGCTCAGACCGGGCAGTGTTTGACCTCTCAACTTGCAATAACTAAAACTGAGAGACCAATGTCAGGTAGTCAAGGGTGTAATCTCTGAATGTGTCTTGTTCCCATCCTAACCCCACAAAAAAACCAAATTCCATTGATGCAGACAGAGCTGGAGTATTTTGGCTGGGGCATATGACTAAAGAAGGCAGCGTGCATATAAAGAAGGAGGCTTCTTTGCAAATGAGAGCAAAACATTGCCAAATATTAAGACAGATAATCTTCAGAGAGCAACAGGAGGCATTCTGCTCACCTGAAATGCTGATAAAACCTGGAAGCCATGGGAGTGAGAGTAGACTGAGAAAAGACGAATGACTTGTTATTTTGCAAAGATGTGTAACTTGGGAACTTTTCTAAAAGAGTAAGGAGTGATGATTAAGAAAATCCTTTGCTAACCAGGAGGATTTTGTCTTCCCTTTCCCCTCTGAACAGACTAAACTAGAAGCTTTTAGGCATTGGTAGTTTAAGCTAAGGAAATTGTGAATAAGTAAGCAAATGGCTCTCCCAGCCCAGTTCCATGTGGAGCCCCTCTGAAGACCCTCAGTTAGGGGTCAGGGAGGTTTCTCAGTCTGTGTGTGTGCCATTAAAATGATATAGGAACAGTTATTTTAAAGTTGCTCAGCTTGCATTAGAAGCTTGGAACACAGAAACTGGGTCCAGTAGTTTGGGTTGGTGTTGCTGGGAGTTGTTATTGGTTATTGTTTCATCAAGATACACTGGAAGCAGGATATTAATGTCCTACAATTAATGAGTAGTGGAGAGAATATGGCAGCAGGATGATCTTATAATCATTAAGATTAATGAAAATATTTCTTTAGAGTGGGATATTAGCAGGCTTTGTTTAGGTGACTCAATCTGCAGGTTTTAAACTCCTGAAGTTTTAGGTGAACCAAGAGGCACAAAGTTATGTTGTTGAGTCCCATTTATCTCCAGATTTGTTTCAACAATAGTTGATTGTAGAGAGAAGTTGCCATGAAGAGAGCTTTGAAAGGTTTCTGTTTGGATCTCTAGCGAAGGCTACATTTAGGATATGAACATGGATATACCATGTTGCTGGCAACATTCAAACTAGTATTAGGAAAATATGAGCTGAAGCTGGTTTAGCTGGCAAGTAATTCTTTCTATTTCATAAACTTCTGGGAAAGAACGGCACAGCCAAGGTACACCTGACTGTACATATGAACTGATGCAAGTGTGGTCAATCACCAGGATGAAGAAGCAGGAAAGAAGCAGACTGGCTTTTTAACGAATATTTATTAAATGCAAACTTCTTAAATCTCTACTTACCTTTACCACTGTGAGACTCTGGTTACCACATTACCACTTTACTGATTAATAGGGCAGTGTAAAATGAACCTAGTTACCTGAGTTTTAGAGTGAATAATTTTCCTTGTGAAAAAATCTAGGAAAAATTAACAGTCCTCTACTGACCCCAGATGAGGCGTAAAGAGCGTGTTTTAGGGAAAGGTTGGACTATGCCTTGGATAGATTTTGAGCAGAAAGGGTAAATGGGGGAGCTGAGACTCTGTACCTGACATCCTTCACATGTTAACTCTGTTACAGTACTGGAAATCAGCCTGGCATTCCTCTGTTCTTACTTCTGTTGATGCTCGAGTGCCAACAGCAAAAAAGCTGTGACTGCTCCACTCAGCCTTGCACTCCCACTGCCCTGGTGCTTTGCCCCTGGCCCTGTGCAGGCATGGGTACATATTTACTGACTAATACAGGCACACACAAATTTCCATTGACTAATCTTCCTCTGGCAGGGTGAGTCATCACATTGGAAAGGTTGTTTCTGCTTGTTCTTTGTTCGGATTGAATCCAGTCAGTTCCAAAAAGGCCAAGCCAGTACCTTCAGCACCTATGACCATCTCTGCTCTCCCATGGTAACGGAGGGAAGCTTTGAAGGATGTCTGTAGCTTCAAGATTTCTGAAGGGAAAGATCTTCCTTGGAAACTACTTTGAAAGGAGCTGGCAAAGTTCCTGGTAAGAACTTAGCCTTTTCTCCATCTGTCAAAACAAGGCATAATCCTTCCCTGCTTCACAACAGTCTTGGGAGGAATCATCAGTTAACACGTTCAAATCACTAAAAGTGATTTCCTATTATAAATCACCTAGGCTTCGGTTCTTATGAACACAAACTCATCTCACCTCACCCTTCTTAAAGATCTTTTCACACATCTGTATTCTTCTTTGCATTCTGCTATTGCAAAGTGCAATTGCTGCTAGCACTGCTTTTATACACCTGAGAGCAGTTTTAACAATCACACTGTATTTTCCTGAACAATTAAATAATCAGCAAAAGAAAATAATTCTTCTTCAATTTCTGTTCTCCTTTTTATCAGTATTGGAAAATGCTTTCTACCTCATATTGCTGACTACTAAAATTTCTCATCACTGCTCCAACTCCTTGGTATTGTTATGAAGAAAAATATCTGCATATATCTATAAAGCATTTTTTTAGTCCAGCAGTCTTTAAGAGAATTAACTGTGATTGAAACTGGAGTTACCTATAAACAGTGCTTCAGTATAAATATTATATGTTGCCTGTCTTTGCATGCTGCAGAACCTGTAGTTCTTTCTTCAAAAAGGCCACTTTCTCTGGAACAGAACAGCAGCAGACCAAAAGATCAGCACTGTTTTAAATGTGAAGTACTATCCAACTGGAATTGCACAGGGTGCCAGGAGAGGAAAATGCTCTGGAAGCTCCTGCAGTCAACTTCATGCCAGAACTGGCAAGATATTTTTAGCTATGACACACTCTTGAAGATTTATTTAGGGTTGTAAGAGGTACCCAAATCTGGGAGTGGTGACCACTTCAGTTATGGTCCTGCCTTGTCATCATCCAAGTTCTCCTCCCACACACGACCTTGCCTGACCTGTGAAGCAATCCTTGCTTTTCTCTCTCACTGCCATGATTCCTTTTACTGCTGCTCATCAGTGTCTCTCCTACTATGAATGTTAAATCTTGGCTTTTCCTCATTTCCCCATGTTATAAATCCCTTCCACTTCTTTCCCAAAAGAAAACTTCTTCCCTGTCCAGGTTTTCTACCAGATGCTGTATGTTAGCATAAGGAAACCTCCCAGCCTTTTATATGTACATGAGAGAGGAACATGAGTTATACTTCATATGGATTTCACAGTGAGGGTGGTCAAACCCTTAAACAGGATGCCCAGGGAGACTGGAGTGTCCACCCTTGGAGAGACTCACACCAGGCAAAGTGCTAAGCAACCTGACCTAACTTTGAAGCTCTGTTTTTAGCAGGTAAAGGATGAGGTTATCTCCCGTGATTCCTTTTAATCAAAATTATTTCATTATTCTAATTAAATCTTGAAGAAAAAGAGGAAGAAGGAGAACACACAAGAATCTAAGAAAAATATGGTTTTCTGGCAAGAAGCAAAAGAAATGCAACAAAACAAAACAGAGCTGTGCACAGTTATCCTGCTTCTCATGCTCACACTGAAGTAACTCAGGATGCAATCAGAGAGATGCTAAAATCTGCAGAGAACCAAGAAGAGAATGAACACCAACGTGTCTGTGGTTAACCAAGGCTTACTTCATCTGTTTGACCTCAAAGCCTGGTTAGAACTGAGTGTGTTGTCTTCAGAATATTCTCCTCTGAATTATTCCAAGGCACCATCTGTTTTATTTGCTGCAGATTCAGAGTAGGAGCATGATGCAGGCAGTACCCACCTCCTCAGAGCTCGGGCTGAGCAGTGCCCCGGGTGCTGCAGCCAGATGTTCACTGGAGATTAACTAACCCCCTTGGGGCTGCAGGGGAGTAGGAGCACACCAGAGGTGCCCCTGCCCCCTTCATGGCATGCAGCAGTTCCAGCTCTCTTGTCCTATGAACACTTCAAAGGTGTGGTTTGCAGTCCAGTGTGTGAATACATGAAATGTCCAAATCAAATGCCGAGCTGTGACAAGTGTTTGCACTTCTGGGAAATCTCAGATCCAGGTGATCACCTCTATAGGTTTTACAATACTAATAAAAATCAAGGTGAGAGCAGAGAAACCAAAATACATCTGTAAACTCTATCACAGTTTTTTTAGGACTTCCCAAATTCTACAAAAATTAATGTATCGGTGATCTTAAATCACAGTCTTCCAACTCATAAACAATTTGAGAAGTCATTGCCCTCAGATCCTTCATTCCAGAGTACAAGTAGTTAAAAAGTCCCCAGAATCTTTATGAAGAAAATGGTTCTGTGCTGTGGTTTATTTTACTGCTGCTGCTGGTTTATTTGGGAGATGCATCACCACCGGATAAATGAGCATTGATAATACCAGCATCTGTTTAATAAATAATATATTATAAAGTATTGTTCTTCCCTTATCCTCTTAAATAGAACAAGTTCCTGAAATTGAAAGTCCACTAACAAAAGGTACAAATAGAACAAGAAATCTGGCAGCAAAATATTTCTTCTTTAACAATAGAGCTGCAAGAGTTACACCCTGTTGTGCAGCTCAGTACAAAAGTACTGACAAATACTGAAACACAGAATGCCTGATCCCTAAACTGATTTAATATGATAATTTGGGGTCCTCCAAATCCCAGCCACTAAACTAAAAGCCAATACATTTATGAAAATTATTATAAACTATAATATCACTCATGGGTGACCTTAATGTTGAGTCTGGGATGAGTTGCATGAACAAAAATCACTGGAAAATTTTAATACAAAACGAAGAATTTGAAAGGCAAGCACAACGACCTCCATAACAGAGAATGTAGCGATTCCTAACACAGCATTAAAATGTTGCTTGCTTGAAATCTGGGCTAAATTTTCCTATGAGTGCGTTTTATGGGATTATAATAGAAACAAAATTATCCTGACAACTTGAAAGAAAAATGAGTGGCTTAGAAGACAAATTGATAAAGCTGGAAAGGACAAAGAAGCTTCCAGGCATGCAAATGCTGCTTTGGATCTGAAGTAAAAACAGAAAAAGCTAAATCCAGGTAAAGAACAATTGTGCTGAGTTAGGACATCTGCTTTGCTTCAAATGTTTATTAATTTCTTTTTTAAAAGCTGTAGACAATGACCTGGTAAATGCATTTATAGTAATATATCCCTGCAAATAATTTCTGAAGCAGACTTGCAATTAGAAAAGGATCTAAGGAGTAAAACTTAACCTGGCAAATCTGCACAAAATCAAAATGACTTTTCATAAGATTTAAAAATCTGTTGAAGGTTTTTAATGTTTGCTTATGTTGCTTTAGAAAATATTAATTGGATTCCTGAATCACTGAGATGCTTTAGAAGATTTTACTTTTGCTGAGAAAGGCAATGAACAAGTCAGGATGCTGGCAAGGAGTGGATACACGTGGGTCCCTGCTGCTTACACAGACCCAGCTGTGGCTGCAGACCCAGCTGTGTTGGGCCTGGGTATATTTGCCTCAGCAGAGCTGGCAACAAGCTCAAAGCTTGAGCTCTGACAGAGGCAGCAGCAAGCATTGCTCTGAGGTGGCTCAGCTGTAATAGGTCTCCTAGGCTTGTCCTACTAATGATGTAAACATAGTTTTCTAACTTTGTAATTTTTATTTCTTGAAATGTTTCACTAGAAAAAGTAGGAGATAAATTTAAAAAGTAATTTTCCTTATTGGCCATTCAGGATTTTTAACCTGTTACTTTTTAAATTATCTACAACAGTTTCCTTGTTTTTAGAATGAGTGCATGATATCATATCCTGAGCCCTTCCCTTTTCTTGTGACTTTCTGAGGCACTAGGAAGAGTCCAGCTCCAGTCATCATGAGGATTGGCCTGTAAAACTGCAGTGGAGCTCCTTCTGCCAACTCCTGCCTCCCTGATACATACTCCTTAAGAAACTGCTGCTCTAGGACAAAGGATCCTTTAAGCACAGTGAGTATCAGCTGAGAAAGCAACCAATTTATCCAGCTTGTAAAGTTGCATCAGAGAGCAATCACTGCTCTGTGTGCTTACATTTCTGCATGGACTGGGGCACAAAAGTAAAAGCAAAACTTGCTGTCAGTATTTGACACTGAAGTGGAGAAGGGAGTTCCCTGGCCCAGCTGGAGTGAGAAAAGGAACAGCAGTGACATAGGAGGCTCTCAGGGTGCAGAGCTTGGATTAAAGGTGTGGGCTAGGTGTAGAAAAGCTACCTGTATTGTGCCAGGCAGCAATACCTCTTTGCTGTGGATGGACAGGCAGAAAGGAAAAAACAGCTGCTAAAATGTATGTGCAAGTAGCTGTGCCCAAGCACATGGTACTGTATTAATGCTGGATGACAAGCACCTCTTGTTTATTCTTAATCTGGTTTCATATAAGGAATGTAGTAGTACTAGCTAGTAATAAGCAAAATAAAAGGAGAATAAAAGAAAGAGTTGTCTTCAGTAATCTTCACTCATCCCTAAAGCATGCAGGCCAAGTACATATTCACAGTGAGTCATTGACTCTTTTTAGCATAACTATAGCCTGTGGTGGTGTTACTGCTGCATTTTTCCATCTTCATCTGTAGCTCTGAAATGTGGAGCTAAAGGCTCTGCTACCATGGGTGGAGAGCCTAAGGTTTTGTCTAGATGTCTCTGGCATGATAATTTAGTAGAAACAAGGTAAATATATAAATAATAAATTTATGATCATGATTTCTTATTATATTTAATATTTGTATGAGTAAGGTAGTATGATCCATGTTTCGCAGCATAGAAAATGTTATCATGAAAGTAAATAAATGATATGCATTTATATCTACCAAATGAATTTGTAGAACTCCTTTATTAACCTAGAAAGTTGCTTTTAAAAGGATAGAGCATCTGAATTTTCCTGTGTCTGTTGTCCTCATAGAATACCAAGCACTAACTTCATTCCGAGGTTGTAAAAGACTTATGGCCACGCTTTACATAAAGGCCTCAATCTAGGATTAGCTGAAACCAACAGAAAGCAGCAGTGATATTTCTGTGAATGCTTAAGATAACAATAATTGTCTTCAAAAAAAGTCCTTGGTGATGTGAGCAATTATAGAGGAAACACATAACCTCTGCATATGTCATTGATGACATTAGTTTGTGTTTTTACTTTGCTCCCTATGGTTTTGATGAGCTCCTTCATGGGGTCACAGCACAGTGTTAGTAAAAAGCATTGCTTTTTGTTGTCTGCTAAACTGCACTGTGAGCTAATAACTCCTCTTTGGTTAAAAAATTGCTGATGTAGTTGGCTATATGATAGATCAAACCTGACATTTTCTATAACACAGCCATGATAAGAGTAGCAGGAGGCTGAAGATGTGCTGTGTGCTGCTCAGCCTCATTAGCACGGAGAGTGCTGTACCAGAGGTGACCACTAGAACACCTCCTCCGGGCTTCTGCCTCCTGCAGTGACCTGACCCTGCTCAGTCCAGAGATCAGCTGACAAATAGGCTTCATTGGTGATGTTTTTACATGCCTTCCAATTAGTACTTTTACATGTCTACTGGTTAATAATCATCTTGTACCTTGCAACATGACAGATTTGTAACTCTTTCATTTAATAGAATATCACAGTGGATGTTCACATTTCCATAGAAATGTTTGTTTCTTGAATTCACTGAGATCTTGGTTCCAACAAAGTTGTGTGGCCATGAATTTGAGTAAAAATTCTATTTTAGAAAAAACATTTATTTCCTTTCTCTGGATTTAAATCACTGCCATTCACTTCCATTGGATATAAACTTGCTTATACATCACAGAAAAAACTCAACTTAGTATTTCGATTGTGTGATCTACTGAAGAATAATGATATATTTTTATTCCTACTTATGGTTTGGTCCGTCTAGTTTGTGACAATGATTTTTTTCAACTTATAAACTTATTTCAAGGGCTTGACTCACAGTTTTAGAGTTCTAGAATATGTGATGTAGTCAGGCCACTAGGTTGGCCGCTTGCCCTAGATGAAGCCATGGTGAATATCTCAAATCTCCTCCCTGTCCCACACGTCCTTTCCTGATTTCTTACACCTGGGTATTGAGAGCTCTTGCACTCCATGGAAAATGTCTAGGTCTGCCAGCTCTGGTTTGCTCCTTTTTCTCTGAGGATGGTTTACTGGGAGCTCCTTTTGCTAACTCCTTGAAGAGCTGGAAATTTTTTTTTTGCTTTACTAGAATTCAGGGGCCTGACTTTACTCTTCACCTAACTCATATCCCTGGGGACTGCAAACTCCACCAGTGTGTGATCACAGCAGCCCAGGGTGCTGCCAATATTGATCTCACCAATTAGCTCACTTGTGTTGCTGACTAACAGGTCCAATAGTTAATTATGTTGTTGTCATGCTTTAGAAATCCAAAGAAAAGAATGAATCAAATGAAAGAGATGTGTATTTTCCTTTACAGAAACTATCTGATTCTGCTCTTGTATCCTGTTTTTATACATCTTCAAAAATAAACTTTCCAGCACCTTGCATTCAAGAAATGTTAGGTGCATAGCAAATGTTTAATTAAGTAATCCCACACAGCACTTGTGAGGCAGGCTCCTTCATTTTACAGGTGAGACAGAGTGAGGCAGTAAATTAAGTGACTTGCTTAATATCACACAGTGAGTCAGTGCTAATGCTGAAAATAGACTTTGTCTTCTGGTTCTTTTCCCTGTATTTTAATCATCAAAGTAGACTCAACTCTAAAGTTGAATAAATTCCTTAGTCTATTAAAATAATTGTTCTAAATTTTGCTTAATGTTTTAATCACCTAAGCAGTACTGAAACATTTAAAAGAGTTTTCCTTGCTTAGGACCTTTTTGTCTTTCTTGTTCAGATGTTGCTTCAGGTTATTAGCTGAATATGTTTTCTTTACAGTGATCCTGAACTTCAAAAATATAATCTAGCAAATCTCCACAAAAAAAAAAAAAAAAAAAAAAAAAAGGAATGCACTTTTAAAACTCAGAGCAATCTCCTTCAGTCAATATAACTTTTTTCATACTCTCATGAGTATAGGGTTGTTTCACTCAATAACAGCCATAGCTTTAATTAATGGAGCACACTGAGGTTATTGGCCCACAGAAAGCAAAAAATAGACAGCTGGTTATGTTGTCATGACTAAATGAAAATATATCCTGAAGCACAAAAGAGCAAACAGCATGTTAAGAAATATGTGCTTAGAAGTGCAGTACTGGACTACATGCATCTCTGAATAAACTGGTAGAGAAAGAGATGCCATCCTTGCAGACCTGTTTAAATTAACACTGCCCATGTTCAGGATAATGAAATGCTCCTGCAGTTTTAGAGCTTTCCTGAGCACGATCCACAGATTTATGTATGCTGATAGGACATATATAATTTTTTCCAATCCTTGCCATGTTAGCTGTTTAATAGTGTTCTTGTGCATAGGTTAGAATAAATGGCCCAGAAAATATGTACATAGGCATAAGACTTAAAGAGGCTCAGGAAAGAGGAATGAGGGAATAATATTTCTGTGGCTTGCTCCCTATTAAACCTGAGTGCAGACATAGCTGTCTGTTACACAACCTTATACTATACTTTGTATCACACAATATTTTTAGTGTGGGTGAGACAAGCAGCAAAGACTGTGGTCAGCTCCAAGATTTTTGTAAAGACTTTTGCCACATGTAACGAAGTTACATTTTATATTGTGATGTAGGCAGCCTTACAACTTAATTGAAATTTAATGACAAAATAGCTTAAAAATTCAACTGCTTCATTGCTGAATGCAAATAAAGCTCCTAGGTGGCAGAATCAGTCAGTAGGTATTGGCATGCTACCAAAAGAGAAACAACTCTAAAGTAATTTAACATGTTGTACTTGTAAAGAAGACAGTCACATCTTACCTACTCAATTACAGGCTAGACAGAATGTTTCAGATAAGATGCTAAGGAGAGATGTTCCAATAAGGACATTCTGTTTCCTCTTTAGGGTCAATACTTGTAGTTTACCATGTAGTTTTCCTTTGATGTTTATCTTCTTAAAATGTTAACTGTGAGCATATTTTGCACTTTGCCACTTGGGCTGTGTAATCAGTGATCAGCTGTCCAAGATCCATCAGAGTACCACTCCAGGTTTGCTTTCTGTTTTTGCTAGAGAGTAAGAGGTTTTTCTCAGAGATTTGAGCAAATATCCTGAAGTGATGAGCAGTTTGCAGGACAGCGCTGTGTCTGTGTACCACTATCAGGGACAGAGATGCTGCCTTTCAAAGGGTTTTTGAAAAGCAGGCAGGAGTTGTTCAGTACAAATTGGGCAAAGAAGACAGTTTTGTGACTTTTATAGACTTTGAAACCAAAACCAAGAAAGCAATGCAAATAACTGATTTTTTTTGCTAGCTCTTCATTCATGTCTCCTTTTATCTGTAGTTCCTATTATTAACCCATTAAGTGAAATGGTGATAGTGTTTGAGAAGTTGAAAACGTTAATCAAACATTAGGCAATATTTTAAAAAAACAGAGTTCAAAATAAAATGCCCAGGTGTTCTCTTCCTGACTGGGATAGGGGAAAGAATCTGGTCTGTGTGTCTGACCAAAACTAGCCAAACCAGTAGAAATTAAATACATGAACATTCGGTTCATGGGTAGAGATTCAGTTTCATTAACAATTCAGCCAATAAGGATGAAGAATGAGTCAGTGTGAGAAAAGCAGAAATTACTTGTGGATAATCTGAATGAGAATGGGGGATGCATAATACATTATCACATTTGAGAGGAGTTCTGACAAAATATGGGCCTTGAATTTTGGATGCAAAGAGTTATACTTGCTTCATCTATTATTGAAGAGAATAGATACAAGCCAGCTTCTATGATTAAGTAGGTACTGTGCTTTTTTACATAATTAACATTATTTAAGATCCTACTTTCAGAGAAGACCTCACTGTGTCCTGCCTACTTTGAATAATCAGATTATTGGTCACTGCTCCCTGGCAGTTCTGTTGCAGCCCTGTTCTGTTGATTCAGCACAGAAAGAAAACATTTTAAGAATGTCAGTTCTTGAAGTAGTGGGGATTATAGGCATGGTAACAGTACATGTTTGTGAAAGGTATATGCTGCTAGACTTCATTCCCCATGATGGCAAGAGGAAAACTGAGGTACAGCCATAGTGCTGCTCTGAAGAGTTTCATATAGTTAATGTGTTATTCTTTAGATTTGATTCACAGAATTGAGAAGGCATTTGTGGTAATATGGTGCTTATACACAAGAGCCAGAAAATGAAAGGGAAAAGAAATGCATAATGAGGGAGTTGGCCAGTTTATTTCCCAAGCTCTTCTACTGGCCAAAGCACAGTGAAAGGGGCAAAACTAAGCATTCAAGTTAAAAAAAAAAATCCAATATGAGTTACCTTAAACTCTATTAATTATAAAATATGGCATTAACAATGCAGACAAGGAAGATTTTTTTCTAACACTCCTTATTACATGTTAACATGGCACCATAAAGTTCCAAGAACTGTGGATCGTTACACAACTTGGAAAATACCCCTAGAATGTTTCTTGCTGGAACTAGGAACAGCGAGATGAGTACAAGCCGAAACTGTAAATCTGGGGAAGACCTTCTCTGTTCAATAAAACAGGTGGTTTCTGCTGAAACTAGTTTTGCTTGAGGACTAATTTGTAGTTCCAAGTGTCTTTCAGTGCTGACAGCTGAAGAAGGTAGCTCGGGGCCAGATTGTAATAATGTTCACTCCTTGATCTAATGGGCGGATGTGTTTAATTAACCTTTGTTTCTGCAGAAGCAGACATTCTGGCAAGCTGTAGGAATGCTAAAGAAGGGAAATCTTAACTGCAATGAACCTAGGCATATTCTATATATCTACTACTAGATAAAGAATGTTAATGTAGATAAATACTGTTTCCTAGGAGATAGATATATATAACCTATTTCTGTAAAAGAAATTTAACATGGATCCCCTGTAGGACTACCCCTTATTAATTTCACAAGATCCAGCCATGATCCCATGCCCTTCAGACATTTGTCTCTTGTGTCTGGCACAGTTCTTCAATAGGTGGTCAGACAAGCATGTATTTAAAGTGAAAATATTCTGTTTAGTATCTCTTGGGTGGAGTTAGACCTGACAGCCTCATTGCTTGTTCCATGTCCTCCAGTGACTTTTCCAGATACCAGAGCTTGGGCTGACCCTTCCCAGAGCCTCCTGTAAAGTGCAGATCTTAAGGTTTATAGCTAATTCTTCAGAAGGCTTATGGCAAGTCTAATGCAAAGCAGATATCCTTTACATGAAATTGCTGAAGGCACTGATCTTTGCTTGAAAAACTAAAGCACTGCAGATTACAATCATGCAAGCACATCAAACTCCCTGGCCACAATGTCCCTAATCTTACACTAAAAAATCACCAACTTTGTATGAGTGTTTTGAAAGAATGCAAATCAGAGCTTATTGTCTCTGACCTTCATCAGCTCTGCTGCCACAACAGCATCATTGTTTGCTATCTCCTCCCCTTAATAAGAGACACCCTGCATTCCTCTCACTTCCTTTCCATCCTAAATCTTTCCATCTGAGAGGCTTTTTAAAGCTCTGCTTTGTCATCTGGTTTTGCTACTACTGTGATCTAAATGCCAAACTTCTTCAGTCCTTCGTTTTTGTCTCAGCCAAGTCTCTGTTTTCACTTAAAAGGAATCTTATGAGCTTGAATGTTGGAAATTCCTTCTACTCTTGTAGTCTAACAAACAAGGTATATTCCAGCTGAAATAAACATTTATGTGGCAGCATTATTCTTACTAAAATTATGGTGCAGCAACAGAGTATCAACAGGGATCATAAACAGTACTTTTTCCACCTCAGCACCGTGACACAACTCTTTCCTTCAGAATACTGTGCAAAAATCTCCACATTGTTACAGTACATAAGGACTAGTGCTAAGGGTGCAGTTAGATTACTAATTTACTGATCCCATGCTTTATCCTCTGGGTTTCTGTTCCAGAATGAAGTGTTGTGACAACAAATGAGGTAACCAAGGAAAAATCAAACTGGCTACAGCTGTCACAATTATGAGTTCAATATAATTCTTCAGCCTGTTCGTACTAGTCTCTGTTTGTTTCTAGTAAGGACTGATGACTCCAAAAGCCACAAACTGTGTGTGAATTTCTTGGGTGACGACAATTTCCTTTGTAATGTTGCCCAGTGTCTGAGACTATCCTGAAAGGGTTGTGTAGCCCTGCTGTGAGCAGTGTCCTGTTTTAAAGAGAAGGTTTGCACAAAGACCGAGGATGGAGTAAGAGTCTTTATGTCCAGATATAAACAGTGATCTCCAAAAGCTCTTAACACTGAGCACAGTCAGTGGGTGCAGTCAGGCTGACACAGATGCATTTTGGAGATTCTTGACCAGCATGGTTCAAAATGCAGCCCTCTGGCCCAGCCTGGTCTGCAGGATCTTCTGTCATTTGAAACACCTCTTCTATGGAAATTCCAGCTAGCAAGCTGCTGCCTCCTCCCAAAGAGAAGGAAAGGAGTGAGGACTATTCTCAGGATGAGCTGCTGCCTCCTCCCAAAGAGAAGGAAATGTGGGCAAGGAGAGCACCCTAATAGAGAGAAGTTGTTGCTGTGCTTCTGTCTGAATGATTGTGAGTGCTTGGACATGCACAAGAAACACTCCTAGATAGCCTGCTGCCTTATCTCTTTGCTGAGCTGGTAAGAACAGCAGCACCTCTCCACCAGGACTGTTCTCATTTGCTGCTTGTTGGGGGGTGGGGAGGAGGGATGGGACACACAGTAGGGAGCAAGGGACAGTGATTTTCCTCTGCAGCCTGTTGCTCCACCCAGCCTTCTCCTCAAGCCTGATTCACTGCCCAAGTATGACAGTGTGAATGGTAAGAGGTATCAAATCACAGTCCTGAGCTGCTATTGATTGTCTCAGTCAAGTTAGCAGGGTACCTCTCCAGATTTTGATCACTGGCAGTTAATTATGTTTTTCCTCTTTGGTATCCACTTCTTTCTTTTGTTAGAATGTCTGATAATGGCAGGGGATTTTTCTGAAGGTAATCTTGGAACAAAACAGCAGCTCCAGGCACTCTGAAAGAAGCCAGATCCAAGGGAAGGGTGGAGCAAAGTTGCTATTTGATAATAGGAATAGTCTGCAACAAAGTTTCCTTATCTCTCTTCAATGCTTGTTTTTCAGAAAGTAACTGGTGATGAAAAGGCAGCAACTATTCTTCTCTGAATGTAAAATCTTTTCTGATAAGATTTCTGGAAGAACTTGCGTTCAAATCTATCTTCATTCAAATCTTTCCTAAGATTAATTTCTTCCATAAGGTGTTTCTGTGCTAATCCACTAGGCGTTGCTATTTACATCTTTAAAAGAAACGCAGGACTTAATCTGGACTGATTGTAGAGTAAGAATGACTAAGTGCATGCATGTCCCATAGGAAAGCATAGTCTCTGGAAAGAATTTATTGCCTCCTGGCAGTAGTTCTTTATATTGTGGTTTTATTACTTATTGTTGATTATAATCTCCACAAGGAAGGGGTATTTGTCTTTAAGCAGCATTTATGCCTTTTAAGGCATCATTTATGTCTGTAACTTTCTGTAATCACAGAATATTTTGAGTTGGAAGGGACCCATAAGGATCACTGAGTCCAACTTTTAAGTGAATGGCCCATATGGAGATCAAACCCATGATCTTGTTGTTATTAGCACCATACTCTGACCAGCTGAGCTAATAGTGAAGATCAAGAAGGAAACAAGAAGTAATTTTACAATACAAATTAGCCCCATCTTGAATAGCTGTCACATTCCACTCTGCCATCTCAGTGTATGTCCAGATTTGGTGCTAAAGTCACTGGAATGGAATATGGTCATACCTCTTGAAACAGAGAGACTGAAGGGGAGAGGAGGCCAGTAATACTGCAGCTAATAGATTCATTCCCAGTATCTCAGACTATGCAGACATTAAATAAGGCTTAGTCAGCAGGACAAGCTGAGTCTGTGCTGCCTTGTGTTACAGGCTGCTAATACAGCTCAGAAGTGCACATCTGCTATGTAACCATGTAAAAAGGTTCCCAAACCAGGCACTATTCTGGTGAGGCCACAACTTCATGAAATTACATTTGGTCACATATTTAGGCTAGTATTTATTTGGGGTTGCATTAAATTCCTTCTCTAGCAGAACAGTAGCATTTTTTTCAGCGAAAACTTTGGGAAACTTCTGTGATTTATTCCGTGAAAAATTGCTTGGAGAGACTATTTCCTCTGAGTCATCACTGGGAAAATCTATTATTACAGAGGTGAAACATGTAATTGTGACAGCTAGAATTGAAAGAAAATAACTACAAGTGTAGGTATTTTGAACATACTCAAATTTTTGTAGGTATATTGAACATACCCAAATCAGTTGATACAGCGTATTTCAAACCCAAAGGTGTCAAAACTATTGCTTTCCAAAATTGTAATTAATCTATATGTCCAAAATTTTACATTGTTATAATAATTATCACAATAAAGTTTATCATAATAAAGATTGGTCCTTCACAACCAAAATTCTCACTACTAGATAAAACATGATGGTTATTTATACAACAGAGAAGAAGAAAGAAATAAGATTATTGCATCCACCAGAAAAGTCTGGACCCTCTATTTTGTAGCAGCATGTGGATATGTGCTCTGGCAAGGAAGCCCTGCCAGAAGAGGCATAGGATGTTGTAGAGGTAACAAGCTTGGAGCCAGGAAGGAAGGCAATACTTCCTGACACTCGTTAGCAATCTCAGAGGAAGGACAGCATCCTGCCTAGTCATGCTAAATCAGCTAAAGAGGCCCCACTAACACAGCAATCCCTTACCCATCCTTGTTGAAGCAGAAGGATAT
Organism: Ammospiza caudacuta; assembly: GCF_027887145.1. Classification (NCBI taxonomy): domain Eukaryota; kingdom Metazoa; phylum Chordata; class Aves; order Passeriformes; family Passerellidae; genus Ammospiza; species Ammospiza caudacuta. The sequence goes on from NC_080600.1 coordinate 31,997,570, forward strand.
TCAGATTTGGTTAGGAAAAAGAAGCCATGATTTTGGATGTGGCTGTGCAAAGTACCCATTAAACTTCACTCTCCTACACTGTGACTTTCCAATTTGCTCAAGGGAGCTGTGAAATGAAGAACCTGAGGGCTTACCTGCCTTTGTTTTGTCCCCCTTTATCAAGCTTTAACAAGCACACTTGGTCAGTTTTTCCCTTTTTGTGCTATGCCTTGGCTTAAATATTTATACTATGTCCCATTCAAATTCTCAGCAGAGAACCTTCATTCTTTCAGCAGGACAGCTCCTGCAGGCCATTTGATAATTTGTGAAATTCATATATATTTAATGTGACTAAGTAGCAGAGTTTGAATAACAATGGTTTGTCTTTATACACAGAACTTCCATATCCCCTAAGCCAAGGTGAGTCCTTAGAGTTCAGCCTCTTGTGCCCTAACAGCCCTTCACTTCTTGTCTAGCAATTGCCAGTTCCACAGCCATTTTTGTAATATTAATGTTTCAAGAATCCACCACAGTCAATCTCACAGTTTATTGTTTTAACTGTTTAGAAGTGGATTTGGTTGTCTTTTTAGACAATTGGTCACAAATGGCAGCTTTAATGGAAGATTTAAAGCTGCAAACCTCATAATGTGATTCCACATGAAGTTATTATTAGCAACATAAAATTCCAAAAATACTTGTGAAACATTTGTTAAATAATATAAATTTAAATTAGTATGTGCTCAAACCATTGTAAGTAATAAGTTATACATACTAGAATACATTTAAAAAGAAAACTATCACCAAAAAAACCAAAACAAAAACCTTAGGAAAAACACATAAAGAAGAAAGGTGATATTAGGTGAATATATCTAAAATCTCAGACTATGTTTCATTACTATAACTCTTACCATTTATCAAGGACTTTCAAGCCAGTTCTGATATTTTGTGCCTTTGAGTTTGACTGTTACATTCTCAACTCTCCTCTTCTTACCTAAACTATCTCTCTTAAAAGTTTCTTTGTCCACATTATTTCTGGTTGGATTGGAATCAGCAAAGCAGAACATTTCCTGTCCTTGGTGGGATGAACCCACACTGGATATGAGGAGACTGTGTCAGCACTAACAGGATGCAGACCAGGAAACACTGCATTTTATTAACAGGAACTAGAACAAGAGTGGAAAAGTTTTGGCAGAATTAGAATGAAATGGTTGTACATGGAACAGAGTAAGAGCTGGAACTAAAACATTTTTTTATATAACTAAAACAAGGCTGCCAGCAGACTGTTTTGGTAGATTTGGAAACATCAGGAGCATATGAGAAAAATGTTCACTCAAAACTTAGGGTTTGAATGAGAGCTCTGGCTACCCAAATAACTGGAGCTGTGTCTCCAGCAGGCTGGAAAAGTCTACTTTAGTGAGTTGAGAATACAAATGAGTTATGTCCTGGAGTAATGAGCCATTGACATTCTCCTGAAAATGAATAGTCAAAAGTTTGGAATTCACAGAAATGGAGTTAGAATTAATGTTAGTCAATAAGAATAAAAACAGACTCAAAATCTCTGTGCTGGAACACAAAGCATGCTTCTCAGAGAACTAAAAATGCACATGGACCAAAATACAAATAGGAAATATCTCTGTGGTGTGGATCTAAAATAAGATCAGGAGTAGCCACAAGTGTGGTGCCTTCTAACGTATCGTAGCTCTGTGTGCTGCTCAGCACTTTCTAATCTAGAGTAGCATGCTTTCACACCTCTTCTAGCAGCAACTTTAGAGTCTCTCCACAATCCAAACCTGTCACACATTTTTGAAATTTGCTAGATGGAGAAGGAATGTACATCTTTAAAAGATGACAAATTTTTATTGGTCAGCTTTAAAGGCTGGTCTTCCTCTTAATTATGGCTATATATTGAAAGAAGTCTCTAAAGAGATAGGTGAGCATGGTCCTCCTTTAGCTGACTGGAAAAACACAAAAAGTCTTATTGCTTCTGTGATTAAAAGAAACTTATATTTACCTTGAGGGAGATGGAAACCATCTTTTTAGAGAAATACATTTTACGGCCTTTTTCACTGTTGATTTGTGATCTTGAGATCTGTAAAATCAGGCAGTATCCTCCTTTATGACAGCTGCTTTTGTAACAACTGACATAGTAGGAGGGCAGCCCTTGTATTAAAAGAGCTTTTATTTTAGAAGAGAGAAGTGAAATTGATGCTGTAGATGCATCAACCAAGGACAAATAATGGCAATCACACCTTGTTTTTACACTTATGGCTTTTGGAAACTGACAGGAAAGATTATTTTTGATTTATACCCATTCCTGAGAAGCAGACATGATAATTATCAGGTAGTTCACCTGGGTCATGCTATGTCAAAAGCCAACAGTTAAACTTCATGTCATAAAGATCTTGTGTGTGGAGTCACCTCATGAGGACAGCTTTAAACCAAGCTGGAAAATTCTGGGGATGAGACAGAGTGTTTCCCACACTGTCATCAAGCTCTTGAATAAATCTCATTTGCTTTTAACTGGAATAGACTCCTGGATCTGAGGTCTCCTAAGGCTCTCTGGAATCATATTATAATGATTCCTAACTTTTAATGCCAGTAATCAATTCTTCTAACACAGGTAAAAGTTAAGTGAATCTTTTACTTCTATTTGCAAAATAGTTCTCCATCAGTAGTTTAGATTTTTTTTTCCATGCTGAAATCTTTACCTGCTTCTACTTTTTAATTGCTGTGTTTGCATGACAAGAACTAAGAAATTAAACTTCTATAAGATACATGGAACCTTAATGGCAGGAAAGCTAGCTGTGGCTTATTTAAACTAAAAAAAATATGTAAAATCACAGCTCTCTCTGGGCAAGAAATTATAAGAATTGTAAAGATGAGCTCAATTTAATAAAGATGAGTCCTGAAGTTTCAGGAAATTTTAAATGCAAGTACAATAGTGCTGCAGCTGTTTCTTCCATGATTCAGACTGTATTTAGAAATGGTAGCTTAGACCTATCTCCATTGATCTACAACAAAGCAAGAAAGTGCAAATCAGCTAAGTGGAGAAGGAATTGAGTTTTGCCATCTTTTCCTGAATTGAAAGTTTCCCAAGTTGTCCCAAGAAAACCCTTGGAGAGGTAGAAGAAAAGCCACAAGGAAACTGTTTCTGAGCTAAGAAGTCAAAGAAGCCCAGCTGATCCAGACAAAGGATCCTTTACATGCTACAGAGAAGGATTCAGCAGGTGGTCACATTGCTTGGGCTCTGTGAAAGGAAACTGAAAAGGCAGAACTACTTCAAGCTGAATCTGGCATGGACGTGACATGACTGTTGCATTTTGCATCTGACATGATGGATATCTGCAGCCACAATGGCCAAATCCAAGGCACTTTTGCTTTCCAAAGAGCATGAAGGACTGCTTTTTTTTTTTTTTTTTTAAAGAACTGAAGGAAGATTCCACATTAATTTTCATGCATTGTGCACTGCTTCCAGAGAATGGAAAAATGAGATTATGGGCCACGTCTCCACATTATGTGACCATTTCTCTAGTGATTAAATCTCTATCAATTGGCATTTAGCATTTTGCAGGTGTTTTCACAGACAGAGATTAGGGGAAAAGCAGGTCTTGTACATCTCATGACCTGGTTATCATTCCATTTAAAATGTTAGTGAACTATTGCATAGAAAATGGAAAACCTAAAAAAAAGGGAATAACTGTAGTTATGTGAGCCAGATCAAACCAATTCATTTTCTGCTACTGAAAATATGATCAGGAAAAATAGACTAAAGGTCTGTTGTTGCCCTTCAAGAAATCCAGCTTTAAGATAAAACTCATGCCTGAGTGCAGCGAATCAATTTTGAAAAGTCAGAGTTTGATTTATTGTTCCCTGAAAGGTTGTGTAAAGCTTCTTACTAAAGATCTCAAAGTTACACAAAGGTGTTTTGTATGATTAAAGGCAATCATAGTTCTCAAGGACTTTTAGAAGATGCAGACATAGGTTTATTTTTCACTGTAATTTTTAGAGTTTCATTCTGAATAGATGGAACTTTTTCCATTATTTTGCTCAGCATTTGCATTACAGACACACTGATTCAGCAGTAGTACAGGTGCAGATTTGCAGTAAATGATATACACAGATTCTGCTCTCATCTATTAAAATGTCAAAACAAGAAAACAAGATTTGAGAGAGCCAAGATATGACACTATTGAATAAACTGTAGTTATCAAAAAATGTCTGAAGAAGCCATTCTTCGGTCATTCTGCTCTAGGCAAATCTGTAACACAACTTGCAAGGTCTTAAAACAAAGTCCTGGAAGGGAAGGGAAAAGCCAGACTAAATTAAAGCAAATATTCACTGTTTCCAGTAAACAGCTCCTTTTAGGCTGCAAATATGAGATGAATTTGGGATTTCAGTTATTTCTTTTGAGGAGATTAGCCTAGGTAGAGGAGTGGGTGGATTTGCTTGTGACTACATAATGCAGTTCTCTTGTGCTACAAATCCAGTGTAGCTTCAATGACTTTTGGGCACAAACAGTATTTCTGTCCCTTAAACACTATTTTAGTTATGCAAAATCACAACAGCTTCAACTTCTAAATTAGAAATGTACATATACCTCCATACATATGCATCTTTCTCTCCCCTCACAGGTTCCTCCCTCCTTATATTTCCCCTTTGCTTGCTCGCATTATCCACAGTATCAGAAGTCTCAACTCAGAACTTCCTGGATCTTGGCAATCTTTTTAACCTTCATTTTACTGCAGTGCTCCTGTTTTATTTTTTTCTTGTATTCCAGAAATAAATCATAATGAAATAGCAAAACTTGAGGATTGAAGAGAAGCTTATGCTGTGGTTGTGAACTGAGAGTGTACTGCAGTTATTTTTTTGGCCAAGGTACATTACTTTTGTAGACTGAGGACCCCACAAACCAGCGCAGCTCCTCCCAAGCTTTTCCAAAGGAATAGGAGATTTACTGTAAGTTGCATCAGAAGACAGAATGTAGTGGTGGGGTTTTTTTGGTTTTTTTTTTGTTTTTATTTTTAATTTGCACTGTATTTTTAACGAGTTAGCATATTGAATATTGATTAAACCTATTAATATATTGAATCACAATTTGCTACTAATGATATAATTAGCTTCTAGCAAATAGGTTTTTTTCTAAAAAGTTAATCTCTGACTCTCCTGACAGATCCTAAGTGTGTGTTCACTGAAAAGATAAAAAACAATCCAAATCCCAAATGTTACAGGATACAATGCATGCTTATTTTGAAATTGCTTTCCTTAATCCTCTAATGTAAAGCATATTGTACTCTTATCAATTTAACATTGAAAAGGAGGAGGGGCTCTTTGTAGACTGTATTAATAGACTTTGTGGACTTATCAACCACAAGTAACATGTCTTTTCTAGAAAAGAATGCTGTATAAACTAACACAAGAACACTCAGCTTGGTAGTGAAGGTTTCTCAAATGCAGCAGTATTATCATATGAGTGTATAATGTGCTGAACAAGCTCTCTAGTTGGGGACAATGTAATGCTATAATAATACAATACTTACATCAATGTATTCACAGGCACACAAACTTCCTCAAAAACTTCACTGGTGGATAAGTTCCTACAGGATTATACCCAGTTTACCTGCTTTTTTAAGGCTTTCATCCTGTGTTTAAATACAGGAATTAACAAACAGTGAAGTGTTATATGATGCAAATTTAGAGAGTAGTATCTGTAGCAAAGTGCAGCTGAAGAGGAATTTTATTGACAAAATTTGTAGCCACTTGTTTCACCATCCAAACCACTTCAAACAGAAATTCCAGAAGAGATTTTCCATTCAAGTTCCCATTTAGACCTTTTTTAATTAGACATTTCCCAGCACAATAGTGCAAAGTTATGTTGTAGGTGCAAGAAAAGTCTGATAGTTTTTAGCCAAGTCATGTCAGAGTTTATTCTAGGAGTGCCATTCTTGAATAGGTAAAATACTGTCATAATGAAAAACTGTCTTACAAAATTCAGTTGCCAGGATCTCTCTGCTAAGTTGTGGGATTCTTTAGATAAACAAAATTCTATTGCAACTTAAACAAATCAAAGCTTCCAAACATTTGCAAAAGATGTTGTGATTAAACATGGAATAGGGAAAATTGCACTTCTAGTAATGAAGATAGTAGACTAAAAATTAAGGGCTGTCATGGTCAGAATATTTTTACATTAAAAAGTTTGGTTTAATTATCTGGTTTAATTTTCAGAAAGATATTTTAACCTCATTCTAAGTTACATCAACTTAATTAGAATCTGTAGACAGAAGTAAGTACTTAAAAATAATATAATTTTAATTGAAAATTCTTTTTCTTCCTGAAATATTGCTCCCACACTGCTAGGATGCTGGCTGCTATAAAAGCCAGTAATTTTCATTATTAATGTAGTATATTTGTCAATATTTTAATCTGGAAAAATTGATTTAAAAATAAGGGGGACAAGATCTGTTAGCATGAATTTTTTTTCTAGTATGCTCACACTGCCTTCCAACAGCAGCTGTTCAACAAGGTAGCACTGTCCAACTCAGGGAGGTAAATCCTCAACTCTGTTAGCTGCTTATTATTCTAAAACAAAAACCTCCTGCCTTAGCCATTTTTGTAATAGTTCATGTTTTTACCAAACTGGCCTCAGTGTGATCTGTGAGACACTAAGGCACACTTTCTACTCTGCATTTAACAGGTGAAGCTTCACTTAATGTATCTGCTTCAGCAGTACACTTTGGGAAACATCAGCCAGCTGGAGGGAGTCCAAAGGGGAAGGAGAGTGACTGGCAGTTAGGAAACATGATCTACAAAAAACAGCTGCAAAATCAGGTGTTATTTGAAAGAGGAAAAGAACTACAAGAGTGAAAAAAGTAATGATTTTTGACTATTTATCATACAGGTGCAAGAAAGGGGAAAAAAATCTCATGGCTATGTCCAGTATGGAACTAATTAATATGCTTAATTTGCAGAAAGTGACAGGTAAGGTGAACATTGTTGGGTTTTTTCCTTATGATAAAGTAGTCCAGTACTTTAAACAAACTGCTATGAAAATACCACAATCTTAGCTGCATTTTAAAAAATGGCATGCCAAAAATTATATATGTGTAACTGATCTTGGCTTTGGGCCATGGAACAACCTCTTCTAACTCTTTGCAGACCCTTTATTTTCTTTTGATTCTTGGCTATCAAGTTATTTACAATAAACTTAGCTCCTTCTGTAAAAGTTCCAAGATCAGGCCCTAAATCTGTCATGGTGTTGATAATCATGACGATCAGAAGTGTAACACTTGTAAAGCTGGAATGTGAAATCCCTTACCTCACAAAATGTCAGTGAGAATCTCCTTAAAAATGACCTTGTGATATGATCCTGACAAATCCCAGCTGTATCTGAAATGGAAAGGTTATTTGACAGTGAACTTTATTTTAGTGTGGTGACTTCCGGCTGTTAGTAACAAAAATAAAGTGAATGGTACAGTCAAAACACCATCATCTCATACAAGACCAAAAGCAGAGTCATATTTCATTGCTTCTTTCAGATATATTTTAGTTTATTGCTTTATGGTTTTTGAATGCTGAAGTTCATAACTCATGGTGAGGTCAGCTGCATTCTCTTAAGTACACAAATAATCTGTAAAATGTACTTCTTGTTAGGCTATCCATGCCCAAATAGAAAATCATCTTTGACTACTTTATTTTTAATATAGAACAAACTCTCTTTGAGGGCACACCATGTACATGTACCTCTTCTTACAAGTGATCTGAGCCTAGACTAACTCTGGCAGCTGAAGTCTGCACATGCAAAAAGCTGTGTGTTTTGGGAACAAATGGGACATCACAGCATTCTAGATAATGCAGTCAGAGGTGGTGTTTCTGTTCCCCAAGCATTCCTCTGGTTCCCTATGAATACTATCAAAGAATAACCAGGTGTGCAAAGGGTGTAGGAAAAGAGCTAAACATCTGGCATTTACATTTTTCCCATCACCAGTTTCTGGAACTAACTTCAGCTAATTTCTATTTAGAATTGCTCAGAAGGGAAGCACGAGCCCTAATCTTTGCAAAGAAAAAATATTTACTGTTCAGTCATCCCACCACACTTACTCTTGTTTATGACTCTGGCAGTGACACACACTGCCCTCTTACATTCTTAGTGGATTAGAAACTAAATACATGCATAAAAATACTGTCCCCATCTCCAGGAATCTGCAGTTTAAAAGATGTTATGGCAGGATAAAGCAACAGCCAGAGACAAATTTTTCCATCTCTACTGAAATTTTACTTGTTTAGAAAGTGAAAGCAAATAGAATAAAATAAATGCAATATAAATGACAATGAAAAGGACTTTTCTCCCCTAAATTGTTCTATAGAATTTTTCTTCATAAAGTGCTGAAGCAAAAAATATATCTGTAACCATGGAGATTATACCAGGCAACATGCATAATAATTCAAAATGTGGCATCACACAAATGTTCTTTGTCATGAGTGGATTACTACAAAGAAGTAGGTTTCCCCTGAACAATTTTCAGAAGCAGGGTAGATGTGGTTCATTTCTTAACCCTCTCTTTTGCAAGGGGAAAGTGGAAGTGTCAGCATTGTGGTATGTGCAGGGTAGTTGAATTGCATTCAGTTTGAAGAGACTCAGCTTCCCAGGTTCTGGGCAGTCTTTAATCACAGGTACAATTTGCTGAAAATGTTTCTCTGCAGTGAATTGTCACATCAGAGCAATGAATCCAGCACAATGCCCACATGGCATGAAAGACGTCCATGGAGACACAGTTACAAGAGAAATAGTAAATAGGGCTAATTAATTTTTGGTTGGGTCTTCTTGGGCTTGTTAATTTGTTCTTAGGACCACATACAAATGTCCAGAATCTATATTAAAAACCATTCCTGTTTAATCCTAGAAATACCATGAATTGGCTAATGTAAGTGTTAGCTGTAAAACAGGATTCCTTCATATTTGGCAATATTTTTTTCTCTGTTTATTCTTTCATTGTGTGGATGGTATCAAATAGCAAATAGCTCTCAGTCTGCCAGCTTCTAGTGCAGGATAAATATTGGTGCAGTTCTGATACAATCTAAAAGGGAAAGAATTGCTGTAATCAGGACCTTTCATAATACCTTAATTTCATAATTTCACTTTTCCTCACATGGAGTTAACTAAAACCTGGTGGTTGGCAGTTTGAGTTAGGAAGATAAACTGATGATGATGTAAGAATGATGTAAATCCTGCTGACTTACAAACAACATAGAAAATGTTGTTTCATTGAAAAGAGGAAAAATTCAGAAGATACTTCCTTTTTATGCAATCCTGAAGTACTCAGCTGTTTCTCAGAGCCACAGTACTTTTTTTTTCTGCCTCTGCAACTCCTTCTTTCCAATTCCTGGCATTTTTTCCTGACTCTGAAATTACAGATTTTAGCAAATCTCTTTCAAATTCCTCCTCCATGGTTTTTAGCTTTGGCAATAGGCCATTGTTTCACCTATCGCTTTTTTAAGGATGAAATTTTTTTTGCATTTATTTTAAGTGACAGGCCTTTTTTATGCTCTCCAACTTGAAAATGCAATTTCACCCAGCCATCAGTGGATAGAGCTAGAATGTAATTAATTCTTTCCCTTTCTCTGCTGCAGGAGAACACATAGAAGCCCAGTGTGAAAGCAGGAGTTAACACAGTTACTTAACGTATTACTTCTGTCCCAGAGGAGCTGAGCCCCTCAGAGATCAGTGGTTATCATAATTTCAATTGTTTCCCAAAGGGGGTGTTATCATGAAAAGCATATTTTTCCAGAAGGAATCATTTTACCCAACATATTCACTCTTAAATTTAGTGAGTGGAATTCAAATAAGTCAACACTGAAGCCTAGAAGAATTAAGCAAATTAAAGCAATGAGAAAATGTAAGTTTTCTTTTGTAGCTGGCAAGATAGAACCACACACTTGTGTGATTAATAACATTGAGATGGCCAGAGACAATTTGGATTTGACAACTGATAAAGACTTAGAATAATCACAGAAAATACAGCAATAGCCATTACTTTCTTTTCCTGAGCAGTGAAAACTGCTCTGTGCTGCACACACGTGACAGAACTGCAGCTCAATGATTTAATAAAGTATTCAGCACTCCCGTATGAGCCAAATCAGGGACACTTCCACTCCTTTGTATTCTGACTTCAGACTTAATTTCTGCATGTATTGGTAGAATTTGCACTAAAATATGTGATTTATTTAAGACAGACTTCTTCTCTTACCCCTGCACCCGGCTCTGGTGAGGCCACACCTCAAACCCTGCGTCCCGTTCAGGGAGGGCACTGAGGTGCTGGAGCGAATCCAGAGAAGGGCAGCGAAGCTGGCGGAGGGTCTGGAGCACAGGTGCTGTGAGGAGCGGCTGAGGGAGCTGGGGGGGGGGGGGTTTAGCCTGGAGAAAAGGAGGCTCAAGGGGAACTTTCTCGCTCTCTACAGCCTCTGATAGGAGGCTGCAGCCATGTGGGGGTCGGGCTGTTCTCCCAGGCAGCCAGGGCAGCATGAGGAGAACACAGCCTCAAGTGGGCCAGGTGACGTTTGGGTGGGACATCAGGAGGAAATGCTTCACAGAAACGGTGACTGGACATTGGAATGGGCTGCCCAGGGAGGTGCTGAACTCACCATCTCTGGAGGTGTTTAAGGAAGGACTGGACGTGGTACTCAGTGACATGGTCTAACTGACGTAGTGGTGTTTAGTCATTGATTGGACTCGATGATCTCAAAGGTCTTTTCCAACCTAAATGACTGTGACTCTTTTGGGTCACACCGAGCCTGCGGGGCTCGGCACAGAGCTCGGGGGGCACAGACGGAGGCGGCCAAGGTTCGGGCAGCCCCTCACGGCCGCTGCGTTGGCAGCACCGTCCCCTCACACGGCAGGCCCGCCCCTCACGGGCCCCGCCCCAAAGGTGATTGGTTCATGAGCGCCACGTGACCAGCGGGCGGGCGCGCGCTCGCGGGGAGCCGGGCCCGGCGGGAGCGGCGCCGGCGAGGGCGGAAGTGCGCGGCGGGGGCGCGCGGGCGGCGGCGCTGCCCCCTCAATGAGAGCCGGGGCGCGGCGGCAGCGGGAGCAGTGGGGCCGGGGGGCACAGCCGAGACGGGAGCCGGGCTGGAGCCGCCGTGCGGAGCCGGGCCTTAGCCCCCAGGTGAGAGCGGGCAGCGGCCTCGGGATCCCCACACCCTAACCCCGGGCCGGTGGGGGCCTCAGCCGTCCCGGCCCCGCGCCCTCGGTGAAGGCAGGCGGGAGTCGCCGGCTCCTGGCCGCAGCCTGGGGACGCGGCTGAGCTCCCCCGTGTCCGCGCTCTGCGGAGAGGGAAGGAAGGAGGGTGCCACCGGCGGTGCGGGGCAGCCCCTCTCTCCCGGGTGTGTCGGGCGAGGAGCCCCACGGTTCCTGCCCGGGGGTTCCTCGGCCCTGGGAGGGCACCGGCCCTGGGCGAGGGCAGAGCGGGGGCAGCCGGTGACCGTCGGGCCTGCGCGGGAGCCGCAGTGGGAGGCGAGAGGCCCCGCTGGTGGATTCGGCCGCTGCTGCGGCTCCCGGCGGCGCCGGGCTGAGCTGGAGCCGGGGTCCGCCGTGGCTCCTGCCCACAAGTGGGACGTGGGGGAGGGAGAGGCTGAGGAGGAGCTGGCCTTGAGCGTTAGTGCAGGCTGCCTGCCTGCTCTTGCTGCCGTCGGATAAGCGATAAGGTTTCGTCTGCGGGAGATAAACAGAGGGATGCTGGTGGTCTCAGCTGAGCCAGAAGTTCCTGGCTAGTGTTGTTTTATCTGGGTATGTTCTCTCTCTGCCCGTTTTATCCTCCCCGCAGCCTTACCGGTGTAGATGTTGTAGGAAGGAAGGAAGGGTGGTGCCCGAGTGTGACCTTACCTGCAGAAGGGCAGGGAGGCAGGTGGGACAAAGCAGCCCAGTCGTGTTTCCTGAACAGCTGCTGCAGGCCTAACCCGGGCATTCTGCTGGAGCCCTGTTGAGTCGATTCTGCTCTGAGAGCAGGAGACTTAGTCCTGACTCTGCCTGGGTGTTTTCATGGTGGAAGGGAACAAGGAGACTGCACCTGCACAAGGAGCAGCCTTGCCATTGTCAAAGCTGAAGTCTGCAGTCTGAGTAGTTTTGGGTTTTGCTTTTTTTTAACTGTTCTAACATTACTTCTCTGGTTCCAAGATCCTTGTTTCTCTTCTGCGGGACAGAGAGGCCTGTCCTCATTCTCAGAGGTACATGATTTTCAAGAAAAGCTATCTTTTTTTTCTTAATGTCTTAAACACTCCATGCCCTGACCCTCCACCTCCCATCCCCCAATTAAAGTTGTTAAAGTGAGAGTAGGAACTAACAAATCGGAACCAGACTTGTGGTTCTTGGAAGTGATGTGCTTGAAGGCTGAAAATAATTTTATTATAGAGAATTTAATAGTAACAGCTCAATCTTCCTTGACAATAGCATCTTTGCACTTATTCATGCATAGCAAACTTGCTAGGATAATTTTAACTACTTGGATTTTTGCTTATGATCAGATGATACCAATTTACCATGGTGAAATGTTTTGCATTTCTTTCCTCTATTAAATACCTCATTTAAAAATAAGATAGCCTTCAGACTAGTCCTGTAAACAAGTTTCCTGTGTTTGACTTTTAGTAGTAAATTGTTTATTTTCACTTCTTTTGGAGTAAGCCAACTTGATTCTGTTTTGCATGCTTGAAAGAAAGTGAAACTGACCTATTTTTGCTAGCGTTATGTATATACTGCAGAGGAATTTCTAGTCTAAAGATTTAGGAAGAATGCTTCACAAAAGCTCTTAACTGAAAGCTTAATTTGACCAGACAATATCCTTTCTTGGCCATCCTTTAAAACTCTCAAACTTGTCTCTAATTGTCAGTGCAATGGTACTGGAAATCTCAGTAGAAGAGCGGTTGAGGCATTTTGATCAAATCAAGTCAGTAATGATGGGACACTGCCTGGACCAGTGTGAAGTGTACACTGAAATCCAGGATGGTTTATAGTTTCTGTGATCTAGTGCCTCATTTGGACTCAAGGTTTTTTCAGCTGCTTAATTGATTTTGCACCTACGGTTGTTTGACCAAATGCTGGATAAAATTACTCGGTTCTCTAGGAACTGTTGGGGTCCAAGCTTCACATGGAGCAAAATTGTCCTTTGAATGGAGCAGAAATGGCCACATGAAACAGTGCAACAAGCTCTAGCATCATGGTTTGGGACTCTGGTTCATCGTTTGTTCTTGTCCTGTAAACCTGCTGACTTTCCTTGCAAGTGGATAATTGCACAGTGACTCAATCATTTCCTACTAACTAGATTCAAGCTCCATGTGACTGATTAAATGAATTGCTTTCTATTACACAACGGATTCATGTGAATTAATAGCCTCTCTTAGCAGGGGCACTGAGGGAGCCTGTTTCTCCTGACAGCTGTGCAGGCACTGAGCACCCATGGGAGTGCAAGTGCACATTGGTGTCAGTCAGTAGGTGTCTTGTGCCTCTTGCTGTAGCAAGCACTTTGGGATGGCAGTAGTGGTGTCGGGGGTTTGAGTGAAAGGCAGAGGCTGGGGAGGCCACAGAAGTGGAGAAATGTGGGTGCTTGGTGCTTTTGATTCCCTGGGTGCCTGACTTCCAGTAACTTTGCATGGCTCACTTGGGAGATGAGCTGATCCTCATTATCAACCAGGTTATATAGCAACTTATATTCTCAAACTCATTCTGTGTTGAGTTGGAAATACTCTCCTACTGATAAAAACCTGCAGATTTTGGGTTTTCTCTTTTCATCCACCTTTGAGCCCCATGTCTCTGCTAACTGTTCTGCATCACTGTCAAGCAGTGGTGATAAGATTCCATTGCTTGTTGCCTGCTTTTGCTTGGAGCAGCAAGGTCAACAAACTGTCTTGGCTGTTTCACTCTCCTTGTGGTAATAGTCAATTTTGTGGCTTTTGTTGTATGATACAGTTGATGCTTGCTCCTTGATAAGAGGTTCAGAACATGTATTTTAGAAGTCCTTGCTAATAGCTGCTGTGGAGCAGTCTTTTTGTTAGTAGCTCTTTTAGCTCATTAAACAGAACTAACCAACTTCCTCCATGCCTGCCCCAGAAATATCAAGTTGTCTTGTCATTTAAGCAAGATAAGTCTGCATAACTCATGCTTTATCTCTTCATGTTCTCCCAAATACTGCTTTAATAGTAATATTAGAGGATCTGTTTTGTCTCTTGTGCTTGAGATGTGCAAATGTGTTTTTCAAGACCTGTCAAAATGAAAGTCATGGAGTCTTGTAATGTGAGAATGTTATTTAGGCTGATGTGTAAGTAGCTGCTCGATTCTTTATGGTAACAAAGTGCTTGTTTAGAACTTCAGCTCTGTTCTGTGGAACCTTGAGCCCAAAGCCCTCCTTGCTGAAGCGCTTGACAAAGGAATAATGGTTGATTACACCAATATGAGACTTAATGGAAATGCAGTCCTGACTAGGAAACTTTGCTGGATCACAAGTCCAAGACCAAAAAAATCAGTTCTGGGATTATAAGCATTTGTTAAAGACTTAATCCTGTCAGCCGTTACTTTGTGAATTAGTGCTGCTGTCAGTTGAAGTGATTAGTGTAAAATGTTTTAGGCCAGCAAATAATGCAGCAAAACTTGAGTTTTTAGTATGTTCTTCTTAAATTTGGAATGTGTCAATCTAATTTGAAGGCAAAGCATAGAGCTGGGAAGCTGAGAGCATGCTGAGTTAAGCAGATGCTGTGATTTCTCTGGTTTCTAGCTCTTTCTATATATATTTTTACCTGGAGTGAAAGATTATTTTTCAGAAGAGTACTGGAGACTTAGACTTAGCCCTATTTTGGGCATGGTAGATGGATATATTAAAGAATGTTTCCAGCTTGGATTTAATATTGGTGACTTTTTTTTCTTTTCCAAGCTGGTGGTTTGAATCACAGGTTTAACAGAGGAAAGAATCCCACTTTATAGACAAGATTGTTATAGAGTACTATATTACAGGTTTATACTTAACATGACAAAGCACTTTAAAATATTATTTGTAGGAATAATCTACCTGAACCCTGGACTTCATTCTGCAGAACACACATTAAAGCACTAAAGTGGCTTTTTTGTTTTTTTTTAGTAGGTGTTTTATAAGGTTAGGGCTACCTTGCTTCAGAGGATGCTTTTGGGTAGCAGTCTAAAGCAGACATTTAAAAAGTGAACTAGTTTTAGATCAAGTTGCATGCCAGTTGCCTCAGTTTTCCAGAAAAGATGTGATTTTACTAACTGGGGAAGCTGCTCCCTGATTAAAATGAATTAATTATAAAGTATGTAGTAATCTGTGGTACAGCCTTTCCACTAAACTGCTGCTGCAGTAAGAAACTCCTCTCCATGATGGTATTCTTCTGCTATTTAGTGTTCTTGGCTTACTGTGAGATCTCATTTTGGGTAGGTAAGGAATTCTCATTAGTGTACTCACCAAGAAGTCTCACTGACTGACTTTTATGGCAGCTTTCTGCTTTTATCTATCATGTCATAAAACAGAATAGCCAAGAAATTTAAAGAAATGGTGTTTCAAAAGACAGCACCAGTTTCAAGCATGCATTCCAGTCTTTCTTTGCACTTTATCATGTTTTAAAACAATTTAAGAACCAATTTTTTAAACAATTCTGCAGGCGTTGGAAATTTCAAGTTTGTCTTATAAGGCAAACTAAATTCAAAGTAGGCTTTATTGGTTGAATCTGTTCTGAAGTTTTAATGGAAGGAAACTAATTAAAAAAATTATTAGGCAGACCAGTTGGTGGTGATACTGTGCATCTTTATAGTATTAGATAAAGTTTCTAATGAAACGTTAGTCACGATGGATTGGCTTGTGCAAGTTGAAAAATGGGCCTTCCCACAGATAAGATTGTAGCAACTGCAGTGCTGGGCACAGACTTGACTTAAAGTTGCTGAGGCTGAAGGCACTTGTGGAGACTGCCCAGTCCAGTGCTCCTGCTGACTGCTGCTCATGATCATCTCTAGGCAGAGCTTTGTGCACTCCAGCTTTTCTGATGGGAAACACAACTCTCCTGCCTTGGTCTGTCCTGAAGAGCCTGTAGCCATCCACACAGCAGCACTGTAGCCATGAGAGCTATCCCAGCTCATCCCTGTGGTCCCAGTGAGGTTGTAGCCCCTGCAGCTACACACAGACCCCAACATGTCCAGCTCGTTCTCTGTGCTGCATGCATTAGTGTATGGCAGCACCCTGCTGTGCTGATTTCCCAGGAAAGGCACGAGGTCTGGGATGAGCTGGCTGTGTATCAGAATAGCAGGTTTTTTTTATTCTGGTTAAGTGCTCTGCAGAGATGAGAAATGTCTCCAGGAGCACACAAGACTAAATGCACAGTTTATATTCTGCACTAGTTCTGTATGTTCATGTGACCTGTCATTTGCTAGGTCATAAAGGGAAGTGTCCTGAGCTCAATGTGTCCGAATTCTCTGTGTTGAAGTCAAGTGGTTCTGAGTTAATAGTCTGCCACCCAAACCCAGAGTTACCAAGCATGTTACATTGTGCCACTCCTAATTCTACAGCACTCTGGAGGCTGTGTTGAAGAGCACAGATTTGGCTGTAAATGTTTTTATAGTGGTAGGCACAGCACTCTATGAGGGAGAGCAAGGATAGCACTTCTCCCATAAGTAAAGCTCTCTACAGCTTTTTAGTCTTCTTAACTATAGGGCTGCTGAAATTGCATAAGACCCCTGTACTGGTGTCCTAATGCAGTTCCCATTTGAAGACAGAAATACTGCTTTTGGCTTTGATGTAAAGTATATGTATGCAGTAGTCTGAAAAACTGTCTGTTATTGAAAACATTTGCTCCTAGTCCAGTAGAAAGGCAGCTTCTTGCATGTACAGGATACCTTGGTATGCTATTCTCTACCTCACTGGGGAAACTGGAATGAAGAAGTCTATTTAAAGGTGACATAACACAGCAGCTAAATTATGGGTGCTAAATGTCACTGTTGTTGTTTTGTGAGATGTAAAAGCATTGATTGAAAGATGGAAAGGTTCAGTGCTTGACACTTGTGTGATGTTGCCTGATTGAGGGAGCTTAGTGACTCACTGTACTCATCTGTGAACTCTGCAGTGAAGTCAGTGAAGTGCTTAAAATAGTGGAAGTACCTTCACAGGCTCTAGGAAGGTGATCCCTGAGTCCTCCTAGGGAGCTGGGATTCTGTGGTTAAGTGAGCTCAGGATGGGGGTTATTACTTGCCTGTCTGCATCAAGTGTGGTCTCAGCAGTGGCTTGTATTTCCCCAAATGGAGATGTGAGCATGAGATAGCAAGTTCAGTTTGTGAGCAAGCAATTGAATGAGCAGAGACAGTTGCTTCCGTGGGTATTACCTGAATAAAGTTTGGACTTGTGACTTATCCCAGACATCCAGTTCACTAGGGAAGCATCATCTACTGAGGTACATCCTTTGGGGGAGCAACAGTAGCAGCTTGTGGTCTGTCTGCAGTGTGTGGTGCCATGTTTGTGAGACCAGTGTGCTGGGTCTGACAGCCCCGGGGCTGGGTAACAGCAGTGAGAGCTTCTGCACCTCTGCAGCACACTTCTGGGTAAAAATGGGCATTTGTTGGAGTTTGTGAAATCAGTGGTGGTGATGACTTTCTTGTGGAATATATAGCTGCAGCTTTTTCACTGAAGCAACTGAACATGTTGTAACCTCATATTGAGGTAAGATTTTGGTTATTTTGAACTCCAGAGTGCCACTTAAGACCCTGATTGTGTGATCTGACGTGTTTGACTTTGCTGTTGAATTTGTTAGGCTCTTGGAGATCCAGTTAAAAATTGGTATGAGATTACTTATTTGAAGCATGTCACCACTGTCTCTTAGTGCTTTGGTGGACTTTGTGTATGCTGTGTATCAAAGATGGACATGTTTCTGCATGGGTGAGCTTTCAAAGGAAGTGTAGTTGAAATACACTTTGCAAGTCAGTGGGAGTGAGACTCTTGAGCAAGTCTGGAGTGTCACTTTTCTGGTATGAGCCAAATTAACTAGTGTGAACAGTGCTGTCATAATTCACCCTGAGTAATTAGGCAACTAGACTGTTACCACCACAGTGACAAACTCTTAGCATAGTAATACTGATTAATGGTATTAATTCAGTCTTTGTGTTTGTAGAATAATTCTGACAGGTTTTCTAGCAAGATCTTGCAGGGTAAGAGCAACATGGTAGATCCCTCTCTGCTGTAGTCTGTCTGCAATGTGTCTTCTGGGTGTTTAATATTAGACTCGGAGGCTCGCTGAAAGAACTTGGGGAGGTCTGGCTAGATATCTCCCTACAGAAGAAGTGGTTTTAGCTGTAAAGGCCCTCCTGTCTCATGACTTTCTCTCCAGGTCACAGTCTTGCTGAAATAAAGAGTATATTCTGTCTGGTGCTACATATGCCCTACTAGCTGCTCTGTACTGAGTAATATGGAAAATAATGTGGAGAGTGGTTTCTTACTTATTTCCCCATAAAGCTCTGTGTAACTATGATGCTTGCATGCTATCTGTGCAACAGTGAGGCAGGTGTTATAACTGTGCTGCCTGCATGCAATGACAATCTCTTGATGCTGTTAAGAGCATTAGCTGTATAGCATGACACTGCAACCTTATTTACTTATATATATATGTATGTGATTTTTTCAGGGGGGTGGGGGAGTGTGTGCTCCAGTGCCTTAAAAGCACCCTTGGAGGGAAGTTCTTTTTCTTCTCTGAGCTACTGCTCACAAACAAGTTACTTGGCTGTTTTTCTTTCACTCTGATGGAATTCTAAAAATAAACAGTCAATCAAAACCAAGCAAACAACAACAACAACAAAAAAATCCCCCCAAAAAAACCCTGAACAAACAAATTCAGATATTTAAGTTCCTTAGGAACAGGGATATATGTTTGCTTATGTTTAACTTCAGCCTAAGATCTGAGTTTTAAAGGGTTGCTTTAAAGTGCTGCTTTTCTGAGCAATGGATCAGACTGGTACTTTCCCGTGACTAAATCTTTGAAGGTTGCAACCTTGCTACAGACTTGGACAGGATTTAGTTCCAGTTTTTCTTAGACATCAAGATTATTCTTAGCAAGGTTATTGGCTTGAGATTACTGCTGATGTGTAAGGTAATATCTTTCTATTTGTAATGAGTAATCTAGAATGGTCCTGTACTGAATGATATGAGAGGGCATATATTTAAGAATTTAATCCGGTAAGTAAATGTAAGTTAAATGCTGTTAGATCTGCTTTCCAAGCTGCATGGATGCATCTCTGAAAACTTGTAAGAGTTAAGCTGTGCTTGGCAGGGATGGAGGGGATTGTGGGGAATGTGAGTATATACAGGTATTGTGTACTTAAAATGGATCACTGTTATGGTGGTCCAGATCTAAACAGAGCCTTGGAAGATGGAATTATCCAAGTCTAGCCATAACCTGCTGGAAAGAGCAGCCTGATAGACTTTGTAGGTTGCAAGGACAATGATCAGTTAAAGAAGCAGTGCACTTGGGTATCTCTTGTTCTTCCTGTTGTACATATTAACTGTAGGTGCCAAAAAATATTTTGTATACTAAGTCTACTCTTCTCAAAATCACTTGATCTTATTAAACTTTTTTAGTCTAAGTGAAGAGCTGGAGATGGCTTTGCATGCAAATGTGTGGAACAGTGAAAAGTATGGAGACCAGGGTCACTAGTAGGGATTCTTAATCCTAATTGGCTGGTATCCAGTGGCTGGATGCCTGATGCTATTGATACTGTTAGAATATTTTAGTGTGATATCTGTGTCCTCTTCATGCATGCAGAGAGGGCTCCTGATCACAGCTGTATTAAAAATACTGGTTTTATTCTCCCTGTGATGTTTTCCAGATGAGCAAGTCTTAGGGACTCTCCTGCAGTACAAGTTCATCTCACAGTCTGCAATCTTTCTTATTATTGAAGCTAATACTCCAGTCTGATTCTTTTGATGAAAAACAATTCTGAATTGAAATGGTTCTTCAATATGTGCCTGTCATTTCCCCAGCCTTGTAGGAGATGGAGAACAATAATGACCTGGCTTCAGCGTCTGGTTTAACCTTTAACTGCTGTAAGAAAATGAACTTGCTTGTCCTGGTCTTGCTTCATTTGTCTGTTAGCAGTATATATGTAGCTCCTGCCAGAGCATATTTGTGATAGCCAGTATCTGTAAGTGTACACACAGTTCTGGGGGATTTAGGCAGGATTAGTAACTAATAATAATTGTCTGAAACTGGTGTAATGTAACTTTCAATGTATCAAGTAAATGTATTTATTCTGAGTTTTTTTTCTGTAAGATTTAGGGATATAGTTGTTGCCACTTTGAACAAGAATCTAGCCTATATAAAGAGGTTAGATCCCTTCATGTGTACAGAGCAAAGTAGCTCCTTGCTTTAAATTCTTACTTTTCATCCTGATATTATAAAGTATTAAGTTTTCAAAATCTGTTTTGAGTTTCCTTTCCTTATTGTGGCAACTGCAAGTCTACTAGTAGATCTTGGGGAGAGAAAATGCCTGATTGCCAAAAGCAAATCTGAGGTTTGGGTTTCACTCCAGTGCTCAGCCTGGCCCCTGCAGCAGGGGGGTGGCTGCCCCTGGTCTGAGGAGTGAATTGTGATCAGGGCCAGGGCACTGCCCTGTTTCTGCAGCTATGTAAGCAACTGCTTGGCTGCTAAACCTTCTTTGGCCTTAGCTGTGCAAACTCCCTTCACATCAGCACTGAGGCATTGTGGCCTTGCTGATGTGAGTGGCAGGCCCAGTGGGCTGTGCTGAATGGCTCTGCTGCAGGAGGAGATGGGCTGGAACAGCCCAGGGCAAGAAAGAGGGGACTGAGGGACAGGGGATGGTGATGGCAGCATTGGGTGATACAAATGGGGACTGCAAAACTACCCCAGTGTGCTCTGGGAGTCATCTCAAGCTGAATGAATTCTTTGATTCAGTTAAACATGGCTCAGAAAAATCTATAAACACAACTGAGAAGGTAGAAACATCCAGCGTTACGTGGGGAAGGATATGAGGATATCCCAAGCAGAAATTTCTACCAAACACATCATGATCTCAGTTTAGCTTGGAAACCATTAACTGAATATATGCCAAAAGGTAAGATATTAGCACAGCAAAAGAGGACAGACTAGCATTTATAATTTTTCAACCTGCATATCCTAAAATTTTCTGTGACATATTAAATATGCCTGAATCTCAAATAGGTTTTTTTGGTTGAATTACCGGTTGGAGCATTTACAGTCCATTGAAATCTAATGGAATTTCAGTACTTCAATATTTTCTGGGTAACCTCAGAATGGCTGAGGAGCTCTTACAGTTCATAGCTCAGTGAGATTGTTAATTAGTTTTGTGATCCAGGGAATTTCTATGACTGCATTCTTACGGGCATATCACAGAAACAAACACTTCAAAGCCTCCAATTCATATTCTGATAAATGAGGATCACTAAAATGCCATTGCAAAATCTTGCTCTTTCTGTGCTGCCTTTTGATGACATCATATTTAAGTCTTTATAATAGGTTGAATACCCAGATTTTCCTTTAAAAGTAGGTATCGGAAGGGTTTAACAAAGCTCTTCTGTCAAGCTATTGGGCTAAGGGTTTCTAGAATCCTGTTTAAAAATCCAAAGAATGGCTGCTTTCAGTGGCAGGATAGCAATGAAAAGAAATGTCCAAAGATATCAGCTGCACAGCAAGAGAACAAGGGCTGATCTCAGCAATTTTGAGCTTAGAGCTTTATTTCAGTTTTAAATCTCAAACTGAATGGAAGAGCTAGCAGCAATTCCAATTAAAGCCTTTGGAGGGTCTCAGATTCTTTTATTACAGCAGCAGAATATTTATTGGAAACCAGGTAGACTTAGTGAAGCTTCTCTTTTTTTTTTTTTTTTTAATGTACTTGGATGAACTGTAGCAAAGTTTCTTGTGAAGTGACAAGAGTGTTTTTCTTTAAGTGTTCTGCAGCTGTGGTCATCTTAATGCATGTGAAATAAACAGGGATGTGAAAGTGTGGTCTGATTTGAAATACATGTAGTTATTCAGTCATAGACTTTGAATCTTGGTATTAGGTAAAGCAGTCCTGTTTGTAAACTGTGTTCTGAGCAGTTTTACTGTTTAGGTTGAGAGGGTGGAGGAAAAGCAGTTTACTCAGGTGTTGATAAACAATTGCCTTGAAGTGCTCAGTTTCAAGAATGGCAAAACATTGTTCAGGAGGCTTTAGTTAACCTGCAGGAATTGTAATTAAACAGATAAGGGAAGGCTGAAGTAGCTGGTGAGTGTAGGGTTAGATATCTTCCATTGAAGGTGGCATGGTTTGATTAGTCCTGTGGCCAAGTAGAGATCTTCAGAAGTCTAAATCAAAACAGCTGATTAGTAACTCCTGTGGTTTGAATTGTAGATTCTGTCCTTCATGTGGGCAGCCTGTGGCTGGTGTAACCTTCCTTCCTTGATCTGAAGAGCATCTTCCACCAGCCTCACAAAGCTCCTATTGTGCATAGGGCTGTGTGTTACCTATTATAGAATAAATGCAGCGTCATCAAGTCAGTGGGTTAGTCCTTATCTTTGAAAATAAATGAAACAGGTAATTACTTCTATTTTCTTGAAGAAGAAAGACTGCTAGAAAAAGTTTTTTCTTTGTTTGTAAAGTTTATGCCTTGCTAGACATGGCATCTGTCTAGCAGTTTATTTTAAAGCAGGGTGAATGGTAACCAGAAGGAACCACCTTCCCTACCTCACTCCCCCAAATAAACTTTCAGAAGGTTTGGGGCGTGGTAGGTATTCTGGTTGTTTGTTTATTGTTTTGTTTTTTGGGTTTTTTAACAGCTTATGACACTTAGCATATGAAGTTCAACATGGTGTCATTAAACCCGAGGGTAAAGTGACAGATGGAAATTTAATAGATTGACTGACTGCCCAATGGATTGCTTCTTGTCCTCTCAGAGGAGGGTGAATCTTGCTGGAAAGTAAACTGTGCCCAAACAACAAGTAAAGAGCAGTAGGGGAGAGGCGGCATCTTAGCACAGCATTAGGTGTCTTGTCTGGACACCTACTCAGTGTGCTCTTCAGCATATGCAGTAAGACCCTTTGCCTTAAATCTGTGCTCCTTAAACTGAAGGGATTTGAGTAATGTTTTAAAGCAACTGCAGTTGTCACAGGTTCTTCTAGACACTGCTCCTTTTTTTGAGAAGTAGTTGGATTTCCCAAGATTTGTTTTTCTGTGAACAGATGAGTTAATGTCAGTGTCTTGACTGCCTCTGGGATACCTAATGTACAGAATAGGAAGAAAATTCATCCTTGCATGCTCTGAGATAACAGACGAGAGAGCTTCCACTTGCGTTAATAGATTTTGGGGTTTTTTTACTTTTTTTAACCTCAAGGAACTGTTAGATGTGAGCTTTGAACCATGTTGTGTAAACTGTTTCTTGGGCTGCAGAAGTGGAGATAAAAATAAACAAACAGTTGGCTACAATGCCTTCTCTTGTTGTTTCATTAGAATATTCCCATTATAGTCTCACCATGCCCCTTTCTGAAGCAGTGATGTGCTGTCAGCCTGTTGTGTGAGCACTGCTACTTCTGCACTGATACTGACTGTGTTAATCCTGTGTCACACTGCTTGAGCCTCGCCTTGTCCTCTGTTCTTGTCTCCTCACTGCCTGTTCTGGAGCATGGCTCCCTCTGATGCCACCAGAGAGGAGCTGCTTTGTGTGCAGCTTCTGGGACTCACTGTGTGCATCCTGCACAGGGTCTGTGTTGTGGGCATTCTGCTGCACTCACAGGGTCCCTGTAGTCCTGATCCTCTGAAATATTTGAGTGGCACTTGGAACAGCTCTGCAGGGAAGATCAAGTGCCTTGGCCATGAAGAGCTTTAGATGCAGTCAAACTAAATTTTTATGCTATTGGGTGGATTTTGTTTAATATTACGCTATTACCTGATTCATAATCAAAGTGTAAGGCTGACCTTGCAGTTTCTACAAGCCATTGTTGGGGTGGAGCAGAGAAGGAAGGATTGAAATATTCTCTCCACTTGCCTTTATGATGAACACAAGCTTGTTGGTATTTTTCCTAAAATACAACTATTCATTTACCATGACCATGTAAAGATGTGGTATTTGTACTGACAGAAAGAAAAGTCTTCTCTTGGCTACTAGTAAATTATGCCTTTATTGCTGTTGCATAGCACAGTGGACTTAGTGCTGCTGCCTATTACATATTCCTGTTTGTGATACGAGAAAAATGTCTAATTTGAAAACTTTATATTAGATAATACCACAGTTACCACAATGTTAGGGTGTCTGATGGAAGAATACTCACAGGTTAAAACCAGTCACAACTATATGAAAATTAGCTAAGGGTCACACTCCAGAAAGCAGCTTATCTACTACTGTGAAAGCCAGACTACTCTTGAGCTAGGACAAAACAGCATTCTCTACAAGTTAAGGGCAGGCTGTGTTGTTTCTAGAACACTTAAAAGTCCCTGAACTATCTCATTGTGTGACCAATCTGTAGCTCTTGTTTCTTGGGTGTTTATGTCCAAGCAAGCTGAATTCTGATTTACCATCTGTAGACCATGTGGACAACAGGCAAAGCAACTACTTCTGGAGTTTGGGTGCTGCCTGTTGTGTTTTTACACATTCCCTTGGCAGGGAAATGTTCTCTTCCTCTCCTGCCTGTCTGGTGACTAAGAGTTAAAAATCAGTCTCTGTGGCAATGGCTGAATTCACTGTCCCCAACAAATATATGCTTGTGCTGTACAGGGAGAACCTGTGCAGAAATAGGAATTGCCACGCCCCATTTCTGTACTAAGGAGTGTCCTGGATGAGGGAGCTGATGTGTAACATAATAGAGAAGATTACCAGAGGAAAATATCTGTCTTCACTTACCAGTGTTTTTCCCAGAATGAGCACTTAAAGATGATTAATTTGCATTGCTGTACTAAATGTATGTAGCAAACAGGTGTGAGTAAAAAACTCTGCATGGAAAAGTACTGCTGCTCAGATGTTTGAAAATGCTGTCCTGAGGGCACTTCTTGATTGTTGGCATGTTTGTTCTTGTATGCATGAGTCAATGAGAATGTAGTTTGATTTGTTGCTTTTCAGAACATCAAGTCATGACAAGGGGAAAAAAATAGTTACTGTCAGTGTACTCTAAGGGCAGTTGTGCAGACTGGTCATGGAATTGTCAGTCTCAGAACACAGGGCACATAAACTGGATTGCTTGGAGCAAACTGCTTTCAGGGAGAGGTTTGGACTGGACAGTATCCAAAGGTTCCCTTTCCAAGCTAAATAATCCTATGGCATGTTTGTAGGCTGATGATCCCTTAGTCTCTTGTTAATTTTCTGTAGGCCAGCTTGTTGTCCTGAAGCTTTTTCCAAATACTACTGAGTAACTTCTACTGTTGGCCTTGTGTTTCCATACAGTAGCACTTGCTGCTGTGGCAGTGTTTTTCTAGAGTAATTGTGTCCAGGTAAATTTGAGACTCCTGGAAGGTCCATTGCTTCTGGATTAAAGTGTCAGGGCTGGTACAGCCACTTCCTGTAGCCGTGTTTTCTGCATGGTCTGCTGGTCTCCTTACAGCTCTCTGCTGGGATATGAACAGCTGGGGTTCTTTGTGGTGCTTCAAGGACACAAGAATCTCTATCCTGCCATCTACCATATACACATCATGTGTCTGAAATAGTAATATTTGAGATTAATATTCTGTGTGGAAATACTGACTGGTGACATATCTTTGTTTCACTTATTTCTGCTTTTGTGTTCAGTGTGCTGTCCTTAGAGATGCTGTTCTGTGCTAATCAGCGTGGCAGCTGCTGCTTGTGCTTCTGGTACAACTACTGTGTCCAACTACTCTTAAAAAACCCAACCAACCAAAAAAAGAGGCAGTATTATTTTTAAGGAGCCTCCAGTTATTTCATTACTAGGCTCACATAACACACAAACAGAGGCTTGTTGGCTAGGGCTTGTTTATTGAAGCTTACTCCTTTATGGCTTAGCAACATCAGGCGGAGAATAAGAACTGAGATTTTTTTTGCAGTAAAGCAGGATTTTTCTTCTAAGCAAATTAGATTTGCAGCATCAAAAGGCAGGAAGAGTGTGAAATAAATGGTAATGCCATGTCACGAGACTTTCTGCTAGAAGCTCTTGCAACTTGTTCCTGCCCGTTTACTGTGTATCTCTGCTGTTTTCTTAGCCTACATAGGGAGAAGATCAAAAGCCAGATTTCTGCCTATGAGCAGATCTAAGGTAGCTGTATCAACATTAAAGAAATATTTTAGAAAGGTGTAATGCCTTATAACAAGAACAATAAAAACCACTTAATTTTATATCTTTTGAGAAAGACTGGGTTTTTCTTTAGAATCTGCTCTAGACACTAGTCTTGTAGGCTGGGTTTACAAGTTAAGAGTAGCTTGTTAAAAACCTTTGACACTTTTATTCATCATAGTGTTGTCACAAACAGAAGGCATTTCTTTTAATACCTTGTCCTACTCATACTTTAGGCATGGTTTGCATGCCAGTGCCTTGGAGTGGCCCATTCCTTAGGCTTGCAGGGCAGGGTTTTAATCTGGTCTTTCAGCACTTGTGAGACACTTCACCTGCATGCTACCCTGATGTCACCAATGTCATGGAAGGGTGACTGTGCTGCTTCTCTCTGCAGATCTGATTGGTTGCCTGGCACTTCGTCTGTGGCAAGCAGGACAATGGCTGCCAGCAAGAGCAAGAACCAGAGTTCCTTGGCCCTCCATAAAGTAATTATGGTTGGCAGTGGAGGTGTGGGTAAATCTGCCCTCACACTTCAGTTTATGTATGATGAGGTAAGTAACTTTGGTTCAGCTTCTCTAAAGCACAGATTCATTGGGCTTGCTAAGCTTTTTTCTGTGGGACAGGGGAACTAAATGGGATGAGCAAAAGACCTGATGACCCAACTGGCAGGAGCAGGATGTAGAAAGCTGGGAGATGTGTCCTCTAGGAACATCTCTGGCTAAAGGTGACAAAATTAATGCTTATTTGTGAAAGAACTGTCTTCAGAAGTTCTGCATAATGTATGGGTGCTTGTGTACAGAAGCTATTACTACTTGGAGTTGAACTTTAATTTTGTAATTTAGGTCAGTTAAGGCTGAAGTCAAAGTAAACATTCTAGCTCATTCTGAGCCAGGTGATGAAGTAGGCATGTTCATAGCGTGAATTCTTCCATACTGGTTTACAGGAAGCTAGATTAGGCAGCCCACATTAGTATGTGAAGGAATATATGATCCTGTAGGTCAAAAGTTAGTGTTTTCTATAGGTTGTCCACACATGCTATAGTAGTGTAAATATCTGAACATGATGTAGTCATTAATGAAAGCCAGCCAGCTTACTTGGGCTGAATTGTTGTGTTCTGAGACTGAGAGGCTCTTTACCTCTACTTCTCTGCTGGATGTGTGCAGCTGAACTAAGTTGAATTGGCAGTGGCTTTGTGGATTTGATCAATTCTGAATGGACTAAAGTATGTGCCTGTGTAATTATGGAACAGGCTTTCATGTTCAGCAGCTGAATGCTCTCATCTACACCTGTTAAAATATCTGTTCCTGAAGTACATTCAAATGCATTTTCTTAAAGTGGGAGATCTAGATAATGCCAGCACGTTGCTTAACTTATACTGCAACTCCGTTCTTAAATTGTACTGAAATTGCTGAGTGTTCTGTGTAGCAAAACTTGACTAGGCAAATTGGCTCTTTGATGTATTAAGGGCTTAAATAATTTGCTTTTAATAGCAATACTTAAAAAAAAAGTGGTGGAACTTAGTGGCTGACTGAATTATGAGAAGGTTTTGGGGAATTTAAATGTCACGGAAGTGAAAGAAGGAAGATAGACAAATACTGAGACTGTATGACAGTAATTCTAAACACTGATCCCTTTCTTGTCAGTTTGTAGAAGACTATGAACCTACCAAGGCTGACAGCTACAGAAAGAAAGTAGTTCTGGATGGTGAAGAAGTTCAGATAGACATTCTGGACACAGCAGGACAGGAGGATTATGCAGCTATCAGAGATAACTATTTCCGCAGTGGGGAAGGCTTTCTTCTTGTCTTCTCAATAACAGAGCACGAATCCTTCACAGCAACAGCAGAGTTTCGGTGAGTAGCTTCTCTCCTAGGCAGGGGAAGTTACCCAGTTCCTGTGTTGCTCTGACAACCCTGCCTAAAAGCTAGAGCTCTTTATTCTTTGTCTGTTACCATTTGATCAATAAAAGTGACACCTGACCATTTTGCTCTCAGTAGCTGGTAACCTAAACCACAGTATTCAGCCTCTGGCTTTAGTCATCTTCATGCCTGCAACTTACAAGTACACTATGCCAGCAGCAACTTCAGGCAAGTAACAGATTCTTGGACTCCTAAAACAGGCATATTCCAGCCAATTTTCAGTCTTCATGGATGTGAAGTTTAATTATCTTAGAGCAGTACTTCTGGAATTAAGTCTGTGTTTTGGCTAGGTTTCAGACACAGTATTGCTTACTGCTAGAAGCAGGTGCTCTAAGGAAGGGAAGGATTAGCCTCCACTCTCAGGTATGGATTGGTGCCAAGCAAGGGTTGGCAGCCAAGCATTGCTATTGTAGGCAGACGTATTCCTAGAAAGACACAGGGTAGTAGTAAGCACTTCCATTTTTCTTCTTGGGATTAGCGGTTCTGATGTAAAAATTGGCACCAGATTGACCACAGAAACTGCTTGGGTAGTGTGGGGGGTAAATAGAAAAGGATTTAAACCACTTCTCTGGTTTTAGAATCCATGTAGCCACATTCTTCAGGGCAAATGTTCTAACTCTTTTTGATGATACCTGTTGCCTCAGTAGAAGGTAAACCAGAGATTGCCTGGAATAGCTATGCAACTTGAAGGAAAACTTCCCAAAGCCTAGGGAAAGTTTAGGAGTTCTTTATGCTTGTCAGAATAAAAGCTCTTTATCAGTCTGCCTTATGTTCCCTAACAAGGTTAACAGATACTAACTGGTAATGGAAGTGCTGTAGCTGAGGACACTTATTTCTAGGTTTTTCTTAAAGCTAAGGCAAACTCCCCTTGCACCCCAGAACTTAACATCTCATACTCTTTCAACAGTACTGGGTGACCACAAAATCTTTCATGAGATACAAAAATACTGGTCCTTCCTCACATAATAGTTCTGTGACTTTGTTCTGCTTCAGAAGGCTGACAGGCATGGGACACACAAGCAGAGCTCAGTTTGCTCTAACTGGAGCTCTGACAGGAGCCAGCAGTTCAACTGTTACAGGACTGCAAAACTGAGTACTAGGACTCTTCCTAATGTAAGATAGAGGAAAAGATCAGGTGGCACTCAAAGAACACAAAGAAAATGAGACAAGTGGAAGCAATTGGGTTTGGCTTACGTGCCTAAGTGAAATATAATGTCAAACCCAAAGTTTAAGGCTTTGAATGAGAGTAGGAGTATTTATCTTGGCAGTTTGGTTTTTTTGTCAGACTTCTTTAACTAGGTTAACAGTGTATTGGTTCAAGATTCCAGCACAGCAAACAGTGAAAAAGCAATGCTAGCCCTGAAGATGGGCAAGAAGGGCCTAAGAGCTTTGTGATGCAGAATCTCCTACTTTTCAATGGTTCAGAAGTAAAACAAATAGTGAAATTCATTAAATGGAATATTTAGGCTCACATGCAAGAACCAGCTCCTTGGTCCAGGAAGGAGTGGGGAATGGGTGGTATGAGTCACCAGCATCCCAGGCCAAACTGCAGAGTGGTATTATTTACTGCAGATCAAAAGGCTCCAGAATCCTAACGCTGAGAAAAAGTTGAGTACTGAACAAGCGATAGGCTTGTCTTTAAACCCTAGCTCTCCTGCTGATGCTATGCATTCAGTGTTTGCTTTCAGTGCCTCTTTAATCTGAAAATGTGTGAAGATGCAGTTAAATGCAACAGCAGATTGTCTGCTTCAGTGTTAATGCTATTTTAGAGTCTCATGTACTCTCCATACATTGTTATTTTGTAGATGGAAAACGCAGGCATCTGAAGTAGTGTGGTGACTCGGTGAGATGAGAGGGTGTAGCACTGTACTCATGCCTTGTTTAGCTCTTCTTCATAACTATTTAAAAATAGTTTAGAGTGGTAGAGTTCTTCCAGCATCCTAGATGGACAGCAGCTTGTGTCAGTCTGGTTTCAGCTTGTGTTTTACCCCAGTGAAGAACACCGAGACTGGTATGTAACATCACTCCATCTCCTTTCCTGGACACTTGTACATCCTTGTAGCTTGAGAGGTTAATGCTGGCAGGTGAATATCTTCCTGGAATCTGTGAAGGAGGAAGGTTGCTAGCATTTTAGTTCAGAATTGTGTAGTAACTCTCTCCTTTGGGCAAAGTTTAGGTAGCCATTAGGAATGATCTCTGCCAGCTACTGGGCTGTTTGCAACCTACTGCCTTGGCAAAGACTTGATGTTGTCCAGACCTAGATAGAGATATGATGCAGACTGAATTAAGGATGGTGACTGAATGCCAAGGTGGAACTTGGCAAACATGGCACTTGTACTCTTTTCCTCATTCAAATGTGAACTCCTGCTGCCAGTTGCTCTTCTGCCGTAGTAGTCTTCTTTCCTGGAGCCTGATTACTCACTAACTAAATAATAAAACTGCTTTCCTGGAAGTGTGAGGCTTTCAGTAGTGTAAAGCCCATAGCATTACTATGCTCATCTTGGAATCATTTTAAAGTGTGTGTCCAACTGTTGTGAAATACCCAGTTGCAAGCACTAATAATGTGCAGACCACTTGATCCACTCCACATAAAAGTGTGAGAGTTTTGTTGCTACTACTAACACAGATATTTTTATTTTTAATACCTCGTGCCTTAGGGAACAGATCCTGCGTGTGAAGGCTGAAGAGGATAAAATCCCTTTGCTGGTAGTGGGGAACAAATCTGACCTGGAGGAGCGCAGACAAGTGCCTGTAGAAGAGGCTCGAAGTAAGGCAGAAGAGTGGGGGGTGCAGTACGTAGAAACCTCTGCCAAGACTCGGGCCAATGTAGATAAGGTAAGAGAAGTGACATCTGCTCAATTAGATCATCACTACTTGTTTAGTAGCTGACTCTTGCTGGACAAAAGCAAGTCCACAGTTTGGTTTCTGAAAGCCTGGTTTATTAAAAAAATACCAAAAACCAATGAAATTACTGGAATGTGTGCACCTAGGCACATACCTAGCTTAAGGGAACCTGAGATCTGGAACAAGTTAATGCTATTGTCTTGTCTTAACTGTTTGTATCTGAACCAATAGTTTTTCAATAGTCCTTTGGGTAAATGGTTCTAAGGATTCTCTCTAAGTATGTTATTTTGTTTGTAGGGTGTGTCTTTCTTATAACACCAATAAATAACAAGCTATGGACAAGTCGAAATTATTCCCCCTTCCCTATAAAGCCACATGTAATGTGGTTAATCTTAAAAATTTTATTCTTGTTTTCTGCCAAGACTAGTTTGAATTGTGAGAAGAACTTGTTGTTGTGTCCCTGTCCCGTTTTGACTTGTCCTTGGTGGTATAGGACAGTTATTCTCATGTTATTCTGCTGATGTTTTCTTGCATAAACAGTGGTGGTGGGATATTCTAGAAGAGAAATGAATTATTACTATGGAGTGTTTGTCCTGTATAGAGGACAAATCAATTTCAGTCATCCCCTTTATTTTGTTTGTAGTGAGGAGTTCTTGAAGAAAAGGGTGCCTTTTTACTTCACCAATTCACAGAACATTATATGAAATTACTGTTTGCACCCTAAGGGCTCCAAATGTGTCTTACTAATATGCAACTGTTTAAAAATTACAAATTTTAAGCAGTTTTCTCTTTAGTTAAAGAACACTTGCAGCTAGCTATATTCTTCTAGACAAAATAGAGCAGGAGAATATCTTCTCCTGTTCTTCTATATTAGTTCACTAGTGGAAATGTTGTTGGTGCACAAGTTACTGGCAGGAACTGCTCCTCTCATTAAAACTGCAGTATATGAAACTCCTGAATTGAGACCTCTTGATTTAAAGAACGTGGCGTAATTTCAGTTTGGTGAAGTCACAGTCACTTGCATAAACTGGGTGATGTAGTGAAACACGAATATTTAGACTTGCTTTTTCCTGTAAGCATCTCATATTACTAATGAATGGCTAGCTTATTTTATATTTAGACTCGTTTTCTGATCAGCTGGGATTAACAGCAGTGGAGCTGTGTGTCTGAAGTGTACTAGCATGGTGATCTAGATTTGCTGTTACAGGTCTTCACTGGCTAGCTCATGTGGCGTACTGGTTGTCCTCTGTATAAGCACTGTTAGGTGCATTGTACAACAAGGTATTTCTCTTTGTTGTGATTGTGTGTTAGTACTGTGGCAGAATAAAAAAAAAACTTCAGAGGGTTTTGAATTACAAACTAATCTACTTTTGATCAGTAGCATGGTCTTGTTTGCAAGTACCAAAGGCTTGAGAGTTCCCTGTTTGGAAAAAAACATACTTTAGTTCTACACAGTGATGCTAAACTCTTATTCTGTAATCATAAAAATAATTTTAAAAAATATTATTTTAAAATAATCCTAAAAATAAATACTCATGGACTGTACAGCAAAACAGCTCTTGCGTCTTAAGTGTTATGTGCTCAGACATCAGGAATACAGGGGTGAAATTGCCTAAGTTTTGGACAAAAAAATTAGAGAGACATGAAAGGAAGCATGACTTTCTCTGAATTTTTCCTAGACCATAGTTTTGAGAATTTTTTGTGCCCTGTCACTTGAATGCTGCACCTTTGTAATTATAGACCAAGCAGAATAGTAGCTGCGTGGAAAAGACTGGACTCACTGCTTTCCATAGTTAACAGCAATGGAAATGTTTGCTAGGCACAGACAAATGTTCTCATGAGCTCTGAATGCTGCTTTTGTGCAAGAATCGTATTTAATAAAAATCCCTTAAAACAGGACTGTTGAATGTTTTGCTAGCCAGGTAAGATTGTGCAGTTTTTTGTCACTGCTTGACACGCTACATAATTCTGATATTGAGTTTGTCACAGGAATCTTTGTCTAGACTTACTTCTGCTGTGTTGAGTACAGTGTGGTTCTGCATCTTTATTTGCTGCTGAATACAGTAGTTTTTATCTGCTTTCTGGTGGCTGATGCTGTTTAATCTTTCTTTGTTTTTCCCTCCTAGGTATTCTTTGATTTAATGAGAGAAATAAGAGCAAAGAAAATGTCAGAAAACAAAGACAAGAATGGCAAGAAAAGTGGCAAGAACAAGAAAAGCTTTAAAGAAAGATGTTGCTTACTGTGATGCTTTGGAACTGTAAATATCTATCTACAGGTGGCACGGATAAAATACCACTAAGGATATAGGGCTGGATTCATGAAAGGAAGTCTGTATTGACTCCCTTATCTTTTGCTTTGCATATCACACCTTCAAAATGTGAAAACAACTTTGCAACCATTTCCAGTATCCAACAAAACCTTTGCCTCCTTAAACTGAAATGGGCTCCATCTTCCAACTTTCAAAACTAGAAATAGTTTCAAAACTACAATCCTTCTGCTTGGTTACACAATATACTTTTGTATTAACTTCCTTCTAATGTTTCTGTGTGTTTCTGTTGAACCTCTATTGGCCTTAACCAGCACAGCTGTTCAGGTTCAAACACTTTTTCCTGCTGTTGCTGCCCTCCTTGATGGTGCAAACTGCAGAAAGGCTAGATGACACCTAGTAAAGGGTTTGAGTCTCCATCTTCTCTTAGTTGTCACTGATATTTCTTACACTGACATCTGCTGACTTCCTCCCCACGCTCCATGTAAGAAATAGCAACTGACAGTTGAGAGTCAACTCAAAACAAACTTTATTCTGTGTTCTGTTTAGTCAATACAGCATTCATGAATCAAGCCTACGGACTCAATTCAGACTTATTTAGGAAATGCAAAAATTGATATTTAAAACAGGCTAGATGCATTCCCTGCTGGGGTCTGTCTTCTCATCCTTAAATTAGTGGTATGGGGTGAGAAAATGACTGTAAGCCTTTCTTCAAAAGGAATAGTATTATCACCATCTCCCTGAAATGCTGTCCTGGGTTTCTTCCATGTATTGTCTTGACTCAATTACACTCCACATCTGTCATCCTCCCCTTACCTTGTACTGGAATAGTGGAAATAGGTGTTGATTTAATAATCAGTTATGTTTATATTGGAACACTTGTGATGATAACGTTGGAAAGTGAAAACATCTGCATCTGTCTCCTGTCTTGCTGTAGATGAAAATGCTGAATAAGAGTGGGTCCCATCACACAATCATGGCCTGGAATAGGTGAGGCATATATGTTACCTCTCAATGATTAGCTGGCTAGTGAGCTGTATGGTGTCAAAAAGCAAATGAAGTTAAGAAGTTGCCACATCTGTTATTCACTGTTAATTTTATATGTACTGTTTCTGATGCACAGCAACCTAGCACATGATGAGTTTTGCTGTCAGTTATGCAGTAGTGGTCATGTCTGTTGAACAAAAACAGTCTAGAAGTGGAAAAGTCAGTACTTAGCAGGTTCTGTTGACAGCTGAATGAAATGAACTTTCTGATGCAGTTTAAATGAAGTGCAGTTGCCAAAAATCTCTTCTGTCACTGTGGAAAAGGAGTCTCTTCTGGTTGTGGAGTTTCTCAATGAATTGTGGCTACCTTCTGCCTCCATGGAATAGAGAAACTTGAAGAGTAACTGGATGCTTAAAACAGTTGCTTGGTGAAAGGTTTGTTCAATGAAGCTCATTGCAGCACTAAATTAACTAATGGTGTTTCTTCCTGAGATGGAGTAGGGAATACTGTTCAGTACTTAGTGTTGTAATTTGAGGTTGAAAAATATTTTTTTGCGTGAACTAGATTGCTTTTGTGCATTCTGTCTCTGAACATTGAAAAAAAGATGTGATCTATATCAGAACCTCTGTTGACCTGAGGTTTCACAGGGACTTATCACAAACTCATTGTCTTCCATCACTCGTTCATCTTGTCAGGCAACTCATTGGACTGGGAAACTGTACTAAATAAAAGGTGCTGTAATATTCATTCTTGTCAAATTAAATTCCTTCTTTGTTACTCTTATCTTGTATGGGCAGACAGAAAGGTTAACCAGCTCTGGAAATGCTTCTCTGTGAACAGTATAATTGATTGTGAAGTTGGTTTTGTAATGCCCAGTAGTGTTTTGAAGCAGAAGCTGGAAGCCTGCTGGCTTACAGAACTTGTCACTTGAGCTGTGTCACCTGTGTCTAAAGCCTAAGCACTGAATAGGACACTGGGAGCTGTAACACATCTAACGAAGTGTCCTATTGAACTTCCATGGATAAAAGTCCATTTCTGACTGTTTATTGTCCTTGCAGCAAATGAATGTCCTCTTCTGGAGGAAAGCAACTCAGTTAGGTTTGGTTTTAGTTGAGACTTAACCTTTAAGTCCTTAATTAACCTAAAGGATGAACAACAGTTGAGTTCACATTACAAGCTTATCTAGGTCAAGCTCCTCCGAGGCAGGTTGTAAAATGTGTATAACAAAATTGAATAAACTGACCTTACTGTATGAATAATGAATTCAGCAAAGCTTACAATGAGCAGCTCAGCTGTGTTGGCTCAAGAGACTTGAATGCCTTGACCTTTGATCTCTATAGTCTTAAAGTACCTGACAGTATTGATAGGACAGATGAATTTCTTCTCAGAACTGCAAGTCTCTCACTGGTGTTCTTACAGTCCATGTGCTGTTTTCACTCAGGTTATTTTTTTTCTCCAACTGATAAAGCTATGCCACAGAGGTGGACTTCCTTGGAAGAGGGTGCTTGCTGTTTCATGGCTTCATGCTGCATCTCTTCAGTGTTCTGCTCTTGTCACCTGCTCCAGAAAGACTAGGCCTGGAGACTAAAAAAGCAGCTTTTCAGTTTTCCTCTTCTGTACTTGCGACAAATGCAGTTTAACTTGCCAGTTACAGCTGAAAACACAATAAACAAAGCAGCTACCTTGGAGCAGTGGGCAGCAAGCTTTCTGACTTGTACAGGAAGGCAGTAAAGCTGGTCCCCTGGACTGAAATCCTGCTGTCTCCACCTCATGGTGGAAGTGCCTGAATATGCCCTTTCTGAATAGGGGCAGTATGATTTGGGGGTTCTTGAATGGCTTCCAGGTTTGCTTCACTGGACATCAATGGATATCACCATCAGGTGGGTTGAGTGGAGTGAATATAACATGGCACAGCATCCTGTGAGTGTGTGAATGGAGCTTTGAGTAACTGGGGGCCAGGTACATCAAGTAAGGGATGACTTGGGCAGCAGGGGGTTCGTGGCTGCCTGCTGGCCCTGCTGTGTAGCTGAGGAGACTGAAGGCTGGAATGAGGCTGATGTATTCTATCAGCCTTTGCACGTTGGGTAATTAAAAACCACGGCTTCTCTGTTGGTAAAATGTGCTCTTAAATCATTCTGGAGCATGGCTGTAGGCAGGTAACTGGATATTTGCAGCTGGAGGTCATGCGAGACTTGACTATGCACTTGCACTTAAGCATTCAAGTATTATTCTTGTGCAATGGCTTAACACGAAGTCAGGGAACTGTTTACTGCTATGTGCAATCTTCCTTATGTGGCTTAGCTTCAAGTGCTCCAGTTTTCCTTCTGCTTTGAGCAGAGCAAACAGGCCCCTGTTATAACAAGGGCTAAGTCATTCTATGAAAAGTATACAGGACTCCAGGACTGCAAAGGCAGACTTGACTCTTGTAGAGGAGCATCTCTCCAGGTGGGAGTACAGATGCAGCATGAAGTGTGTTTTCAATGACTTGTGCCCTATGTGTTCTTATACAGACTGATACACCTCTATTGCAATTTCTAGGGGAACACTTGGCTTGATGAGGAGAAAGATGTATGCATACATTTACTGGGCATTAAACTTCAGTAAGATGTTGATAACCATCTGAAGTTCCAGTTGAGTCCTATCTGGTTTAAGTATAATGCTCCAGAATACTTCAGGTCCAAGGTACAAAACTACAATCTGGAATGCAGTAAGAGGTGTGTAGGGGGGATATGCATCTAGCTAAATGCTCACCCAGAGCTTTTTTTAAAGCTTTTCAAAACATTAACCCAGTTCTTAGGCCTGACAGGTCTATCAATTCTTGCTCAAAAAGAGGATACTGTTATCAGTTCAGCTCAGAGCTTATGTAGACAGAAGCTTTCCTTAATTGCTATAAGCATATGTTGCAGTGTTCACCTCCTGTTGACTTTATAGTTGGGAGAAGGAGAGAAGAGGAACAAATAAAAAAGCTATGATTTTCACTGTAATCTCCACACTTCATGGAAATGGCAGGTGTTCCTTTTGGGAGGGGAAGGTGTTATCTCTAACACCAAGTGAGAAGTTTAGTGTAGAGGAAGTGATTGTGATTGCAAGACTTAATGAAACTGCCTCTAAACTATGTATGCTATACTATACAATGTAAATTCTTATTTTTTTCCTTACATAGCTTCAGAGCTTTGTCTCTAACTTGCACAAACATTTTTAATGTCTGTAAAACTGGTCACTTTTCATTATCATGCTAATACAACTGATTTGTATTACTATTGATAATAAAAAGAAAAAATGAGCTTCATATTTGTTTGTTATTGATTTTTACAGCATTCTAAAAGCATACCTAATCCCCAAATTCTTGGATGAGCCAGCCACTGGTTTTCAGTGTTGGTAACTAACCTTTCTATCAAATATGTAGCAAGATTATATTGCAGGCTATGGGAGGGAAGGAAGAGGTGACTGAGACACGCATCATTGGCTTTCTGGAAATGGTATGCATGTTTTTCAGGACTGAATTGACATAGTAGTTTGGTTCATTCACAGTTGATTTTCCAGAACTTAATTGGATCAGACAGCTTGTATCAGCTATATGAATGACAGAGTTGCTTTGTCTTTTCTTCAGACAGTCTTGAGCCTTTGAAAAGAGAGTAAGCAACACTGTGTGGAAAAAGTAGTCCTTAGTCTTTTGAGTGTGCCAGACTCATTCTCTGTGTAGGTTTGTGGTGAATGAACTGCAGGAGAGAAGCTGAGATGCTTCTGAGGCAGGATGGCTCAGGACAGACTCACTGCTCTTTAATGCCACTTAATTTGGAGTGGCAGAACAATGGGATTCAAAGTAAACTTTCAGGCAGTTTCTGTCACCACTACTGTATAAGTTGGAAGTGGAACATTCTCTAGCTGATGACTTCTGGCCAAAGACTACAGCAATTTACATAATCTTGTTTACATGGTGCTTGCCTGGTGTTTGCCCTGTGTTTCTGATTGCCACGGTGGTTTATGTTGCTCTCCTTCCCAGTGAAATAACTTTTAAAATATTCTGTGGCAGAGAAAGGGTAGCATGGAAAGCGTCGTGTAGGAGGCAGGAGAGGGTTCTAAGCACAGTTGTGTTACACTGCTATACCCAAAGCCCAGATTGGCACCTTCAGGTAGTCTGCAGATGCTTGTGAGGAGCAGGCTTGCCTTTGATTGCAGCAGGATAAAACAGGAGGATGATGACTCGTGCATAGCTTGGCTTCTGCCTTCGTGTTTGCCTGTATTGTGCCCCAACCAGAACATTTTAGTGTGGTTCTGTGAGCTGAGTGCTGACAATTCCTGGGATGGCACAGGCACCTCTTCCTGAGAACTGCTGGCTCCATCTTGTGGATTTAGGAGTTAGAAGCTCTGCTGTGGAGAGGGGCTGTTCAGCATGCTCAGACGAGCAGACAAGTTGCTGCTATTTATCTGCCACCTGAATTACATGTAGAAATCCACACTAGCTAGATTCTTCTGGTTTCGTTGCTTGGCTGTATTATTCTCTCATGCAGTATGAGACTTTGTTCTAAAATTAAATTTTCCTTTTGCATGCAAATGCTAATGTTAAATCTTGCCTAAACATTCTTCCATGCAGCAGAACACCCAATTTCTCATGAGGATGGTGGATTTACGTTTTTTCTGGCATTAAACCAGTTTGCCTTGCAAGTGTAAGTTTGTTCTGCTTTCTGAGCACTGATTTGCATGCCTGAAAGAATACTTATTGTTCCCTGAGACTGTGCAGTACTTCACTAAATGTTTTGTTTCTATGGGTGACTAAAGATGCTGGGCTTTCTTTGAAATATAAAGCCTTAATTTGGAGGCGGGGCAGAGAATATCCTATTTTTTTTTCCCCTGGCCCATGGTCTTTCCTCCCCCAAACTACTCAGTGTCTGTTATGGGAATAGGATCTACTAGGGATATAGCAGCAAATGGCTCCTTAAGCATTGTAACTCCAAAGGGAGTTGGAACTAAAATGTTGAGGTGAGACTGGGATCACATGCTCTGTACTTGCCTTCCTGATAGAGTTGATTAATTTCCAGAGCTTACAGTAAGTTCCCTTCAATGAGCTTTGTTACTTGGCTTTGAGGCAGAATCATGTTTTTGATATAATCAGAGTTTATGGAGTTTGATTTTAAAGCCTAGCATTTGGGTATCGGAGGCTTGCTGCATGTTAGCTTCATAGGCCAAATACCAGAATTCAAGGACAAACTTGTGCACACATGTAGCATTGAGAGACAAGGAAAGTTACTCCCTACCATTTAATAGTGCTGTGTTTTTATTCTAGAAAGGAAAACACATACAACAAACTGAACCTGCTGTTTGGATGAGTGTTTCAACCTGTGGTCTGTAAGAGTGCTCTGTAACATGATTACTCTCCCCACAAAATGATGGCATTACAATTCTATACTTGTAAACAAGGAAAACAACTGTGGACTGTGGGAAGGAGTAATTATCTGAAAAAATAGCCAAATTCTTCCTTGCTTCTAAATGAAAACCATCGTGGTAACATTCCCCAAGATACCCTGCAGTTTTACTCCTAGAAATTTGGCTCATCAGTTTTAAAAAGGCTGTTGAGAACTAGAGAGACATGGTCCTGGTCAGACACAGACCTCCCTGACAGAAGTGTCTTTTCCCAGAATGACCGGCTTCAGGAATCAGAAATTAAAACTGTTACTTGCTTGGAAATTGGTGCTATGAAACCCCAAACCTTTTAGGTTGCTGAAAAAATGTCTGTAGGATGGACTAGGTGTTTGATTTTAATTTTCTAGTTTGTACCCTGGTCATTGGTGTGGAAGAGCCTATTTCACTGAGGGGTCTCTGCTTTCATTTCTCTGTAGCCCCCTGTTCAGAGGGTTTGCTAAGTCTGCTTAGGTTCAGGCAGCTTGATAAAATATGAACCCTGCTTTTCCTTTCACTCCTGGTGACTGCACCCCAATTAGGTGCTGAGCAGTGCCACTGTGTGACAAGTACTTGCATCTCCAGCTATGGTTGGCTGCCTCATTCCAGCTCTGAAGACTGCAGGACAACAGAATGAATCACACTATGGGAAGAACAGCTACTCACAGAAGGATTATGAGCACTAGGAGAGCTGGATGCTTCAGACTTTGCTAATGAAAGCTGCTTCCCACCTGAAGAATGGCAGCAGAATGTGATTCACCTACTTCTGCAGTCAGGTTAGAACTTTCTAATGTGGTACCTTGAGTAAATCTGCTTGAATGATGACAGTAGGGCACAAAACACTCATGGAGCAGAGGATAACACCATGCCTGCTTGAATGGTTTTGATTTCTTTTTTTCCCCTTTCCCTCCCTGAACAGTACGGAGGGAGGAGGGCAGGCAGAGCTGCTCCTGCGTGGGAATAAAGGCCACATTTGCAGCTTTGCCTCAGGAGCTTGAAAAACCATAAGTCAGGCCTCCAAAACTGCATTTGGTTTAGAAATAATGAGATGCTTTAGAAAATGAACTTGGAGTTCTCTTTCACAGTCTTTTTGTTTCCAAGCATTTTGAGTACCCTTGCTTCATGTTTGCAAGCTTGCTTTCTTCAACAATGATGGCAGAAGTACTTTTTTCAATGAAAACAAAGATGTTCTTATGCTTGCTGATTCCAGCACCTGGGGCATAAATTTTAAAATATTGTGGCATTTGGAGAGAACTGGAGGCAGGACACGCAAACCACTCAACTTTGAGCCCCATTTCTGCTGGGTCACCATCCTTTCCAGTAGGAATCTGAAGGATTGCAAAAGCCGGAACATAAGGATCCCCTGTTGGTGGTCCCAGTGTCTGTCTTGGCAGCTTGCCAGGAGCCCAAGGGATGCACTTAATTTTCTTTATTCATTAGCATATTTTTAATCAAATCCATCAAACCACAATGTTTCCACATGTCTCTCCCATGGCAGATGAACAAAAATAGGTCAGTGCCCAAATGTACCTTTAACACACTGCAGTTCACTCCCCTTCTATAGTTGCAGTTGGAGGACAGCAAATGACTTGTATGCTGCACCTGGTGAAAACTTGTGATGAAGACTTAGCTCTTCTCCTGAAAGAGGTGAGCACATGGATTTTATCCCTGACACAAACTGCTTTCCATCCGCTGCCCAGTCAGAGGGCAGAAAGAGCTGTGTATGAATCCTCTCCAACTTGAAACTAAGTTTACAGCCATTTGTTTAATAGTGGATAATCAAGCAGGTGCAATGTCCAGGGCTGAATTCCCTGGCCCTAATGAAGTTCCAAGACTGCTTACACCTAGTTTAATAACAGGCTTTTACATTCTTGTCACCTGTAACCTACCTTCATATACCTCATGCTGCCAAGCCATCTCTAGCCAGGCAAGGAAAATGTTGCAGTGTTGAGATCATGTTCACACTTGCAGCTGAGACGTGTCTTGCCTTGTTTCTTATCTCTGAATTGTTCATAACAAGAGCTAAGTAAAAATTACTCTTCATGTTTTTTACATGAGCTTTCAAAGTTGGTTCTGGGTGGGGTGAATATTGCATCAACACCAAGTTAAAACTTATCTTTTGTTCTTCTTTTTTGGAAAGAAATGGGGATATAGATTCCAGGGAAACAGTCTTCCCTATGAGACAAAAATTGGGTAAAGTCAGAAGTATTAAATAGATTTGGAGTTTTTGAAATGCAAGTGTATGACAAAGGGATGTGTGCTTCACTTTGTTTTCTTTCTCTTTTGCTAAGAAGCCTTTCCCAGGACTTCAAATTTAAAAAGTTTATGAACGCGTATCCTAAATGCAGAAATTGGAACGGACTTGTAGCCTGTGCCTAGCTGCAGAAAAGCTAGGGAAGTGAAAGGTGAAGAGCTCTGCAGCCCCACCTCTCCTGGTAACCCCTTCCTGCTGACAGCACCATCACCCCAGACAGGCTGCAGCAAGTGACGCATGCACAGAGGAAACTCTGCTGCTGGCAGAGTCTCCCTTTCAGTCATCACAGGCTCCTTTGCGGTTCCTCTTGTTTTGGGAAGTAACCGAGGGGTGAGAGTAGGAAAGGTGTCTTAGCAAGACTGTTAATTTTGGCTTCCCAGTTAAAGGATTTGTGTACTTCCTGCTGGGAAGGCCTTTTGCATGTATTTGTGTCAAAACCCCAAAAACAGAGTATAACCTCTAAAAGCTGGAAGTACATAGTAAGAAGATGAAGTTTTCTCTGATGTGCACCCGGTGGTCTGTGCTAAATAACAAAGCATCCCAGTTGTGGGGCTGGGGAGCTGTTTACTCCTGCCTTGGTGCATGCCTGTAATCGTTCACAGAAGCAGTCCCATGTTATGGGCAAATGCTCTACCAATTTATTGTTCTATTCATTCAGCTCTTCCACTTCTGCTCTAAGTACTGTCTTGACAGCTACCAACCACTTGGTTACTTTCAAGTCTTAATACAGGCAGTTAATGGTTTGCCTTGTCTAAATTACTTACCCCTGTATTCTTTTATTGTCCTTTAACCATTACTGTTAAACAAGCTCAGCCTTGCTACCTAGACAGAAAATAAGTTCCAGCAGGACTAATTTTGCTACTGGCTTAATCCTGCAAGTTTGTTCCTTGTCACTTTGAGGGGAAGAGAGTCACTTGGCACATGTACCTCACAATCTCTCTGCTCTCCTGTAGTCCCTCTTTTGTGGGCAGAGCTGGGTCTGTACAGAATTTATTGTGCAGGGGTTTGGACTCTGGGGGAGTTGCCTCTGCTTTTGCTTTGTGGAGTGCTAGCATGGCAACGACAGTGATGTTTTAGTTTGTTGGAAGCAGGCTTAGAAAAGGTCTTGGGCATCACTGGGGAGTGATGCCAGTTCTTGGCAGCCGCCACACATCTTTGCCTTTTGAAGTGATGTTTCCTGAGCCATGCTCTACCTCAAAATGGCAGACACCAAAACCAAGAGGCTGCTCCTCTGCCTGAGCATGCCATGGGCAACACAGCCTCTTAAATTTACCTCGCTTGGGGGCTGAGGATCCCTTGGGCTTCACAATTTAGGCTTTCTCTTGGCTTTTTTCCAGGAACACAGCGTGGGTCCGTTCATGCAAGGGAAAGGCAGGGTGGTTGGCAGCACAGCAGTGTTTTGTATACACTGTGCTCGGCACTCAAAAGGCTAGTGCTGAACATGGGGAATTTCACATGGCTCAATTCCCTGCTGCCCTGGGGAATGTGTATGTCTCCTCTCCCAGCAGAGTGCGCTTACCGGGGTATGCCTGCTGCCAGGGAGGGGACTGCCTCCATCCTCTTAAAGCTGGTCTCATGTGAATTAGCTAGTTCCAAATGTTTTGGCTAGCAGGGTGAGAAGAAGGGAGGCCTGGGCTTGTGGCTCTCTGAACTGTCTGTTTACAGAGTTGTGGGTTCCTGCTCCCTTTAGTCACGCACTGACTCAGCTGGAGGCTTGGGGAGTGCTCCTGTCCCAGCACCACCCCATGGCCTGCTCCTTCTGAGAACACCTGAGCTGCCTCTCATGCTCCCTGGGATTCCTGTCAGGCAGAAAAAAAGACTGAGCCCAGCTCTTCTTCATGAACTGTTGGACTACTGACTAAATTAAGGTATGAATAAAAATAGCCTACGCCCATATCCTCCACCCACCTTGGGCTCTTTTAGAAACAGAGAAGAAAAAAAAAATTGTATTTATTGCTGCATTTTTGGACACCTGATCTGGAAGGTGGGCAGACTGAAAACACCTGCTGCACTGAGTCCTTAGGAAAGAAAGTCAGAGATGTTCATCTAGTCATTGTAAGGGACTTAGTCCAAGATGGATGCTGCAGGCTTTACAAGGCTTGGAGGCCTTTGGTTTGCCACTAAAGCCAGCAACAGGCACCTGGGCATCTTAAATATATCATCATGGAAGTCACTGCCACATCAGATGCTCAAGGTTTCTTTGCATTTTGCTATGGCACAAGTGATTTTAACATGGAAAGTCAATTAATGGGGATAGGAATTCAGCAGCGGCTAAAACCACACATTTCACAAATTTCAAGTTGCTCTAGCAGAAGTTGAATAAGTGTCTTCTGTCTCCATGAACTTTGTCCTGACCTGCATGCACAACATGATTTGTACTGGGAGTGACAGGGAGTGGACATCCACCAAACATTTCCCCAAAGTGAGATCTGTGCAACAGCCTCATTTCTCATGATATTTGTTCCAGTAGTTCACCAGGCTGTGGTCAATTTACTTAGCTGCTGTCCAGGAAATACAGGTAAACAGCATGCAATCATACTGATGATATTAAACAAAAGCACCTTTCCAGTGTGACTGCACACCATTGGCAGCTTGAGTGCACATTTTGTGGTGGGGGAATGCCTATGACCTGAGGAACACCTGAAGCTGAATGAAACAAGAGCCCTTAGAAATGCAGTCCAAGCCATCATACCTAATGCTCAGCTTTTATGTCGTTATGAATATCTCTAACACACATGCACACAAAATACAGGGGTGCTGTGATGCCTAAATAACTGGTTATCTTAAAATTTTCTCTAACCCTGACATCTGGAAAAAGCTGTGGCTGTACAAAATACCATCTATTGCTAATTCTTTATGCAGCTCTAGCACCTTTCACCCTGAAGGACCAGACCCCTTGAACTCTGGCCCATGACTACCTTCCCATTCTCCCCGAAAGACCACAGTAAATGAGGTCATCTTAGAGAAGTCCAGCTGTGTGGTAGCAGCTGCTGCCTTATGCTCCCCTAAAGGGAAAGTGGGGCCTGTTTTGGGGTGTGTTGGGACCAACTGGATGCAGGCCTTGCATTGTCTCTCGGTGCCCCTCA
This sequence comes from Ammospiza caudacuta, assembly GCF_027887145.1. Classification (NCBI taxonomy): domain Eukaryota; kingdom Metazoa; phylum Chordata; class Aves; order Passeriformes; family Passerellidae; genus Ammospiza; species Ammospiza caudacuta. Next base: position 32,042,546 of record NC_080600.1, read on the forward strand.
CTGTTCTTGTAGAGGTGGCCCTGCAGAAGAAGGTCCCAAAGGGTGCAACAGCCAAGTGCAGCATCTGATGGAGTGAAAATTTGTGCACAATTCAGAGCAAGTACCAGTTTACAATAACCTCTAGTAAAGAGGAAATGTGGAGAATAAAACAACTAATTGGGTCTGTGTCATGGTTCTTTAGTACCAGCGATAAAATTTGGCCAAAGAAATGAAGCTGACACCTTTCTGTTGCACACAAACCAATATTTCCTAGGGATCTTTCACAACCAGTATTGGTGAGGATTTATCACACATAATGTCCAAACCTGAATGCACCTGGCCCTGGTATGGGATCCTTAGTGATTGTTTTTTGGGGTTTGGGTGGTTTTTTTTAATATTCCATTTTCAGCTGGAAATTACTGATGTGACCAAAGTCCGATTCCTTTCAGCAGTTTCTCCCTTCCTCCCCCCACCTTTTCGCACTCCCTGAGGTCTGACCATCTGGAAATCCTCCTCCACCTCTTCATCATGTGTGAATTTCCACCTAGGGCTGAAAGTGTCACTGTACTAAAGTGTGATGCATTAACACATTGAGGCAGAAAGCAGAGGGGAGTTGGGGATTATAACACTTCATGACCCACTCCGCAGTCGCTCTATGATTTAATCATCTTTATCAGCTTGTATCCTTTTCTTTGTATCCCATATTTTCCCTGTATCCTTTATTAAAAAATTTCCATAATTAAAAAAACCCCAATGCTCTACACAAACATGTAGAGTGCAGAATCTTAATACTGAGACTAGGATTGACTGAAAAAGGCAAATGTCTCAAGGAAAACATGCCTCACTCAGGCAATCTGGGAGACCTAGGTTCTTCTTTCACAACAAAGCTGAATAATTATCCATATCTCCTATTACAAACTTGGGTTTCTTCCTCCCAACTCTCATGCATATGATCTGAAAAATATATACCTATATAGATCTAAAATGTAAGTAGTAAAAATGTTATCTTGTATAGAAATGAAACAAACTGCAAACCAGGTGCCATGTTGGTTTATACTTTAGGTAGAATGGAATGGAAAATTCACTAATTTGGAAGTCAGTTAGCTGCCTAGCCTTCTTCTAACTAAATACTGAGGCTTATTATGCTTCGAATAAATATATATATGTATTTTGTGGCTTGGTTGCTGTAATCATCTTGGATGTAATAATGTTACTAGCCTCAGGGCTATATTTATTAAGATTTTAATTTAAAATCTTTCTGTCCTTCAGCATTTAAACAGAGGAAAACCCCATGTGGAGTAGCCAAAAAAAAAAAAAAAAGTTCATCCTTTTCTTTTTCATGCATTCCCCTCCCCTAGGCCCTCTCTCTGATCTTTTAAGCAAAAAACCCTAGAACAACACACTTTCCTGTTTCAGCCCTGCATCCTCCTAAGGCTTCAGTACCTGTGTATGTTTGTTAGACCCAATGTCTGCTTAACATGATCCCTGTGCTTCTGCTCTTGCCATCTCTGAACTGGTGGTTTATTTTCTTATCCTGGTATAATGGTATCAGTACATTTCACAGTAATGCTTCCACATAGTATAATTTATTCTTAATAATGTTCCTTGTAAGGATCTTAACCACAGCTGTAAACACTGAGGGGGCATGATTATTACTCAGAAATGGCAAAGGGCTGTGGAGAAGTTTGAGGGTTATTCTTTGTTAATAAGCTCCCCCACTTCTGGGAAGATCATGGCAGGGAAATAACAGAACAAGAAGACCTGCTTGTAGCCTGGAGAGTGAAAAAGCTGTCACAGTGTAAGTGCTTTTTCACATATTTTGGAAGAAATGGCAGAGGTTAGCACCCAACTCATACAGCATTTGCAACCCATTTTGTTTTAATCCTGCAGCATACTCAGGCACTGACCTATGACCGATAGATGCTAAGCAGGGCAAAAGGTGATTCAGAAATTTTTGTTAATGACCTTCTCCTGTGATTTAGTGTGGTAGCAGAGGACCTTGCTTGGAGCCAGTGTTCATACAGCAAACATGGTGGGTGAGGCAGTCTGAACGTTCTAGCTGGAGGCCTGCAGAGGCCAAATAGCACCGGGCAGAGGAGCATGAGTCGTGTGGGGCAGCTCTCAGCTGGGCTGAATCTGCAGAGCTGCACTAACTGTGACAGTGCTACTGCTCTGCCGCTCCCTGCCTGAACTGGGGCACTTTGGTGCTCTGACAGGAGTGCCTTGATCCTGGCCCTAGCAGAGAGTAAACCATATCACAGTCATCTTCCAAATCTCACTCTGACATTCTTTTGCAAACAGCCAAACTGCACAACAGCTTTCATTTAATATAATAAGATTCATGGAAACAAAACTGCAATTTAACTATGAACAGATTGAAAATTACTTTTGACACACAGCACAAAGGCCATGCTGTTTGTGTCAAGCTCCATGGAAAAGATGAATTCTTGTATGCCTCTTTTCTTCATTTCAAAGCAACTTACAAGGACTGAATGCTGTCATCCTAACTAACAGCTAGTGAAAATGGGGTAAAGAGAGAGAAACTCAGGCCTAAGCCCAGGACTTCTGGCTGCAGCCTGTCCACAGGAAGTAGGTGTAGAGACTTCCTCTACTTGCTACTTGCTTGTGGGGGAAAAAAAAGTTTATGTTCAGGTACTCATGGAATACTACTGATAATCCACTGTGAAATGACTCGGGTACTCCATTTCTCTTAGGGCATTGCAAAGCTACCAGCCATTTTTTGCCTCTGAGCTTCATTTAAAATTTGAGGGAACCATCTCCATCTTGTCACCACTCCCTGATAACCACTGCTTTTCTCAGGACAGCTGATTTTAACATTGCTCCACACTAAAGTTCATTTTCTGGATCTATCAGATACATTAATCGTGGGTGGATGACAAAAGAAAAGCACCCATGGACTTCTGAATACGCTGCCTCAGTAAGTAGTGTTCAAATTACAAAAAGTCAGGTTTTAACTATTTTGTTTACCACTTAAATGCAGATTTTATTTTTACCCACTTTGCTACTTTGCAAGCCTTTTGGTGTGAACTTAAACAAACATGAAAATCATGTTCCTTACAGCATGTTAAAAGTGCTTATATGTTAAAAGTGCTCACCACAAAGCAGACACTTCTTTGTTGGGCAACCAGCACAGCTTTTTCATGTTCTCTGTGTGTCCTCACCCGCCCCAACCTATTTAGGTCAATACAAGCAACTTCAGAGGAAGTCACTGCCTGGTTATAAGGCTACGGCTTTGGACTGCAGAGGACAGACTGTCCGAGCAAAGCAAGAACACTCTGGGCCATCAACAAGCAGAGGATAGCTCTTGAATATCACAGGGGATATCCACCCGCTGGCGTGTGGTCCCTTTACCCTGGGGACTGGAGCAGATCCCTGAGGTCAGCCCTTCTGGCAAAGGGACACTGCTGTGGGCAGAGACCGGCCTGAGGCAGGGACCTGCCTGCACTGCACCACGGGCACGGCACTCAGCCACACTCACTCCCACAGGGAACCTGGGGCTCGGCTGCAAACCCTCCCAGAGCATGGAGGGCTCATTGAAGAGGACCAACCAGCCAACACACTGCCCATGAAGCACAGCCAGGTAGCTGAGGTGAGGGGAGCGGGACCGCAGCTGTGCTGAAGCAGGTGCACTGGGAGCAGGAGGAGGAGGCTGAGGCTGTGAGTATATCCCTGCCACCCTGTCCTGCTGTCTCCCCCATGTCCCCCATCCTGCCTGACACTTGTGCTGAAAGCTGGCATTCAAGAGGTGCTCTTCAAAACCTGTTGAGGGCTCTACTGTATTTCTCTGTGACTCAGATTCTCGTTGTACCTGCTTTAGATGAAGAGTTCCCAGTTTGGTCAGGTCTTTCATTTCTGTCTGCTAAACCCCTCTTCTTCTAAGTGCTGTTCAGAGTAGGACCCTTTCTTTTAGAGAACAAATCTCTGTTAACAAACAGTTTTCAATTAAAGAAGCATGGGTAGGAGCAAAGAAGCCAGATTAGCCTCTTAGTGTTTTTATTTTTAATGAGTTTGGTCTACATTTGACAGTTCAGAAAATGTCTAGGTCATTCAGAATGGCATTTACCTACCTGATTTTCAATAGGACTTTTCTTTCATACAGAACTATGCTGCTTTTGAAACACCCACTGTCTTTGTCACAGTTGTTCAAGAAGAAATTTTGCGTAGTGAGGAATGAGTCTGATTACGGATACATAATTTCATCTGAAGCTAAAGAATGTAATGAACACAAATTCCAGATAGAGCACAGCACTCCCAATCCGTGTGTCTCAGTTTCTCTGTATTTCCTGCAAGATGACAATGGCCACTTTGTAAAAAGCTCTTTCAGATACGAGGCAGAAGTATATACTTCAAGGTCTAGCCTTGAAACTTCTGTGGGATAGCAATGCTCTTCTGAAGTGCCATTTAAAACAGATTGCGTTTCACTACGTGCAAAAATCCCCCATATAGATGCAGCTATATGAGCAAAAAAAAAAAGTGCTTTTGCCAGTATAGCCTATTTTATTTGGGAAACACTTGCAGAAAAAGATGCTTGTGCTAGTAAAACTTGTATTTGCTGGTTATCAAAGGAGAAGCATTTCTAGTGCAAACCAGGCCCTCTCATATGTGAAGCTTTTATTCAGTTCAGCCATCAGTACAGTAGAGAAAATCCTACCTCAAAGGGATTAACAAGGTTACCTAATAGATATTATTAATGGTTTAAGTGCATAAAAGGTGCTTTAGCTAAAGGTGAAGGGCTAGATCCTTTGCTAATGTAAATTGTTCATGGTCCCACTGAGGGCATGGTGGAAACACAGAGCACTGAGGGAGCTGCCTTGTGCCATCACCTCCTGCTCAGTTTCTAGCTCAGGGCTGCACTGACTGGCCTCTCCAAGAGTGACTCCTGCCTCCTTATCCCTGAGAAAAATGTGCATAAGCAAATATCTAGGTTATAAAGGAAGAAAGAGTTGTGTCTAGGAGGACCCTGTTTGGGCAGGGAGGTTGGATCAGATGGCCCCACGGGTGGTGCCTTCCAAGCTGACCTGTTCCGTGATTGTGCAGCAGTCGGATGTCTCGGGAACATGCCGACTTACACTGCCTGAGGATCTCACTTTATCCTGTTTTCATTATATAGTAGCTTTTTATAGGCATCAGATTCCAGTCATGAGACTGGATGATTCCACAGAAAATACCCTCCGACGCTGTACTTTCTCACAGCAGGGCTCCCTGGCTAATCGTGTGCTTGCCCGTCAAGCACAAATCCCAGCCATTTCCTTCCCAGTTTTCCCCTGCATTTAATGTATGGAAAAGCATGACCCTGAATCAGATGAATAGCAGCCGGTTTGAGAAGGTGTGTGTGAAAATGTATCCTCACGCAGATGAGCTCAGAACAAATAGAATGGAGGGGAGGAGGGGAAGAGAGCCGAGTCGGGGAATGTGAAGCTACCCTCTCCCTGATAGCTCAGCCACTGTGTGTAAGCAACAAGTTTATGCCCAAGGGAAAGAACTGAAAGCTGAGGAAATATTAAAATTAACAGAGCTTTATGGCTCAATCAATAGGCCATGCTCCCTGAGCAAGATTAGAAATCAGATGGCACATTTCTTTCTGTTAACCCTGATTGTTCTCCCCGAAGGCTCTTCTGCCTGAAAGCATCTGAGGTTTGATTAAGTTCTTCTCTAGGAAGAAGCCAGAGAAAGTCCATTGTGTGAGAACTGCCTTCAGAATGCTGTGTTGGACACACTTTAAATAACAATAGAGGTTATTAGAGTATTAGTTTGTTAGTAATTGTGAGAGAAGACAAGTCTTCCCAATATTTGAATATGCAAAATGGCTTTGGCTAACTGAGAGGGGGCGAAATGCAAAAACCAAAACATGCCACTACAGCGAGTAACAGGGATGATTAAAAATCCCCACATGTATCAAAGAAAACCTCCACCTTGTTTTACTGTAGAAATACCTTGCCAGATTTGTTATCTCCACTAAACCCATTGTATTTTCCCTCTCTGGCATTTCATTTTCACTGGGGTAACGAAATAGTTTTTTCCAAAGGGAGATGGACTGTGTTTGCACCTATTTCTTGTTTGACAGTGACCTCTATGAACCAGTCATTACTGCTCTGCCTGTTGTTTTCTTGTTAGCTCTTTGCTGTCAAATTAATTACTGTGAAGTACTAAGCTTGTTGCATTCACGTGCTCTTATTAGCTCACAGGATGTCAGAGTGATTGGATTTTTAGCATTATTTCTTTTTTTACATTCCAGGCTTTCCATTCAAAACCTGTTACTGGCAGGGAGGAAATACTGTACCTAATTCTGATCTCTCATCAGGGTAGCTCCAGTGATGCTGAGGATTTACAAAGCTGTATATGCAATTAGACTTTGTTTATATTAAACCCAACATGAACAACTAGATTGGGATTGCAATGTGACTTTGAAGCACAGCATTGAATGTCTTTCCTTTTGCAGTATAGAACAAGAAAGAAAACATTTATGATGAGAATAGCATTTGTCCCCTCCATTCTTAAATCACAGTAATGAGCTGATCCTCCACTTGACCCTCTTCACACTCCTGAGTTGCTTGTATTTGTGACAGCTAACAGCTCTCACTCGAGTGCAGTCCAGGGATCGATGAGAAGTTTTATTATTTTCTTCTTCTACAAAATGAAACGAGCAGAAGGGACTTCTTTGCTGTCATGCTTGAAATTTGTGTGTCCTGCATCTGCCCTTGAAAAGCACCATCTGCCTCGGTGACAAAGATGAAAGTCTTGAGAGTTGTCTTCATTCCTGAAGGTAGATTTTTTTTTTTTTTTTTTTTTTTTTTTTGTTATTAAAAAAAAAAAATGTAGATTGGATTAGAAGGGCCCGGCAGGAGGCTCAGCCCAAGATGCTCCTTTGCTCAGCGCAGAGCTCCGGCTCCAGCGCGCACCGCCCGCTGCCCAGCCCCAGCCCCTCGCCTCTGCGGGACCCGGCACCCCAGCCCGGCCCGCGGAAACCTCCCCAGCGCCCCCACGGCCGGGCGCTCCCGTGCATCGGAGCGCTGTCCCAGGGTGCGGCTGTCCCGGGATGCGGCTGTCCCGGGGTGCCGCTGTCCCGGTGCCGCTGTCCCGGTGCCGCTGTCCCGGTGACCCCGCCCGGCCCCGCCGCCGCTTCCCCGCGCGGCCCAGAGGGGGCGCCCTCGGCCCAGGCTTGCCCTGTGGCGGCGGCGGCGCGCGCGGGCCCCGCGCAGGTGAGCGCGACCCCGCGGGGCCCGGCCCGGCCCGGCCCGGAGCGGCCACGGAGCCGCCTCGGTGGAGCCTTGTCCGTGCTGCCGCCGCCTCGGTGGAGCCTTGTCTGTGCTGCCGCCGCCTCGGTGGTGCCGCCGCGGCCGCCGATGTGCGCCCGGCTTCTCCCCCCGCCCCCTCGGCCCCTGTCCCTGGCCGCTGGTCCCCGGGCAGGGCTTCTGGCGGGAGCCGGCGGGGATCTCTGCTGAGCGCTGCTGTGAAGGGTGTCACGGCCATTCATCCATCCCTCCATCCCCTCTGCCCCGGTGCCCGCTCCTCCCCATCCCCAAGCGCTGCCCAGCGAAGGCGCGCAGGAAAAGCCGGTCCCCGGGCGCGGGCAGGGCCGGCGCTGCTGGCGGCTCCCCTGCGGCAGTGCAGCGGTCCCGTTATTTCCCCTCCCGGCTCCCCTCGGCCGCCGCCCCGGTCCCCCTCCCCCTGCTGCCTCCGACAGGCTCCGCGTCCCCGCTGCCCCACGGAAAACACACACAGTGCCCGGCACCCGCCCCGGCTACCCGGCCCATTCAAACAAACAAACAGAAACCCGCCCCGTCGCAAAGCCAACCGACGGTAAACTTTCTAATGACTTCTTCTTTCAAGTGCTTAAAAGGCAAGGAGAACCGGGGGAGGGGCAGAAGGGGGCATCCATCTCCCGGCCGGGGCGGGAGGGGGCCAGAGCTGCAGCCGCTCGGGTTCCGTCCGTCCGTCCGTCCGTCCGTCCGTGCTGCCGGACGATGGGACAGGGACGCGAGCCGGTGTGGTGGGTGTGTTTGCAGGAACCGGGAGGGAGAGAGGGAGGGGACGGGGGGAGTTAAAGAAACAGCATAGTTAATATTTCCACATCAGGAAGTTACTGTAATAGCCCAGGGGGCAAAAGACTTAACTTAAGCTCCTAAATAGTGAGGAGCCCATGGCGTCTGTTATAGGTTGGAGTTCCCACGTGGTTTTAACTCCTGTATAAAAAGTTTCAGTAGAAAGTGCCACAATGTCGTGATTTTGCAGGGGGGAAAAATTAGCAGGAGGAGATCAGAGAAGATAAGCGAGGAGCAAGCAGCTTCCCCGAGACCTTTCACTGCGGATCCGAGAGGGAACATCAGACGCGTAAAAAAAGAAAAACAAAAAACAAAAACCAAAAAGCCAAACAAAACAAAAAAACCCCAAACAAAACAAAACACAGCGTTCAAGCCAGCACAAGGCGAGCGAAAGATCAAAAAGACGCAGAGGGAGACAGATTAACTGGAGCAGCAGCAGCAGCAACAACAACAAAAATCACACTTAAAATAATAATAGCAATAATAATAATAAAACCCAAACCACCAACAAGGGAGATATTGTTTAAAAGAGCAAGCGAGGGAGCGAGCCGAAGAGCTGGTCTGACCGAGTGGATCCGTGCAGCTTCTCCTGGGATCGCCGGGATCGCGCCGCTTCTCCGCTCCGCGTCGCGCAGCGTGCGGTGCCCTGCCCGCGGCGGGGGTCCCCGGGCGCCGCCACCGCCTCCGCGCCGGACTCCGGACCCTCCGCGCTGCTTTGAAAATAAAAGCATCTCGCTAATAATAAGTGGGACGGTGAGGGGAGAAGACTCGCAACAGTGGAGCTGCCAGCCGCGCACCCTCTGCCCGCCGCCCCCGGCTCCCTCCCCAGCTATGCTCCGGGTCAACTTTGATGGCACGTTGAGAAGCAGCGGGCGCTGAAGAGGGACAAGCGAGCGGCGCGGAGCCGACCTGCTCAGAGACCTGCACCCACGATTGCGGGGGCGGAGTGAACGGGGGGGGTACAAGTGGTATTTCTCTCCCCCCCCCCCCCTCCTTCCAGGCTATAAATTGGATTGTATATAAATCTGCTTCGTTTATCTCCCTGACCCCCCTCAATGACGCTGGACTAGAGAGCTCCTCTCCGCGGCCCGCCCGGACCTGCCGAAGCGAGCGATGGACCACGAGCGACAGCGCCCGGGGATGCCCCTCTGAAGCGACGCGGGGCACCGGGGCAGAGCGGCGCCGCCTCTCCCCTGCTCCCCGGATCCCCTCGCACCTCCGGCTCGCTCCCCGCTCCCCCTCCCTCCTCCCCGGGCTCCGCAGCCACCCCCTCACCTGCTGCCGTCCCCCTCCCCCGTGGAGCCGGGCTCTCTCCGTGCACGCCAAGCCTGTTCCCCCCCCGCCGCCAACTTCGCCCTCGGTGCCTGCGCGTGCAGCCTCCCCCCTCCGCCTCCCCGGCGGCACACGCCGCTTCCCCGGGCGCCCCCTCCCTCCGCCGCGGCTCCCCCCCTGCGCGGAGCGGTTGCGGCCCCCCAGCTTGGCTGCCACCGCCCCCTCCGCGCCGCGGAGCGCTCGGAGCGGCGCTGCCTGCAGACGGGCTCCCTGCGGCGCTCCGGGGCGGCCCCCAGCTCGGCCCCCCGCTCCTCCGCCATGGACGGGGCGGTTCGCCGGGGGGTGCTGGCCGCGCTGCTGGCCTGCGGGCTGCTCCTGCTGGGCGCCGCGGCCACCCCGACCCCGCCGGCCCCCGCCGGCGGCTCCCCGCAGGACACATGCACCTCCTGCGGCTTCCGGCGGCCCGAGGAGCCGGGCAAGGTGGACGGGGATTTCCTGGAGGCGGTGAAGAGGCACATCCTGAGCCGGCTGCAGATGCGGGACCGGCCCAACATCACGCACGCCGTGCCCAAGGCGGCCATGGTCACGGCGCTGCGCAAGCTGCACGCCGGCAAGGTGCGGGAGGACGGCCGCGTGGAGATCCCCAGCCTGGACGGGCAGGCGAGCGCCGGGCCCCCGGCCCACGACCCGGTCTCCGAGATCATCAGCTTCGCCGAGACAGGTGGGCGCCGCCCGGCCGCGCGCCCCCGCCGCCCGCGCCCCCTGCCCGACCCGCCGCGGCCCCTGCCCTGCCGCGCTCCCCGCTGCCCTGCCTCGCCCCGTCTGTCATTCCCCCCGCTCGACCCCTGTCCGTCCCCCTGCTCGACCTCTGTCACTCTTTCCTCTCGCCGTGCCTGTCCTCCTGCACACCTTCTCTTTCCGCCTGCCTGACCCGTAGCAGTTCCCCGGCTGCCCTCGCCTGGCCCCCCTGCGCACCCTGCCTGTCCTCCCGCCTGTCCTTGTGCCTGGTACGGGCACCTGGCCGCCCAGCTCACCCGCTTGTCCTCCGCCTCGTTCGCTCTCCCCTCTGCCCCGCACCGTCACGCTCCGGCCCTGCCCGCGCTTTCCCGTCCTCCCTGCTTGTGCCCCTGTGCCCGGGATTCTCCCCGGGCTGTGCCTTGCAACTCCCCTCTCTTGTCCCTCCATCCCTCCGCGGCCTCTGTGCCCCCGGCTCCCCTCCGGCTGTCCTTCCCGCTGCACCGGGGCTTGTCTCTGTCCCTGCGTGTCCCACTGTCCCTCCTCTGCCTGTCCCGCTCCATCTCTTGCATCCCTTGCCTTGTCTGTCTGCCCTGCACATTCATCTGGTTCACTGCCTGCATCTGTCTGTTGAGGCTTGCATTTGCCCATCCTCTCTTTCCGTTTGTTTGCCATTTATTTAGCTTTCATTTGCAGTATTGGCCTTGTCTGTTTGTCCATTGCATGCAGTGTCCTACCAAGTGTGTCTGTCTCCTGTCTGTCTGTCAGTCCGTTTACTAGCTGCCCTCCATCCCCACAGTACCAGCCATCTCAGTCCTGTCCAGCCATTGCAGTTACATGTCACCGAATCCCTTCAGCACAGCTTTCCAGTAGTTTAACCACTGTCCCCGTGAACTTTGCACATCTGGCTGGAACACCATCACTCTGTGAATTACCTCTCTCCTGTCTATCTGCCCATCTCTCCTTTCCTTCATCACTCTATTGCTCGTTTCATTTTCCTCTCTCTATCTTCTTGTGGCATCTATGTATCATTTGTCCACAAAATAAATCTCTTTCTATCCTGTATGCTGCCCACTCATCTTCTTTATCTACCCTCCCACTTACCAAAGGCATATACATTTACAGTATCTATGGGATCTGTTGCATTATACATATGCTTGTTATATTCACATACAAAATTTATGAGCGCACACAATCTCACACAACACAAGTGATGTGGATCGGTGCAGCAGCACCGTACTGTTCTTTTTCTGTCACTGTCACCACAGTTTACGAAAAAGTTGTGTACTTACTAACACGAGAAAGGCTTTCTTACTGTACATTTTGGGGGTTATTATTTTTTAATAGGATGTCGTTGGGAGATCGGGGGTGGGCTTGTACTTCCATTTGGTATTCAGTCAATCGCTGTCTTTTGTAACACTTCCAAAATTGACTTTATGTAAAACGTAGACAAACACAGTGAAAATTTTTGTCACTGAACTATTACAAGGTACTGAATGGGCTCTGGAGGCACATTTGAAAGGCATCTAGGGTAACAAATGAAGACACCGACTACGCAAAAAATCCCATTCAGAGATTGACAAAAATGCTAAAGATTCTTAGGGAAGGAAAAGGCAGAAAAAAATCTACATTTAGCTCTGTACAGACAGAAGCAAAACCGATAAGGGCAGATGAGAAAATGCCTTTCCAGCAATAATTTTAAATAGCAATTGGGATGCTTTGATTCAGGGACCAGAATTATGGTCTCCGCCATAAAGGCCGGCACATTTATCACCTACGCCAAATTTAGTTAGGACTTTCATTACAAAATTGCAGGAAGGCCGCTGGTATTTCTGAAATGTTTCATGCAGCAGGCTCTTCTGTTTACAAATAAGGGGTTATGTCAGACATTTGGTGACATTTGGTTTTCTGTGACAATTTCTCTCCTTTAATTCTGGTGTTGCTGAAAAGCGTATTGAGAACAGCCAATAACGGCATTACAGTGGGAACAACCGCTCCATTGCCTTGCCTCGTATGGGAGCTCATCGTTCTGGGGAGAAAAGGCAGAGATTGAAATGATTAATAATAGCTGATATTCTACCAGACTAAGTGGGGGCTAGCTTGATCTGTTGGACAAGCAGGCACATTACTGAAATATTTTCCGTTCTGTCTCGTGAATCCTCTCCTTTAAACCGCAACGAGAATATGTGCAAATCGAAACAAAATCCCTGGTTTGGCATTGGCGTTTTAGTGGTTATTGAGAGAGCTCTCCCCACGAGAATTGGCAGGTAGCTGAAAGTTAAAACTATTCTTAAACTGATGAGATAGCAGAGTTCTAGTCCTAGTGCCGGTCTTTTTCAAAGTGCTGCTGCAGCATCTTTAATTCTTGCTTTCTGGAAAAAACATATATTCTGTAAAACCCTTACTGATGTCTGTGGATCTGACACATCCGACTACAGCCCGATGTTGAGGGCTACTGTGAGAAGTCCCCTTTTCAATTAATTCTAATTGCAAATTGGGGATATCTGATGCAGTGCATGCCTTCTGACTGGCACAGCCCCTGTCACTGTTCGCTCGATCTGCTGTGCTCTAGTGTTGTCCCTGAATCCAGAATGGCACATAAGCTAACATTTCCTTTTTGACTTAATCTTGCTGATCTCTCCTTATCTTGCAGACGATCTGGCCTCATCTAGAGTCCGCCTCTATTTCTTCATCTCAAATGAAGGGAACCAGAACTTGTTTGTCGTTCAAGCCAGCCTGTGGCTTTACTTGAAGCTGCTTCCATATGTCTTAGAGAAAGGCAGCAGGCGAAAAGTAAGAGTCAAAGTCTATTTCCAAGACCCGGACACTAGCAACAAGTGGAATGTGGTTGAAAAGAAAGTTGATCTCAAAAGAAGTGGTTGGCACACTTTTCCCATGACAGAGGCGATCCAGGCTCTGTTTGAGAGAGGAGAAAGGAGACTGAACTTGGATGTTCAATGTGAGGGCTGTGAAGAGTATTCAGTGCTGCCAATTTATGTGGACCCCGGGGAGGAATCCCACCGGCCTTTTTTAGTGGTGCAAGCCCGCCTCGCTGATAACAAACACAGGATCCGGAAAAGAGGCCTGGAGTGCGACGGCAGGACCAATCTATGTTGCAGGCAACAGTTTTACATTGACTTTAGACTCATTGGGTGGAATGACTGGATCATAGCTCCATCAGGTTACTATGGGAATTACTGTGAAGGGAGCTGCCCGGCCTACTTGGCCGGTGTCCCGGGGTCGGCTTCCTCCTTTCACACCGCTGTCGTGAATCAGTACCGAATGCGGGGGCTGAACCCGGGCACCGTGAACTCCTGTTGCATTCCAACCAAACTTAGCACAATGTCAATGCTGTACTTTGATGATGAATACAACATTGTGAAAAGGGACGTTCCCAATATGATTGTGGAAGAATGTGGTTGTGCTTGATTTAAGGTGTGTTTTGGGGGGGGAGAGAGAGAGAGGGAGAGAGAGAGAAACATTCCCGTACAAGATGGTGTTGGAGGAAGTTTCACTGTGTATCCAGGCATCAGTGTTGGAAAGTCACTGTGGAAAAGTTTGACAAAAAAAAAAAAAGAAAAAAATAATCATTTCACTTTGGTGTCAGGACAGTGGCAGTTTGTGGATCATGGACACTTATATATTCTATCACTTATAAGTTAATGCTATGAAATATCTTAAAGACACACACACTCACAAAATGTGGGCACACACACAAACACGCGCTCAGACACACAGACACACACAGACACACATACACATGAGGCAGCTCAGAAAAGGGACATGAGCACAGAAAGTCAGTGACCAGTGACGATGGACCTAAATGCCTGCCAGTACGAGTGAACGGCTGAGCAGCTGTTTCCCCGCCTGCCGGCAAAGCCAGACCGAAATGAGCTCCCTTTGCTCAGGCAAAAGCACAGACTGTGAGAACACAACGTATTCTTGCACGCAGGTGTCAAAAATGACCAAACTTAGAAAATTAAAAAAAAACAAAAAAGGAAAAAAAAAAGTCGACTCTCACCTCTTAGGTCTAACAGGAAGCTGCAGGACACCTGCCTTGGGAGGCGATCACTTCCTCTTAATTTAAATTTATCTAAACATAAACATCACAGATACCCACTTCTTGCTACAGCACTTCCAGCAAGGAATCCTGTGGTTCCATCGGGGGGAGAGAGAGAGAGAGAGAGAGAAAAGGGGACAGACATGTAAGAAACTGCTGTATTTCTAACACCTGGCCGTTGCAGAGTCACAAGCCGGGCTGGCGTGATCCGATGCTTTTACTGCCCACTAGCAACCCATGGTTGGCTACACCCGCCGTGTCTTGGAAAAGGGAATCGATACCATATCTGGACTGTGTTGACTGTTGGCATCTCTCACTGTGCAAAGAACAAAAAGTCAAAAGTTGCAATCTGTGTTCTTCAGTGGGGGACTCGGCAAGGCTACGTCACGTGGGGGACGAGCAAACAAGCAATGGCCACCGCGGCTAAACCAATGAACCCTAAAGAGGAGTGACAGCGACAGAGTGGAGACGTTCTGGGAAATGCAGTGCATTTAATAACAGGCGAGGAACATTTTTACAAGTCTTGGAAAGGAGGAGAGAGGAGAGTGCTTTCAATTTCCTTACCAGGAGGTGTCAAGGATGGCCATAAAGATCAGAAAATAATGATACAGCATAGCACTTGCAAACTGCTTGAATGCACGTATAATAGCACTTGCAAATTTCAATGCCTTGAAAAGTGGTACTTGATAGTGCACTTATCTTTGCTCACTATCTAGGTAAACAGGTGCCGCATGAGCTATGCAATTTAAAGTGTTGACCCATACTAGACAAAACTGGACTTATGATATGACTTTTTTATATTTTTTTATACTTGAAATTAAATCTTTTGCTTCTTTTTTAAAGCGAATGATTGCTTTTAATGTTTGCACTGATTTAGTTGCATGATTAGTCAAAAACTGCCATTTGAAAAAAAATGTTATTTTTATAGCAGCAAAAAATGAATACAGTTAAATGTATTATACAGAAATTTTGGAACCAAAGAGGCCAACATATTAGTTATAATTTTTATGAGATGGCAAAGCCATCATATATCATGTAGTCATACTGAG
Source organism: Ammospiza caudacuta (assembly GCF_027887145.1). Lineage (NCBI taxonomy): Eukaryota > Metazoa > Chordata > Aves > Passeriformes > Passerellidae > Ammospiza > Ammospiza caudacuta. Next base: position 32,057,704 of record NC_080600.1, read on the forward strand.
CAATCCCTCACGAGGCCTACCAATTGTTTCAGGGTACAAAATGGATTCTGTTTGTTCTATTCAGTGTCTTTTCTATACCATACGCACATGGAATGTAGAGTGAAAAAAAAGTGACTATTGTAGAATACATTACAATATGTGCATCCTTTAAATCCAATTTTTATGTTTATTTAATAAAGTTCCTTTTAGGTTCTGTTCCATAATAATTTAAACCAAACAATTTTCACTTAGATTTGCTGTTGAAGTATTTTACATTTGTGTACAGTTTAAATAAATAAAAAAGATTGAAAACTGGATGTGCCTTTTTTTTTTTTTTTCAGTGTGTAACATCTGGAGGAACTTGCTTACTTTCGGGACTGAATAGGCTGCAGACGGTGAACTGTCGCATTAGACCGTAGTCATATTAGTCATTGCAGAAAGCCTTGTCTGAGAGCTCAGCTGCGATCCTAAAAATGTTACACTCCAGTTTTATTGCTGTCTATACATGTAAGCATCTGCTTCTTTCTCTCTGCAGCAGTGCAGGGGCTCTGGGCATAGGAACGGCGCTGTTCCGCATACCTGCAGGTCATTTACAGCGAGTTCCTGGTTCACCTGCTGTGTAAGAATGTAACTTCTTCTCTGGGTCACTCCCTGACTGCTTAGAAGAAGTAAAAAAAAGAAAAAAAAATGTGGAAAGCACTTCCAGGAATAAAGGACCAATAGTAAGTTTAATTAATTTTTTTTTCCAAAACTAGCTGACACTAAGAAAAGGGTGGTTTTTTTTTTCTTTTTAGTAAAATATCTCCCTTTTACTAATAAGCCCTTAAAAATGGTAAGAAATACTCAAGTACTCAGCTGCACATATATCCAGATAATGATTTAACTAATTTTCACAGATAAATTCTTCCTCCTGGAGACCTGAGCAAATGCCAGCTGAAGCTGACAGAAGGACTTCTGTTGACTTAGCAAATGTTAGATCTGACCCTGAAACCTGAAAAGTGTTGAAGAAGCAGGATCATGCAACTAATGATGTGTTCTAGTTACAATTCACATTCAGGTGTAGCTCTGCCCAGCTCTCCTCACAGCCAGGCACTGGGGTTAAACAGGAGACCTGGCAGAGTAATTTGCTGTGACTGTATCAACAATCTGCTGCTCAGAACTTTGTCCTCCAGATCAAATTTTTTTAATATCTCACAGCTTTCTTACCACCTCGAGCTGCACATTGATTGTCAAAGCCACTAACCACTCACTGCTCCACCTCTCAGCAGCCTTTTCCCTGGTTTTCATTCTGTGGATCAACTGGGCTACTGATGAGTTCAATAAATTCCCCTTGAAATCAGTGGCCAATACCCTCCCCTTCACTCTGAAGGCATGTTTGCCCTAATATGACACCATCATTATAAATAAGACTGGGCAGCCCTTTAAAAAATGGGATATATTAAGAAATTTTGCCCCTTGAAATGCAAGGCCCTGGAGGCTGGCTCCAGTTAGGTTTCATTCTTAATTGAAAGTGTTTGGTTCCTGGGGTCAAAGCCAAACCCTGCATGGGACACTGGGACTCCAGGGTGTCGCAGTGAGGGGTTTGGCCCTGCAGCCCTGGGGCACAGGGAGCTGCTGGCAGCCAGGATGCCTCGAGCCTGGGCTGGCCAGGAGCGAGGGGCAGGAACTGCGCTCTGCATCCTGCTGCAAACCCAAAAGTGAGCTCGGGATCCTGAACTCTTTCATTCAGGCCATCAAAAAGCACCCCTTTTCTTAAGGTATAAAAGTATTTCCCAGCTTTCTTCCCCTGTCCCTGCCTTCTCTGCTCCCTGATTTGTAGCTAGAGTCACAGTGTTTATGGGACAGAGCATGAATATTAGGATAGTGTGAGGGGCATCATCTGGGAGTGGGAAGAGCTGGATCATAGTCCAGGCTCCCAGGTCCTTTTATTTTGTGTGAAACTCTAGAAATCAATGTGAACTGAACATGCTTGTAGTTTTCTGCAGCATGGAGTCACTTGCTGCTCTGGGCATTCTACAGACACTGAGGTGTTCTTGTATCCTGGTGCTGACAGCAATCTGTTACACAGATTTCTGAGGCTAAAATGAAATTAAATCGTCTTTAATTTTGTGGGACCAATCTGAGACAGTTTGACCTTGATTTTTCAGAGACGTGACAAAGCTACTGATCTTGCCAGCTTTTTACAGGGGAGTGCAGGAATTCTGCTTTGTGCAGCTTCCACCTCCTGCATTTTTGAAATCAGGCAAAATGAAAAATGAGATGGCCAAGCCTGATGGCTGCTTTTCAAAAATTTTGGGGTGTTCCCATCTGTCATTTCCATCCTTATAAAACTGAGCATCCAGTTTCATTTGCTTTACGCCAGGTTAGGTACTCTACCTCAAAAAACAGCTGGGTCACATCCATACTCCCCCACCCAAAGGTGACCTGGTGACTCTCTCTCGTCTTTGATAGGCTTTGAACTCGATTCTGTAAATGCTAAATCAGTGTGACAGAATCAACCTCTGGAGCTGGAGAATCTTCACCCTTTAAAACATTCTAACCCAGGCAAAACCCCATCCTGGACCTGCCACTGCTGTCAGTGAGGACGGTGTCAACAGGGTGACTGTCACAATGCGATGCAACAGAGCACTTGTGGGATTAACTCTGCATACATCACGTATTTCCACACATAATAGACACCTGCTCCAAAACTGCCGGCTCTCACCTTCTTTGCTTTGTCACTTGTGAGAGATGAACTCAGCAGCTGAAAATTAATTGCTGCACTTGCCCTGCCACCAGAGAAGAGGGAAACCCCTCGCTGAATGCATCCTTCCTAAGGATAATTTTTGTATGGAGTGGCATCTACTGGGAAGGGTGGGGGAACATTTTGCAAAATGGATCAGAAATACAAATTTCTGTCTAAGAGGGGAGTCTGTTTCAGTTAATGCTGATGTCAATCCACAGTAACTCCCCTAAAGTCTGCAGAAGTAATTCAGGCTGGCACCAATTTGAATGAAGACACACCTGAATCCAGTTTTCTGGAATTCCTGATTGGGCCCAGCTCATTCTCAGTTCTCAGTGTTTCCAAAAGAAGTAATTTTTCCTTTGGAATCAGCAGCTAAAAGTTTTAGCAGAACCCACACATACTGGGTGACAGATCAGAACAAAAGACATCTAACTTTGTCATGAATCTCCCTACATACACTGGAATTTGGCCAGGAATTAGCAATCTGCCTCAGTAAAAAATGTCCCAGTAGCTTTCATTTGCTTGCCCAGTCAGTAACCTTGAACTAAAAGCTGGTTTTACATGCCTGCTTGTAACAGTAGGGGCCAATTTTATTTGGGTAACTTCATTGATTTCAAGGGAATTGTTTCTGATTTGTACTAGAATAAGTGGGAGCAGATTTAGGTTCTTTAATGTTCTTCCAGTTTAGCTCTTGGAATAACTTATATTTCATTATTATGTGTTTATGTAATTAGTGCAATTATATCAAATTATATAATTGGTACAATTACTTGGACTCATGTAACCACTGCATATAGCATTCCATGCTGTAAAATCTTTTACTCTGGGAAAAAAAAAGAAAAAAAAAAAAGGAGTCAATATTACATGGGAATCTTAATTTGTTTTTAGATTCCAGTATCAAATTTAGGGCCTGACCACATGCAAGGAACTTCTGGTTCACATCAGTGGAATCTCTGAGCAGGCAGCTTGCAGCCTTCACCATAGATATTGCATTTTTAATCTGATTTGGCCAATTCTATTCAACAGAGGCCCTCCTGGAATGTGTGCAGCTCTAACCAGCCCTCCCTGTACAAAGCAGAGATGTCAAGCTTTTACACACACACACCATATGACCTGGGAGATCCTGAAGCCATCAGAGCCCTGAGATATGTGTACAGCTTTTTTATACTTGATCAGATTTACTGTCTTTGTGAGCTGCTGTTGAGAATTTTAAACTAGTACTTTATTCAATTCATAGACTCCCACTTTTTGGTCATTGAAACTGTTTTGCTTCCCTCCCCTTCTATAATTTGCTTTCAGGCTACTTTGCTGTGAGGGCTTGGAAGTAGAGGGCTCTGCAGTATCTGTTGGGGGCAGAGGGAGGTTATTCTGCCCCTGTGCTCTGGTGAGACCCTTCGTGGAGTCTGCATCCAGCTCTGGGGCCCCCAGCATAAGAAAGGCATGGACTTGTTGGAGAGTCCTAAGGAGGATCACAAAAATGATCAGAGGGCTGGAGCACATCTCCTGTGAAGACAGACTGAGAGCACTGGGGCTGTTCAGGCTGCAGAAGAGAAGGTTTACAGTGCCTAAAAGGGCCTACAAGAGAGCTGGAGGGGAGCTTTTTACAAAGGCATGTAGTGATAGCCAAGGAGTGATGGCTGTAAACTGAATGAGGATAGGCTTAGCTTAGCTGTAAGGCACGAATTCTTTACTCTGAGGGTGGTGAGGCACTAGAACAGGTTGCCCAGTGATGTTGTGGGTGCCTCATCCCTGGAAGTGTTCAAGGCCAGGTTGATGGGACTTTGAGCAACCTAGTCTAGGGGAAGATGTCCCTACCATATCAGGGGGATTGGAATTAAATGATCTTTAAGGGTCCCTTCCAAACCAAACCGTTCTATGAGTTTATGAAAGTCGAAGTAAGCACATCGAGCAAAACAGGAAAAACAGGTAAGGAAACTGATTTGGTTTCCGTAGGTCAGACCAAGGAAGACCCAGGGTGAGAGCTATGATTGATAACCACCTGATGGACCTCTGCTCAGAAAATATCAGCCCTCCCAGGTGCTGTGTATTTCGAGTTCTGCCCTGGCCCAAATGCAATCATTGAACCCAGCTGCCAGTGCACAGCCCCCAGGGGAGGCACTGGTCTACCTAAGGACATCTCCACAGAGTTTATTGCTATTTCTTTCTCATTTTGGACCTGCTTTTGGAGAGGGTTTACCTCCCTGTGTGCTCTCCCGCAGTCTGGCCTTTGAAATCAGGCTACAGCACAGCCATTTTAGGGCTGCAGCTCATGCTGCCTCACTGCCTTCCTCCAGCTGGTAAGTGTGCTCAGTGCCTGTTATTTTTATCTTGAGCTTTTGCTTTGTTTTTGAGGATAATTACACATTATTGCTGCAATATGTTATAATAAGTGCTATGAAGATGACTATTGTATCCAAGGGGAAAGAAGATGTGGCTGGGGAGCAAACTTAAACCTATGTGTCAGCAAAACAAACACGCAGTGTTTGGGCTGTGTCAGTCAAGTGGTACCAAAGTGGCGTTTAGGTTTTGCCCGAGTGGAGGCTGCTGGACTGATCTCGCCCCTCTTCACTTTGTTGGCTGGAGTGGATCGTGCCCATTTCCACAGAGGAGTTTGTGAGGAGCTGGGGAAGAGCTGCAGCAGCCGTGCTGTCTGTCCTGCAGCAGCAGCCGTGCTGTCTGTCCTGCAGCAGCAGCCGTGCTGTCCTGCAGCAGCAGCTGTGCTGTCTGTCCTGCAGCAGCAGCCGTGCTGTCCTGCAGCCGCAGCTGAGCTCCTCACTCACTGATGGGGGAGCCGGTCCTGGGCAGTGCAGCAGGAGCCAGGTAGGAGAGTTGGATGCTGAAGGCAGTATCCCTTTGAGGACAAAGAGTTATAAATAATACTGCATCTGGCTCCAGTGAGCTGAAGCAGACTGGCCTCTTGGACTTTTGGACCCCCCTGTGCCATATCCTATTCCCTATATCCTCTGTAATCTCATTTGGTCTCGTATGGCCTGGTTTTGGGTCAGGTTTTGGAACTGATCCTCAGCTGTTGCGACTCCAAGGTTATCAAATATACTTCAGGACTTTATAAATTAAGGCTATGGGCTCTTGTGAAAGGAAACAATGTCATCTGTCTTAATGAGAGTTGTGTATGTGTATTTTGTATCCAATTGTATGCATTATCTTTAGCAGTGATACTTCATAAGACCATATAATTTATGAGGTGGTTATCAGTGACTCATAAGTATTTACTTATGTCTTATATGCATTGTGTATGTTTGGCTTGAGCAGGGTGGCATGTTTGCATGGGTGAGCACCATTTCACCTGTAAACACACAGATAAGAAACAAAAAGCTTTATCTAAGCAAATTGTCTTCTGCCATGCTAATGCCCCTGTAATAAAATTTATTTTGGGGGATCCTGATGAGAGATTGGAGTAAGGCAGTGTAGCTACTGACTATTTTGATTAGATTTCTTGTCTCTTGTGTGCCCCATCGTTGGTTTGTATTCAGTGTGTGGTGTGTAGGTGCCCTTGTGCTGGCTGGAGAGAGGCACTCTGTTCTCAGATGTGGCTCTGCTCCAGCCTGCTCCACATCCAAGAGAGTGCAGCAAACCACTTTTGCTCAACTCATGTTTTGAAATTGTTCAGAAACTGGTTTGGTCTTTAGCACAGTTTGGAGCAACTTTGAGGCTGCCTTTAGGGCAGCTGCCAGGGGTCCCCAGAGTAAAAGCTGAGAAGGGGCTGGAATACCATAGGGCCCTGACCACAAGCCTTGCATTTGGCCATGCTTCCTATATTGGGAGCTTTTGGGTGGCACTTGGATGGAGTGGAACCCATCTAAGTCTCTGTGCTGAGTGTTTCTTATCAAGTACATGATAGGCACAGAGATGCAGGATTTAAACCACATCTGTTCCTCTTAGCTGTGCACCACAGTGGTTGAATCACTATGTTACCAGTGTGTGACAATGAACCAAGCCCTATATTTCATTTTATGGGTGGGTTCCACTTTGTTCTCATTTTCTCCTCCCCTCCTTTTGACAATTTAGACATGTGCATCTTGGAGAACATTGCTTCCAGACTGTATCCCCTTGAATGGGGTTACTGCATCAACCAGGGAAAGTAATGCTGTGTTTAAGTTCTACCCTAAATGAAAGCTTTTTCTACTTTGCATGCCACAAATAGACTTTTAATTATGGGGAGCACATGCTGTAAGTGCACTCCAGGATTTGATTCCATCCTTTGTCTGTTAAGCTTGTGGATGTGCCAGCTCTTAGAGTAATCTTTTTTTTTTTTTCAGCATCACCAGTTGCAATCCATAGTTAGCAGATAAAGCAACAAAAGGAATGGCAAATCAGTTGTTGTGCTGATGGTCACCAGTTTGCTGCCTCTGGTAGATGTTCTCAAGGTGATATTGAATGTTAAAAAAACATTTAGATGTGCTCTGTGATTTGCTGGGTTTAAAAATCTGTTGATGTTAATGTAGGGCTAGATTCAGTTATTCACACCTGTGGAAAGCAGGTTCAAAATCCTACCAAATTGGAATTCCCCAGTCAATTACAGTCAAAAGCAGACTGCAAGACTGTACAGAGCAAAGCCTGTAGTACTTTTGGTGCAATATCAGAGCCTCAGCTGAAGGTGCTATTACTCCATGAGTTCTGTTCAGTTGCACCCATTTGCACCAGGTGTGAGTTTATCCTGTTGGCTGGAGGACAAACCCCTTGCTTTAGATCAGTCAGCAGTCAGGCTCCTGGTGCTCTATGCACTTCTGTAGCTGGTGATAGCTATTGTTCTTTTCTGCAGTATGTTCACAGCATCAGGCATTATGAGTCATGTCATAACACCATTGTGAGCCATTTGTTTAATAATACAGCATCCGTATTGTGTCACTCCAGCAATGTTCTTAATTCTTTCTATTATTAACATCTGTTTTGAAGTGTTTATACTTGTAATTTAGCTTTTCAAATTCTCACTGGATATAAGCTGGTGCAAGAGGAAAGTTTTCATAAACACATCTAAAAGAATCTGACACTTCATTGGCCATACCTGATCAGAAAACCAAGAAGCGTATTTGTTTAGGCCTCTTTTTGGTTTGCAATAAATGGTAATGCAGGTCTCTTCAGCACCCAGAAAGGAAAATGTTGGTGCTACTTTTTTGTTGGTTTTGGTTTTTTTTTTTTTTAGTCCTGTGGGACTAGTTGGATTTTAATTGTTAATGGTATCTTTTAATTTGACAAAGCAGATGCTGTAAAAAAGGTAGCTTACCTTTTTCCAGTTGGGCAAGTTACTAATTTGTTAGGGTGGTGACTTTTTGAGACAGGGCTGTATCTACATCCTATCTATAGATCTTTGAAGCTGTTTGTGCATCCCTGGCACTGTGCAGAATGTGAAGAACCTCCTTGGGTCCTTCCTTTCTGTCTACTGGTAAGAGTGGAGTGAGATCCAGCAAATATTTGGGCAGCAGATCTTCTGTTGGAGCTGTTGGAGTAGAAATGCTTAGCCTATAAACAGTTTGGGGTCAGGGAACTTCTGAAAAGTTCTTTGTTGCTGTTGTTCTGTTGTTGTTTTGGTTGGTTTATTCTTCTGATTGGCTTGGCTTCTGGCGATGTTGTCATACAATGACAAGTCAGAGGTGTCTTTCTGGAACATAAATGTAGATCTATTCTGCTGGGATGTCTGCAGTGACCCTTTATTGGGGCTCTGAGTAAATCTTGCCATAATTGATAGAAACAGCTTTAAAAGAAAAGCAAAACAGATCATGAAGAAAAGAAAGAGCTGATAAAGCTTCTAGCATCAAGAGTGTGCATGTTGAAACACTCTCTAATTATATATTTATCCAATCCAGTTAATACTACAGAGCTTGCAAAAAAAGCCCCATAATTAGGGGTTATGAAAATGTCTACATAGCAATAATATGGCACCTAAATATAGCATCTTTCCTCCTGAAGCACTTTACATCATTTGAGAACCATGGACTCAATTCACAGCTGGCATTCACAGGTGCAACCTTATTGATTTCAATGGAATAGTGCCATTTTTACCAGGGATGAATTTTGTTATAAATGGGAGTTTTATCTTAGGGGCTTCTAGGGCTGCCCATCACAGTAGTATCTGCATATCTTTTACATCAAATTGGCTGGCAGTAGCAAAACCTTTAGCAGACTTCACAAAATCTCTGCCACATCTGCCTTCTTATCCTGCAGAAATCTTTTCTTGGGCTAAACTCTCATATTTTTTGTCTTTTGGAGACTGTGAGAGAAGAACAGCTGATAGTAGTGAAGACGTACAATGCTCTTTTGGTGGGTAACGTGACAGTGGGTTTCATTCAATGTTTCTGCTGGAAGCTGAATTCACAGTTGTAGTTTATGGAATGAGAATATCAGGAGTTTGGGACTCATGTTGCTCAGAGCACCCCTAGAGCTCAAACACATGGTGACTGTAGCAGGACCTGGATTACGTATTAGTCATGGTACCCCTCACTGACAAAGTGACTGCTACATAAAATTTAAAGAAATCCTAAGTGAACTTTGTCCAATACCTGGTGAAGTCACTGGGAATAAGGCTCAATGCTTATGTAAGGCTCAATGCTCTGCATTCCCCAGTGTCAGAACAGGCCCTGGAGATTTTGGTCTACTTCTCTTCCACTTTGCAGATTACCTATAAAAGTAATGACAAACCTGCCATCTACTTCCTTCTAACATGGGAAAGACAGTTTTTCCTGAGTATGAAGTAAAAAGGGTGCATTGGGAGCTCAGAAGCACAGAAAAAATAGTTGGCTTGTACTTCAGTTGTATTTGCCACAACCTTCCACATGAGGAAAATTTGATTAGGCTGAAACTCGTCAGCCTGAAGATGAGATGTTGGTGGGGTAGGAGTGAATCCTTCAAGTCAGAAGGTGGGCAGGGATTGTTTGTTCTGTGGCAGTGTATCAATTAAAGTCATTAAATGAAACTAGAATCAGGCAGGCTCAAAGCAAACAAAAAGAGATGTTCTCTATGCAACTGGTAGTGGACACAAGGAATTCACTGCCAAAGGTGGTTGTGGAGGCTAAAAGCTTATTAGAGTTCAAAGGATGACTGGACAAGTTTGTGTAAAGAAATGCACAGAGGATTACTAAGTAGCTAGAAACCACATCTGGCTTAGGAAATACCTTGATCTGAAAATAGCTGGAGGCTAGCAGAAATGTGAGGGAAATAGCATAAGTGGTTCCCTGGCTTCTGCTGCTTTCTGGCTTGCTCCAGGAGCCAGCAATAGGAGACTTGATGCCGGGCTAGATGGACTGGTATGGCCATTCTTCTGTTTGTACTTGATGTGACAGCTCTGCCCTGCAGGTTGTTGCAGCAGGCACATGTGGGTCAGTGCTCTTAGAGGTGTTGTGTGCTCCAGTTCTCCTCCATTTATCATTGGTAAACTTGGCCCCATGATGTCTGTGAAGGTCTGGGTTCAGAACCTCTGTGAAATGCACCTGGATGATGTTTTATATTGGAATACCTGCTTAGTGTGAATGGAATGGCAAGATTGTAGAGTACTGAAAATCAGTCCTGTTTCCTGTAATAACTGATTTTCCTTTGAGGCTTCTTCTCCAAAACTTTACAAGACAGACCCTGTGTAGTTCTGAAAGGATCGAGGAGCTATATAGTTTTATTGTGAAAGAGAATAAATTATATTGAGCAACTCCTACACACACATACGGAAGAAAAAATTTCACCTCCTCCTATAATATCAGATTGTTGATATTCCCTGCATAGAACTGTGGGGAATAAACAAATGCATTCATTAACATTTACCCAGTAAGGTGAACTGAGGACAGAATATCAGTCCAGATATCCAGGCTTATCTCTGAATTTCCTGGATTTTATGGGTTTAAGTCTGACTCTGAACAGGTCTTAAAGGCATTTTCTTGGTGGATTAGAAGGATCTGTGTTTGGACGGTCCCATCTATAGTACCTATGGGATTGTACAAAGCCCTAGTTTTACTATTTGTATCTGTTTTAAAATCCTGCTATTCATTTGCCTGAGTCAAATAGCTTTCCAACTAGAATTAGAGTTGGGTACATAGCACGAGGAGAGTACACATCTGGAAAGAGCTCGAAAGACTCAACCAATGTTTCACAGACAATGTTGGAAAACAAACAAAAACCTCTCTGAAAATGTGGTCTGCAGATGGGTCTTTATATTCTCTTCCCCATTATTTTAACGGGGAAAATTCATCTTTAACAGAAAGGCATTCAGCACAAAAACAGCAGGAAAAGGGCTCAATGGGAGTCATTTTCCAGGATATCTTTCTGTCTGGGTCAGAGAACAAATTCTTCTGTGCCAAAAGCCTCTACTCCTCATGGGGTAGCTGCAGTGTTGAAAATGTCATCATCAGTGTCTTCTGCTGGAGCAGTGCTGGGTGAAGCTGTAAATTTCCTTGGGGTATTTCTCCAGTAGCTGGTATGGGGCTCTGCTGTGGGCTCGCCCAGTTTGCCACAGAAAGCGTCGCGTGGCTGGGGCGGCCAATCCCAGCTCCAAAGATGGTGTGCTTGTTGCGAGCTTGTGCCAAGCCATCTGTAAGATTTGTCAGATAAATGTGACTAGCGAAGTGGCACTCGTGAGCAGATGAAGGGAAATTCCCTAGGGGATTCTTTATTCGCTCATCATTAGCAGGAGAGGCACTGGGAAAATTCATTGTTTAGCTGTTCAAAACAGTGGTGAACATTTGATACTGAATAATCTTTAAATCTTTGTCAGGGGATGTCAAACGTGTCTTGAGCAGCCCAGACTGTGCTGGAGGCGGAGTATCGTGTTCTGCATGTCGCGCTTACCTTCATGAAGAAGGATAAAGATATCCCAGTTCCTCAATTTTGTATTTCACCTCAAAACCACCTCCCCTCCCTGGGGTAGATTTATTTAAAGTGAGCTGAGGCATGGAGCAGCCTCGAGGTGCATTACTGCTATTTACCTGTGTGTGTCCCTGATCCTAACTAGAAAATAAAACGTGTCCCTGCTGGGAGAAGGTACTGCCTATTCACTGAATGAAACTGACTTGCAGGCTTTTTGGTGGCAGCTTTGCAGTGAGGGCTAAATCTCATTTGCTCCAGTCATAAGGCTGACTTAGATGTGATGTCTTGTGGAGTAAACTTACTGGGCTCTGCTGCTGCTGCTATTTTGTGAGCTAAAGTGGGCCCACTCTCCATGCTGATGAGAAACAGGTCATCAGTCTCACATGTTCTCTCTAGAACTCCTTTTGTGCAACTCACTTTGCTGCACCAAAGGGATTTTTTTTAAGTCTTAGAAGTGATTAAGCTCCTATAACTGCCTTCCCTAGTCAAGATATTTTAGGCAAAGCCCTTGGTTCTTTTACATTTTTATGGTAGGACCAGGATGCTTTATGACATCTGTGGGCTGACAAGGGCACATGTGGCACAAAGTATTCTGCTTGCATTGTTAGCAGCCCTATTATTCATTCAAATTTTATTTAGATCTATATTTAAACAGGAGCTTTGAAATTAATGAAGGTATCATCCGCTTGAAAGATATAACGTTGTTGTTACACTCATTGGGGTCTTTCCTTCGCAAGGAGGATTGGGAGAGGGTATTAAGCTGGTGTTTGGGGAGAAGGAGAGAGGGGGCTGCAGGATCCAAGTCAGAACACTGTGATTCTGTGAGATTCCCAGTTCCACAAACTCTACCATGGCTAGAGACCAGCACAGTTTTCATCTTCAGGGAGGTTGACTTAGTGGAGAGGATGTAGGGAGAAAGGTGGTCTTTTACTGAACCCCATAAGACCATTCCCCCAAAGGCTTACTGGTGTAAGGTACTGTAAAAGATGAAGGTTCTGTCTTCCACCACTTCCTCCCATAAGTCAAGATGAAAATCCAACCTAACAATCCATAACACCATTGTACCACAGCAAGGGTCCCATATCTACATTCAGCATCTTCATTGTGTAGCAGATTTAAAAAAGCTGAACCCCTTTGCAGCTCCACTTGGCTTGAGGGAGACAAGAAGCAGTGTCTGACTTTAAATGGTAGTATGTGAAATGTAAAGGTTATCAGTGAACCTTGAGGAGTGAATAGGAGTTTTTCAGATGCATCAGGTTTCATCAGTGAAAAAGTATTTGTGAATTTGAGTTGAATGCAGTGGACAGCCAGAAAAATGAGAATATTCCAACAAAAGCTCCAGACCTTGCTTCAGTTTTTCTGTAAATAGATGAACTTCTGTTGACTCCAATACAATGTTGCTTGCTTGCATGACATCGGTCTTTTTTATTACAAAGGAAAAAGTCACCTCACAAGAGACCTTTGATGTTTTAATGTGTCCTGGCATATCGATGGATACATCCAGTGGAGAAGAACAATTTGGGACACTTGGTCTGCATTTGTGCTTTGCTGGAGATTTGCTATGTAACCTCGAGCAAATCTATTAATCTCCCAGTACCTCAATTCCCCAAATGCAAAATGGAGATAATAAAACATAACTCCCTTAGCAGGGTAAACACATTAAAAAATGCACTTAAAAGCAGTTGGGTACTAGGTTAATGGAGACCTATATCTTGTGGGGAAGATTTGTTGTATTATAAATAATACATCTTCACAATTATTCCACTTAGTCTGCCTTGAAGCCTTCAAAGACATACCACGCAAATGTTTACTGGCAGCATGTTTCCCCCCTTTTATTGGCCAACAACATGTTTAGACCAGACTTTGCTGTGGCAAAGTATTTCAGCACATTGCACATGGCAAATGGCTCTTTTACTGTAAAAGTAGATTTTAATTTTTTTTAGAGAATACCCCAAATAATGCTGTACTCAGCAAAGGCCTGTTCACCTGGAATAGCTGTCTCTGAGCAGATTTTCCTTGCAAAATGTTCAGCCTGCCTCTGCCTAGAGCTTTCAACAGAAATGGAGAATGAAGGAGGTGTGGTGGGTACCAAGGACAAATTTTTAAGGGTGAGTTAACTTTGCAGACCACCTGAAAGAACTTGGGTATGTCTCAAGTCAGCTAAGCAATGTTGGTGCCAGAATGTCCTGGACAAAAAGGCCAGTGTTGCAGAGCATGGTTGAATTGCCCAGGGTACAAAGTGGGGGTCTGGGGGACTCCAGTGCAGTGTTAGTGCACAGGAGCTATTCAAGCCTTCAGACCACCCACTGTTTTAGCAGTGTTACTTAGCTTCCCTGGACTCTGTAATTCCTCTTGTCACATTACTGAGGATAATGTAGAAATATTGCAAGCATTTGCCTTGAACTTGGAGTGTTGAAGCTTATGTAAGGGGGGGAAAAGCTACACAGAATAAAATGAAGGGTGTGATTCTTATTCCACTTCTGCTTGTTTTACATTGGTTTTCCCTCTGCTGGAGTAATTCCTCTTTAATGATGTAATATGTTTAGAAGAAGACCTCTGTATGTTTGTGAAACATCTTTGCCTGCCTAAAAGAGGTGTGTTATGAGGGTATTTTGAGGGAAGCAGCATCCTGGAATTGGCATTTGCTTCAGTTCCGATAAGTTTTTTTTTTCCCCCCTCATACAGTGAAAGGCCAGTGGGGTGTGCAGAAGAAGGAAAGCTTTGTTTCTGTGATCAGGATATCAAATAGAGAATTGCATTTTCTCAGGTGCCTTTCTCATGGGGATGCTCCCAAGGCAGAGGTGTGCTGTCACACCCTCTACCTCAGGCTGCTGCAGATGGGCAGCTGGATTTGCTGGTGTGTGAGACCTGTCATGTACCTGCTGCCCAGATGGGGGGAGTGGGGGGGCTGTAATAAACCTGTGCTACCTCTGGTGACACAGTTAATCCCAGGTCTGTGCCTGCTGCACAGCTTGGGAGGTGTCATGCAGCCAGCTAAGAAAGGCTGGGTACCAGGAGAGTTTGCTTTTAACCTCTGCCCCAAAGTACAGGAACTATGGAATTGAGGGGGGGTTTGGTATCTGCAGTGTAACGCTTTTGGGTGAGAGGCACCACAGAATAAAGCAGTGCAAAAATAGGAAGCGCCCTAAGAAGAATACCCTGAAATGAGGATTAGATGGGAAGAAAGGTATCCCTGCAGAGAGGCTTCCACACTTGCCAGTAGCCCCTGACAATTCTCCTGATCTGATGCTAACAGAAACCCCAGCAAATGTTTATTTTAACCTCTGGCAAACATCTATTCATTGGGTAAGACTAAAAAGTTGATCTCATGCTTGGGAGGAGCTTGGGAACAGCTAGTACATGCCACTTGGCTGTGCTTCAGGCACCGCTGGCCAGTTCCTCCAGCAGGTGATGCTGGGCACACTGGGAGTGCTCCTGGTCTCTCTCAGGCTGTGTGTGCAGCAGTGAGCACAGCTCTGAGCCTCTCTGCAGCCTGGTCTGCATGGGCTGTGCTAGAGGAACCTGAAATAGGGCTGAGGTTTGATGGTGTTTGACCCCTAAACATTATGCTATTGCTAAGAAGGCAATATTAATTTGTGGGTACCCCTGTGTGCTGCTCAGATGGCACCTCAGGTTGCACACTTCATTAATGTTTATTCCACAGCAAAACCCAAAGAAGCTGAACCACTGTCCTGTAATAAGGCAAAGAGATGTATCTACATTATTTTCTTAGTCCATTGTGGAGAGGCCCAAGAAGAGAAACTAGGTAGGAGTAGATACTCCAATCCTGATGAGTGATCTCCCAGTGATGCCAAACTGAAGGTCAATTTTTTTCATATTGCATAACTGCTACTGTTGGTCCTATATGCCCTAATGAAAAGCATTTATTTTGACCCTGTATCTTGGGTGTCTTACCATATCTTGATGCCTAGAGTCTATAGGCTAACTCGTTCTTTGTTTTATTGTGAAATATTTAAAATTACTGTAGATATTAATTTGCTGATATAATGACTGTACTTTCTATTGTGATTCAGATTACCTCCTTTAGTAGTGCCTTGTCCTTTCTCCTTGATTTTAACTGTCTTTAGGACATGAAACTATGCAATGCAGGGTCATTTATTCTCCTGTCTTGTGATCATCTGTTACCTAGACTAGCAGACAACAAAGAAAAAAATGGTAGTGCCAATCTATGAGGTGTCACTATTTATGTATAGCACCTAGCACAGTTGGGAGTATATATTATCGACATTGCTGTGGTGTGAAGGGACCTTAATGCTCCTGGCATTACACAGACAGACAACAAAATATGGTGCCTCCCCAAAGAGCTTATGAACAAAATGTGGTTAATGATCAATTGATCTTCGCAGCAGAACCCTGTAGAACCCCAGTGGATGAAAGCTGCATAACGCAGTGACACACACACAATGGCATGTTTGTCTGACTGACATGCTATGCTTGTGCAGAGGCTCAGGGCAGGCTGTATGCCAGATTCCTTGGAAAGAACCTGCAAGCACTACTTTGTGTGAGTAGGAGGAGTTAAAATGATGAAGTAAGGCCTAGCTAAAGGCCAATGGATCAGACAAAAGGGACAGCTGAAAATGGGAGTTTGCAAGAATCCCTTCAGAGAAGGCTTGACAGGTATTTCTACCCATGTTAAGGTTCTTTACACAGAAAGACACCCAGCCAGAGGCTGACACTTCTCTGTTGAACCAGGCAAAGGCTGCTGGAGAAGCTGCCTTGGTAGGTCTGGGCGTACCTGTTGTGCCATCACCCTGTGGCACATGAGGAGAGGCACTGAAGCCCAGGCAAAGCTGCTTAGAAACTGGTACTATGGAGAGGCAGGGTGGAAAGAAGGGGATAATGAATTTGAAGTTGTTAAAGAGGGGGAGGACAAGGCTTTCAGAAGAAAACACACATCTGTTGTTGTGCAGGTGTTGATGACTGCTCAAGGCTGAGGATGGAAAGACTTAAACTCATGTTTCCCGAGGGAAGGTGCTCCAAGCCTCAAACTTCTACCTTTTAGACCAGCAGAGTGTAGGAGAGTGTTGCAAGATGATGAAACCATACTGCATCTTTGCTTGCTGTTTTTGAGGGGAAAAGATGCAGGGGCATGGAAAGAAATTCATGGAGGCAAAGTTGAAGAAGTATCAAAACTAATGGAAAAGCAATGAAAGTGCAGGAAGTAAGATTCACTTGCCTTGGAGGAGCAAAGCTGGCCCTAGAAAAAATGGCAAAGCAAGAGAGCAAGTATGGGGACAAAAATGAAAATCCAAGTCACAATAATGTGAACCGGAGGCCTTTGGAGAACATGTGGTGCAGGTGGCCAGCACCTAAGGAAAGGAATGCAATGGAGGTATAACCAGACAAAAGAAACTGAGTTAAAGTAGAAAGCACAGCTTGTGACTAAATTATAACAAATATTTTGTATCTTGCTTTTTTTTTTTTCTCCCCCAGATTTTACACACAGCTTTTGTAAGGACTGTAGAGTATTTTGAAATGCGTTGTTGGAAAAAGTAGTAATTTCAATATCAATGTATTTGGTGATGATTTTAACTATTTGTTTTATGGTAGAATTAGGGAAAGAGCTGTAAATCCTCAACCTGAATTTCTTGTTTTAGCATGAATATGTGAAATTCCTTGTATGAATAGGACAGAGCTTAACACTTAGAGGCATAGAAAGAAGGCATAAAAATGCAGATTAAATAGATTCAATATGAATCAAATGGATTCAGATGTGAAATCTGCAAATGCAATCTACTGTAGTGTAAATAGGGCTTATTTCAAGTTTTTATGCCAAGCTTGATCTGCACCTGAAAAAGCTTAGCCTAAATAGAAATACGAATCTGTACAAAACCTCTTGCCAGAGTTTAAAAAAATTTCAACTTAAATTAGTGCGGCTTTTAGTTATAAACAAAATATGTATGTTAGAGTAGAAACTGAACTCTGATTTCTGCTCTTCTAATTCAGCACATTCACCACAAGCCCACTGCTTATGGTATGAAAATCAGAGCAAGAGGGGCAGATGCAGAGCACAGCAGCACAGGATGGTAATGTTTTGGTCTTTGTCATGCAATATCCTTCTCTAAGAACTGCAGATGAGGGGAGCCAAGAGAGGGCTCTCTCTAGCCCTTGGAGAGCAGAAGGTCAGGGTGAAGTATTCATATTGTAGTGCTGGGGAACTGAGGTTTCACAGAATGGGAGAGGGTAGAAGGGAGCTCAGTGGGTCACCTGGACCATCCCAGAACACATGGCACAGGACTGGGTCCAGACAGCTCTGGAATATCTCCAGTGAAGGGAACTCCAAAGTATCTCTGGGCAACCTGTTCCAGTGCTCAGTCACTGTGCAGTAAAAAAGCTCTTCCTTTTGTTCAGGTGGAACTTCCTGTGCATCAGTTTGCACCCACTGCCCCTTGTCCTATTGCTTGGCACCAAGAAGAGTTTGGATCCATCCTCTGTCACCTCCCATCAGAGACTGTTAGTCTACAAATGGATAAATTTCCCTGTCATTCTTTCCTTTCCTCTCCCCACAGTGTGGAAAACCATGGCTAGAAACATCACCTGGATATGTGAAATGCTTTTCCCCCCTCCCTTGCAGGCTGTGGAGGCTCAGAACTTTCCACTGCAAAGGGAAGAGCTGATAATCCTCTGCAGGGTCATCAGAACTGCTGAGTTGTCAGACTTTGGCTGCTCCCTGTGTTCCCATGAGCACAGGTGCCCATTCTTCTTGCTTTAGGGGATGCTGTATTTGCACAGCCTTAATCAGCAGAATGTTATGGTTTTGGCCAGTGCAGTTTCTGATGGTGACAAAGTATATATTTTTTTTAAATACATAATCAGCCCATGCCTCATTGAACAATGTACAAATAACAGATACGGAAATCAAAACTGGTTTGGCTTGCTGGCCAACAGAGACAAGAATAAAGAAAAAAAAGGGTGAACAATTTTAGCAGGTAATTCCCAGTCTTTAGTGGGTGCCTAAACTTCCACATGTCAGAAGGAGAGAGAGCAAGACTTTTCCTAGCAGCATTGCATGCATTTGGAGAATGACGATTATGACTTGGAAACATTAATTCTCATACAAGATGTTCTTCTTTGACATTCTAGTTTTATGAATATTAAAATCTTTATCATCTGGTCAACAACTCCTGCTACACATTTTGAGAAAAGCTGATATTTTCATGTTGTTCTCTAGGTGGGGATTACAGAAACACTGCTCTGTGATCCTGCACAGGCAAGAGCACAAACAAAATAGGAAGCTGGACAGTCCTCTGCTATAATCCATCTTGCTCAAAACTTTAGGTGAAATAAAAAGAACGTGATTAACCATTTTCAGGTCTGACCCTGCTGAAAGCCTCTGAGAAAAAATAAATATCTTGCTATGTGGGCAGGCTGCTTTCAGTATCTATCTCAGGGAAAGATTTCACTTGATGACAGAATTATTATTAAATCATGTATTTGGTTGCTGGGAGTTACCTCAGACTTTAAATCCAATAGATAATAGGCTTTATGTTGCTGATGAAATACCTAAATCTGCATATATTATATCTGAAGTAACTGAAACAAGCAAAGGGAATCTACTAAACAGCTTAAAGACCTTTTCTATTTCACTTTTGGAAACAAGTGCAAAATGAAACATTTCCCAGCGCTTAGCTGAGTGCAGTTAAACCCTTTTTTTAAGGATTTAACTGCAGAAAAACAAATAGTCCAACTGCTCTGTCTCTGCTGGGATAGAGAAGAACATCTTGGGTCCTAAATGTGCTTATGGACAGTACCCACGGAATACTTTGAGAATCCTGAACTGAATTTGAGGAACATATCTGTAATAAATAATAAAATCTCATTTTCATTTTTTTTAATACCTGATTTTCTGTTTCCAAGGTACATAATAATGCAATGTGATTGGAGTAATAAGATCACTCTCTCTTCTCCCTAAGAAAAAGGATTATGTAAGGATATTAATCATATTAGTTGTAACAGAGGGTAGATATCTTTTCCAATACTTGTTCCACAACATAAATAATTTTTCTGGATGTCTTCAGGAAGGATTAAAAAGTCAGTTGTTAAAGAGCAAGGAAGATATGGACATTTTGATTTTGTCTTTACCTTTGTTACTCTCACCCAAGATAAAATGTCAGCAGCAAATTTATCTCTGTTGTGTCTTCTGTCCAAGTCAGCTTGGGTCTCTGCTTCAGACTGTTCGGTGTTTGATAATTTGCATTTAAGTCAAAGCTCCTGTCACCTTCTGCCTGTAATAGCTGTCAAGGTGTAAAATACACAGCCTCCACGCAAGCACTGCTTAATTGGCAAATAATTCATGGCAAAGACCTTCAGCTGTGATTGCAAATCAAGCTGGTAACACGAAAAATCCTGGAGTGAACACAGCCATCATTATCTTTTAAAAATTGAAGATCACACAAGCAGTTTCTCTTGCTGGGGGGTGGAAAAGCTCTGGCCAAGCTAAACGCATCTCAAAATTCTGAGGAATATGCAGAGAAAATGATTAGATGTGTAGCTTTTCCAGGCATTGCTATAATGGATTTTGTCTCAGAATAGAAAATGGAGGTCATACTGAGAAAAGGAAAATGTTTCTTTTATGTGGTCAAAAGTGGAAGCCTTCCAAATTTGGGAAAATACAGTAATAAATCTGCAGCCACCTAGAATTATGTGGTGTTACAAATGAAGACAGCTCCAAACTTCATTCCTGCAGCAGGAGCAAAACTCCATTCCCCCACCTTGACTCCACCACTGCCTGAGCTCATCTTCATTGGCCCAACGTGCTCTCCAACGTGGAGCCAGACTGCCTGAGCCCCTGCCTTCCAGGGCACTGCTGCCCAGCACAGATGCTTTTGGTACAGTCACACCACAGTTTTTACAAATAAGTGTTGCTTGTACTCTAACATATATATGGGACAGTGAAATTCAGAGGTCCTGTGGGGCTGGGGGGCATCTCGTGTGTTTCTGGATCCCTAGCTATGGTAGGCTACCACATCAGTTGATTTCAAGAGGGAAACTGACACTAGGATGGGTTTGGTTTCTCACCTCTGTTGCTCTCCAGGAAGTATTCAGCTGCTTCACCTCTCTGATGGTTAAGCAGTGGCTGCTTCCCCTGCTGAGGTTCTGCACTTGGTGCTGTGCAAAGCCTGGGAGGGCACCTTTGCTCCCTGGCAGCCTCTCCTTTACAGTTCTCTCTTGCATGTTTAATGCTGTCAACTCATTTCATTTTTTCCCCCTTCCCTCTTGCTTGGGGATTTTCTGCCCATTTTCTCTGTGTTGCCAAGTGGTTCTGTGTTGTAGCTTGTTAACTGCCAGTGTGTTGGTGTTGCATATGGTAAAAAAGCGTAGCTGGCAATGTAGTATCACCTCCGCAAAAGAAAAAGATGTGAAACCCTACTGAATTCAGCCCTGAAGCTGCTTTTGCTGGGACCGTCTGGGGCAGAGACCCTCACGGGTACAACGAGTCAGGGATGCTGGGTAGCCTGGTGCACAGGGCTGAGGTCGGGCGAATGTCTGTGCGCCCAGTGTCAGGCTTTGCCCAGGGGATTTTAAAGGCTGAGCTTAAACACTGTTGCTGGAAATTCCCTGGGAAATTTTGGGGGGGGGGGGGGGGGGGGACTCCAGCGGGAGCAGAACAGGTAACGAGGGCGGAAAGAGAGATTTGCCCCCGAGGTGCTGTGAGAGGGGAAGGGGGCACGGAGGAGGAAACAAGCCCCCTGCAAGGGAGGCCGTGTTTCTGCGTGGGGCCAGGCGGGAGAGGAGCAGAAGCCTGCGGAGGAGAGGGCCCGGGGGCGGCGGGGTGAGGGGCTGTGGCAGCGCCCGGGCTGTCGTTGGCGCCTCGCTCACGTGCGTGGCGAGCACCGCCGGAGCACCGGGCCCGCGCGGCGCGTGGGTGCCCGTGGCGAGCCGAGGCGAGGTGTGGGCCGGAGCCGAGCGGGGCCCAGCTGCTTCTGTTTATGCTCCGCGGCACGGAGGCACACACAGCGCGGCTGCGGCGAGGCAGCCGTGGGCTGCTGGCCGTGGGGAGGCCGGCGGGAACCGGCAGCGCTCCGCAGCCCTCGGGCCGGGCCCGCCCGCTCTCCCCGGGCCGTGGTAAGGCCGTGGTGCTGGGCCGGGGGATTGTGTCACTTGGGACTCGCCGCTCCTCCGCAGCGGTGCTGCCCTCATCCCTCCTTACTCTGCTTCGGAGGCCCTGGCAGAGTTCAGGATCGCTTTTTTCTCTTTTCCGTCTTGAAAACAATAATGAAATTCCTGAAAAGGGGTGAGCATGTACCTGCATGCAGGTCTGTTTAGGGAGGGAGGCAATAAAGCTGAGAACCAAGTGGTAAAGGGAGGCAGCCCAGGGTCTCAAGCAATGGTCTCCTGCTTGCCCCGGTGGTTCTTATGAGGCCATCAAGGCTTTGTGGAGTTGCATCACAAAACCCAGTTCCACTTCATTGGGCTTCTTCAGCCACAGTCCATGCCCCTGAGGACCATAAACTTTTAACACACCTCCCTCAGGAAAAAACAAAAAAAAAAAGTCAGGCATAGTCAGTGATTGCCAGAGCTCTGGTCTGGTGATGGTCTTGATGGTGTCATGGTGGAAGAGCAGTGTACCTGGAACAGATGTGAAAGGAAAAGGTAAGAGACCTGGGCTTTCAGTTCTGTCTCCCCATTTCAATTTGAACAGGACACGTGGCTCCTGACACATGTTGTCTAACCAGCTTGGTTTTATGTGCTACTTCAGTCAGGAAATTAATCGGGCAAAAAAAGATAAGGAAGCATTATGCTATTCAGAGTAAATCGCCGCATTACACAATGCTGCTCCCATTGCCTAGGTAAAGCTGTTTAAGAAAATGGGCTGGCTTGAGGGCTTCCTTCTGATTGTCTAATTAAACTTCCAACCTTTGCAATTATGAAAATAACCATGTGGTTAGAAGTACTCGTATATGCTATAGGTAACTGTTGAATTAGTGAGAAAGAGGCTAAGATGTTTGCATTGAGATCTTATTCCAAGATATATTTTTTTAATGCACTTTGGCTTTTTTTCCAAAGACACTATTTCAATGTAGAGTAGCACAAACTCATAAATGCAACTGCTGTGATGACTAAAACTAGAGGTTCGTTTGTTGCAGCTTCCCATTTGCAGCAAGACCCAGTTAAAAACGGCCTTTGAGGAGACAAAAGACACAAACCAGTTGGGTCTTTCTAGCCCCAACAATTAGTTTCCATTTAAAAATCTTTCATCCAATGATAGTCAAGCATTTGAAAGATGACGTCTTGTGTCAGAGAGTTCCACTGGTTAGCCATGTGCTGCATTAATGCAGAAAACATTAACTATTTTCCTGTTTTCTGGCTTGCAGACATGTTTCACATGCTATTATATGAGAAGGTAAAGTGGTAGCTTGGTTTTTTTTGCATCTGGGAGCATTCTGGCTATTGTTTTATTATCTGCAGTTTTGAATGCACATAGTTTCCATATAAGTCTCAAATACTGTTGATTCATCTCACTTAAGTCAATCAAAGTCAACAAACTCCCTTAGGATGGGTATGTGCCCTAGCCTCATATAATTTGCTATCTTTCCAAGACCTATATATCAGTACTGGAAACAGCTGTCTGCCTGATCTCCTGGGGTACAGTACTTTTTGGGTGAAGGTGACTCTGTTTTTCACAGTACACCTGTGCATGGTGCAAGCAGCATGCTCTGCCTACCACAGCCATGAAGGTTTTCATTAGAGCAAAGCTACAGATGCAGATATTAAAAATCTGGTCCTTGAAAGAAGTGTCACTTCTCCCTTAAGCCCCTGGCTCATCACTGTGGATAACTACATCAGACAAAGGACTGGTAGCAGAGGCTGTGTTGTCCTCTTGTGCATTGGAATTGGACTTCATGCTACCCAAACTGTTTCCTGTTAGGTTCTGTTAGCACCTTATCCTCAGCTTTTGCTGACTGAGCACATCCCTTTGCTAGTTTGCTTGTGCTTTTATTGTCATGGCCCTGAGATTGGCTCAGTTGGTTATAGGGCAGTGCTAATATCTCAGAGGCTCTGAGTTCAATCCCTGTATGGGCCATTTACTTATGAATTGGACTTGATGATCCTTGTGGGTCCCTTCCAGCTAAGAATATTCTGTGTTTCTTTTTGTCTCCTGTTTTATCTGATCCTCCTTAGAAAAACAGCTATGTCATGCACAGCTGGATGCGCTTTGAGAAATCTGCTGCCTGAGTGCTACCTGTTCCTGTGATTGGAGGGGAGTGCTGAGCTGAAGAATAGAATGTGTCTTTTGTGATTGATCTGCCAGGCGGGTTTGATAGCGCGGAAAAAGTAGGTGTTGTACACACAGGAACGTTAGGGCTTGGACTCTGTTTTCAGTATGAAAGATGAAGTGTTGAAATTGGAAGGGAGAGGGCCTTTGCATAACCACGTGGTAAGTGCAGATGAGTGATTTGTCTGGTACATTTGAGTGATTTTTTGGTTTCTAATGGTGCTGGTTGCAGTGGGGACTGCAGTGTGGTAGCCCGTGGAGGTACTGACAGAAGCAAGGATCTGGTGGTGAAGGTGCGATACATGTGGTATTCAGCCATCACTCAATGCTTCACATTCTTGTGAGAAATCTGCTTTAATCTGGGTCTGGTTCCAACTGGCAGTGCATAACAACAAGGCTTTCCAGCCTTCTCCTCCCCCGGGGTTTCAGTCCTTAAAGATGCAGGTTCTGATAGCATGTTTTTCTTTCTAATCCAAAATTTAGTTAAAAAATTGACAAGCACTTACAGCAAAATATTTAACCTTACTGCCAAGATGGAATTAGCCTGTGAGTTACTTTCTGCTATTTCATGGTTAACAGCACTATTGCAGTGAGAAAGCAGCGCAGCTACTTCTCTTCTCCTTGCATCCAAGAGCGCCATGAGGTCACCCTGTTTTCACCGTAGCTTTTCTGAGATCTTTCTCTAGTAAGATCATCACCAATTTCTTTTCCTTGTAGTTTAATGATCCCATTCTCACAAGGTCCCAAAAGCAATAGGTAAGGGATCACATCCCCTTGAGATCACAGATGTGATCCTTCTTTTCCACTCCCAAGATGCACAACTTCCGTGCAGTGGTGGTGACTGCCAGGATCTGTGCCGTGACTGAGCAGGGCTACATATGGGTAGAATATGCTTTCCCTGATTTATTTCAGGGTGACCTTTAGTATTCTGACACCTTTTTTCATATATTTAGCAGAGTGAAGATAACGTAGACTAGAGATTACGTGTCTAGAAGTGTATTCCATTGCCAGCTGTTTATGCCCCTAGCCACCAAAATGGACTGTTGTCAGACTTTGTTATGTAAAAAAGTGCATGATATTTGGTAAAAATAGGTTTTATATGCAAAGTCAGTGCCCCAGTGCTAACTCAGGAAAACCATTCTCTTTCTAGCTATAGTAAGCAAACCAGGCTAATTTTGCTCCAAAAGGCCAGTTTTTCATGTCCTTTCGCAGTTGATGTGGTCTTAGGTTTGTTTGTGCTACAAAGAAGCCTCAGTGGTTCTCTCACAGGGGTTGTTTTGATTTTTGGGGTTTTTTTTTGACCAGTACAAAATAGCTCTTGTCCTTCCCTGAAGACTTTTAAATTGTGACTGACTGTCATAAGTCCCTCTTAAGATGTTTGTGACACTGTAAGAAGTGCAGCCTCCGTGTTTTTAAAAGTCTTGACAGCTTCTTGGTAAGCTGACTGTAACAGCAAGGCTGTGCTGTGCTGGTAGCTCCAAGTTGACCTGGTGGCAGTAACACTGACTGTCTCAGCGCAGTCCATCCAAGGGGGAAGGCATCAGATTTTGGAAGGTTTTACAGGACCCCTTTGTACAACATCTTGCTTTGCAGAGCCACAGTGAGCATCATAGTGCTCTACCCATAAAGACCTTGTGAGCATCAGTGCTGAATACGGCCCCTGATACCAGGCATCAACCTTGGTACAGCTGAGCTCTGAAAGCACAAGTATTTGGTTTTTTTTTCAGTTTGCAAATTACACTGATGCTCAATTCTTTGCTGGTCTGGGACCTAAAGATCCCATTTGTAGAAGTTGTAGGGGACAGAGTTTCTAGGCAGACAGACCAGCTGACCTCTGAACAGTCCTTGTGAGTCTCTAGATATGTTATTTTTGTACACACTGCTTAGCTTTCTGCAAAGAGAAGCCATAGACATTGGCTCTCTAAAGCATACTTGATGTAGGTTATTTTCCATTTACTTTAATCATATTCTCAACCCATTTAACAAACAGACAAATGTGTAATGCTTGGGGCAGACCCAGTTCGCCTGTGGGAGAAATAGTTATTTTAAATAAAAACAGTCTGATTTTTCTGGAGGTGATGAAGACCCGCAATTCTGATTGACTAGTTCACCAATAGATAAAAATCAAAATATCATCAAACTTATCTATTTACAAATTGTCCAGGAGCAGATTGTGAAATTGTCAGGTTTGTCATGTAAAGTTATTCACTAATTTCTTCAGGGAATAATTAGATCATTAGACAAATATGCCATAGGCAATCTGTGTGGGAACTTGTGTAATTAACCAATCCAAAATGAGTGATAAATTGTATATCGGTAATTTTCACACTTAGCAATTTAAGACGTGTTAAGTAGTTTTGTCATCAAGTTAAGGAACAGAAACAATACATTATGACTTATATAACTAATTAGCATTCCCGATTTTACAAACACAAACAATTTGGAATTTACCTTGGGCGACAGTTTGCTCATGTGATGTAGGAGAATATTCATGAGCACAGAACTTTGCACTCACTTTTTGCAAATGCTTGAACGTTAAAGAGGTCATAAATCTGGTTAATCAGAAATTTGCCTTTCAATTTTAACAAATGTTCATGGTATGTTACTAAGAAAAAAAAAATCTCTTTTCTTTCCCTGATATTGGCTCAGCTTCTTGTAAAATCCTCTTGATAGCAGTTACTGAATCAGAATTGTGTTGTACTAAGGAATGGGCCTGTGCACGTTTTGTAAGGTACTGGGTGATTCCTTTGTTCACTGAATTGCTGAATTTATGGTGCAATGCCAAATTATGATTTTAATTGTAAATTAACTTGGGGAGGGGGGGTGAGGGCAGAGGAGGTTGAAAACAAAAAGGTTTAGTAATTGGAAAAGGTTAAATTCAGAATGGATGGAAGCTATCAGGAGAGGTTAGACTGTGGCCACAAGTAAACAGGCGTGGCACAAGCCTGGTGACCAAGTGGAGAGGCTGTGACCAGTGTGGTATAAGAGGAATGCAGCAAGGAGAGGTGTTGCACCATAAAGTGGTGAAAGAACAAGAAAAAAAACTCCAGCTGCTTCTTGTATGATCTCAGTACAGCCATCTAAGAAGGTGGGATATGTGATGGCAAAGTGGGTAAAAACAAAGGATCTTGCTGAAGGTTAGCTGTCTATATGCATGCATTTCTGTCTATACTTGGTTATATACATGCACATATACGATGTGAAGAAAGATGGAGCAGGAGACCTCCTGGTCCTCTTCCATACCTGAATTTGAGGTCCACAAAGCCCACAACCTTGCAAGCACATTAGGCAAAAATCCTCTCATCCTCTCCTTCTCTACAGCATCCTTTAGATACAGAGTGAGCTCATCACTATAATATTAGGTCAAGCACTATGCAACACCATGTATATATAACAAGGCTGTGGTGTGTGTGCAATCCAGGGCTACTGATGATATCAAGGTCTCTGGAAAGAACAAGCAGCTGTCTGCTTTTAAACATTATGCTGATACTACAGGAACTGTGAATGGTCTCTGGTTTGCTCAGAACACATAATTAAACACAGAGACAAATCAGTGACACGGTCCAGTTGCATCAAGTCACCAAAAAAATCCACAGACCTACCTGACTGGAAACTCTTAAAGATCAGTATGTTGTATTCTTGTTTTCAGCTTGAAAAACATGTGTTAGTGCCAGTATGGTTTTACAGGCAAGAGTGTTGTGTATAGATAGTTAAAAATAAAATTTAAAAAAAAAAGGAGAAAAAAGGAAATACACTGCACCACTGGAGAGTCAGCAGAGGGAGTGCGAGTTAGGAAGCCCCTCTTTTAATATCTGAATGGCTGCAGTGCTGGAGGAGGGAAGTAAACAAAAAGATGTGTGAGCTAGAATTGTGGGGAAGAAATAGGCCTAAACCAAAATCTTGATGATAAGGTGACAGCAACACCTTGACGAAAACTGTGATACCCTTGCTCTTGAAGGTATGTGAGCTTGATTCAATCCATTTTAGAAAATGCAATAAATTTCACAAGGTTGCCTAAAAACTTTCAGCTCCTGTGATTTTAATTATTATCCTACAATATTTTGTATTCACACCCTCTGGTCCATCAAATCATGGTGACATTAAAATCCTCTCCTTTTCTGTATTTTTGTCTCTTTAGTTTCTGCTGAAATGTTATTGCGTCTCAATATTATCGAGATGGTTATGAAGTCAGGCTTAAATTGTGATCTGATTGCACTTAATGTGTGAAAAAGCCATAAGGCAAATAACAAGATTCTCAGGGCTTGAAAAGTCATGATGGTGCTTAAATGCTTTGAGCTGGCAGAGCTAGCACTACTTAAAATGACATTTAATGAGGGTGCATTTCTGGGCAACTCCACAGAATCTATTTTACCTCTGCATCTTGTCGGGTTTTTCTTTTCGGTTACAGAGAAAGTACGTAATAAAAAAGCCTGAAATGGCATTTTCACATTTGTGTTTAATATGTCTGTTCCAAGAATACACAGTTATTCCTTAGAGATACACTCTGTATTTTTGGTCTGTTCAGGACTTTTCCTTAAGCCATGCCTGTAGTCGATTGTGCCTGAGACCAGGCATTTTCTTGAATATGATTTAGAAGGATGTCCAGGAGTGGCCCTAAAAATTAAACAAGCTGCAGTTCTAATTAGGGAAAAACTTCTTAGTCTAGAGGTAAAAAGCAATGGCATACTAGATGGATAATATATTAAATAATTGAAGAATTTTTTGTCTGAAGCTTCAGAAAGCTACACAATGTGTTCTTTTTACTTCCAAACATATCTGCATCAATGTAGATGATCAAAACGAAGATAAGCAGTTGCACAGGAGATGCTTGTGGGCTACGTACATTTTTGTTTGGCTTTGAATATGGTTCTTTATCTGTGAAGTAATTTAGTTTGAAGTCTGTGCTCAGACAGAAATGCTCGTTGAGATTTAGGGGGCAATGATGCTGAAAATATTGTTGGCTGGGGTTTTTTGGTGTTTTTTTTTTTAAATTTATATTAGGCACAAAAAAACCCTGGTAAAAAATATCCAAGGTCCACTCTACTTTTGACTACTAAAGATCACTCTTAGTAGGCTGCAGAAGCGTGACTTCTAACTGTGTCTGTCTGGTATGGGCTATTGTGCTAGTAACTCCTCATGCATTTTCAGTTTGTTTCTTTCCAGTATTATGCTACCCAGTTTATTTTCAGTGGTGTTTTTTTTTTTTTCTTCTCCTCTCTCCCCTTCCTAAACTTCTGTCAATGTGTTATGGTAATGCAGCTCGGCTTTCCACTCATGAGGTGCCTGCATTCATTGGTGGGTGATACGAATAAGTAAAACCTGTCTCGTAGTGCGCATTCACAAGAGTGTTGAACTGAGATTACACTGACATCTGAAATTCTGGCAGTTTGTAACTCCAAGTGCTTACACTTTGTAAATCTCAATCGCGTCCTTAATGTAGATTTTGTTGCGTTTCCTGCTAAAGAGTAAAAAATGTAAATTTAGAAAGACTGTCACTCTCCCCCTTGGTCTTTGAGTGATTTAAGTCATTCCTTTGTCAAGCGATCTAATGTGTTTTTGCAGCGATAATGTCTGCTTAGTCTCCAACATCTGTGTGCTGGACAGAAACTGAGATTCCTTGATGTGCCTTGGGTGCAACTGTATCTGCACCATAGCATAGTGACATGTAGGTAAAATATATGGCTTTATGCAACAAGTACAAATGAGACTGTTTTGAACTGGGCATTGTTTGAAAGCTATGATGAAAGAAACTAGTGTCAGGTGCAGGTTTATTTGATTTTATTGAAACTGTCCTCTTGCTTGAAGAAACTAGGAGTGAGCCTGTGGTGCCATAACTGGCTCTGGAACTGTTGTCTCCTTGGGGAGGTCAGGTGTGGGTGAGAGTGACTCAGGGCTCCTTCTGGCATGGGCTGAGTCACAGCCCCAAGTTCATGTGCCTTTCTGTTGCCTGCAAAATCAGAGACCTGTAACTATGGCCTCTGCTAAGAAGAGCCTGAACCATGTCCTTGGGTGAATAGAGCAGTTCTCTGTGAAGAGAATATTTTCTCCTGATTTATCTGAACAGACATCTCTTGCTGGTGCTTGTTCCACTGGGACTGCAGGACACTTTTGGCTTGTTCCTGGATTGAGTTTGACATGGCTTTAGCTCTCAAAACTGGGTATGGTTTGTTTTCTTGTCTTTTTACTTTCTCCATAGATGTCTGTCACCTTCTTTCCTGCCTCTGTGTGCATGCACTTAAGAACTTTTTATCAGCTGAAGTAGCCTCAGCATCACCATGGACTGCAGGCTGTCTGTGAATATGGCTTTTTTTTTTTTTTTTTTTTTTTTTTATTTAGAGCAGAAGGAACCACAAGACTTAGCTCCATGCCTCTCAGCTCCAAAGAGCCCAGAGGCTAAGCAGGGACCTGAGATACAGTTTTAACCCACAGAAGATAGGATTTTTTTTCTGAGTTGTTGTTTAGTGAGGCTGGAATTAACCCTGCCATGGGGGTCTTTCTCTGGTGTAGACCTTGGAAACAGACTGTTCCCAGCAGAGAACTGATGAGCCTCAACATGTCAGACCGATGACTGCCATTTGCCCTTGTACGGCATCACCTGCTAAGTAAGGAAGGGAAAGTTCCAGCTACAAAATTATACGGTTATACAAATACAAAATACTTCTTACAAAATAAGAACGACATGCCAAAGTAAACCACCACTCTCTGTAGCGGAGAAACGGAGCAGCTGCTCTTGGGCAAGATCAGGGGTGTAGCTGCAGATGCGGAAATCGGGCTCCGCGCCGGGGGGCAGTGCTGCAGTGGGGTGGTTTCTGTTGCGCAAAGTGCGTGGTCTTTAAATAAGCGAAGGGCTGTGTGCCCTGCTCTCGTGCCTTCCTGGGGAGACGTTGTGGGACATGGCTGTGCTCGCTCCACAGGTTCTCTGGGCTGGCTGGTTTCTCATGACACTGATATTCCCATGGGCCCCTGGCAGGGAAAAGCAGAGGGACTGGTGGGCAGTGGGCTCCAGCCTTTGCCTGCAGCAGTGGCTTGGTACAGCCATGGGTGCCCAAGATGGTGCAGGAACGGAGCGAGGACAGGCTTTGGTTGCTGTGGGGTCCAGCACTCTCCATGTGCTGTAGAGGGGATTGGCCTCAGTCTGTGTCCAGCCAGTCACTGCTGATGTCCCTGGGGACTGTCCAGTTTTGCTCAGTCGCTTAATTGTTTTAATTACTTTTTTCCTTTTCCCTTTTTAATATGGAAGATGAAATAGATAGAAATGCTGACAATTTAAGTGCAGCAAGGATCCCCTGACTCCTGTATTTAGTATCTTCTTGTAAGAGTTTGCTTTGCACTTAATTGTTGAAGTTGAAATGGACATAATTCTTCTGAGTGAAAATTCATCACAAGCAAAAGTTGCTTCTGGCCAAACCAGTGTCTTTAATTTCTTTTTATCTGAACCTTCATTAAGTTTTATTTAAAAAAATCAAATTAAGCCCCATTTTGGATTTTAACTCTTCCCCCCAAACCCAGAACTCATTTAAAAGCCCGAAGGCAGCATTTTGACTTGTAGAAGTTGTTCTCAATTCTTTCAATAGGCAGATCCAAGTTTGACATGCAATATCAAACCCTGTTAATTTTAAATAAATTGATAAATAAAATAGTTGTCAAGAATGTTGCCAAGCCTTTCTCATGTAGGCTTCTGTGTGTCAGCTGCATTTGGTTCTTATTTTTAGGATTTCTCCGTATTGTCACAGGTTTAAGTCCCCAAAATAAGGACTGACATCTTGAAGACCAACATCATCTCTTGTAAACTTAAGCCAAAAAACAGGAGTTGCAACATCTCTGACTTATTCAAACACAGGAAAATGTATTGTTATATAATAAAAATTCTGGAATTAATTTAAGCAAACCAAATTTTCAAGGATGCTCTGCTTTTTGTAATGAGAGGTTAAGTGGGCCGCCAGAATTTTACTTAATTGGCAGCATTTGACTTCTAAGCTATTGCAGTTCACCTTACCAACTGAAACTTACACTGTGTTTGGAGCCCATGGTGGGTAGATAATCTTCCTTTAGAGCAGGGGCTGGGCATGGTGGTGCCACTTGCACATTCACAGTATTCTCCAGGGGGACCAGGTTGGAGCAATGCTCTGGTTTGCAGCCAGAGCGAAGCCCCAGGAGCTGTACTTTCAGTTTTGGTGTCTTTGGGTCCCGCTTGCCTCTATTTGAAGAAATACTTGAGAGAGTGGCAGAATCTTTTGGATCTCTGTGTGTTTTACCTTCAGGACTTGCCCCATGGCATAAGGTATGCCACCTTCTGATCAGGCCACACAAGCTGTGCCTTATGGGCTCAGGTGAAAAGTTAAACAGTGCAAAAGGAAATACCAGTGGCAGTGTTTGACTAGTTTCAACAGAAAAGCATCGACTGAATATGTAATATGAATTGTTTCTGGAACTCTGACCTTGATGAAGCAAGTGTGTTTGTCTTTGGAAGCTGGCACCTGTAGCCACCCACAGAATGAAGAATATTTTTCCAGCACAGTCTCTTCTGCTGCAGAGAGCTCAGAGGGGAGCTGCTGCTACAGTCTAGTTATGTCAGCCGTCTGCTGTGGATGCTGAGGGAAGCTGCTCATGGTTGGCTGCAGCAGAGCTGATCTGTGGGGCAGCCAGCTGAGGGTTTATGTTCTGTTTATCTTCTTCACCCACCAGATCATCGTTTTCTGAGAATCCCTGAGCTGTTTGGCCGTGGGTTCAGGTTGTGCTTATCCTTCCTGCTGGGTAGGAAGCAAAACACTACGGACAGCTTTTAAGCCTGTCTGCAATATCAGCCTCAAGGGCCATGGAATAGTTTGAAAATAGGGTAGATAGCTCTTTGTGGGTTTAAGAATCTTAGTAAGAAAAAGGGGGACACTCCCCCTTACCTTTGTAATTAAAATTTTTTGGCATCTTTTTCAGTCTGAGTTGGACCAGTGCTTCTTCATTGATCCGTGTGAAGATTGCTGAGCCATATAAAGACCCTGCTGTCATATTCTTGTCAGATATCCTGTTGTGTTCCTGCCCAACTAGCAAAATGTCATGCACAACACAGCCTTTCCTACACAGAATAGCCTTAGGCAAATGCACTCTACTAGTGCCTAACAACCCATGGGATCTAATCTCTGCTCCCTTACTGACTGTTCATAACCTTTCTGTGCACTTCAACACTTTTCCGACTAATCCTTCTGCATATAATCACAGCAGATATGAGATTGGGAAGGGAGCACTGGCTGGGGCTGGGCATCCAAGTGTCTGCTATGACAAAAATATAGGTTTACCACTTTTCCACTTTGCTTTCAGGAAGCAAAGTGTCTGTGATGATTTAACCACAGGAAAATGTTTAATATATTCTTATTGACAAACAGGCAATGACAACCCTTTTCCTATGGACAGTGCTTCCAGTATTTGGGAGACCCTCTAAATGTGATCCCTGAAGGTGATAGCAATGGAGCTTTATCCTACCTGGCTATCCTCCTTGGATAGCAGATTATTCTGTGTACCAAGAAAAAGGCAGTTGAGGGGTTATTTGGCATTGAGTGGTAGTCTAGTCATTTCCAAATAACTGGATTTCTGTGGTCTGCCAGTGTTGGCTGATGAACCTGGAGATAGATGCCTTTCATGAGCTGCAGTGGGGGAGACTTATTCAGTGGATGTGATGACTTAGTATTTTCTATGGTGTGATGACTTAGTATTTTCTATGGATTGGTCCACTTGGGGGCATGTGTGCCAAAAGTCCTGTAAGGTCCTGAAATAATTGCTATTATGAAGATCATTTTAGAGTGAAGCATGTGCTGCAAGGTGACATTTGAGGCTGAGTGGAGTTGAGATACCTGATTAATTATTATAGTTAATTAAATCCACCTCTGAAAGTGGAGGGAGGTGGAGATGTTGGCTGAGGAGACATGGGAGTCCAGCAAGAGCAGCATTGCAAACTCAAATGAGCTCCAAAATACTGGAGTTTTCTTGATACTGGCATGTCCCTCCAAAGACAAATCTCTCTCCAAAACCCAATGATTTTTTTGGCTTGGGTATCTGATGGGATGGCATTAAGCTGCCTTTTTATTTTTTTTCTTTAAATGTGTGAAACCAGCCCAGTTTACAGCAGCTGTAAGAAAGTAAATTAAACTAATGTTTAATGTTTAAACTAATGAGCCTGATGACTGCTCACTGCAGGAGCCTCTGTTGTGGCTTCAGCACTGCTAACAAAACTCACTGCTGTGAGCTGAGCAACTCAGAAGAGATCAAGGCTGCACATACCAACTTCTGCTCTCATCTCCTGTGGGAAATTTAGCCCTGCAGGTCAGGGTTGGGCTGAGATGGCCTGGCAGCAAAGGTGCCTCTAGGTGAAGAGATCACATTTTTCATCAGCACTGCCAAAATGGTTCCTTTTGCCCCATTATAATTCTCTGAAGTATATTTACAGCTGCACTTTAGAGAGTTGCAAATTGGGTGATTTGTGTGTCAGTAACTAATGCCTTTTGCACTGAAGCCACAGCAAACAGGGAGCTGCTGCTTCCTTTTTCTCCCTTCCCGTTGATAAAACAGTTCTCCAACCTGTTAGTCATTCCAGTGAATTACACCTGGGATTAACCTGTGCTGTTGGTTTGACTCATCTTTGTGTAAAGCAAGCAGGAGCTCTGAGAACATCCACGGGAGCTGGAAATGAAGGATTCCTGCATGTTGTGGTACATTCCAGGAGTAATGAAAGAGACACTTTGCATTATTCCTTGCATAGGTAGCAGCTCCGAGAGTGCCAGGGTTCTTGCCCTGTCTGCTCAGGATGCTGTAATCCTGGGGACGTGTTTGTGATAGCAGCTTTGATTCTGTGATACCCCTAACCCCTACAGACTGGGGTGCTGGAACAGCTTCAGCCCAGCATGGCCCTGCTGGTTGAGGGAAGAGGTCAGAAAGCCCAGGGACAGAGTGAGAAAAATTGTTCAGTGGGACAACTCATGTCTGGACTGATACGCTTTCTTTAGTCTTGGAGAAAGTTCAGCAGGCTTAGCTTCTCTCTCAACACGCAGTAAAAATAAGTTCAACCAGGGGAAAGTGCCCAGACATCACATTTTCAAAAGAAAGTTTCCATTTTGTTCATGCATTCATGGCATTTTGGTCAGGCTGTCTGAAACTGTAACTGTGTTGTTACAGCACGAGACTCAGGACTCTGTCTTGCTGTATAATATCCATGTTTGCTCTAGGTATAATTTAGGAAATAGGCAGAGTCTGGGGTCTCTATCATGAATTACTGGTCTAAATGATAGATGTGACAAATGCCAATATAACAGATATCAGAAGAGGAGGGAGCAGCATACTGCAGCTTGTGGATTTGTGGTTGGAGTTTAGATGCACCTATATTTTATTGGGTCCTCTGTTTATACCAACACGGGAGGCCAGATTCTCATGCCGTGTGAACGACGAGCTCAGTGCAGGGCCTGCTCTTTGATGTTTGTAGGCAAAGGGATTTCTCAGGAGCAGTTTGAATGAGGTGAGGGGCTGATGTGTGCTGACTGGAGCTTAGAAAGCTGTTCCAAGCATGAGAGAAGGTGTGGGAGATGGTGCAGAAATGCCTCTGTGATGAGGGAATGAAGGGGAATGCAAGGTCAGTGCTGCAGGACTCGCTGGGGGGTGGGTCGGGTCACATGCAGGACCGTGGGCAAATCCATTAACTGCTCTGTGCTTAAGCTTTACTGCTGTAAAGTGGGGATGGTAATGCAATATCCTTGGCTCCTGTGGTAACTCACAGTTGATAACAGAGATGTCCAGAGTAAACACAGCTAAGCCTGGATCTGGATGTGCGTTTGGGTTTGTGCTGTTCATTCTTTTTGATGCTTTTAGAAATCCTGCCAAAGTCAAGGGGCTATGAGAGACCAGGCTTTCTGTCAGCATCTGGAGGCCAAAATCCCAGCAGAAGACTAGTTATTGTGTTATTCTACTTCATTAAGTACCTTCTTGAGGGGTTAAAGTAGCCTGTGAAAATGTGTTATCATGAGCAGTGGAGTGTCTTACAGCCCTTTGGGAAAAGGGAAGATATGCTATCTGTACACTTCAAGATCCATTTGTAATGGCAGCCACATAGATTGCACACCCCTCCCCCAGCTTTCTGCTCATCATAGCACCTGGGCACTTCAGATATTGTGGATAACTCTGCTCTACAGAAGGAGTTTCCCAAATAATGTATGTTTAGTACTTACTGGAGAATCTCGCATACAGAAGCCCTGGACCCATATAGATCAAAACTCAATGTTTGACCAGGAATATATATTGTGTTGCCCTTGAAGTCATGAAGGTAGAAATAATTTCAAATTCTTGCATCCTTGAAGGAACCTGTTTCTTCTACTGACTGGAACCTGTTTCTTTTACACATACTGACTGCTGGGATGTGTATGGGTTAGTGCATGCTGAGCTGTATGTAATCCTTTCCTGGTAGTTCCTGACCTGAAATGAACACTGCTCTGTGTTACCATCTCTTCATGGAGTTTCAAGCAATAAATGCAGGGAACTTGTTTTCAGGACAATGGAAAGTTTAAATGTGAGTTCAGGAGTTTGTAGAGTAATAGATCCTGTCCTGTCAGATTCAATACCAGAGGGTATAAAATATGTCAGATAATTCATCAGCTGTTGGGATTAGATAACATAACTTAATTAAGGTACAGTTTGGCTGAAAAACACGCATTAAGACAGGAGTAATGCTATTACTGAAAACCATGTAGCAACACGTAGATGTCTTTTCTGGAACAATAGAAGAATAAACAGACATCAAAATGGATAAATCTTTTCACATATTGCTGAAGATGATCAAATAACTAATGGCAAAACCTATCTTTGTTTTTTTCCATTTTAAAATCCTTCATAATCCGGTCCTCTCTTCTATTTTCAACTTCTTAGTGTCTGCCAAATTGCTTCTGAACATTTTTCAGCTGATGAGTTGCTCATGAGAGCTCTGCTCTGTAACTAGCTGGTATTTGTTCATGATGTGCTTGACTGGCTGCACTCTCATTCTTTCTGAGTAAATGGCTTAAACCTTTTGAGCACAGAGGAATAATGGAGCCATACACACTTAAACTGCGTAATTTGATGATTTATATTAAAGTCATGAAATCTTTGAGTTTGGGACTGCTTTCATAGGCAGTGATATAGGCAATCCAAAAAGGGGGTAAGTATGACTGGACTGGTAGCAGCAGCCAGATTTCATTGACTTTCCCTTCCCCCTTCCCAAGCTCATTGTATCTTTCAACTTGATGAAAAAAAATATTTCCACTTGTGGTTCTTGTTCTTAGTGAGGTGCAGTGTGTCTAGGTGTGGTGGCTGACCTTTGTCCTGGCTTCCTATACAGATATGGGTTGGTCACTGCCTCACTGACTGTACTGCTCAAGCATCACTGGCTGATCCCCTCCAGCTGTAGAGGTGGTCCTCTCTGTACAGGCTTGTCTTGGAAGGAGTGGAGGTGGCCTGAAACTGACTGAACTAACAGCAGACTGCGGTGAACAACTGGGATTCTTATGCTTGAGCTGGGTCCTTGGCCTCCTTTAACACTGTAGGTGTCAGGACCTACATGATTTATCCTTGACAAACAGTTTAGGAACCAATTCTCTCCTATCTTGGAGAAGTATTACTAGGGGATGGGAGAATATTATGTGGCAGTTTGTTTAATAATAGGCTTTTTTCATTTTTTAATGGGCAAAAACAATTAGGACCAGAAATATATGCACTATGGGAAACCTTCAGGATACCTAACGTTACACTGAAAATAGAGGTTAGCTATGGATATAAAAGGGAAGGAAAGTGCAACTTCTGCAGTAGTGAAAACCTTGAGATGGCCCAAGGAGAAAGATATATAGGATCTCTTAGCCTGTAGGTCACCCCTGTCTTGTCATGAGGAGCAGGCTAATGCGTGTGAAGAACATGCTTATTTATATCTGTGGTTTTACCAGAGGGGGTTGTCAGATTATACTTGATAAAGCTTGAAAATGTTTCTGCATTTATGGCACTGTTGATTTGCTGAAAGGAACAACCCAGCAAATAACTGATGACTGATTTTTGCCGCCTTGTGCAAAAATATGTCTAAGTGCGTGACTTCCCTACCACTGCAAGAGAGATCAACATCAGTATTGCAGACTTTTGGACTGAGGGAGAAACTTTGTTCAGAAGCAAGAGAAGAGGAAAAATGATCATTTAAGTATATTTCAGTGGGACATTACTGTATCTGCATGTATTTTTTCTTGCTTTTGTATTAACTTAGGTCCCTCACTTTTTTTATCTTTGTTCTTAGGAGGAACAAAGGAGTGATTCATCACAATGTGCGGGGATACCTCACTTTGCATTTGTATGGTATTGTCTGTCCAAGTGGCTCAAAGGCCCTTACAGACTTCAAGGCCTGTCTTCAGCTGGTATAGCAGTGCTATGCTGACACCATCTGAAAATCTGATCCTATCTCACTTCCATTTTTGTCTGTATTTTTTGACTTGACATATCATAATATTACAGATGCAAAACTAGTCCCCCGCAAACTCAAGAGCAGCATGATTTACCCATGGATGACTTCTCTAACATCAGCTTTTAGAACTGCAGAAGTACCTGATTCTCTATTCTATCAGATTTTTCTTGTTCTTTTAGTTTTATATATCTGTACTGAAATATACTGTTTGAGTGAGTCCAAGTTAGCAACTGATGTGAATTATTTTGTACAGCAGCCCTGCATTTACAGTTATTTACTATCTGTCAATCCTAGGGGGGTGTCTCATGCATTTTATGATGGTTTGTCTTGTACATGATAATTTTATGTCAGTGAAAGTTTCAAAGCTAGATGTGCATTCAGATGTGGAGAGCTGCTCAGAACTCCCCTCTGTGATTGCTTTCTGTACCGTGGCTAATTATACATTAGTTGGGAAATGTGTGCTGCTCATACTGTTGCGACATTCTAATGTCAAAATGTCACACTGGACCAAATGCTGCAATCCCTGCATTTCTCTGCAAGTAGCTATATTGATCTTGTCACTTCTGCAAAGAATTTATATATTTTATATATATGTGTGTATGTATGTGTAAGATTTTATATTTGTGTGTTATATATAATTATTTTCACTGAAATAACATTGACAGGTGTTGATTAAAACAGTCTGTATTTTTTATTAGCAGGTCTGTTGGGCTTTTTGTTTGTTTCCACTTGGCTACATTACTCTGAAAAACGTACAGGTTTTTTGACCACTCGAATATTTATCACTTCATGTACTTACTTACCCTTATCTTTGGGAGTTTTGGAACTGGTTTGATGTTCCACTCTAAAAAATAATGATAACATCAGTAAGATATTTTTCAGCTGACTATCTTAAGTATTTTTTAGTTATGAATTATTGGACCTGTTCACTAACAAACATTGTTTAACAGTTTTTAGTAATGCATCTTCTTCCTCATCAATAGAAAAAGTTGGAAGTTTTAATTTCTAATAGGAAGTACTTAATCTTTGTAGTTCACATACATAAGAATAAACTGCAAGAATATTGAAGGCTGGTTGCTACAGGGAGGTGGTTGAATTGTCAGTAACACTGCAGAAACAGCAGAAATAGTAGAGGCAGAGATTGTCAGTAACACTGCAGAAACAGAGAAATAGAAGAGGCAATTCAGTTTTGAGTTCTTTGAGGAAGCAGCATTGGCTTTATGGCCTTCTGATTAGTTCCTCATTAAAAAAACCCACATTTTCCTTTATATCTCTTGCATCTACTAAGCATTATCCCCGTCTTTGAAACAAAACTTTTTTAGTACTACAGGCTGTGGGCTGCCTGCACTGATGCTGAATGAGTTTGGGTCCAAATAGTCCTTTTGGGAACTGCTGGTATGTGGTTTGGCAACTAGTTTATTTTGAACCCTTAATATTATAGCAAAGAAAAAATAGAAAGTCTATGTGTAAAGGTTTTCATTCATGAATGTTGTGTTAAATATTACCTGTGATTTTCAGAAATGTCTCACTACAATCCGTGACAGCTTCTAGCAAACTGCAGTTTTTAATTCTGACCGTTTAACAAGTGTTCAAGGATTAAATCATTCTGCTCCCTGATATGTTTTGGTGGTCTAAAACAACGTGGACTAAGATTCCCCCATCTGGGCTTTACATTTCCCTGAAGTCTTATATAAGCCATGTAATACAATGGGATGCTGTGTCACTTATTCCAAAGGTATCATCACCAGTGGAGATTTGCCAGGTGACTTCATCCTCCCACTCAGTTTTGCCTCTGTCTCATGGTCGTGTTTCGGGGAGGGAGCATACCAGCTTGTTGTCCTTGTGCATGTCACTAAATTTTCTTTCTGTATTTCCTCCTGTGGAGTCCTTGAGGATTACTTGCCCTTTTAGGAAAACTGAAAGGCCTCCTTTCATAGCTGCTTAATTCCTATCATAAAGATTTTTTTTTTCTCTCTGACCCTTCAATCTTTCTTTCTTTCTTGTTCCCCTCAAGAAGGATTCCTTGGTATTTGCTTTGCTAAATATTGGATATTTCTAGCTGGGTAAAAATGTCTCCTGATTCTTTTTCCTTGTGGTCACAAATCTGTTTCTTGTATCTCCAGTTCTTGTACCATCTGTCCTTCCCCCTGCAGCATGTGTGGCTGTAATTTGGGTAACTTATTGTCCAAGAAGTCTTTGTTTTCTCAGATGCTGTGCATTAATGACATTGGAGTTTGACTGTGTGTATTCTTCCCTTTAATGGATCAGGAGTTTATTTGGACCACTATCAGATTGGAAAACCTGAGCACACCAAGACACTACCAGAAAATCTTGCCTGCTCCTCTGCTCTTTGCTTACAGGAAACAGTGAGCCTCTCCTACCCAGGATGTCTCCCAAATTGGGGGTTAACTGCAGCCCCTTCCCCAGAAACTCATATAAGCTTCATTTCAAAGATTTGGTGACATCATTTTGCAGAAGTGCTGGGTGAAGCATAAGTTCATTTCCCTCAGCACCACTTCTTAATGCATTTTTGTTCATCAAGGCGTACTACTAATGCGAAGAGGCAATTCAGTCTCAGCAGTCATTCTGCTGAGGGTGAAATACTGATAGGTACTTCATTTAATAAAATAATAATGCTGTGCAGCTGTACACTGTCTCTCCCACAAGGATCTCTAGGTACCTGAAAGAGTATTAAATAATTAAGCCTGACAATACCCCTGTATTTCATTAGTTCCGTTTCACAGGTGGATTAGCAGAGGTTAAGTGACTTGACCAAGGTCAGGATCAGACCATATTCCTGTGAGGGAAGCCTGTTTGGTGGATAGTTTGTATGTGGGTGGATCAGCTAGTCCTGCATCGGGTTTCTGTGATAACCTGGGGTCTGTGCATGGAGGCAGAGCCAAAGGCTGTGGCAGAATGGGGAGGGAACCAGGGAGTCCTGGCTCTGTTTTCTTAATTTGTTTCCAAATGTCCAGGCCTATGATAATCCATACTAAATGCGGTGACAAGACTGAAGGGTTTGATTTGCTGAAGCCACAAAAATATATAACTTGCTGCCCAAGAGACCTGTAAGCATTTATTTAATATTCACTGACATCTCCTGTCCAGTTGGCTCAGCAAGTCATATTTTTGTAAAGTTATTTTGCACCATCTGTATTGAAAATGGCAACCTGGCCAATTACAATGGATTTTAACTCTCTTCTGTGAGAGAGTTTTAAAATGGAAAGAATCCAGGAGTGAGGTAGGGGGAGGAAATACCATATCTTTCCCAAGAAAATCAAGGTTTGATCCTGCAGGCAGCTGAAACTTGCCAAATTAGTTGGGTGCTGAGTGTTCAGCACCTTTTCAGCAATGCTCAGGACTTTGCAGAGTCAAAGCTCTGAGCTATAAGGTTAAGCATGAACATTAATGAAATGTTATCTCTCTACCAGATGGAACTAAGTGACAAGTACTCTGGCTGTCAAGCGCAGAAAATCGTGAATCTGTTGCACATCCCCTGACAACAGCAAGGCAATCTTCTTAAAACTGACTTATGCAATAGGAATTGCTCTGTGGTGGGGTATCTCATTCATGTGGTCAGGAAGCTGACCTTTGCTGGGAACTATTTGTCCCTGTTTTTTGTTTGTTTTTGTTTTTTTTTTTTTTTTCCTGTGGGATGCATCTAGCTTTCTGATCAGCTGCCACCTTGCAAATAATCCACTTAAAAGGATATTTTTCCAATGCTAAAATAGCTACAAGCTAAGGCTCAAATTGCATAAAAATTACATGTATGCTTGAAATCTTTACAACTGATGATTTCAGATAAGAGCAGATACTCTGTTCTGATCAGCCTTTGGCTGAAAGGTGTAACCACTACCAACCTTTTGCTGTCAATGAAACATCTTCCCTGTCTACCAGGATACAACAAAAACATTCTGTTGCCATATCAGAGCACAGGAGAACTTTCCTGGAGCCTTAAGGGATTGCCTCATATTTTACAGACTTAACTGACTGCTGATAAATGAACAACAACATATTTTTTATATGTGCATACTCTACATGAATGATCATGTAGTATTAACATTTAATCCACAACTGAAATACCTGCTTTATAGAAGTGGAATGCAGAGGATATGGGAGAGCACTCACATATTTGAGGTTGGAACTGAGATGAAAAGTGGGGCTAGGAAAATAAAACAAGCTTTCAAAGGGATCGCAAAATCTAAGTGCATCTCTTTGGCCTAACATTGTATCTGCAAGTTGATAGCAAATAAAATGAGGTTGTTCAGAGGAAACTGAAGTTCCTCTGAAAGCTTGGCTTCTTGTTGTTTGGCAAATAAATTTACCTTTGCCATGTAATTGACCTGCTGCTTTAATTCTCACCTGCTCTTGGAGAA
Organism: Ammospiza caudacuta; assembly: GCF_027887145.1. Classification (NCBI taxonomy): domain Eukaryota; kingdom Metazoa; phylum Chordata; class Aves; order Passeriformes; family Passerellidae; genus Ammospiza; species Ammospiza caudacuta. Next base: position 32,100,270 of record NC_080600.1, read on the forward strand.
TGCCCTTGTCTGATGTTCAAAGAAGGGCTCATTTTATCATTAAGTTTAGATGAATGGTTGGAGTGGAATCTTTTGGTATAAAATATTCATTATGAACAAACTGTGAACTTGTGAATATGCATGATTCCCCTTTAATCTGGTTTGTGTTTTTTTTCTAAGAAACATTTCCTTTCCAAAAAAAAGGCAAAATCGGTCGGCTCAAACTGACCAACAAGACTTAAGTATCAGTTGCTGAACAATCTGCGCAAAAGCTGCCTATGGGTGTGATTATTTTTCACGTAAAGAATTTGCTGAGAAAACCACAAATGTGACTGTGGACAACTTGCAATGCACTGAAACTTCCTCAGTAAATTATGTGTTTCACTTTAGCAAGAAAAGAGTCTCCAACTAATGGATGCGACACGATTAAGATAGGAGAAAGAAACCTGTAAAAAAGAAGGTAGAAAATCTTGAGGGTATACCAGAAAACTTCTTCCATACCTGGGAAGTGTGTTTGTTAGTTTCCTTTCCTTGCAAGAAGGGAATTGGTCACCAGGTTAATGCTTGGACAAGTGCATTTCAATGGTGGCAGAGAGCAGCCACATTCTTATGATGTGAACATTTCTGCATCAGGTCGTTGCTGAGATGTTTTCAGAGATTGACACTGTTTAAAATAGTGTGCATCTAGGGGATTCCCTTACTGTCATGCAAGGTGTCCATGAAGCTGGGCTTTAGCCCATCTTGCTCTCCCCTCACCCAGGCAATGCTACTTGCCATGTGTCACTTTTGGGTGGCTGATCCTTTGTCCCAGTGGTAGGTCTTAGAATATTTGTGCGGAAAGTGACTGTGGTGAAAGGGAAAACTCCGAATTTCTTATATTTCAAACTTATTCTAGGAGCTGTAGAGGAGGGAAGAGTGACCATATCTGCACAACCAAGCTGAAGATAATATACATCCATCTCTTTCACAATACTCAGGGGTGGAGTTGGGGCAAAACATTGGGAAACATTAATCTCAAAACCATGTTTAGCCATGGCTATTCCATTTTATTACAAGGATGGCTTTCCAGGGACTTGCTAAACATGAAACAAGAATTGTGGTGCTTTTTTAGAAGGTTAAACTTCTGTCTGAGGTGGCCAAGCCTTGGAGATGTTGACCTGCAAGTTACTACAGTGCTTTGGCTCCTAGATATATGGAAACACTCTTTGAGAGAAGACTATAATCCTCTTCTATAAATTATATCTTCCCTAACATTTATTAAGTTGCATGACATGGGTATGGAGCTTCTCTAGATGCTGACCTGCTGTAAGAAATTTCTTAGTTCTTCATGTAGTTTCAGTTGAGGTGGTGCAATAAGAGTGAAATGTTCTGCTTATGCAATTGTTCCTGGTAATAAAACCTATGGTTCAAATGTATGCATTTACATTAATGAAAGAAGGTTGCATTGCAAGTAGTGGCAGTTTCCACATTGGTCGTAACTCACCACAGTCCCAGTTCAGCAAGTTTTAATTGGTGAGATTCTTGCTTTCTCACAGGCAACTTCCAAACCATCTCATTAATTTCATTAGAAGTTTATGCTGCTAGGAGATATTGAGCTCTTGAGGAGGTACAACCCTGAAGAAAACATGCTTCTGAATATTTAGCTTGCAGCCTAGGTAAGCACAGGGTAAGAGATAAGTGCTCTCATATGATAGGACCAGAGATATGTGAGAACAAAGTCTTGTTTTCCTTTTCCACAGCAAATACATAATTGAAAGCAACAACCAAATCAGCTGACAAAGTCTGTGATTGTGGGCAACATGGGTCAAGTCAATTATGCGGGAAATCAAAACGTTCCTTTGACTTCTGAGTTGTGAGCAGCACTATGGCATTTCTGGAAGACTCTGAAAGCTTTCTGGGATGTAGTCCTTCACAGTTAGGGGAAAAAGGATCTCAGGAGCAGGTCTCCATCCTGCTTGTGAAATTTAGGGTGTGCCTCTTGTCCCCACTGCACCCATATACTCTTGCCTTAAACGTCTGTGTCATGCTTGCGATGAAGTGGGTGTCAGAGCTGGAGGAGGCAGGGATGTGCTGCAAAGTCATGTGTGTTTGTGAAGTAGATATTTAAGGGATAGAAATCTCAATGTAGATGGGAATAAAGAAGACACCCTCTATATGCTGTAACAAGGTGAGAAGGTTATAGAAAGGGAAGAATTTTACTTCCAGAGTTCATCCATTCTCTTTTCCAGCGTATGACCAGGAACCTTGCATTTGAAAGCTGTCCAAAAAACAGAACCTGTCAAGGACTGCTGAAGATTCATATTACTGGGTTTTTGAGATGTCTCCTGTTGCTTAGTTTTGAAATGCAGCCAGTGCTGGGGTAGGTCGTGCAGTTGCAACATGCACATCATTTTTGAGCAGAATATCAGCTATGTGCTAGAGAAATCCAGGCAGAGTAGAAGCTGGCTTGGGCACCCATGCTTGCATCTCTGGGCTCATGAAAGTGAAAAATGAAATATTTGACTATCGCAAACAGCTCCAACACAGTGATCTTCAAAAATGTGTTGTAGGAGCACTGCTTTGCTGCTGGCTGTGGAGAAAGGAGACTGCACTTCTGGAACCACCCCATCCTTTCCTTTCCTTCCTCTCCCACTTGCATATTGACCTAGCTTAACTCTCTCTGGCAGGGTCAGGAAGCACATAAGTTTAGAAAGGCTACCTGCCAACTTCCATTTTTCATAGTTTAGTCATTCATGGTTTTCTGTGGAAGAAACGCCCTGTTTGGTTGGAAGGTAAACTTATTTTGGCAGAGAGGTAAATTCGCAATTTTCACTGTCAAATTATGGCTAAAAAGAAAGAGAAACCATTTTTGCATTCCAAGAATTAAACTCGTTAATGTATGTAGCATTACATTTTAGCAAAGTAATCACAGCTGAGCATCCAAAATGTTGTCTTGAATGCTTGAAAAATTTACTGAAAGTAGAAATGGAAAGGGCTCTGCAACATTCTTTGTAAGAGAAGCTGCTAGGAATTCTCATATTGGGTCAGCAATTCAAGATGCTACAATTTTTATTTATATATGATAGATAAATTGTGTGTTTGCTTATAAGGGAAAAAAAATATCTCACAATGAAAATTTTCAGTAGCTTTCTGTATTTCAAGCCATACTTCTGCCTCAATCCAAGCATTTATGATATCCATTATCTGAAGTTTAGGCTTTCTGAAGGGTACATGTATGAACCTAATTTCATAATTCTATGATATAAATGTGAAAATGTACATAAGTAATTTTTAGTTATAAAAGAAGAAAAAAATGGGGGGGAGGGGGGGAAGGGAGAAGGAGCAGAAGCTTCCTAAACTGTTTTTGGAATTCCTCTGTGACTCTGTACAAGTCCTTACATTGGAAAGGTATCAGCTTTAGACACTACCCCTAGTCTTTGGAGGTAAGGCACTGAATGTTGTACAGGTACTTTTTTGTGTTTAAGTAGAACTGTAATAAGCAGTATAAAAAAGTTGGCAATTGTGAAGTTTCAGGAGGGCTGATTTCCAAGCCAGTTTTCAGACACTAAGTTGTTGGGGAATGCTCTCATTGATCCTTGGCATTCTTGGACCTGAGAGGATCTGCCTTAAAACTGGCTTTGAGGTGTTGTCTGAATAGGGATATGTGAGAACTCCTTAGGTTTCTGTATTTATGTGTGTGAATTATTTATCAGGGAAGTTGAAATGGATGCTTAATTTTTGTTTAGTGTAATTAAGACCCTAATATTAATATATAATCAAACATATTGCTTAGGGGTTGACTCTTCTGATTCTCAGCCTCAGCTTGAAGATATTGTCTCTTTCTTTCCTCCTTTTTCCTCATTAGTAGCTTAGATAGGCATGAAAAATCTTTTGAGCTTAAATAAGAGATCTTTGTTGTTGTTGTTCTTGTATAGTTCAAAAGCAGTTAATTTTTAAGACCTCAGACTTGGCATGTGGCCACTCTCAGCTGGCAAATACACCCTTGCTATTTTTGCTGTGTGTGATTTTTAGTTCATCTGGAAGCTGCTGCCAAACAACTTTTGTCTAATTCTCCTGCCCCTTGCCTCTTCCTATTGCTCTCCAAGTGCTCTCATGTGCTTCCACCCAGTTAATGAACCATCTGTAAAATGAAGGAGTAGCTCAGTCCTCGATGCCTCTGCTGAATCCCCAGGCCATAATGGCAACTGTGGCGGCTGGTGGCTTGTGGAGCCATGCCCGAGTTGGCTGCGCTGGCAGCTCTGCGTTCTCCTCTGACCCACCCCGAGCAATCATCCCATGCATGGCAGAATTACAGGCACTGCAAGGCTGGTCTGCTTTGGAGCTGTGCTCCCCAGCTGTAAGGTGTTCTACCTCTTCATCATTCCACTCTGACATCCATCCGTGCAGGCAATTGCATCATTACAACCACATCATTTTGTCTGGCATTCAGGCTGCAGCTTGGGAGAAGATTCTTGTAGCTTCAGGTGCATGAAAGTAGGAGCTGGTGTGTTTTGTGAGCAGCAGGTGGGAGTTGTTCAGTGAGAAGGTTAGATGAGATGGTAATTGAGAGTCTTCAGGCTAGTTAACAGGGCAGGAAAATTTGTGTGGATTTTATTTTCTGGTTTAGAGCAGTTTAGGAAATAAAGGGAAATACCGTATCAAATTTGAAATCAAAGGTGGGAATGAGCTATCCAGAGGCAGAGTGTAAATACAAGGAGGCTGGCATGGACAGTAGAATTAAACAGCTATTATTCCAAAAGTTCTTCTTTAAAAGTAAAGGGTTTTTTTATTATTACTTATTAGATCTGTATTAATGCTATACAGTCTATCTGCTGGAAATTTTCTAAATTAAACTTCTGCAGAAAATACAAAAAACTCTTACAAATCTTTCATCTTTTTGCCTTGTCTGTGCCCTTGTTTATCAGTAAGAGTGAAAAATCTGTCTGGGAAAAGATGCAGAGAAAATCTAAACAACTCTTGTTCCATCTGTAAAAGGAAACGGTATCTCTGAAAAACTTCAAATGGCGTATCCCTCTCTTGTATCATTACACTTACTATATGTAATGTTATGGAAGTGTTTTAAAAAGATCATATATTAATGTAATATATCACAAATCTCTTGTTTGGTTTTATCAGGAGGAGTTTGGTGTGCAGTTGATTCATTGCTGTGTGTGAATTGCTCGTGTGTCCCGTTCCAGATCTGAGTGTTATCTGCGCATGGTCCACCCACGCTTCCTGGCACGCTTGGCAATGCTTACAGGCAAAGGTGACTGCGGGGCCCAAGTCCCTTTGAGATAGAAACACTGCGTAGGTGAGCGAGACAATATCCAGGAAGGGCAGAAAAGTAACCATTGAGTGACAGTGTGTGTTTTAAAAAATAAAAAAATGTTGGAGGTGGGGGGGAGTTGAACGGCAGTGTTATTCTTGTTCCCTCAGAAGACCAGAGGAATAAGGAAGTGCAGGCACTGTCAAGGCACTGTCATGTTATGTACGTTGCTTATTTCTCACAGACACAGAAGGGTGAGCTTGTACTGAACGGGTAGTGGATTGAATTAAGCAGACAGCACTGGCAGCATAGCCATAACTTGCTGAGAGTGAAAAAGCTGAAATTGGCAACTGCAAATTAAACACACCAAGGTTTTTGATATGGTTTTGTTTAAGATAACAAGTGAGACATCTGCAGAAACTGATGTGAATTGTCTAGATTCCCAGACACTTTTTGCATCAGTCAGATTTTGGGAGTGTGTCTGTCTGCACATGTGATCTTTGCTATGAGTGTCTGGCACAACATGATCATCAGAAGCCATCTTTATTACATCTGCACCATAGGGTCTCTGCTGATGTCAGTCATTAGGAGGAGATTTTTTTTCTGTTTTAACAGGACAATGTGGAAAGGATGGAGTTTATTCTTGCTGTGTGTAAATTCTGAAAACTGATTGTAAGTTCCTCAGTCCCTTCCCTGCATCCAAGATGGAAGGTTATGAAAATTATGTGGGATGCAGTATCACTGAAGCTTGGTTGATACTTGTATACTTGTATCGCTAATTGTCTTCTCATTGGACCTGTGTTCAGTGGTTCCTTTGCTTCCTTAGCTCTTGGCAGAGGTGGTAATGAGCTGGTTGCAGTTCTGTGCTGAGCAGGTGATAACAATGAGGATTGTTCAGGAAGAATGGGTGGGACCTTCTGCCTGCCTCAGCTTGTATGATATATGTCCTATACTATTATATGACCCAAAGGCTTTCTCTCAGTCTGGAAGAGAGAAATCAAACCATTTGAAATCAGCTACTTGCTTTTAGACAAGTATGTATTTGTGCATCTTTAGCATTGGAAGGAATGAAGAATTTTGAGATCAGAAAATTTGCAGGATAGAGGATGGATGAGAACAAGCAAACAGGAAGATGAAGAGAATTTTGTCTTGGGACTTTTCTGATTTGCACTAAATATTGTATTGTCTGACCAAGTTTGAATGAATTTTCAGTTGGGTTATTAAACTTGGCAATGTGGGCTGCACATTTATCAGGAGGGATTTATGAACTTAACTCATGCAGGTGGCAGACCTGTGTGCCGTTAGCAATAAAGGAGCCGGCAACCTTGGTATGGGTCCCTCTGAAGGGACCTGCTTGAAGGTCAGGGTGTGATAAACCCCACAATGCTGCTGACCCCTGAGGACCCTGAAAAAGACCTAACTGCTACTGTTAATATGTGCATTTTCTCTGTGTTCAGCTTAATTCACCATTCAGTTCCCACTCCTAACTGTAGATTGTACAATTGGTTTTGGTGAGTCTTAACCACCTTTACAGTGCTAATAAGATCTAATTTACCTTTTGTTCCTGTTCATTCACTCTGCCTTAACAGTGTGTTGGATCTTCCAGTATGAAAATTCAATCAAATGCAGATAGGATGTATTTAGGCTGATAGCCTGAGCTTTAGGATTAGGATGCACTTTTTTTTTTTTCTCTCTGTGTAATTGTATAAGATGCTTTATTCATTTGCTGGTGTTTGTATGGCTTATATTTTTCCTGGATGTATTGTGCTGCTGTAATTCTTTAAAAGAAAATCAAACACTTGTAATTTTTATGGTCTTATCTTTTACAGTGAATCTCCTCCTTGCGGATTTTTCACTGTTAAAGAGGACATGTATTTTCCACTTTAATGCACCATAGCTAAGTTAATAATACTCATATGAGGCTTTAGCATTTGGAAGCATGCTACATACATTAAATCCTGTAAAATTCTAATCAACTTAGTAAGTATTTTTCCCACATTGTACAGATGAAGAAATGTAGTCAAAGTAGTTAAGCTACTTGCCAAACCACACAGTGAGTTAAAGACAGAGATATGATTGGACTTTGTGGTTCTCTATCCATGTTCAGACTAGTAAATGATATTGAACCTCTGGGTTCTTTCTGTAATACAATATCCCAACCCTCTTTGATTTCTTTGTGTAGAGAGAAAATGTCATTGACAGAAAGACCATTTGATTTTTCTCAGCCTTGAGAAGAATATGAATTTTTTTAGAACTGAATTTTTCATCAGAAAATTGTATGCTGACTTTTATACGTCACAAATCCCATATGGACTCCTAAATATGGAGAGAGAATAATTATGAGCCCCTTTGTACTGACTCACTTCTCTGATTTTTTTTTAAGCTCCATTTTAAGGATTCAAATGCTGATTGCCAACGTGGTGTATTGCTTCTGTTGTTAGATAATCTTAGCTTTTTAACTGAATACAGCCATGCACTGCCTTATGATTAATTACATGTACAACAGGTGTTGATCTTGTTGGACCAAGATTATGAAGTTCTTTGCTATCCAGGTGGTCTGTTTTAATATAAAAAGACCAGTAGCATAATGAGCAAGAAATTGAACTAACAAGTGAGGGGAAAAATACTTGAATGCATTAATCACCTTTAATAAGCTTAGCCAGCTCAGCACAGCTAATCAGCTGGGAAGTCCTTGCTTTGAAGAAGCATCAATTGTTGTATACCCAGTAGGGTAAATAAAAGATAAGCCAAGAGCAGTGGGAAGGGTGTTTGTACATCTAAAAGCTTTCAAGATTTTCCAAATATAAGGCACCTGGTAATGATGGTTTTAAAAATTATATTAGTCAAAATGAAAATGCAGTTACCTTTTGGTAATGGAGAGATATGTCATTCAGATATCTCCAGATGCAGTAGCATGGTAGTAATTATTGAAAAGGGTTGGTTATTTGCAATATAGCTCATTTTAATTTTCACACTTTGAAGGGAGCAGTGAGGCTAACTTAAAGCCCTCTAATGACCTCTGTTCATAAACCCTGAGCTCAGAAATTTGAGGCTAAGGTACTATTCCTACTTAGAAAGATATGTGGATAAAATCCCTCACCCTCCCTCCTCCCCTCCAGTATTTTACATTTCATATACATCAATTCTTTGTATTTCAAATTCTTTGACAGTGAATGAAGTGTCTGTCTAATGCTTAGTGAACAGCCCTTTTAGCATAGCATATATAATTTTTTCCTTAATGCCATAAATATATTTTCTTCTCTTAACTCCTGGTTTTGCAGCTCTTACCCATACAGTAGCAATGACTGCACTTGTGGTGTTGAGGTGTTGTGGGGTATTGGACAATTGCAGTGTACAGATACAAAACAGATGCTCAGAACCACCAATGATGGAATCCACTTTTTTTTTTTTGTTTTTTTGAGAACTTTAGCAGTGCTTCTGTGTTGCTAATATTAGGATAAAATGGTTCTGATTCTGCAGTTTTCAGGTTAAAACTCTGCATATTTCAAAGCTATTGCAACCTTTTTCACACATTTTCCCTCAACATTGCTCTAAGCCTAGAAAAGAAGGAGAGGCAGCTCTCTCAATAGCTGTGGTGCTCAGGATATGATTTCCTCAGGTTCAAGTGTCTTTTCCATTACAACTGCTTAAACCCTTTCTTTTTTTCCTTCTCCCCCACCCTGTGATTTTTCTCTTCAGGAGTTGAGGGTTGTGCTGAATTTGGAGGCTTCACCCCTCTATTCTAATATTTTTAAAATTTTTTTAATTGAAAAATGTTTTCCTTGTTCTCCCATAATCTCAAAACAATTAAACAAACCTTCTTCAGACTTTCCAGATCAATTTACCTTGTGGATAAAACCAAGAAAGCGGTTTCAATATCTCTGTATGAAATGACAAAATAGGATTGCCATGTCTGACCATGCTACACAGCCATCACCTGAGCTAGAAATCATAATGTGCTGATACAACAATGTTACTGTCTGTTCTGCAGGATTTTCTTAGAGAGAAATGACATAAAATATTTTAAATATAATAAAATCTGTCCAGGCTGATGCTTTGAGTGTTGTTTGAAGTGTAACTGTGGCTGTGTTAGAGGCATTTGAGTGCAGTGAGACACTTACACACTTAGCTGGTATCTTGGTTTAACTTTCCAGTATGGTGGGAATGTAGCTGTTTGTGTGATCACATCAAGGCAAGAGCAGCTGCTGTTCAAGGCAAGAGCAGCTATTGTTATGTTTTCTTCTCACAACTTCCGTTTGATTGCTAGTTCTGGTTATATTGAACTTGGGGCATGTCTGTACAAGCAACTCCACACAGATGAAGCAGGACATTGATTCTGTGGCTGGGTACCTTGGCATAGCCCTTCTGTAGCTAACACAATCTGATGCTTTTGAAATTGGAGGTAGGCAACACCTAAAATACTGGAAGCATGTAGGCATGTACAGTAGCCCTTTTTTTACACAAGGCTTCTGGGTTCTTTGCAGCTGCCTGGCACAGAATTTGGCAGGACTCATGCTGAAGTGACTGAGGAGAAGGTGATCTCACCCTCATAGTATTTTCGTGTTGATGTACCTCATTCTGCAGTAATGTTGTGATTCGACTGAGGCTGTCACATATCCCTTAACATGTTCAGACGAATGTGTTCAGATTTGGCATGCCAGGCTGAGAGGTGCAGCCAGGATGCTGGAGGGTGAGGAAAGCCTCCAGAAGTTGCATGTTCACTGAGGTGACCATGGTGTCATTCATTTGAAAGACTCCTTGCAAGGCTGCCCTTACTCTTCATTTAGTAGTTTGGCAGCACTGTGGCACAATCCCAAGTCTGCAGGAAGGCTGTCTCAGTCAGGGCTCTCAAACTGAGGACTTCACCCAGTGTGAGAGAGAAGCTGAGAGTAAGAAATGTGATGGGTAGTCTGGTACATGTGTTAATGCATCTGTGCTGATGGCCATGCTAGGAATGACCTGGATGTTGTGACCACAGATGTTGCCTTCTTCAGTTAGAAGAATTGGACTTTGTCCAAGCTGCTGATAAATGTTGAGACTGAAAATGGCTGGTTCTTATTTTGGAATATCACCATCAAAGTCCTTGATTCATAATTATGATCCTTGAGGCTGGAGTACAGCAATTCACTTTTCCGCTTGGGTAATGGGAAGGTAGGGGGAACAGCTGCTTTGCTCTTCCTTTCTCCTCTGCTGAAATCTAAACACTCTCAGCAATTCTGGGTGCATTCAGAAAGACACACAACCCACATGTTTGCTGTTGTTAACAATACTGGAATCAAGCACTCCTGTTTCCCTGAAATGGGAAAGTGTGCTTCTTCTGTCATCACATATTAGGTGTGTCAGTCATATCAGCTGGGCCGTGTGTTGAAGCTCCTACCAGATTGTACTGTTTTATAGTCCTGCATTTGCTTGTACCCAGTTCACGTAGCATGGAACAAATTTGCTAATAGAGAGTACACAGATAAAACTTATTTCAGAAATCCTTGTTCAAATCCAAAGACAAATCCTTTTGAAGTGTCTTTTCTCCCAGACTTGACTCTGGTTAAGCTAAGGCAGAGTAAGTTACTCATCTAGCACTTTACCAGAGGACATCAGATGCTGCAGTACATTGGGAACTTGATAGTGGGTTGCATAAGGTACAATTAGTACAAATGGAAATGGTGCAATTAGTTTTAATAGTCAACTTGTATTACTCCAAATTCTCCAAAATAATTTCCCCTCTCATTCAAGACATTGGTTCAGTGATACGATAAAATGGAAGTTTGATTGTTCCAAATGAGTGTTGCTGAAAGTTAGAGAAGAAGTGGGTGCGATGGAGTAACCCCTATCACCCTTACCCTCTGAAGTTTCACAAGCAAAAATGACCTGCAGTCCTGGATATAAATTTGCCTTGTATTCCCTGAGCAATGCTATAATCATGGGTATGTACATTAAGGGAGCTGACCTTAAGCTACCTCCCTCACTGATTACTTTCCTTCCTGCAAGCTCACAGTGCTTGGGAGCATATGTGCATGCTGTCAAAGCATGATTTCAAGAGAGAAAATAAGGTTATAATGATAATTTAGGTCTTGGCTCTACTCAGATATTGCAGTAGTGAATCCTTTTTATACTCAATTTATATTAAATTTTTTAATGCCATTTTAGATGCCAAAATTGTCGTCTTTATTCTACAGAATAGATGTGCAATTTGAGGGAGCTAGAAGTATCTTTCTGATTTTTCAGTGTATTATAAATCACTTTTTCTTCCACATGTCCTGCCAAACCTGAAAGTCCTGTGGATCAGTCAACATATAGATGAATAAAACAGATTGCTAAAAACTT